>NC_142622.1:43944212-44603351 GCF_059453375.1 Lepisosteus platostomus | reverse complement strand
TACTGTATAAATAAGAGCCTTAAAAGATGTGCAGCCTCAAAATTCAAAATTCCTTATAGTGTAGATTTGCTTTTCTGCCCTTTGTTTCATTGAATGAATTTGCAACCCAAGTTCTTCAGCAGTATGTCTCAGATTGTTAACGTTTTCCATTAATTATATTTTTTTTAGGTCACTTGTTTAGCCATTTAAAATTCCCTTGTCAGTACTCCATGCTATAGCTACCCGTATACTGTATGAGCAAGGGAGACTGCCTTGAGACAGAAACCGCTCTCTGATCTCACTGCCAGGACCGACCCCCTCTTAACCTGAGGAATTGTGCCGGTAGATATTGCCAAACTATTGAGCCCCAGAGGAGTCAACTCGTCTTCAGGGGTTTTTAATATTCTTTACCAGATGCTAACTCAGTAGTGGTCTCTGAAGTTCAATTAGTCAAATTAATCTCAGCTGACTGTCCACATCATTCCCATACAGGGTTCATCTGTTCAAACAAGTAAGAACACTAATATAATAAATGTCTCTTTCTGTGCAGCAAGATTCCATAATGAAATACAGTGCAGTCCATAAATTGTTTCCTAGCAAATACATTCTCAATATATGGTGGACAACAAGATATAGAAACAAGGACCCGGGTGTCCAGCTGTTTGACCTGACCTTCTTGGGCAATCTTGCAAACTTGGGAATGTGTTAAAAAGTCAGTGAGCAAAAGCAGCTTTTGAATACATTCTGGAAAGAACGTACTGTACATTGTCCAGAAAACAAGGCAACAGTATGAATAAAGTGAATTTGTGAGGGGAAGACTATGGAAGTCAATCTGTCGATATACTACAGTATGCAAGTTACATTGCAAAGAAAAATTTGCTAAACCCTTAGGATGGTCTGTATTCTTATACATGTATTTGAAAAGATTAGATTTTTTGAAAGTCTGAATAATGGATGAAGATGCCTTATTAAATGTATAACTTGAATATATAAGATATATGTGGATTGCATTACAACATGATGCAACAGTAAACATCTTGAGGTGAATAAATGAACCCTCAGTAATTGGTGAGACCTCCTTGAGCAGCAATCAGTTTCCTGGCACTGTTTATCGGCCTCTCACACTGACGTTTCTGAGATGTAGCTAATTTTTCCTCAAGTACTACTTAAAATCTGTGACATTTGAGGGTTTCCTTGCTTGAAAAGCTTACTTCAGGTTCCTGCCATCAGATTTCGATGGTGTTAATGTCTGGACTTTGAAATGACCAATCCAAACTGTGAAATTTCTGTGGGATCATTGACTTACTGCATGACCCATGTTCGTCTGAGCTTCAGCTGATGGGCGACCTGACAGTCTTCTCCAGAGTTCTCTGATACCAAACTGGTGACATACTGTACCACGTGACCACGTGATACTGTCACCACCCAGTCACACGACAAGTACATAACCACTAGCTTTACCAAAACATCTGGCCCAACTCTGGGGGCATCTGTACGAACTCTACAGAAATATCCTAGTAAGCCCTTCCTCTTAGGCTTTCCTGAAGATCCACTTGTGCTTAATACTAGAGTGTTCTTTCAGAACACGGTCTGTCAAACTTCAGATTTAATTAATTCAGGATGATACATGCAATAATAAAGAGTTACTTCCTCTAGCATGAAATACTATATACACTAGTATCAGTACTGTCTGATCAATTCCAATCAGTGAACCAAAAGCCTGCAGTCAGGCAGCTTTTAAATCCTTGGGTAGTCCAAACTGTTGAAGCCTAAGTAACTGACACATTAAAAATCACAAATGAGCAGATATAATTTATCCAAAGAGTACAAAAAAGGCCTGTTATGAAAGTTCCTCTGCCAGCTATGATAAATATACAGTACATTCCCTTGAAACAATAACATATTGTTTGAAGTATACATAAAGTATAAGTTTAAGTAAAAAAATAAAATCCTTCTTTATCTTTATTTAATCATAGGGATCCCTGATTTCTTCAGTATGGTGTACACTACCACCTTGTTTACAAAAGTTTGTTATTTCACATTTTGTAATTGGGTCTGGCATGGTGAGACCGGGGCTTCATTTCCCAAAATCTAAAGCCTTTCGGTCTAAGGTGATGGCAAACTGTCCCTGTATGCAGTGTGTATGTGGGTGTGTGTGCACTGCATTGAACCGGCAACCTGTCCCCAGTGTATCTTGCTCTGCACCTGTTGTCTGTCAGTCAATGTTCACTTATTGAATATGGATGAATATCACATCATCTTGTTTTCTGCATTTTAATTTGCAGCACTTTTGTTTTTGCTGGTGAAAACGTGAGAGAAATCCTTAGAAACCTCAGGATTTTTCTGCTCCATTGTAAATGACTTTGTTACTGTCCAAAGATTTTTTAGCAGTCTAGTTCTGCCAGGGTTTGAAAGGGACGATCATTATGTGGAAGTTTTTTGAACTGTCATTCCCCAGAGTGATACTAATTTATTGTGTCCTAGTAGCATGCAGCTGAGCATGTGGTTCTCCCACATCTGCGTCAGTGCTGTGCAAATAGATGACAGTACTCTGAACACTCTGCTGGATATTTAAGGAGCTGCATCGCAGATCCAAAGAAGTTATCGCGCACTGTTCACACATCACTCCTCCAGCTCTCCTGCCTTCGGAAACAACTTTCATCTGGAAGGTAAGTGTAAGACCTTTCTTTTGTAGAAGTGTTGGATTCTCGTCTTAAAAAGTGAAGTTGTACATCTAGCAGTTATTTTGTTTAACTCAGTTTGATGTTTTCATTTGGTAATGCGGACAAGTTTCATGAACTTTCAGTTTGAAACAGGAGTGAAATTTGTGTCTGCTGCTGAAGTAAGCTGGGTTCAACAGCTTATTCTGATGGTACTCACATGAATTTTGTTTCGGGAGTGCTAGACGACTCCCTCGGTTTTCATCATGAACTTATCAGCTTTCCCATAGAAAATAAGGCCTTTTACAAAGATATGAACAAAAAGCTCATTTATTGTGAGCAATAAGAGAGCAAACTATACATTCATCTCCAGAAACCTGCGGTCTAGAGTAGTCCTCTACTCCCTTAATTAGTTATTCACTTTAGATTTTCAGTACTAAAGTATGTGGCTCAATGCAGAGACTGAAGTACTGTGCATAGATCATTAAGGAAGCACATGAAAGAAAGCAAGTCTCTATGGACAGATAGAAACTCAAATGCCTTAAAAGCTGATGCATAGGGTGTGTGCATGTCTATTTCACAGGAATAAGAAAAATCTTAAAGCTAATTTTTCTAGTACGATCACTCTCTAAGGACTGATAAATTGTTGATGAGACTGAAGAAAACATTTGTTAATAAACCTGTGGAAACCATATATTTTTCAATAATATATATATAACATATATTTTTAATATTTAGATTTGTTCAGTCCAGATTTTCACAAGCAATTTTCTAAGTAGAGTTTCAGCTAAAACAATATTCAGGGTCATGTCACATTATGAATGTGATTTAATTTTTGCCTGTGTATTATAAGGGAGACCTTGCAATTGATTTATTCATGAATTTCAAGTTTCTTTTAATATGTAATGACTGCTTAGAAGTGAATGATTTTGAATTTAAAATTTTTAGAATGCTAAAATTTGACTCACATCTCTTATTACAGTATAGTTTGTGTAAAAATGATTTACACTACAACGACAGTATTCATTTTCAGTCCTGCATAGTTCGGGAATCTTTTTCCTAATGTTGAGCAGATGGTGTCCATTCGTGATTAAATGTCTAAATCAATAAATGGTAATTTGGGGACAATGTAACAATAATATGCTTCCTGTGGGATCTGCTGTCAGCAGATTATCCACAATTCAACACGGCTTCCAGTATTGTAGAAAATAATTTTCTATTCTCCTTTATTTCTCATACTGTATATCTTTTCAAACATTCTGGCATTTTATGAATCTGAAACTGCATTACGCAAATAAAATCAGTTATTTCCCTTAAGTATGTATTGAGATTAATAACTCTTAAACGTATTCACATCTATTAGTGAACGATTAGTCCGCTCATTACATACTGTATCAGCATCTGACGGTGAATTAAACGCGAAGTTCCGAAGAAGCGTTTGCACTTCATAGCACAATCAAAGTGCCAAGCCTGATGTTTAAGGTTTTAAGACCGAAGACACGTACACTGTACTGCAGTTCTGTCTGCAGCGCATCTACAGTACATACAAACTACAGTATCTTCTACCTGGGAAAAATGGAATTGGTAGCGCAGTGCAAAGAGAAACATGCGTTGAAATAGTCGGTAATTGCCGTGCCCCGCTCTGTCTCACAGCTATGAACAGTGGAATCTGTGTCTGCGTGTTACTGGCTGTGCTCTCGACGAGCTGCTTGGGTCGCCCGGCCTCCGGCTCCGAGGATGAGGGGACGCCGGCACAGCTGGGTCAGAGCCTGTCAGCGCCCCGCAGGACCGCCCGCTCAGCGCCACCTCATGGCCAGCCGCAGCCCTTCCAAAGGGCAGAGGAGGCTGCGGAGCAAAGAGCCAGCCTCGGGGAACTGCTGGCAAGACTACTGAACAGGAAAGGTGAGCGCCAAACCCCTGCATCTCCAGAGCTAGGAGAAAGCCTACCTTCTGACTGTCAGTCTGAACAGCTGTGAGCATATTTTGAAACTTACACGGACGCTTTGAATACGTAAATATTCAGTATAATAACACATCTAAAACCCTCCTGCACATTATTTGTACTTGTACAGATTAGAGTCCCGTGTGGGATAGTGTTTTTCACATGGCCGACTGTGCGCTTCCTCGGCTGCACCTATAACTTGGAGCTCAGCGAGTCCGAGTGAACTTCAAACTCCAGCAGTCCGTTGCTTTCTCATGCCTTCAGTAAAGGTCTGGATACCCTTTTATATCCAGTACTTAACTGTGCTCTAGATTAAAATCTCCTACTAAGCATTCTTATTGTCACAGTTAGGGCAGACCTTGAGCAGACTGATTAAGCCTCCAATAATTTAAGAATGCATTTACTATGCATTTCGTAACTCCCTTTGTCTGAAACTCAGCCTGCAAGTCTCATAGTTTTTGTAAAATAACCTACAGTATATGCTTTTAGAACTTTTCTGGTAGCATTCTGGGTTGTAAAGAAAATATTATTTTAATATAGATTTAAATAAAGAATATAATTTTAACTAAAGGTCTTCTCAGATCTATTGCAGAACAATTCATTTCTGATCACAAAACAATCTACGTTTGTTTTGTGCTGCTTATTCAGAGTGTCCGAGTGGATGAAGAACCTCAAGAAGGGGTGTTTATGATATTAATAGCAAAATGAGCAGAATGCATGAGCATGACTCACCTGAAACACAGAGCATTGGAACACATTCTGACATACATAATCCCTACATAATTATAAGAACGATTTGCTAAAACATAATGGTCATGAAATCCAAAAAGCTTTTAAAAAGTTTAGGTTTGTTGAATATATGGATCTAACTGTGAGTGGCAGAGGAATGCTTTTTAATTATTGAAAGTACTTTAGGTTTTAGGTTTAAAATTTTGACTTTGTATGGTGGAAACAGAAGAGTCCTAGTAAGGCAATGAATAAGAGGATGCCTTTTTTCTGGTCTCTTTTAAAAAAATACAGAGATGAAGACTTACAGTAGATGTACAGGATTAACACTGCAGTTAATTAAAGACTCAACTTGACATTCTGTTTCTCCATTATTAAGTGACCATGATGTGACTTGATGAAAACTCTAGCTGACATGCTGATGTCCTTGTGTAACGTACAGTAGATAAAACATTTTAGGCAGGAAAATGACTATTTCTCATGCAATTGTCAGTGCTGCCATTATTTAATTTGGAAGATGTCTTTATCCAAGTCAATTTACAGTAATACAAGAATACAACCCACAAAATGAATGCATTTTATAATGAGTCAACATGGCCATAATAATATAACTATGTAACTTCTGCATGTCAAGCTCATACGAATATATATATATATGGCCATAATCAATTTCTTATTGCCGAGATTTACAGTAGCTGTTCTGCATAGAGAAATTTCACTGTATCTGCAACTATTTGTCAAAAAAGGTAGTTCAAATATATTGAACTTATATCTGAATATAGTTCAGCCTACTCATTATGTTAGACTGGACCTTTGTAAATTCATTTTGAGAAACAGGCTGAATGAGATTTCATTTCAAGTGAGGAAAATTCTTAAGGCTTGTGCATGCCCCCAGATGTTGCCTTTTGATCAAATGCACTTAAGATTCTTCCTTTAGGTACTGTTCACATTAAAAGACACGAGAACATTCTTTAAAAATGATCTAGAATGTAATCTATCACAGTTGTCCAGCAGCGGTAATGTCATAGACGATGACTCAGAAAGATGGGATGAGAGGCAGAGTGTGCATAGTTAATCGCTATAGTGAAGAAAAATAAAAGCATAGCCATACCTTGTCCTTTAACTCTAGTGTTTTCAGCTGCTTTGCTGGGAAAATAAAATTGAATGTGGAACAAAACAAAGACCTTTTCATATTTACTATGGAAACCATTATTGTTCCAACAGCACTCAGTCCTGGGGTTCCGTACAAAACAATGCGTGTCGTGACCTGTCTCCCCCACGTAGATTCTGATAAACACACATTCACTCCTTATTACAGTGTTACTAAATATGTGAGCAGTCAGTCGATCACATGTACAAAACATAAGTACCCTGAGAGCGTGCTCCCCTCTCCCTCTCTTTTAAAGCTTTTCATATCGATTTGGTCTTTAGTTTCTGTGGGGGAGTCGAAATTGCAGAAAAACATGCCCTCATCCTCATATAAGCCAGGTCTAATTTTGTATAACATATTGGGTAGCTGTTCTCATTAACGATTTTGAAAAATCTGTTTTGTGAAGTATAACCGTGTTTATTTCTGTGATTATAGGCTGCTAGTTATATGTAGTTGCATTTTTGGGGAGAAATTAACGAAGCCAGGGTAGGGACAGGCAGCTGTCATATCAGATCGTCGTACTCCCTGACAGTTCATGAGGAGACCGGGGGCATGAAATACAGTACTTACCTGTCCCACTGTGTCCATGTAGGGACATGTTGACCGAGGAGAAGAATTCCTTGGAGGCTTTTTCGTTGTCATGTAGACTGCATCCTTTCAACAGAAAAATGCAACGGAAAACTGAGTTTTCTCTGAATCCATCCAGTTGGTCATTTGCTTTCCTCTAGATCTAGTGAAAGTGTTTAAGACGAATTTAGTTGTATCTAATGCACTTTTAAAAAGACTGATGTTTTAAGGTCATTCTGTTATATTATTACAAATGCATGCAATATCATTTATATTTTTTTAATATCTGACAAGCACAAGGAAAGTCTTACAGAAATTATGTCTCTTTTGAGGTCATTTAAGCCTCTGTAGAACTATTGGGTCCAAGCTGTCACAGTGAAAATCAAGACCCAGGGGGAGGAGACCTGTGGAAGAAACTAGGAAGAAGACAGAATAATAATACAAGAAATAATGCGATAATTCTCTACTATGAAACCTATTTTTGTTGCCTGCAAATGTTTCCTGTAATTTTAATCTTAAACTCCAATCTAAAATAATATTAAATCTAATTTATAACATTGACCAATCAAAAGGTGATGATTAGCGAAGCGCACTGCTCATCGACAGAGCAGAGGAAAAGATGTTGTAGAGCCTGGATGCTAATTAAACTTGAATCAGTGTCAGTGTAGGGAATTCTTGAAAACACTGTGTTTACCCCTATACAGTATGTATATATTTTTTACCAAAAATCCTTTCATGTGACACTGATTTTGTCTGAACTTCATTGGTTTTGGGGCACAAACCGGCAAGACATTTCACAGGATTAATTGCCAAGTAATTACCCTTAACTACAATTATCAAAACAGGAAAGAGGCAATTTGTTTCTTCCTCTGGCCTGCACAATAATGGAATGGTTTCAGGAAAATACTAATAATTGCACAGCTCTAGTGTTCTATTATGCTCTGACAGTTTTCTTGTTGTTATACAATTCAGCAAAAAAGCACCCCCAAGATCAATGCAGCATTATTTTACTATACTCCCTGCAGGCATTTGTTTTATTGCGACTTCACGGGATCAAGTTGAGGAAATTAGCCACCAGCATAACATTTTTAACAGTTTTCCTAAACTACCAGCATAAGCAAAGAAAACAATACGACATTCACAAAATAAAGAAACAGTTTCAAATGGATGCAATGTTTTTACATAGCATTCTGTCAACTTTTAAAATTTCTTTAAATTTGCAGGATGCATGAGTCTGTTAATAGCATAATAACATCACTTTATTAGGAATTCGTCTTTTCGCATACCCCAGCTTGCTCTCGATGAGACACAGACACACAGACAGGCAGAGAAGCCTGGGGTCAGAGCGCAGGGTCAGCCATTGTACACCACCCCTGGAGCAGCTGGGGTTAAGGGCCTTGCTCAGGGGCCCAACAGAGTAGGATTCCTCTGCCGGCCACAGGATTTGAACCAGCAACTTTCCAGCCACAGGTGCAGATCCTTAGCCACAGAGCCACTGCTCCACCCTTAATATAAGGAGTGTACTGTAACTGGAACTTTTGTGCTTCACAATTAAGACTAAACTAATCCCTAGAAAGCCCAAAGATGTTTTTTTCTCTAAGAATACAGCACCTGAGGTGATTGTAAGATATATCATTGTAAGGACAGAGTGAGAGGGTGTTTCTATTGTGGGCTGGTTTCAGGATTTCTTTGTTGAACCCATCAAAGTACAAAACCGTTTCATGACACAGCGAATGCAGGAGGGCAGCTGTGTTAAGGCGGAATGGGCTTTTTGAAATGCTGGACTGAGTGTGGCAGACTGTGAGCTCTGAGGCTCTGGACGAAGAACAGTGTTAGACAGAGGTCTGAGAGAACAGCAGGGAGCTCGTGCTCCAGGGCAGTGTGGAAACAGGCAGTCTATAAGGTCCTCAACACTTGATTTCTTATTAGACTTTTATTACGACTGCCCCACAAGTTTTTACATCTTTCCATGGAAGGCTGTTGTGCGAATCAACCAATAAGATAAAATATACTATCTAGAATTTATTTCTAGACACTTATCCATGGCGTGTTTGTATTTTCAGCTGGTTGTCCTTTTTCTTTTCGTGTTAAAACGAAAAACACCGGAGCTCAAACAACACAACCGTCACAATTCCTGGTAGACCGTGTTTTTCTGAGGGGGAAGTTGAATCACAGGAGGGCACCGCGATTTCCTGCCCCAGGCCCCCCGGATAGGTGTCACTATCTGTGAGACAAGTAACCGGATGCGACCTCTGTCCGTTCCCCCAGGGTCTTTCCGGAGAAACTCCACTGCGAACAGCAAGGCCAGCGGCTTGAGCGCCAACCACAGGATAAAAGACAGGGACTACCTCGGCTGGATGGATTTCGGGCGCCGCAGCGCTGAAGAATACGAGTATTCCTCATAAGACAGATTTTGCCCCGACTTCTGTACAGAGAAATAGAAAATAATTTTAATTCGTTGTCCTGGAGATCTGTGTTTCGAGAAAAATTATTTATTATGTATTTGATGTAAATTTGTTTGTAAAACTATGATGCAATATATACATATGCCAAATTTTGCAGAAAAAAAAGTTCTGTTTTTTTTTCTGGTTCCTTTTCATATTGTTAATTTAATATTATTAAAGTGATTTACCTATATATCATATCTTGTTCTGTCACAGGAAAGTTGTCAGGTGTTTCAGAATAAATCAAGACAGCATATGACCTTGGTATCACATTACATGGACTCCACAAAGACTGTGTATTTAGAAAATTATTTTGTAGAATAATAAGGCATTACATCATGGTCTATTATATTTACCTTCTGAAGACGGATTCCAGCAGCATTTCAATTTTGACAACAACTGGTTCCATGTCCTGCATTTTGCATCGCATAATGAAATTGGTTCATTTGCACAATCTCATTAATAACACCTCACAATAACAGCAATGCGATGTCTCCCATCATGATAAATACATCAGGGGTATTTAGATCTAAAGGTTGTATTATGACCACCAGTTAATCAAAAAAAATTGCTTTTACTCTCATGGCAGCTGTGCTGTAGTTTTCACCCTGATTTAAGTTTTTCGGGTGGGGAGAACAGTGTACAAAATGCAGTTGTCAAAGTGTCTTTTTACACCCATTTCGCATAACAAGACTGCCAGACTCATTCCTGTTCCAGAAACAGACCATGAGCCTTCGTACTTAAACACGACTTCTTCCTTTATTCACAACAACCGGTTCACTTGTCAGATCTGTGAGTCCTTTTAGTCACATGAATATGAATATGAACGCACAGGTTCAGTTTAAACAACCAGCTGACCTGCACCAGTACAGCTTCCCAGTCCCAGTCAGACACACTTCTATTAATATGATAGAGGGGCTCACTGCGAGAGCCAAATACACTGTGGTAGAAAAACAGGTTCTGACTTAATATCTGAATCTAATAAGGAGATTAATGAAAAAACGATTTCCCATTTCAAATGTCCCCAAAATGATGAAAAAATAGACAGGGCAGTACTAAGCAGAAGCATGCCTCAATTTAGAATCAAGATACACTCTCCAGTATATATCTCTTATGCGCAGTAACAGCAATGTCCAGCCTAATCAGAAACCCAAATAAATTAAATTCTACAATACAAATTCCATTGCTAAAGAAAATCATTTACAGATATTTACTCATTTTCAAAACCTCTTTAGTATGTGGCACCTGGAGGCTTCTCATATTTTAGTACCGGGGCTGCTGAGACGAGAGGGGAGAATAATTGTGCATCTCGACGACTCAACAGAGCAATCTGCTGCGTTCCCACATTTGCATGGCATATTTCTCTTTAGTTTGCTTTGCCATGACTTTCCTGCTCATATCGGGTTTTACCACAGTTATCTTTTATATTACACCAGCCCAGTGTCACGCCCTCTACAGCTAGAGGGCGCTCCTACTCTGTCCTGTTCCTAGTGTCCCTGTGTCTTTGTGTGGGGGTGGCTATATATTTCCAGATCACCCTTTCCTCCACTGGACGGGAGTGCTTGACGTATTTTTCCCAAGAGAAATGTCTTAAGAGAGTTGATCTGTAGGCAGCAGGACTAAATCAATCTCACTTGACACAATCTGATGCTTTCCTGTAGGGCTCAGCTCCAGAACGATGTTAAAAGACCTGTTGTGACACCCTCTACAGCTAGAGGGCGATCCTACTCTGTCCTGTTCCTAGTTTCCCTGTGCTTTTCTTGTCCTTCCGGTGTGTCTTTGTGTGGGGCTATATATTTCCAGGTCAACCTTTCCTCCCGGCTCAGCATTGAGGGTTCGGATGTCTGGAGACCCGCCATGCACCAGTTCGTCTCCTCCACGGCCCAAGGGCATACCTGTAGGTTTCTACCTGACATCGTCCGACCTCCTGAGCCCGGGCTAACCTCCGCGTTGCCCATTTTGCCACTACGCATTGGGTCTTTATTGCTCTCCTGGCCATTCCACGGCATGTCTTTCTGACATCCATGACACCCAGATCAAAAGAAGGGCTGTGAAGCCATAAATTACTTCCATTCATCTGACTACTTTTCCAGTATCATTTTATATAGGGGCCCAAAGACATGATGAACAGGTTGCCTTCTCTGAATTATGCTTAAAAGACATTTTTGATAATGTGATAATTGTTGGCAAGGAAGCTCAGTGTAGCAGAAATACGCCCATTATTGTTATTATCACCTTCAACATTATCACCTACAAATCATTGTTCCTGTTACAGATAAATTAAAACATCTGAAGGGTAGGACCAATTTGCCTATTACATCTGAAAAACCTAAAAAAAAGGTCTGGTTCTTTCTTCTACTACAAACCATAAATTCATGACAATAAAATATTTATTAAAGGAATACAATAATCTGAGTACATATCGATGTAATTAAACAGTATGATGTTAATGATAATTCACCTACAATCTTAGTACAATGTGGATTCATCTGAGTCTTTTACAACTAATCACTGTAAAAATATCTTAACTCATTAAATGGGTTTTCTTAAATTAGGTGAAGAATTTTACAGTTTGGTGGATATAGTTCTGCTTCTATTTTCAGTAAGTGTAAAAAAATAAGAACAGTGTGTTTTCAGAATAATGCAAGCTGATCATTAGGGGGAAACTTGCTATGCAAGTGGAGAAAGCCTGTATAGTTCTTTCCTTAAAGTGCCCTTCTTCCTTGTGATATGCAAATCGACAGCCATGAAGCTCTCCTCTGCAGCGTGTGTCTGTATATATTTATACACCAAATCCTGCCAACTCCGTGCCTTGGGGAAGGAGCTGACATTAAGCCAGGAATGGGGAGCCAGTTGTGATGATTCTGACAGTAGGATGGAATGGGCACTATTACTGTGGGAGAGTTAACAGTAGAAATGTGAGAGGGGGACAGAAATAGCAGCCTACCGAGTGGACCTCATTTTGCTTTTGCCTCCTAAATGTACTCGGCTAGCTGAAGCTTTTTTGTGTAATCCAGGTCTCCTACAGTAAATGTGTTTAAAATATTTAAGTAGCAAGAATAGAGGGACGAAATCCAAATAACCTTGAAACAGAACATTATAAAACCTACACATAAACTGTACATAATGAATTGTGCAAACTCGTTACATTTGTGAATTTTTTACTTTAACACCAGAGAAAACTCTCTCAAGGATTTTGTTAAAAGGAAGGATTTGAAATTGTGTAGTTTTTAACATATATTTTACATAAATTAAATGTATTTTCAAAATTAGAATTGACATTTTCTTTAAACATTGTACATTTTTGCTGTGCTTCAAACGAAAACATTATTTCACAATGACAAAATTCTTGAGGGTGTTCTGGAATGAAATTGAGTACATTTTTCGTTGAACCAGTGAGTTTGAATCTTTAAATATTAATCTTTAAAGAGATGAAGGTGTCCATCTTACATTTTTTCTTGTATAACAGTTTAAAAAAAACTGTCAAATTTCATACAAATTCCTTTTATGACTTCACATCGGGTATTATTAAACAGTCACATCTCTCATCTTTTTCCAATTTTCACTTTTTCATTCAGTCACACTGTCTGACATCATTTGTAAAAACGCTGTTGAGTTGGGTCAAGCAAGGAGACTGTCCCATAGACTTGGAGGTAATCAATACATCATCCATTTCTAAAGACCAGAAGTGACTCTGCTGTGACCACTTTCACCTAATGGGGTTTATCACAAAAGTTCGGGAGGGATGACAACAACCAAGCTCAATCGCTCCCGACAGTCATTCCTCTCCCAAACGCTATAAATACCTGCGTGATCCCTGTCTCTCTCTCTTGCATGTCTCTTGCATCCAACTCCACCTCTGCAGCTGCCCCTCGGTCACCCTGCAGGGGGATCCTGGCCTCCTTGTCCCCTGACCGGGAGGCCAGCCCTCAGCCAAGCGGGTTCAGCCACAGTTTCACTCCCTGATGCTTTATTCTTGGGTGTCTGTCATTCCTCGGGAAATGTGTTACATTTTGCACTTTACAAATCATTCGGAGCCACGGCACCCTTCATTTCTGGCATGGTGACTTACTTACCCGATCGATGACTTACTAACCATCCCTAATCTTCCGAAACAGGTCTCGCTGTGCTGGGAGCACCGTCTCAACAGGGTGCAGATGCTGGTGTATTTCTTCATAAACTATAAAATGAAAAATCAATACTTCTGCCTCAGAAGGGGATCTCAGAATCGTGTTATTAAAGAGACGTGGGATGTGCGTGTAATGAGGAAGCCGTATGGCAAACGTTGACATCTATTAACAACGGGGAAATCTGACAGGCTAATTCAAATCTTGAGAAAACCAGTGAGCTGCTGATCTTTTACACACTACTCCCACATAGTGGACAGTGTTCTACCACAGCTGACACTGCAATTGTATTTTGATGATAATATTAAATGAGCATTATGAAGTTTGAGAGTAGTACAAACATTCTCTTCTTGCGAACAGGATGTCAGTATTCGGTTTCTATAAGGGGACAGATGAGCCGAATGGTCCCATTCTACCCTTTGTGCCGTCTGTAATCTTCATGTTTCCTTTCATGAATTGAACTGGTGAAAACTTTATGCGCCTTTTGTTTAGCATTCTTGTGTCCCAACACAGACATTTTTTTTTTCAAATTTTAGTCTACTGTACCTGCACTTTCTTTGACAAAATGTCACCACTGGTGTGAACTTTAGACCTGTAAATTGTAAATTGCTGTGATATTGAAAATCTGAAAATCAATACACTTCAATTCACGGATGAGTGGCTGTTATACTATATAATATAATAAGATTTACAAATGGACTCAGAATGAAATGATTCTCTAATGCCTTAGAGACAAAGAAGGCAAATGTGGGTTGTTTACGATGCGTAAATGAGAATCAGATTAATTTACAGAAAAACCTTTTTAAAAAGAAAGCCCCATAATATCTAGAACCAGTCCCTAGAAAACACCATGGTGACATCTGTCCTGAAAAGTAATTTGATACAGGCAACTCGACTTAATTAAACACGAACTCTTATTTTCCCTCTTTGGAGCCCTGAAGATTCCTCTCCAGAGCTGATGTTTTGCCAGCGATCTCTGAAACAAGGCCAGGAAGGCAGCACACAAAGGGACTACATACAGAAATGGTGCAGCAAATGATACCAGGTCACTCAGATTAGGGGCAGTAACAAGTTGGAAACAAGTTGTTAAGAGATCAAGTGAAGACGTTTGCCTTTAGTCATCCTCAGGGCCATAGTGAGCCATTGTAACACCTGCAGCATTGTGAGTGCTTCTCTCCTCTCATTCATTCTGGCCTGTCCTATTGTGCACTCCCTACAGAGCTGTTAATTGTGTTAGACTGAGTAGTCTTGAATACATCCCAGATATCCTGCTCTAGAGATTGACAAGTGGCCTGTTTACAAACTGTCAGATGTACAGCTCGACTCTTTCGGGAAAGGGGCAGAAGTGACTGAGATACTGCTGTCCTCAGGCATGTCTATTTCGGCTCAGGTTCCTCAGTCGACTTAGCTGAAAATGAGACCCCAAAGGAGCATAAAAACCTAGTGTGCTGCAGCACACAAGCTCAGGCAAGAACTCAACTTCCCTGCCTTTTTGGCACTTCAAGGTGCTGAAGGCCTTTACAGTGGTTCTGAAAAACAGAATTTTATATCCGTGACGACTTGGTGTGCCGCAATCACAGTTCCAGCTCTTTCTCTTGATTTGAAGCTCTTGCCATTCCCCTGCACATCGGCTGCGTCCTTCAGGATCTTCACGTACAGCACTTCATTCCCTGCACCGCCGACCTTAGCACAGACAGGGGGAAGGGGGGAAGAGAAACCAGGACAAGAAAAAGACAAAAACAGCTACCACTAAATGGTGCGACTTATGTTCTACAGTATGATTATTACTTCCATGGTTCAACCCCATAAATAAACTTAACCCCATAAATAAGCTTAAAAATAAGTTTAACGACAGGAAATTGATTCCAGTTGTCAGATCACGTATACGCATACCTTAGCTTTGTGCAAGAACCTGAAACTTTCAGGTACCATAAATAATATTATTGCTAAACATATGCCATTCTAATCCAACGTTAACACCGTGTGGAGGTCATGTACATTGTCACAAAGCGCCCTCTTGTGGTGTAAAAGGGGGTTTCGGAAAATAAAATAGAAGTGAAAAGCAATGGCAAAATAAAATGAAAAAATACGCAAGATGGAAGTGAAATGGTAAAGTACCTTATCCTACAAAACAAATTAAATCAAATGATGTGAATAAGACTGACAGAACAAAATTTCTATTGTTTCAAAGCTGTTACAGTGTCATGAAAATCTCCCAGTCTTGGAAGAAAAAGGTAATATCTAATTTAACAGTTTGTTCCTTTCCTAAAACATGCCTTTAAAGAGGTTAGATTAACTGACAAAGCTTATATACTGTAGCATACATTCCTGAATAGAAACGCATTTCATTTCATTGAAACAGAAAAGTACTATATATGGTACCGACCTTGAAATGAAAGACGAAGATACAACTCACATGTAATATCAATTGTTTTTATTTAGAATTTCTTCTTTTTTTGCAAAGAACAGCATTTAAAATTCCTGAAAGTACAACGCAATGCTTATGGTATTATCAGTGTCTTTGACGTCATGATTTTTTTAAATTATTTTTTGTTCACTTTTATTAAAAACGTTAGCATGACTTTTTATTGCATATATACCATTTACAATTTACAAATAGTATTCTTCCCTTTATGGTGAAATGGAGTAAAATCCATAGTTTAAATCAAATGTACATTTATGAACATATCTGCTGTTATTTAATACATTCAACTGAAATATTCAAGTTACGGACAAGAAGTGCACACATACAACAGTAAATAATATCAGCCAATGTGTATTTTTCCTAAAATGTACTGCTTAAGTAAAGAATAAATACGTTTATTTTCTTCATTTAACACATGCATAACTGTTCCATGTGCTTTGCTTCAAAATATATTGATCATTTCATGTTCATTAGACATAAGGTTAAAACAGTTCAAATGAACCATCAAAACACTCTTTACAATAAGCCATCAGTGCAAATTAGGCTCTACTTCAGCCATAGCACAGCAGACCAATAGACTTGTTCTACATTGTTGGACTAAGATCAGGCACTAAGATATGTTCTGAGTTTTGACATTTTGTCCTCTTCTATAAGATCGGTTTTAAAGCTAACTGTAAATGTTGGATGCTTACATAATGTCCTCGAGGAGAAACGTGTTGCGTATCTTCTTACAGGTCTCTTGTGAGTGAGCTACAGTGATGATACAGATCCTATACAGGATCACTGGCTTAATACTATCAGCTGACAGAGTCCAGCTACTTCTGGGCCTCACGCAACCGATCAGTTGGACGCAGGCCTCCACAGCAACGTAAAACACAATTAAAAATGTTATCCGATTATTAACTTTCTGAGATTCAAGTACTGTACTGTATAAGCCACCCTTAATATATTCAAATCCTCACAGTAAAACAGCAAAAGATAAAAAAAATATATATTGCTGTTAACACCAAAAAAAAGTTTGTGTGAGGCTAAAATACCACATTCATTCCTTCCAATCCCTCTACCTTTCTACTGCATTTGCACTTCAAGTATGTCAGTTCTACGTCTGTGTATGCAGCTTTGGATCTGCTTGTGTGAAAGAACACAGTGTAATGAATTACATATCTGTTTTTAAAATTTGGAAAGATTTTTCTTTTGAGTCTGAGGGGGACTCGGGTTGAGAGGGTCATGTTGTTGTAAGTCTCACATTAACAGCGTTGAGCACAATGTAGGTTTTCCATTGAAGTGTAAAAGGCTGCAGCTCCACCTGCTCACCTGTTCAGCCGTTTGTGAAGGGACTGTCTCTGTGCATCGGCTTAACTGCTTTGAAAGATCAGTGCAGACTGGAGTTAGGATCCAGAAGGACGAACCACACGAGAGCTACCATTGCAAAGAAAAACGGGACAAAGGTCACTCTAATCAGTCACTGAATTCTAAATCTAATCAGGCTCCTAATTCTCTCCTCAGACTATCGTGATGTAAGACCTGTTCCCACACGCGCACACCTCTGGAGCACCGCAGAATATATTACTAACAGCACGGGCACAATCGGGGAAGAACACATCCCGGTACTGACTGGGGAAAATAAGAACGCAGGGGGGAGAGAGAGAGAAGGCTACTTACAAGAGAAGCTGTACAAAGTTCATACCTTCCGTTTCTTACAGGCACAGGGCTGATTGGTCGAACACTGGCACAGAACGAATGCACGTGTAGGTTTAAAACCAGCAGTTAAAACAGCGACACGGAAGGGCGAGGCGTCCCCTACTTGAGGCTAGTCTGCTTGGGCAGCTGGGGCCCCAGGATGAGCTCCGAACTCTGCGGCCCCGGCCCCTTCATCTGCATGCTGGCCCCCACCACGGCCGGGTAGCTGCGGTTGCGCCGGATGCCGCCGATGGCGTGCGTCACCCCCGGGCAGCCCAGGGCCAGCCCCTCCCTCGCCAGGCCCGCGGGCACGAAGGGCTTGAGCTTGTCCAGCAGGTTCAGGTTGGACACGCTGACGTCCGTCTGGCTCCCGCTGCTGCAGGTGCTCCTGCTCTCCGCCCTCACCTCCTTCAGGATGGAGCTGGCCGGCTTGGAGGCCAGGAAGTTGTCGTAGGGGCCGCCGGGGCCCTTGAACTCGAAAGGGGCGCTGCTGCCGGGCTGCTGCTGCTGCGGCTGCTCTGATGTTGTCGTCGTCGCTGTCGCCGCCGCCGTCGTCGGGGAGTTGGGCGGCGTGGAGGGCAGCGTTTCTGGGGCCCTGGGCGGGCCGGCGAGGGTGCCGGCCCCCGTGGCCGCCCGATCCCAGCTCTGGGGGTTGTAGACAGCAGCGGAGATGCCCCTCTCCTGCAGGAGCCGGACCAGGCCCAGCGAGGTGCTGGTGGTCTTGGTGGAGTCCCGCAGGTTGGTGAAGGACTCGGCCAGGCTGAGGCGCCGGGGGGTGCAGGGCGTCCCCACGGGGGTGGACTTCAGGCTGCTCATGCAGACGGTAGCCGGCATCGGGCCAGAACTGAGGCTGTGCAGCAGCGGGGAGAATCAGAACAAAGTGAGCTCGCGGGCGAGGACCGGAGCCCCCCCCTCCTCATCTACCGTCAGGAAGAATAAACCAAGGCCTGTGTCTGGATTAGGTAACGCAGAGGAACACTAACGTGTGGGCGTTTCGCGCAGAGCTCTGTCAACTGCAGCTACAACACAGCGTCCAACTCAAGCCATGAAGCGCTTGTTTGCATACAGTCAGGTACTGAAGTCCTTTAATATTGTGTCCACAGCAGTTATTCAAAAACAAACACATTCTTTAAAATAGTTCATAAGGAGAATTCTTAGGGAGCTGGACCTACTGTTACTTTACTCAGTTATTTAACAACAAATGCACAATTTAATTTATTTTCAGATTTTGTCAGAAAAAAGTCATTAATCCTTACATTTTCAAACATTAGGATCTAGTAACTAGGAAGGGGTTACCTGTGCTATACTGTGTCACCCACAAACATGGTGCTAATTTCTTTCTGGTGAAAGTATGAGGAGGAGCAGGTGGACAACTCTCCTTCGTGCCCAGGAAATTGTTTTAAAAGTATGGTTTTACTTTCTTAAAAAAATAATAATAATAATTGTGAGCTATACTTTGGGATGTGCCTGAGGTGTTGGAACTTTGTGGGGGAAAAACATCTTTGAAAAAAAAGAAAATATGAAGTATTTTCTCAACAAAAGTGTCATTAAACAATTGTGTGTATATATATAGTGGATAAACAAAAATATCAGGCAGGTACTGCATTTTTGTGCTTAAACTGAACTAATTGTAGAAGTAATCTTTCACACAAAGCTGAAACCGTTTTGCTCTGATAAACAGCATGCATATTAATTGATTAGTAAAGGTATAAGAGATAACCACAAGCCTTTAACACATCATATGCATTATGACAACTCTACATGGAATTAAAAATTCCTTCACCTGTATATCACTGATACATGTAGAATTGCACTACACGTAAACACAATTTAGTTATTTGAAGGAATTTGTTAAAGCATCAGCTCTTTACAACTTCATTGACTGAAAAGTGCTTTAAAAAACGCAGCTGAACTCAGCTGCAACATACTGTATTTACCCACAAATTAATTACATCCATTTTAATTGGTGAAGAAGAAAAACAGACTGTCGATACTTTATTAACTTTATCATTATTGACACTAGACCAGTCAATCAGAGATGTGGTTTCTACTTGACCACTCGTCCTGGATACCTTGAGGTACTTGCTAAACAAGCACAGACACATGCACTGCAGACAGATATTTTTATGATCAGTGTTTCCTTCCCCATGAGGAAATGATGGTTCTGATTCTCAGTCTGTAATCCACTTGGCTATGAAGTACAAAGTCTCTAATCTAAATGAAAGTTTAGGTTAGGAGTACTGAATTCTTTGAAGGACTGGGGACTGTTGGGATGTTAGAAGGATAAGACATTGTACGATGTTAGCGTGTTTCACAGACTGGCATTCCTCTCGGTTTAACGCAACCCCACCAGTGTCAGGCCATGTGACAGAGTTTCTCACCCCACAACAGGATGAGTCAGTGTGGCTGTTCTAAACCAGCCCTCAGTACAACATGATACAGTGCTGTGTCGTCCTCCTCATCACAAGACCTAGAAAGAAGTCATTGGCATTAAGATAATTCTTGTGGTATTCAAAGGATTTAAGGAATGTTATCACCGTATTTACCTTTGCAGTGGTTATATGAATAAATTAGTAAACTGATTATCAAATTGCTGTCATGTGCTTAAAAATAGCCCTTGTTATTCATACAGCATAGCCTTGATCCTGGGAAGCCTCAAGCAGGTTACATGGGCCAAATTTAAGTCACCAGTTCCAAATATACTTGGATTTTGAATTTTTCTTTGAGAATTAAGCAGGTGAATGGCACATTTAAGAAATTTTAAAAAAATATGAAATGCTGGTCATTTACTGACTCAGCTGAATCAATTAGTTTCATAAACCGGTCATAAATCACGTGTTTTCCAAGTCTTAATGAAGCAGTGATTTACAGGTGACCCGTGAGACCTGGTAGTTTGTACCAAGTTTGGCTCTCCCTACTCTAATGCAAGTCCTTTTTGCGTCTGAATCTACTTGGATGATTTAGTGTCTCCATAACGATTGCCAAAGGCTGAAAATAAAAAGGACGGAAAAAGTTACTTCTTTAGTCTCTTTACACACAAAGATTCGCAGGCAGCAAGGGATGGATTTCACCAAAGACCAAGATCACAAATGTTACTCTTACTGCCAGTCTGGGGCAGCCGATTTAGAAACCCCAGAGTCCTTCCTAAAGACAACTGAATCTGTTGCGACTGATGCAGAAAATGTTTAACAGTGACTAAATGGAAAGTATCTGACGCTCTGTGTCGCAACCTGACAGGGCAGCTTGTGCTGAAGATGGATAGTAAGTAACCTGTAAACTGGGACTGCTGGTTTTACTGGGGAGTTGTGGAAAGAGCCTTACCTTGGCGTGACTCTGGTGAGCTCGTCGGAGGGGTGCAGGATACGGCAGGTGGTGAAGGTGTATGTGGAGTTGGTGTGCGACATACATTTACCAGGGTAGTGAACTGAAACACAGTGGAGAGAAACAGTTCTGAGAAACACAAGAACACAGCAGTCAGACAAACTGAGACACTCAAAGCTGCATCATGCAATACGTGTTACTGAAGCATTTAACAGAAAACCATCTGATAACTTCTGACATAAAACAGAACTTAACAGCCTATAAGGTCCCTGGTTATAATACATATACATGACAGGCGAGTATATATTAAATACAGTGCCTTGTAAAAATATTCAGACCTCTGCTCAATTTCACATTTGGTTGTTTTAAAGCTTGCAGACCTGACACTTTCAACTTTAAATGAGGAAAGTGAATAAGATAAGACTTTATTAATCCCGAAGGAATTTGAGGCGTTATCAATTGTCCTGCCCAACAGAATCCTGGCAAAAACTGCATCAAGCCAGTGTGTGAAGCAGAGGCTTGACCAAAACACATGCGACTAATTTCTGACAAAAGTGCTTCCATCAAATACTGAGTTTGCAGGTCTGAGTATGTACAGTACACAATCAACACAAATTGAAATCCTTTCTTTAGTTTTTGCTGAAATGTACTGTTCTGCACTTAGTAATCGAACCTGAGATGTGACTAAAATAATGAAAGCATGTTTTTTTCATTTAAAAAAATGGGACACCATAGGAAGGGCCTGAATGCTTTTGCAAGGCCCTGTATACAGAAAACAAATCTAAAATCCTATTGTCCAAAATATATCTCTCTCTATTACTGTTCCTCCGCATGCAAAAGAGCTATACTTATAGCTGAATGATGCAGCTTTACAGGGAAAATTTAGTAAACAGAAAGAGGACAAGTTTGCAGATTAGTTTTAAGGCAATTAGAGCACAAGATTACCTAACATTTCAGGCATGTATTAAAATATACTCTACTATATTTTAAGCAGTAGCATACAAGTATTAAGTATTAGAATAGAAAGTGCAGTCAGATTTCACTTTGTGTTCTAACAGGCCGTGCTATACAGAATTTGTTTGTGGGACTGAAAGCTGGACAGGGAGGTCTGTAGTGTAATCCGAGTCCCGACTGAACTCATGGATTCTGTCAGGGAGCCCCGATTACAGGAAGCTGGAGACAGGCGGGGACTCGAGATGTGCACCCCAGAGCTCAGGCAGTGCTCAGGACGAGCATCGTGACCAGCCGAGTGAGCTGGGAGCCCGAGACCGAAGCTCTTGACTCGATTTTGAGTATGAAACAATACCGAAACAAAGAATCTGGATAATAATAGGTTTTCTTTCCAACTACGATGTACTCCATTGTAAAATTAGCGACACGTAAGTCTATTATGAGCACAAATGTACCACTCCAGTGATAACCCCAGCCAAGACAGCTGAGCTAAAATTAAACCACCACAATGCTGTTCTCAGTAAAAGCTGCTGTGCTTCCATTTCGGTGCTACATCTCTTATTCATGCCTTGAAAATTAGGAATTTTGTGATACTGGATTTCCCAAAGCTCCAAAAGGAAAGCTACCCGAGATGCAAAATTTAGAAATGATTGGTTAGAGAGCAATTTATGAAACGAAGGACTAAAAAGAATTAAGAAATGATTGTGACAGGATGGTGAAATCAAATTTGGATGAGAAAATAATCTGGGTAATTAATAAATGAGCGCTACTGTATGCAGAAAGGTGACAAAAATAGGTAAAATAAAAATGTAATATTATGCCAATATTTTTTTCTTCTGTGATTACAGTCAAATGAGGCTACCAAAGGCTTAAGAAAATGCCAATTAAAATCAAAACTGTGCAAAAAAAACAAATTAAAAAGCTGTGAAAACTGTACTAAACAGATACCACAAAAATAGGCCCTTCTGTGTTAAACTTAAGAACTAAATAATCATTCATTTCTTCAAGTAACGTATTCAATATTAATTAAGAGTTGTAAGAATGTCTATAAAGATCGCCTAATTGGAAAATATTTTTGTTGTTACAAAAAACAGCATTTTTGTTCCAATTATTAGTTTTAACTAAAAATGCCTTTTCAGAACTCATCAAATTTTCTATTTAGTTTTATATTTATGAAGAAAGACATTAACAAAAGTCAAGGATACATGCCCTACGCTGTGTTCCACTAAGAATCAGCAGGCACAAAAGTGAAAACTTCCGCTGAAAACACTAATCTAAATGATATGTTTAGTGATGTATTGAACTGGACTGAACCGCAGTCCGACAGCTGGAGCAAAGCCAGGGCTCCAATCGTTTTGCCTCGTGGTCTTTTTTGTTGAGCAGCATCGACGCACGAAAAATCCTTTCTATTTTTCTCACTTTGCTGGCACACCGTAGCAGCTCCCAGGGCGGATCAGGTCAAAAGATTAAAAACTAAAAAAACAAGTTAAAAAAAAAGGAGATGTACTCAAAGAAAGGTGCAGCACGTGGCCGTGGGGCGCGAACGTGCGCTATGGTGGTGGAGTCAGTGGCGGGGATGAGAAGGGTGAACGAATGCCCCAGTATTCAGCATCCTGTCAGACGTCCCAATCCGGAGGACATTTCGGAGGCTCCCTCACCAGACGCCTCATCACCGGCAGCCTTCTGCTCCGGGGTCTCCGTGGCCGTGGGCGGGGGCTGGCTGGGGGGGGCGCCGCTGTCTGTGCCAGTGACCCGCGGCCCCCGCGGCCTCTCACCTGAGGCCTCGGCGTGCGGAGGGGCGGGGCTTGAGGTAGAAAGGCTCTGGAAAGAAAGGTCACCTGGCTCGTCCTCCTCAAAGTCTGTGAACTGGTAGACCTCTTCCAGGTCCAGCTCCAGTGGCCTGAAGCCCTTGGTGACCACGCCAGGCCTGGAGTCCAAGATCCCTCCCAGATTGGGCTGGGCCAGCTGCTGCCAGTGGTGCAGGGTGGCAGAGCCTTCGCCACAAGGGGGCACACGGGACAGAGAAACAGAGCGTTAGGTGCGGCCTTCCCCGTGGCCTCTGACCTCCGACCTCTCCACAGCAGCACTGTGACTCCAGCGGGCCTGTCTGGTGTCACTAAAACGATCGTTCTGCTGGTAAGTGAGGCCAAGGCACTCCCATGCCCAGCTCAGCTTGCTAGTTAGTCCCTGCTACCTTTAGACGCACAGCGCAAAGAGACTGCTCACTTTATCACCCCTATCAGCTCCCTACAAACAGCAGAGGAGGAAGACCTTTTCCCCCAGTACAAAGCTGAACACGCGGAATTGCTCGTGTAAGCCATCGGCAGCCTCTACTCGAATAAAGACACTGAGGAATTCAGAAGAGAGATATTCATGTTAAACGGACGCTGGACACTTTACAGAAAGTCAGGTCTGTGCAATTCTACGCATAGCACATACCCACTTCCTGCGCTACGTGTCGGATGTGAATTGTGTAGTCAGCCAGTTTCCACAGCATGCATATGTGCAAAAGAGAGAAAATGTGTCGACGCTAACTGACAAATTCACTTTGAAGGACAAAAGGTCGTTTTTATGAAAAGCTGGAAAGGTATGGGAAAAGCTCCAGGAGCCACATTTAACAACTTCAATACAAAACCCAGCTGTACAAATAAGCATAGGTCGCCTTGTATCACAGCAGCAGCCAAATAAATCAGAATACATGCAAACACATACAGTATACAGCACACAAGATACCAGGGAATAACCTTTCAGCTTGTGCAAACTTTGCTTTTCATCATTCCTGTTATTTGGATTAGAACACTTTAATTTTATCCTAACCATTTTATATATCCTTAAGTGTACAGCATGTGTTTGACACCCAGAAAAAATATTTAGATATATTCTGCAGTATTAAGGTTGGCATGATTAACATATGATATTTAAATAGTTGTATAATGACAATACCAGGTCAGAAAATGGTAGGCACATTTATGAGGTACTTATAATACTGGAAAATTTAGAATCTGAATGAAAAGATTTTAAAATAAATTCCATGCTCAAGTTATCCGAAAATTACCTGAAAGGAGTTAAAAGGTATACCTAAAATGTAAACAAAATGTTAGTTGTTTTACCTAAGATTTGCCTAAGTTTTATATTTGGCTATTATGTGTTTCTAATCCAATTATGCTAAATCATATGAAATAATGGGCTCATGGTGATTAATCTTATCCTTTTAACATTTCTGCCCGACAAACATCACAGAGAGAAAACACTGTACATTGCAAAATGCTGGAAGAAACACAAATTTCAAGTCCAAGGAAGAATATTGTCATCAATATATTGCAAATAAGCTGTCGTCATTATTCTGTGATCTACTATACAGGTGTTGCACTCAAAGGTTAGGTACAAGAGAAGACATTAAATCAAAGAGAAAGACAAAAAGAAACTGGAAGGACAGTTATGAAAATTAGCAGATTTTATTGAAGATGTATATAAAAACAAATGCTGGATGGCAGCACAAGAAAACCAATCAAAGATGTAAAGGAAAAAAGAAAAATGAAGAACTGATAATTGAAGTACAGACCAGAAACAAATTGAAAGCAGGATGAAAAGGAATCAGAAAGTTCGCAGAAACAGCCCTGGCGTTAATGTATTCACACAGATACCTAACCTTTAGAGCACCTACACAACGAGATGCGTGAAACCTTTAAAACATTTTTGGCTTAATGTTCGATCAAGACTAGAATGAATGCTCATTTGGGAACTAATACTGTGTATATATAGTAAATAAATAATTAATGAGACTATCAACTAGTGACTCTGTTTAGACTTGAAATTGTATATTCTAAAGTATTAACAAATTTCACTATTATCTGTACTAATTAAAAGTAACATAATAACACTCATTGTAAGTAGTGTAAAATATACTAGCATATTTAAATGCATGCACAACGTTCCCTGTCCAAAAGACATCCCTGTATGAAGTAAATGGCCTTGGATGTTTTCTAAAAATGAGGAACATACATACTTAAAATGGATGTCTGGGTGTTAATATATAAATCTGCCTTGCCGTTAACATTTAAAGTGCATTTCTAAATTCTTTAAAAATATACTTTATTACTTTTTATGTTATCAAGTGCTTAGATTAATTTGATTAACTATGTTATTTTTATTAAAGTCTAATACTTATCTCATTTATGTAATATAGGGTTCTTGGTTTCGCATTTATGTCTCTAGAGCAGAAACAACAGAGGTAAGGGGGTATAATACACATTTAAAAAACAATATAGCAAAAGACAGTAAAAGCCTGAATGAACTGTATATCAAACTTTCATTTTTAACTCCAAACCAAAGAAAGAAAATACTTCAGGCTAAAATGTTTTAATCTTGGTCTCTTAAAGTAATATTTAAGCATTTTATTTTTTTCCTGCCTGTCCATTTTTGCTTCAAAGAATGAGTGACATTTTCTCAATGTGCTGAAATCCAACAGTAAACGCCTGGAGGCAAAACCCCACAGCTTGGTGCAAATTCATCTTTGGTGCAACATCGCAGCCCTTTTCTCTAGTGTTCATACTGTGTGAGGAAGATTAGCCCCATGTTAACACTCTCTCAAAGTTTCAAAGACGCAAGCTGGCCCTGCAACTGGAACACGGATATTACTTTCGGAGATACGGCTATTTCCACAGGAAGTTTGGCTCTTTATTGGCCGACAACAATGGAGATGATAGCTACTACAGTCAATTATTTTAAGATTAACCCTCAGGTGCCGGGATCCACGCGAAGGCCACCCCATCTGAAACGTTGCGATCGCTACACTACGCTCCGCTTCCGTTCGCCTGACTTGAGGCAGGGGAAGATCATTCACACAGTATGCTGCAATTATGTGTCAGTATCCAGCTGTGCGAAAGGCAGCACCCTTGCCTCACGGGCTCTCAAACCAGCAGCGCGGCTGACTATCGCGGAAATAAAAGGAGTACTGAGTGGAGAGGCTACCAGAGCCCTTGTGATGCACCAGGGACCAGAGGGAGTCAAAGAGGAGGAGAGAGAGAGGCCTGGGCCCCGCCCGGTCACCTTCGAGCGGCTTGACGATCTGGAGCTTCTCGGGCAGGTAGGAGCGGCTGCCGAAGGAGAAGACGGACAGGCCGGAGTGGTGCGTGCCCAGCGACATGATGCTCTCGGCGGGGGTGAGGCTGCCGCTGTGGAGCTCGCCCCCGTCGGCCAGGTCGCGCAGCTTCCTCTCACGCTCCTCCTCGAAGAAGCGCCGCTCGCTCAGGTAGTTCTCCCGCCGCAGCGACAGCCGGCGCAGCGCCACCTCCAGGTCGCGGGAGCCCGGCGTCCCCGGGGTGCCCGGCTTCTTGTTGGCGTCGCCGTCGCTGCTGGGGAACGCCGCAGACAGAGCCGGGTCAGCCCGTCGCCAAGCGCATCGTCACGGGGTCTCGTACCGAACTCGCGGCAGGTTACAAACGAACGCGCGTTTCACTGGGGTAAATCCAGAATTGCCGCTTCTGAGAACTGAGGTTCCCTCTTGGACACGGCTAATGCAACGTCTTCATGAAGCTTTTACATGCGCCATTTGCAATGATGCCGTGACCTCTGCATATCACCCGTTTAAAGTTTTATCGTACTCACAGCAGTATCTCCCTGTCTTGGAGTAATCCTCTGTTTCCTGGTTTCTAACCCAACAGAACTCTTCATGAATGAAGCTTAAATTAAATTAATTAAAACAGTTCTATAAATCACTTAAAGTCTTATAATACGGGCGAGTGATGAAGTGCCATACATGTATAATACATGTACAAGTCCTGCATTTACAGTATATACATCATTAACTGACACACAATCTACTGCCAAAGGAAAACAGCAACAAATTGAACCTAACTGTCAGTGCAGAAAACCGTTAATAATTAAACAGCCAGTCCAGTAAGCGTTCAATGAGCTTAGTTCATCAAGATTTCACTAATCAAATGTTGGTCAGCAATACCCTGAAGCCACAGGGTGCCCCAGGGCATTGATATTTGTTTTCTACCCAACTTTCCTGGTCTCCTGCAAGTTGAAGACTAGGCCACCCACCTGCCTTCCGGGGACTCTGTCTCCAGGATGATGCTGTTGGTTCTGTTGTCGATGACGATGTTGCTGACGTCGCTGCCGTAGAAGCTGGAGCGGGGCGTGCTCCTGCAGCTGGACAGGGCCGAGGACTGGTTGGAGCCCGGGATGTTCATGGGCGACGGGAGCAGGGACCTCTGCTTCGCCGTCTGGTTGATGTTCTTCACGGTCTCGAACACGCGCTTGTGGTGCAGCCTGGGGGCGGGGGCAGAGGAGCGCAGACACGTCACCCCCTGCCGGCCCCCTCCGTCCACTTTCCACCCGCGGGGGAGCCAGGGCCGGTCCTGGCAAGGAGAGGACGCGAGGCAGGGTACGCCCTGGGCGGGACGGCAGTCCATCGCTGGGCGCACAGACACTCACCAGAAAATCCCGACATTCTAAGCCGTGCTAAACAACAGACATGTGTAGACATCACATGCAATCTTCTGATGCCAAAATAGCCTAGGAAGTACCTGCTTGCCTTCCTAAACAGGCAATATATTCAGTTTTGTACTCAAGCAGAACGTATATATTGGAACATCTACATTTGACACAAATTAAAACTTGGGATTCTAAATTTCCAGAGGTCTCCGGCTCCGGTCTCAGCCCGGGAGCTCTCTAAGCTCCGTGTTTGACGACCACAAACTGTCGGCTTTCCTGCTAAGACAGCGGATCGGCTGTTCCGAAACCCACTTGTGCTCCTCCATTTCGGGGTCTTCCATGTGCAGCTCCTTCCGCATGGTGCCCTCGATCTCTGCCGCCAGGGAGTCCTCGAGACAGCAGAAGCGGAGGTTAAGCCCGTGATGGTTTAGTGTCACAATCCCTTCTTTCCAGACATCAAAAACTCCAGATTATTACTGGTTCATCCGGAGTATCACAGTTCTCGAATTTGCTCAATGCTGTGGTCTTGAGTCAAAAATAAAACTACATTTAGACAATGTGCTGACTCACATGAGTTTGAGAATAATGAAGCAGTTAAGATTAAATTCAGAGCAAGCCGATTTAAAGACATTTTTCTTACAAGGAGACATTTCACATGCATCCAGGTAAAGCTTCTGGGACCAAACCAGCTGTTGTTGGAACCCATGTCCCCCATTACATAGCCAGTCTACTCATTCATTTAGCTGCACAGCTGTAATCGCTGTAACCTAACCAGGCTCTGGGGGGATCAATAAGCAGCTCTACCCATAATGAAGAGAAAACCCTGTGTAATCCACTGTAAGAGACCGTTAGGAAAAGTCCTATTTGCTGTATCTCTGGTTTTTGAGGTGGATACCCTGGCTCGTTTCAAGTCCTCAGATCGAATGGCTACTTACTACCACACAAGACAGCTCGACCGAATGGCCTCCTCTTGTTTCTAGCTCTTCCTACGTCCCTTCTCGTCCATTACGATGCGACGCACAGGTAAGGAAGACTAATGGCAAGGCTCCACGGGAGCTTCCCGGGACAGAGACGCCAAGGCCTACTGTGCCTACCATAGGGAACAGGCCGAGCGCATGGAAGCGGCGCGGGGTGCTGCTGGGCACCGTCTTGTTCCGCAGGTTCTTGAGCTCCTCCTGCGCCTCGTGAAGCATCTCCATGCACTCCGCATACTTGTCCTCCAGCTCCCGTAACTAAGGCACAGACGAGACGAACGGACACCCACATCTCAGTAAGAACAATAATTAATAATAATAATTGCTTACACTTATACAGCGCTTTTCTGGACACTCCACTCGAAGCGCTTTACAGATCATGGGGATCCCCTCCACCACCACCAGTGTGCAGCCCCACCTGGATGATACGCCAGTCTGCTCCCCACACACCAGCTCTCAGTGGGGAGGAGAGCAGAGTGATGAAGCCAGTTCAGAGATGGAGGTTATTAGGAGGCCATGACTGGTAAGGGCCAATGGGAAATTTGGCCAGGATGCCGGGGTAACACCCCTGTTCTTTTTGAGAAACGCCCTGGGATTTTTAACCACAGGGAGTCCGGACCTCGGTTTTACGTCTCATCCGAAGGACGGCGCCTCTTTACAGTATAGTGTCCTCGTCACTATACTGGGGCATTAGGACCCACACAGACCCCAGGGTGAGCACCCCTGCTGGCCCCAGTCACACCTCTTCCAGCAGCAACCTGAGCTTCTCCCAGGAGTCTCCCCTCCAGGTACTGACAAGATTCAGACCTGCTGAGCTTCAGGGTACTTAGCTTCAATGTGATCCTGCAGCCTACAAGTGTCTTTTTTTACCAAAAGGTCCAATGGAAGATTCTGTCAAGACTAAAGTACAGGTCTCAGGTGTCTAGTTTCTAGCACGCCAACCTTGTGACAGTGTCACAGAAAATAGCTGATCTCATTATATCTAATTATGTCAATGTGCTTCAATGGGGCCACTTCAGGCTGCACAGAGGAGCAATGACATGTTTTAGTTCTTCGTACAAGATCATCCCTCGGTGGACAAAGCTTCACCTACTGTTAACATCCTTGCAATGAAATCTGTTTTCTGTTCTAGACATGTCTTAAAGCAGCGATTCAGTGGCAATCCTATTTACAGCTCTGAAAGCAGGCGGTGAACGCAGAAGACCTTGTGTGCAGTTTTGGTCCGTTCACCATCTTCTTGACCACCGGGACAGGAAACGGGCAGGGGAGGAGAGTGTGAAACACACTGAAGCGGTCTTTACCTCAGCTGTGAGCTGTCGCTGAGCGTCTTTGGCAGCCCCCAAATGCTGGGTGAGCTCTTCATTTTCAACGGCATACTAGGAAAAGAAGAGTAACGCATTGACACAGGTTTCCAGAGGCGCGTGGAGACAGACACAGTCATTAACTGTGTAGACTGCAATGGTTAAAGAAAGTCAAAAGATCCAGTAAGCACATATACTGTACAGTATGTGTATTTGCCTTATGTAATAGTGTTTTTGTGCTGTAAAAATGTCCATCATGATTTTCATGGTGGAAATTGGGCAATAACAGAGCCCTAGTCCATTGACCCTAGTTTATCGTAATGCAATTCTTCTCTGCATATTTGTAAAGACTACCTTGCCAAAAAGTGCTTGTTCATTCTATTCATATGTCAGTTTCATATATGGCAAAGGTACAGCAAAAGACCCATGGCACACGATAGTGAGAATCCGATCATACCGACTTGGATTTCTTCTGCAGATCCACGATCTGAGACAGCAGGTGGGTGATCTCCTCCTGCTGTCGAGCTGCATCTTCAGTTTTCTTGGCTAACTCTTCAGCAATGCTGGAGATCTGTATGTTGGCATCCCCTTTTCAACAAGCAGAAAACGAGAACTCATAACGCACCTTCCAGGTTTATTCATGCTCCCACCAAACAGAAAGGATCATGCAACAATCAAAATGGTATACTGTAACTTTAACAGCTTCAAACCAGGCCAAGTCATACAGTATCAACGTGTCAAATAATTATAGGCCAGGAAATGCAAAGTGTCACATTTTCACCCCTATACGTTTTCTTATATATTTTCTTACCCCAAACCTTTCCTATAAGTTTTTACTGATTTTTATGTGAAAATATTAGTATATTAATACTAACATATACCTGATTTTGTAATCAATTACACAAGTACCCCAAGAGGGGCAATGGAGCATTTTGACATGAGCACAGCCCTTTCTAACTCATGGGGGAAAAGCCCCCTTTTCCAGCTCAGGATCCTCATCTACAGTGTATGAAGAGCGATGACTGGGGGGCAGTGACACATAACACCTTCTGAAAGCAACGCCATCGATTTACACGTAAAAAAACACACGTTCTTCCTCCAAAAAGGACAATTCATATCTGTGATTGAGGTCTTTATTTGTGAAAAAACATCTGACTGTATTATCTTCCTTATGTCATACAGTATATACAATTGAAGTTACGCATGAAACAAACAGGCTTGTGCTGCTCTCAGTCACAGATGCCAGACCCAGAATTCATACCAGACTCTAAGGTGTGAACAACCATGAACAGACTGCAGCACCGCTCCCTCCTGCAGTTTTGACACCGTGCTGCACAGCATCAGGAAACTGAATTACTCACGTAATTCTTTGACACAGTCATTCACCAACTGTTGCTCTTTCTCTTCATACGTGATTGTTTCTGTCTTCAAGTGGCAGGCCTGGCGCGGGAAACAGAAGCAGACAGGTGCTGTCACAAGTGCCTGCATACATCAGAGTGGGGCATCAAGCCAGAGCGGCCCTTCACCTGCTCTTGCAGGTTGCCTAAGGATTTCTACAACAGCTACACCTTTGATTGATTTAAAGGTGCTATATTTTGAAACTAAAGTTCAGCTTTGCCAGACTACCATGGGTATTTATTAACTTCAGACGAGAAAGTTATTTAGTACTTAAAACGTTACCTCCAATTTATCAACAATTATGCTTTCTACCCATCACAATTACACCTCGCCCTCTGAAAGTGAAGCGTGGAGATTTGCTGAGGTTGTACTTTCCTTTCAGAGCACACCTTACCTCTGACCGCAGGACTATGTTCTCTTCCTCAAGGTCTTTGAGTTTCTTCTGCAGGGAGTCAAGGGGGAAGTAATTTTGGACTGACGATGTGGATTCGTTTCTCCTTATCCTGCCCACATCAACACAACAGTAGTTCACATGTAGTGATCAAGAAGCAAGCTGTTAGGATAAAGACTATTTGGTCCTTCTGAAACACCAGTGCTACATTCAGTAATTGCCCGATTACTTTTAAATTGAACTGACAGGGTAAACAAAGTAGAAACACATGTAGCAATACGTTAAATGATTGCATTAATGCCTCAATATTCACTTCATAACTTAGACTCTATACAGTCTCACTCTCCTCTATTAGATTCTTAATTTAACTCGGTGGCCAGACTTTAAGCATTCAGAATATGCAGGCCTAAGAATGGAATTAATTATTATTAGATTGTTACCGAAAGCTAATCAACAGAAATACCACAGGAAACCATAATAATGACTGAAATAGGATGAACACAACACATAGTGAAAAAAAGACTACATTTCAGGTCAGAAATGGCCCCCTTTTCCCCCTAAACATTTTTACAGGAGAGAACAGTTACACAGAGAAGTGAAAAACAAAAAAAAAGGATGAACTTGAATTTTTGTCTCAAAGAATTGAGGTTTTAATTTTTAAAATCCCCCAGACTATATGGAGAAACATATAGCAACAAGAACAGGACAGAATTTAACATACACTGTAGGTGTATAAAGCTTGAAAGTCTTGAAGCTATCTGACGTAACTTAAAGAATGATTCCAGTGAAAATGATACACGGGGCCGAACTGAGCAGATTGCCCCACGGGGTTTCTTATCGCAATTGAGAAAGAATGCTCTGAGAGAGGCCGAGCTGGAGACAGCAGGGCCATCTTTCAGGGAGGTAAAGGCCGAGGTGGACAGTGTTGCAACGGAGGCTGGTCACTCACGGAGTACAGCAGGCGGAATCGGCATCACTCTCCTCTGCCGCAGTGGTATAAAACTGGAGCAGCTCGTCTTTCATCGACAGCTCGTGCCGCAGCTGGGAAACCTGCAGAGAGAGCAGCCCCACGCTGAGCTAACAAACTGAAGGTCACGTGCTGCTTCCTGGGACAGGCAGCACAAAGAGCCCCTCCTGCTGCTCATTTACATGCACCCTCTGGGCCTTGAGACGTCTCACAAACGACAGCGGTACCTGCAATTGCTCATTTGAAAGGTAGTCCACTATTCCAGGCCCAGCTCACCTCCTCTCGAATGTGCTCCACCTGCTCCTCCAGGTATTCATTTCGCTCTGTCAGAGTCTTGTTCTTCTTCAGCAGCGACTGACCGATCCTTGCAGCCAACTCCAAATCTCGCTCTTTCTGCAAAAGATTAAAAAAAATGAAAATAAAACTTTTCTCTTTCCTGAATAGAAATCAGGACTGGACACAGGACTTGGGACTATTCAGGAAGGGACATACTGGCCGCGTGAGGCGACTTTAACACTGGTGCTGCCTTTCTTTTGGTCACTAACTTAACAAGGGTGTGCATCTGCATTATCATGCTGTGACAGACGCCAGTCTCTGGTAGCTCAGTGATGTGATGCTCCGGCCCAAGCCAGCTGAGCCCTTTGCCCAGACGGAAAGGGCTTAGAACTGTCTTACTGATGATTTTGCCGGGCTCAACACCATTCCAGAAGTACACTAGTCTACCTCCCAAAATAAGAGGCTTTATTTTTTACAGAAAGATACGCCCACTTCACGCTCTCAGAGAGGAGACGAAATATAACAGTGAGTTATAGTTTCACATTTTTTTCCTATAGCCCTTCTGCAATATCTTTAAAATTTTAAAATAATATGAATGACAGCCAAGCTACCTTTAAATATATTCAGATTCAATGTAAACTGTCCCGCCTGTGCAATTTTTATTGATGTTAAAAATTTTATAAATCTCTGACTGGACTGAATAAGACTTTAGGAGAGGATAAGCTCATAGACTATACAGCACGAACAAAAGGTTTTAGAATGTAAGACATATTGTATTTATTGTGCAAACTCATTGTACTCGTGAGGTAAAATTTCTATTTTACAAGTTAGACGTTTAAAACTATTTTAAAGTCATTATCTTAAACTCATTTTCTTTAGTAGCAGAACTATCGCCGAAATGCAAATGTCACAGGTGACCCAATTACAATACAGAACTGAGAAAAGAGTGGGCTTAAATTCAAAACAGCACTGCGTTTCCAGATGTGATGCCATTCAAACTGAATATGAAATTGTAACTCTCGCACGCTTCAAGTATTTAATACTGAGCACCAGGCACTCGAGGTCCAGGCCCTCTTCATGGTAGTGCATTTTAATCGAGCACCCCCTTAGCTCCAACTGATTCCCATTCCCAATGGCACTATTTGAACCAATTCCTCAGTCGTTATCAATATTGAGCTTGATCAGGCGTGAGGGCTTACGCAAAATGTATATTTAAGATCAGATGGAACTGTGTTGTAAAGAGAAAAGGCAGTTTAACACACCCAACTCAGACGGATCACGATCAAGCAATGATCAGGTACAATAATTCTTAGGGAGCAGCCCTGCTAATGCAGGCCTTCACAACAGTACTATTTCAAAGTGCAGAGTTCAGTACATAGTCACTAACCTAAAAACAGAAGTGAAAGGTTATGCAAAGCTGACTACGGAGCCTGAAATGAACAATAGCAACCAGTCTTTGAAAACCAAAGCTAATATAACAGCAAGACAGGCTAGGACAGCCATGGGCAACATTTCCTAGACTATAAACTAGGTCACTGTCTGCATGAGAGTATAAGAAGGTTACTGAGAGGTTACTGAGAGGCCACCTGGAGCGTCTGGTAGCTAGGAGTTAATTGAACCAAGGATCTCGTACAGACATTCATTGAAAGTATGGAACAAGCTGCCCAGCCATTAGTGTAGAGACACACCTGCTGTTCCAGTTGTAATGCTATATCAGTGCTTGTACACTATACTTGTAGAGTGCACTTGAGAAAAGGTGAAAACTTTGTTTTTTAGACTTGTAGACCCCTCTCCGTATTTGGAAGATATATTCATAAGAGAATATGCTGCATGACATGGAAATGCTGAATATAAAAGTAAAAATGTTAAGCATCAGCAAAAAGGCTTCAGACAGGATGTCACACTGTTAGTACAAGACCATGACACAGCGCCGATTCAAAAATAGTTGTTTTGGAACTTTTCATTTAGTTACTTTTGTCAAGGTGAGAGCAAACTATCAAACGACACCACTTGCCTGCATCGGCTTCATGGCTTCTGCCCACCTCCTTTAGCTCTTACCTCTTCAAGCAGACGTGTGACAGCATCTATGTCATTGTATGTTTTAGTCATCTGGCCCACTCTTTCAGCACATAGAACTGCAGGGAGAGAAGACAGGCTTGTTACTGCGTTACTGCACAAGCAGCACTGTGACCAGAGGGAATCCTGCTGTAACTGGAACTAAAACATTATTTTAAATAACTACTTCATCAGTCTGGACCCTACATTTCAGTCTGTTGGCCCATCACCATGTTCCATAGCCACCAACCGTAACAGATTCTTCCAAGACACCCTCCAGCACTCTGAGATCACTCCGCACACACAGCTAAACACTCACGACACTTTCTCTCTTTCATACTGAGGCATTTATTCCAGACATGATCGGTGCTTATAAAGGAGTCCCTGCTGTGGTAGAATTAATACAATTTTCCACTTAGTTCTTACTTTCTGAAACTCAACATTTTAAGATATACCCAAATAATTTCATTTTCATTAGATTTCAAACTCTTAAACACGAGAGATAAGCACTTGCAGGGAAATGAAGGCAGCACACAAGGGCCACACTCAAGTCGTCTTCTCTGAAACAAGAGCAGTATCTATTCACTAGCCTACTTAGCAGAATGGCCTCGTAATGAAACATACTGTAACTGGGACACTGATAAAGCTGAATAAGGTCAAAATACTTTAATATCCATGAAGTAAAAAAACATAGTAGCTAAAAACGACTGTTATCTACAAGTTTGACAAACCAAAAATCTAAGTACTGTCCAAGGCCTGTTTTATAGAGAATAATTTTATTCCAGCCATAATGCATAGTCAACTTGACAGAAGTATTCTTCTTTTGTATCATTTTCAAAAACATTTTAAAATAGTGCCCATTCAGGATATGAGGCAAAGAAAACAAAAGTCTCTTGTTAGATTCAAACAACTTGTAATCACTGGTGCAGTTTTCTAGCTCAGACAGAAGCAGCACCCTGGAGGAAGTGTATAATAATGCTACATCACAAGGCACGGACACTGTTGGAAACTGTATGCGAGTTGCTCGGAATCAGAAGTACAGCAAGCATGATGTTATGACTTCATACTAGATCCCCAGGAGTGAAGGTGAACTGTGCAAAAAGTGAAATTTGTAAACATCTCCCTTTGCATTTTACATGTCAATCACAGACACCTAATCTCAAGGTCAAACAGACAAGTGCTACTTAAAACACAGAGCTATTCGCCCTTGTTTGCTTACACTGTTACTTGTATCAGCTAATCCCATTGCTGGGATATAAGTGAGTATCCCATAAATCAAATGGGTAAATGTAAAATTTAAAAAGGAGAAAGACCTTGCTCACGTTTTGCCAGAAGCAAGGTGCTCTTTGTATATCAGTGATAAAACACCTGCATGCCTTCGAACAGCTTGGGTTTTCTGCTTTTTATTTCAGTCAAAAACAACGTCACATTTTCAAAACCACAAAACACAAACTGAGACAGAGGACTATAAAAAAAAAAGCATCCTAACAAATGTATACACAATATCTGATATCAATCCCCCTGAATTATAGGTTGCTGTTGCATCCAAGAACAAATGGCAACACAGTGGATCTTTATTTTTCAAGAAGCAAAACTCAGTTTTGTACCATTTTTAGCCAAGAGCATAGAACCAGACTGGGAAGAAAGAAAAACAAAACAGGAAACCTATACTGCCTAGTTACTCACCCACAATACTTTGCATTCACTATACAGCCTTTCATCCCACTGGAGCCCAGAGCTTATATCCAACAGAAAGAGACCCTCTTCAGCTACCACATAAAAGTAGGGCCCAACTGGGTGAAGGGTAGCAGCCATTACAGAAAAGTGAGACATCGCTTCACTAATTCTATGACTTTAGGACGGTCAGGTTACACCAGCGCAGGAATGTCTCCAGAGCACCAGGGTGCAGTCGGGATGTTGGTTTAACTTTTTCAAATCCGAAGAACAGACCCTCCTACAGCCCAGTGTCCCCCACCACACCGGGGCATCGGGTATGGACACTCTGGTCCAGAGCAAATAGCGCCACCTGCTGAACCACCACCAGTGCTTACAGCTGAACAGTAAGTGAACAGGCCCAGGCTTGCTAAGCTTTTGAAAGCTAATGGTACATTCCAGTACCTACAATCACACATGAGTCCTGATGGGCCAATCTCTCCTACCTTCAACAGCCCCCCATTGCTCAACTCTACCTGAAAATGCTGACTTTCAGGTTCTGCAGAAGATGGTATCTTGGTTAGCTGGACTCAGGGACTTTAACCACGATGCCCCTCATGTCTGAAACACCCTTTCCCTCAGCCTTAAAAATTCTAAAATATTAGATGCATTCAAAACATAACAGTTGTTTTGCATAGACCTCTGGGATGAATGAAAGTTCACTGTTTCCATTTACTACAAATGGGGCATGAGGGGTGCCAGAAATATTCTCCTGCAGTCCACTTTTCCCAATGTCGCCAGTAAGTAAAACACATTGCAATACACACTGTTCTCCCTCATGTTTATGGGAAATTTCTGATGCAAATGAAAATGAATGCTGTCCTATACAGGGAAGCCAAAGATCGGGAACATACCGCCTGGCTTTGCCCTTGTTTCAACTACAATTGGTTAGGCCTGAATGACTTTTAAACTTAGTTTCTTTTTAAAACCCATCTGCTTTTTTTCTGCTTCTGCCTGATATTGGATGATCAGTTTCATTTCTCTAAAGATGTACTGTACACAGAGATATACTGTACAAAGCTGTGTAAAGCTCTCTACTCAGTGGAACACGTTTGTTTACCGTTAGTACAATTCATGATTAAATTCAAAATTGGGAACTAAAAATTAAGCCGAACAATGCATCTCTTCAGGATTTTAACAAAGTACTGCCCATGTTTTACTGTAAGATTTCCAAGCCAAAATGATTGTGCAGTAAAATATTGTTGATGGAAAAATATATAAATGGGGGAAAATAGGAGACCACATGCATTACACTGAACATCAAGAGGAAGTTCAACCTGCTTTTTATGTGCCAGCCATGTGGAAACAATGTAAATCAGGCAAAATGCAAAACAGAAATTTCCATGGGCATCATGTCTCGTGGTCAGACCTCTCAGACACATGAACAGTAAGAAGACTTCTAATAACAAATCAGCACACATGCGTTTGTGGAGTATGGATTCATGGTGACCATCATAAGATCCGTAATCAACGGCAAACATTTTTCATTATCTCTATCTGCCCTGTCCAATCTGATAATGCCCTGTTGGTTTTCTGTCAGGCAGAGTGATTAACATTTCCTACAAATATGAGAGTAAAGTGGGTGTAGGTCACTGATGAGGTTTATTTAAAGACTCTACTAAACTCTTAGGTTTAGAGTTCAATCTTATTGTTAGATCGGGCGTAAAGTGTAATGTGTAGTGTAAACAGTGAACTCTTAAAATTTTAAGAGAGACATTTTGGTCGATATAAAAAAAATACAGAAAGTTATTTTTCATGACAAGTAAAAACCATTCTCTTGAAAGTGCACAAGAATGACATGGTGCCGAATATTACTTTAAAACAATACAAAGGCACAAAATGGGTTTTCTAAATCACACAAATTATTTCAGATGTCAGTGTAAAACAATGATTATCATTACGAAAACACCTGTCACCAACTGCACTAGTCCGACAGACAGATATGCTTGGTTCTTTGGAGCCTGAGTCAGATTAACACTAGCTGTTCATGCCCAGGAAACAATACACACATGACTAAACTGCACTGGATGAGTATTATTTAAATATTCAAATAATACAAATAAAAAAATGAATAAACATTTCAAAAAGCACTGAGTTCTCATTACTCAGATCATTGCCGTGTTTCTGTCTTATTCAGGCATCTGTCTGGAAACGCTTCCAAGAGCTCCAATCAATTCAACAGATTAGAGACAGATTTTCTCGTTGAGACAATGAACAGTACATTACAGGTAACCAGATGATGTAATAGAGGGGTCTGAGTGCCTCCCACATACAGCAACACAAAGCACAATGCAAGGACATCAGCCTGCACCATAAATGCTACTATTCCACTTCTTGAACTGCAAAACACAATCACAACTGAATTACTATGTACTGCAGTAAGCGTTTGTATGACAGGATTCAGCCTGCTGCGATTGCTCTCAGTCTTATTCACAGCGTAACACAATCACACGAGGCTCTGTCAGAAATGTAACTTGCCTATAGCCCCAAATCCCTTACAGCTAGAATTCAAAAGTAATTTGGTGAATCTTGTATCGCATATAGTGCAGAACATGCAGGTGAAATGCAATTCCTTTTTTAGGGCAGTATTCTGCTGCACACGTTAAAAAAATCAGATCTGTTACATTTCTTTTAGGGCCATGCAGCATTTGTTGCACAAGATCTTTTAGTTTTAAGATTTCTTCCTCCAGCTGCACAGCTGTTCCTGATAGGATCCAAATACTACTTTGCAATGCTACCTATCGTGTCAGTTCTTCTTCCCATGTTAATCCTGGTCAGGAACAAAAGTGCTCATACAGCTGGTCTCATATCTCTTTTTATTGTATATTTTAGAATTTAATTTTTGAAAACAAAATGCATCATGTTAATATGAAGCATTATCAATACTTTTTAAATTCACCAAAAAGACAAGAAAACATCGCTGAATTTCAAGGTATTTGAAACTTTATAGAAAACTTTCACAGAAAATATTTTAAATATGATATTGTTTAACATGTTAGAGTACACATATGTCATTCTTAAATAATAATATGTAACTTAATTTATTTCTGTTAGGTGTAATTCAAATAAATAAAATAAGCCAAAGATCAGAAACATACCACATGGCTCTCCCCTTGTTTTAATTACAATTGGTCAGGCCTGAACGGCTTTTAAACTTAGTTTCTTTTTAAAACCCATCTGCTTTTTTTCTGCTTCTGCCTGACATTGGATGATCAGGTTCATTTCTCTAAAGGAAAAAGGCTCCTTTAATCACTAATGAATATAATAAAATAAAACAAATAATAATCAAAAAATAAAACAAAGATATGTGATTAAATAAAATAAGCGAAAAGCCAAAATGTAATGATTAGAATAACTTCCAACCACTGAATGTAAAATGCAGCAATTAGTGTGTAATCAAACAACTTTAACTTGAAAAATACAAACAGGATTGTGGAGGACAACAACTGATACACATACAACGCTGGCAACACAGCTTATATATTATTAATGCTAAATTATGTAAGATAAAACTGGAGTGTTTGAACTTTAAAACAAAGCAAATATACCTTCCTCCAGGGAAAGCTGCTCTTCATCAAACACATCTTGTGAATTCTGCCTGTCTGCAGGCTCTGGCTCAGGTGAGCAGTTATATTCAAAGCTTTCTTCTGAAAAAGCATTTGGAGGCAAGGACATGGTCAGAAATGACTGGTTAAAACTGACTAGGGCCAGACACCCCCAAATCCAAAGCCATGCCTGGGATGTTCTGGTTCTGAAGTGCTGGTTTTATGTCTGTCCTCCTTCATCCTGCCACAACTTGTGACAGAAAACTCACCTGAGCACTCCCTGGCAGTGCCTGTAAACTGAACCACTCCACCAGACAAAAAAACAGGGGTGGCAGGAATTGAAACTATTTTTATATTTGTTCCCCCGGACGTTTAAAGCACACACTTTATAAACAATAAATGTTGCTGTACTTTCATAGTCTGAATAGCAGATTTGTTTTATTGATACCAGTTTTAATCACAGCCATCCACCACCACCCCTTTTCTTGCTGAAGTGGTATCTCCCTAAGATGCACCATGGCAACAGCAGAAGGAAAACAAAGTCCTTTATCCAGGTCTACCTGTGTAAAAGGTGAGGCCTCAGATTTCCAAAGGTAACTCAACTTGCTTTCACATCTGATAGTCATGCAAAGCAGGTGCTAATGGCCTTACAGAGGTTCAGCAGAACACAACAAACTTACAAACAACAATCAACAGGGTAGTCTGCAACACTCATCTTTGAACGTATTTAATACTACGCCTTGAAAATATTTTAGTAATAAGATGAGCATTTTGCTGTTATATTTCCATTTTATTTTTCACATTTGAATACGGAAATACCTATTGTACAGGGAGGCAAACAGCACAAAATAGCACGCCACAATCTTTTTATATGACTGACAAGTTCTTAAACCACCCCTCTGATGAACTTTTGACTTGACAAGTCACATTTCTTCTTGGGTTATTGCATGAATTTTTTTATGACATCTTATGACCTCTGATTAGAAAAGTGTTCCTTTGCTAGATAGGTGTTAGAAAGAAAATGAAACAAAGATGGTACGGTCACACTTGGGACAATAAAGGACGTCAGGGTTAAAAGAGGAAGTGACAACAAAGTGAAATGGAATATCTTTGATTCCAGCCCAACACAGGTTTAATAGCAACGCTGGCATCCACTTGTACAGCTCAGAGGCCTGGAGCAATGGGGAGAGCACCTTTCTCAAGGTAAAGCAACAATATCTGCACCGTGAACATGTGGCCACAAGCCACAGCTCTAATCACAACCTGGAGTCCTTCAGGGTACCTCTTCAATCTGGAAATCTGTATCTGATCGTGCGGCGCAAAACATGCTCACTTTCTTATCAGAGGAACAGCTTCACCGGCTTAAAGCAAGAGGAATGGGGAATTCGGAATACACAGTTCTGAATAATACACAACAGCACTGCACATTTAACCATATCCTATGAGAAAATATTAAAAAAAACTCTCAAAATATGTGATTTCAGTGGTTCAAAAGCTTTTTAAAGGCATGGCTGAAACTCCTCTTCCCACCCATCAGAATGCATTCAGCTCCTCTTGCAAGCTGAAAGTGAACGCCCAGCTGCCAGCGCTACAAAGGCTGGCAGAATAGAATGCTCTCCTGCTGCCTTGGCGATCAATATTCCCAGCACCACCCGCTGCAAAGCTCTGCACCCGAGCAGGAGGGCGTGAGCACGAGGCCATTCCGAGGAACAAGCAGCATGCAGAGCCTTCACCTCTGTGTTGCAAACACCCTGCCAGCCTGCCTGGCTGACTGCTGCTGTGTGTTATTTGCCTGATGCGTCACATCCGAAACACCTTACATTTGTATGAATTCATGCATTTGAACATTTGTACACAAGCAGCCTGCGCGAGTGTACAACGAGACTTGGAGCTTGAGCTTCTTGGTTATAAGCCCAGAGCCCTAAGCGCTACTCCACCCTTAACATACAGCCAGGTAAAATCATGTGATGTACTATTTTGTAGAGCACCGTCTACATTGTGTGGTGTGGTCTGTTGCACCGCCTCGTCGGCTGTCCTGTGCACGTCCTGAGAGAACAGTGCGAATAACAATTCTGATTTACATGTACATACAGCAATAAACTCCTCTACCTCTGTGCTCACTCAGCTCTCATTCTACTCTGTGTTTTCAGCAGCAGCTGCTGTACATCTGAACAAAGCTCTTCACCCACATTGCTTCAGTAAAACACCTAGCAGCACAAATGGGTGCAAATCTATATTTGACAGCTGCAGTCAAAGTAATTAGTAATTAGCAACCCAGGTAATGACATACTTTTTGTGTCTTCTTTCTTCTGGCTCAGTGAAAACTAATGCATTTATGAAATACTGGACCAGCTTTTAAGTGGCTAGGATAAATAACATATCCATTCAATATCCATGATTGTAGCAGACATTATAACCTTTGCAAACAGCTGTGTTTAGCATCAATATTAATGTGAAATTAAACTGGACAAATTCTCTTTCTGGCATTAGTAGTCCTGTAGAATTCTCTACGTCACCTGAGATTTAAGAGATCTTTATGTCTGTAGGTTTAAACGCTCCTAGCCTGTGTAATGAAGACAGGCCCCAAGCATCTGAAAGCAGCTGAACTGCTATTAACACTGCTGAATTTATCATACTCATTTTCAGAGAAGATACAAGACAGTAACATCCAACATTTCGTTTGTCCACTTTCTCATTATTTAACTCAATTCTATGTTTTTTTTTCTGTTGCACAAACCTGACATACACAGTTATGCAAAATACAGTATTTAATTAGCACAGCCTTTTGTAAAAAATAAACAGTTTTCGTTTCAAATCTCCATCCAGACAGGCTGTGGTTGAGCCCCAGCGCAGTAATCCAATCCTCCACACACACAATTTAGGAAGAAGAAAATATCCCACTCAAGCCCGTCTTGAAACGAGGAAATAAACCCCCTTTGTTAACTGATAAGCAGCCGGCCCTTCCCAGTCTGACCAACTCCATTCACGTCCCCAGCAGCCTGGCCTGGGAACACGCCTCCTAGCCAGCTCAGAAGCGACCCGCGGCGATGGCAGAGAGGAGACCCCCCCAGACACACACGCACACACTGCATCAGCCAGCCTCCCGCCGCGCCGGGCCGCACCAAGCACACGCTACTGCAACGCAGCGATGGCAGCCTCTCATTACCCTCCGTGCACTCCTCATAATACCAGTCAAGCTCGTAGTAGTCCGCCTCGCTAAACTTCTGCATAATCAACGCCCTTCAGAAAAGTCCCCGTTTCTGCACCACGCCGAGGTCAGGTGGAACGCTGCCAGGCCGCCCTCCTGCTGTCGGGCTGGGAAGGAGCAGGGAGCCCTCCAGGACTGGAAACTGGGCGGCCCATCGTGTCTGTGGCGGCACAGCCCAGTGAAGAACGCGAGGCGCAGAAAGAAAAAAGCCCCAGGAGCAGAGAAGGGGGGAAGAGTCTCGGACTTCCGAATCCGAAATCTCTGTTAATTCAAGCTTTGTCTGCGCTGCTGGCGTGGGGTGGGAGTGTGCTGGGCAGCCTATCTGGGAAGGCTACGTCAGGGACACACACCACCCCCCCAGCCCCCCCCCCCTCCTCCTCCCTGCTGCGCATCCCCCTCTCCATCCAGTTGCCATGGAGACTGACTCAGGCTGGTGCTGCACACCGCTCCCAATATGTTTCACTTGCAGCATCGCTGGATTCATTTTCTTTAAAGGAGGATGCTAAAGGATCTCATACAGTGGAGCTGCACATGGTCGGTACTGTATGATGTAGACTATATATACACACATTAAAAAATAGATACTACTTGCACAGACATTATAAATCTTCAGGGCATAGAGCCTTGAGACTTACTGTACATCTCTACCATTTATTAAAGTGAACCAAAACCTGCACATTCTTTAGGATGAAGGGTACAAATACAACTGTGGAAAAACAACACTGAATGAGTTTGAGCGTGGAAGCATTACTTGTTACATAAAATCTGAGTTACAAGATTAATAATATAACACATAACAATAACATGAGACATGAATCATAATCAAGTGAAAGATGAGTCAGTTTCCCTCGATAAATCACTGCTACAGCATAAAGGAATGACAGAAGATGGGTGATCCATGTCGATCGATATACAGTTCAGGCTTGTGAGGAAGGTGGCTGGGGACACTGTGAGTGAGCAAGGAGGGGAGTGGAGAGTCAGGCCTTTATTTACACAGCTCATGGATGAATCAGTCACGCACTTATTCCACTCATGCAGTGCCTCAGTATTGGGGCTAAAGGTTGCATATCATATTATTCATGACATGGAATTTTCTTAAAGCAAGAAAAATATCCAACCAGGCAAAAACAGAAACAAATTATTAGTCTGTTAACAGGTCTAGCTGTCACAGACATGATGGCCATGTACTGCATTACAATGGGCGTTGAAGCTGGAGAACAGCACTGCAAGAACAATTTCAAAGCCAAGTCAGTAACTAAAAAACTCATGAAACTAAAGGGAACGTCGCTGATAACGTCCCTTCATTGTGACAGTTTAAGGATTGCTTGGGAAAAAAAGCTACTGAGTAATTTCAAATCTTTATAACTTCCAAAATACAAAACTGTATGATGCGTGGAACTATAGAATTACCTTTCCATAGGGAAAAAATGATCTTACAAAAATGATTTTGTAACACTGTAACACCATCCCTAATTCACTTAAATGGGCACCATAGCCAGCTGGAAGCTGGAATTGTATAAACGAGGAAAACCCAGCTCACAATTTCCCGTTTAGCAGAAGCTTACAGCACAGTATAGAAGAAAGTCAGATACAGAACTCACATCGGTGCTCAATTCAGGGGTCAGCATCACACGAACCTCATTGCATTTCCAAGTTCAGATGCATTCAGATTTGAACGCTCAAGCCCAGTTTTCATTAATTATGTAGTCAAGGCCAGGTTTATTCTAAAAAGTGAAGACATGCAAATAGACTATTTACAGTGCATATGGCTGTTAGTTCAGATCATCCCCATTCAAATAATTTATCCTCTTGTAGCAAAAAGAAATATAATATTCACAGCCAAATTAACAGTTCCCATGCATCTGAAACTGAAAAGAAAATGCAACTGAAATGTACTGTTCCATGTTGCCAGCTAGGAAAGGTTTTCTATTTGTCTGGTATCTCCTCAAGACCTGGATCAAAGTGAGTTCTGCAGCTGACCCGAGGAAGAGAGAGACGTCTAAGTTAAGAACACGGTCTGGTCAAAATTGTAAGAGATTTGTGTGTCACGCTCTTTCAAACTCTTAGATCACCCAGTTCTTCCACAAATTAAAATGTCAAACTTTTGGTTTATAAAAACACTTATATTAAAAACATCATTAAAGTCAAACAAAAGTACATTATTTCTCAAATTCATTCATAATGATTTAAAAATGTCTGTAATGGTTTTTAAGATCCAATATCCTAATAAAGACCTAGAATTATGAAGAGTGAAACTGCAGAGGAGATAAGAGATTTCCCAAGGTTACTATATTTCCATTTTAACTTGGGGCACAGAGGCATCTCTCAGGAGGAAGAAGTGCAAATTAACAGAGGATAATTCACACGCGTCGTAATGCTGTCTGCCTACTTGAGAACCCTTTGCTTGTCGGTTTCATTTAGGTTGATCTGATTTAGCACAATAATTTTGCTACTTGTATACCTATGCTCTTAGAATTTGCCATACAGATGTCATCAAACCAACAGATAATACAGTATGTTAAGACAGTTTCAAATGTTTTATACAAAAGTGCTTAAATAGTTCCATCCATTTTCCGAAGCATCCTCAGGGAAAAAAAAGTTTGTTGACATTTTTATAAATGGTCACACCATTGCCCTGTCTTACATTTTAATCTATGATCAATCCCAAATACTCCCAAATCCCAAATCACTGGAAACCTCTACCTTCTGACCATTTACTAACATGGACTGGAATATTTTCAAAACATTTAACCCAATAGAGAACTCATCTCCACTCAATACAATGCTTTAGAATAGGCAAATATAGGCAATTCTTACAGTTCCTTAATAAGCTCACAAAGGCTGTCATGAGCATAGTTTTCTTAAATATCTGTTTTCTCTTACAATCATTAGTGTACTACATGTACAGCAAAGAAGACGAGATGTACCCCTGCCGTGATCCAACAGAAGTCCAATGTACATTAGATAACCATTTCCCCACTTGGAACTGTTACTTACATAAGTCTAAAACCCATCTCAGCTGTCATTTACACTGAAATACTTTGAGAATTTCTGTAACAGTAAGAGCACGGAGACAAGTTAAAAGCAAAGACAAAACTCAACTAATACAATTATAACAAATGATTTTTTTTCTTGGTCAAGATATTGACTAAGCATGTTTAACGAGGTCCCTAGACACAAACAGCAGGAGATCAGTAAGGTACCGTGTCTTTTATAAAATGTCGCTTCACTGTTCTCCCCAGAGAATCCCTCACAGGGAGAGAAGCAAGAGTCGCTGGCCAGTAGCACAGGGGTTTCTTTCACAGAGAAGGGATGATGCGTCATTGTATGCCGTTACAAGTGTGAGGAGAAAACACACCTCAGAAAGGAAAATTAAAGTAACGGTTTACAAAAGTATAATAAAAAAAAATAGCTTTAAAACGGTGTTGGAAATCCACAGGAGCATCATGTCCTGATCTCAGCAACAAGCTGAGAGGTTTCATCAGAGGACATACATCCCACCACAAACAGCTCAAAACCATAGTGTGAGGCTCTTGAACAGGTAACCATTGTAAAAGAACGCCTTTGTTCAACTGATGAAGAAAACACTACTTTCTCCATCTCAACTGCTGTGTATGGGCTGCCGGTCCATAATGGCTTCTACACATCACCCAAGAGGGGCTTCGTTTCAGTGTATGAATCGTGTCACTGAGTATGTAAAACTTCCTGAAATCCTTTGAGGTGAAAAGTGCGACACTTCTTGCATTGACAGGTATTAACATTATAACTGCAGGGTTAAAGAAAGGATTATATTAATCAGCACCATCAGGGTTATTCAAACAGCATGCAGAGATTTGTCGGCTGGGGGAAAATGATTAACAGACTTCACATTGTCAACATTTCCAGTGTGACAGCCCACAGGACTTTGATAAGATTTCCTTCTACTCCATTTGCAATTTTGAAAAGAGGGTGGGATCTAAAACATTGTTGCCATTGGAACACAAATGTTGTAGCAACCATCCTTCAGCCATTGTTCGCAAAAAAACACAGGCCTTCACCAGGCAACCAAAGAATTTAATCTTTTGATTCCTGAAATAGATCAGGACTCTTCTAACTTCTGTGCAGGGCACGTACTGGTCCCCCTGCTCATTTTTTTCCACAATTATTATAACTTTTACTATCTGCTTTTTTTATCTGGAGTTCAAGCTTGCATAAGGAAGAATTTAAACAAGCGTTTTGTTAAAAGGGAGGTAAAGAGTCCAACAATAGCTTGTTTTCATTGATCTGTACATGACACATAAAACTAATGTATTGTAAAAATTGAGAGTTTGTTGTAATTAGCTGTGTAACGGAAAACGTCCTATATAATCCATTTCATCTATCTGCATAAAGAAATCCCCAGTACCAACAGAGGAGAGAGGGTTACAAAAAATTACAGCAGCCTGGGACCCTGTGTGCTCATCCTTAACCCGAATGGTTGTTGCTAACCTTTTGTTCCTCATCAATTAAAATGGACTGCTTATAGCTGCAACAAATTCAAAATGTTTTATAGAAGGGGTGCTGATATGTTGTTGAACAGACATGACGGACAGCAGGTATGTTCACCGGGCTGATGAACACTCGCCGTCAGCGGGGCAGCGTGTCTGCTGGTCAAGCCACACGCCTGCAGTGTGTTCGCCCCAGCAGGAGGCATCCAAACCACTGCACAGGACCGAACAAGACGGCACAGTCTGGCCCCAGTCCTCCCGAGACCCTCCAACAACTGCACTAGCACCGTCACCAAGGTGGCAGAGGGCGCTTTTAACATGCTTCTTCACACAATACAGTACCCTTGAAAAAAATCCCAGTCGGAAGTATTAATAACCACGCAGAGAGGAAGGGAGGCCACCGGATAAACAATGAACACAAGTGTCTCACCGAGCAGCAGAGATCTTTCTCACTCTCGTTTCGTTACAAAGGGCCTTGATCTTGGCACAAGGACAGAAACCTTCGATATCTGTGTTTATAGCTTACTATCGATTTATGCATCCAAACGCGTGCCATTTCCACAAGAAGTATCGCACACGTTCTGAATGGTGAGGCATTCACTCGCACCAAAAACATGGTAAAACATTTTATGTAGTATATATATATAAAAAAACAACAAAAACTGAGAATTTTAGTTGACACCATTCCAGATCCTAAAAATAATAAACCATATTGACACAAAACCCTCAAAATCAGAGGTTTATTTTACTTACAATCGCACAATATTGATAACACATTCCAAAGACATGGCCGAGAACTTTGGCAACCCTACTTCAGATCCCGACTCCAAAGAAAAAGTGAAACCCAGGATCTAATAACTGGCTGAAAACACAATGTACTGGATTTCTCTCTGAAACCACTTGGCAGAACAGAGTCTGAGAAGGAAAAGAGTGAACTTACGGAAATACTTTAACGTCTCCTCTATTTGTTCAGTGGTGAGGTCGATATTGGCGTCGGGGGAAATGAGGGGGGTATGGAGCCAGTCGTCGTGGTCATACCCGTATATGGTATCAGCTCTTAACTTGTAGTGGGGCAGCTGCTCTTCCAGTAGACTGATGATTTCGACTTCTGGAAGATCCGTACTATTACACACATCTGCAGGGACAAGCACAGGGCACAAAAGATTCGTTATGATTACAGACAAAGAAAGAAAATAAAACTGTTCCACCAAGTTCTTGTGAGAGTGGGCACACCAACACTACAGTGAAAGAATGACATGGTTAGAAGACCCTATTACCAGGAAATGCATCGCTTTGGAGGATTGGATTCTACACAAGGAAACGTGACACTAAACACAGAGATTTCAGTAACTGCATCAGTTCATTCAGTTTCGGCAGTAACAGAACACGAGGAACAGGAAAACAAAAATTAAACGTCTTCCATCCACCCATCATCAGAAACCTGCTCATTCTTGGGAAGGGTTATGGCCACTTGGAGCCTATCCTGGAAGCACAGACAAGACAGGACACTAGACTATCACGGGGCGCGCGCACACAGACGAGGAAAATTCAGAAAAGCCAACTATCCTAACCAGCATGCCCCTGGAGGGCAGGAGGAACCCAGAGCAGCTGGAGAACACGGGGGGTGTTCTGGATCGAACCCAGGACCAAAGAGATGTGAGGCACCAGCACTAACCTCCATTTTGCAAGGCAGGACTACACCCTGGACAGGACAGGAAGCCGGGAGCCTTTCACTGCTCATCTGAACCCTACCCTTCTTATTCAAACAAGAAATCACTCATCATACAATGACGGAAACTTCTCTCTCTAAAGCTAGTTATTTACACATAGAGCAGCACTTCAGCTAAATAATAACCCTGAAGGCTCAATGTAAATCTATTACATTTAACCACATAAGTTCATTAATACAAGAAATTCCAGCAATTCAAGTGAGAAACTGAGAAACTTCTACTAGACTCTCAGAAAAGTGTGCTTCAATAGAATATGTGATATTGGTGTTGAAAATACATAGAAGAGATTAATTTTACATACGCTTCTTTATACACAGGTCATGAAGCACGTGTGTGACAGAATATTAAAAACCAAAGAAGGGAAGGAAAGAAATGTGAGGCACAGCCACTGAGAATATTTCAATACAGGAGATTAAAATTAGTCACAGAAAACCTTGTTCATTAACAGAATCTAGTTCACATTTTGTTCACATACGCTGCGCAGAAGTGCAATGCCCTCTACAATGCATTCTGGGTACTAGAAACTGCCCTCTTTGCTGGATGATCCTGAGACCACTTTTGGTAATACAAAAACTGCTTCGTGCACTTGTTCACATTGCTGTAACAGAATAACGCCAATTTTGCTAAATTAAAAAACACAGGATGAAATGAAAAATTAGATCTATTCAATGAAAAAAATGCCACAGTCTACAATTACATCTTATAATAGTACAGTATTCAGGAGCACGTAAGTCTTTCATTAGCATTTACTGATCGTATTGTATGTAATCTTAGTATGTAGTATGTAGTTTACTAATGCTAATATGCGGCCACAAGACAAAGCAAGTCTTATGTCCTTGTGTGGTACGAACTCAGTTAAGAAGTCAAAAAGGATGTGGAAATCCAGTGTCTGCTCAGTTAAGATGTAACCTGACATTAAAGCCCACAATGAATAAAGCACTGATCCACTTGCCGGTCACAGGTTAGAGATCCATTAATTTATGCTGAAGTTCCCTTGCCCTGAAAGCTAGGAGCTAACAGCTGCCATAAAGTACTGTACTGGGTCAGCTAGTTTCATTAGGTAGGGCCTCCAGTTCCCATTTAATCCAGGAGTGACAGGAATACAAAGTCCCTTTCACAGAAAAATGTGAAAAAATACCAGGAAACATTCTTTCAGTTTCATATTTATATTATGATTCTGAGATGCCAGAGATAAATGAAAACATAAATATTTTCCTGCCCTCCTTGTGTGTAGGCTTATCCTGTGATAAAGCTGTGGGCACGCACAGGGCATGACAGGACCCACTCCCTACATTTGACACGTGAAAAGCAGGACTACAAACATCGGGAAGAAAAGTAAAAACCAAGTTGTCATGGAGACAAGGAGAAACGGCTGTACCCTTGGCAACTGCAGGCAACAGCCCCAAACAGATTCTAAATTGCATTTTTCCCCTCTCATCAGATCATTTTACATTTTTTATTATGATGTGTTGCATTTCCAAAACACTGAGATTTGGGTTTATTTTCCATAAAAATGAAAATCCCAGAATCTAAAATGAGACGGAAAAACTCATAAACCGCATCTGGATTTGCCAAAGGGTAGGTTACTGATTAATAAATGAATATCTGAAAGTCAGGAGCCTCCAGCATGGCCTGGCCAGTCACTCCGCTCCGACAATGGTTTCTCAGGTCAGGCTTGCAGCCAGACGCACAGCTGCTGAGGAGGGATCATCTGAAAAGCAGCGTGTGCAGCGAACGGGCTCAGGCTGGCGCTGTGGGCAGCTGGGTTTATAAAAGCACTTGGCCTGAATCAGGCCTCCAATGCCTTCTGTCCTTAAAGCTGCAGGTGCACTGTAAGCCCACGGATCACAGCACTTCTGAAATGTGTCAATTTAAACAACGAAATCCTGGAATTCTAGCTTGAGTTTCACTGAACACTTTCGTATGCTCCTGCTGTTTTTATCCCCATCTTCTCTGTAGGTGAGACAGGGCCACATCTTGAGAACAAATCCTGAATAAAATACTGTCACTACCCATACTTTAAACTGTCCGTGTTGGTTATTGGCTATTTTGGGATTTTACTGTAGGTATTTACTTCTGACCTGCCTTATAAAGGTCCTATCATAATGTCCCTCATTACTTTTTTACTCCAGCGTCGTTTCTCAAACTTAAAGTCTCAAACACCGGCATACTAACAGGCTCTCTAAAAACTTTCTTTTTAGTACTGAGACAATTCATTCCTAGAACAAACGTTATTTGATAACCATCTCCAAACTTTCAAGAAACCAACTGTTCTACATAACTGAAAGAAAACAAAAAAGCAAAACAGTTTATTAGTGTTTAGGTTTGTGCTTCAAACACTAAAGCACACTTCCATTCCTCCAAGTCACTCCGTTGGCTTGCGTTTTAACTCCTAAACAGCGTTATTTCCCTTTTTTAGGTACTGTTTCTTTAACAACACACTGAATTGCATTCATTCTGGGAGTAAAGCAAATGTCATTTGTATGACCTTCCAGTAAAAAGAAAAACAGAGAACCGAATGAAAATGTTTGTCAACCCTCTTACAACTCAATCAGTAAACTACAGTCCAAACAGCAAAACCATCTACTGAACCCACTGTACTCACTCATGGTGCTGAAGCCCCCTTTTCCAGCCTTGTCTTTCCAGGAGTTACATTTTCCAGTGTTAGCAAAGGGCAGACAGCACAGGGACAGTGAGGCAACTCTGTCCTGCAATGTCTGGGAGCAGCCAGGATCACATGGGCTGTGAGTGTCCCGACTAAACATAGCTTCATTAATGTCACGCCAGTAACCAGCACAGCTAACAAACCCAGTCTGCACTCCAAACGCACAGAGAGAAGTGCGGCACAAACTAAAATCTCACACACTTTTATTTAGATGCTTGCTGTATAGTATGACTGATGGATTCACTGCACATAAAGGGTTTAAACTGATATTCTGAAACGCTATTTCAATAGAAGTGACTGTCACTGGAGATATCTAGAGACTACAGTAATGGGCTGGCTCTAAACAGAAAGAAAAAAGTTCAAACTTGTAGTGTGATCTCTGGTAGTTTTAGTGTGTAAAAAGGTGATCGGCTGCTTATTAGCAAAGAAGAGGAAAACGCTGGTTTCAGTCTGACTGGTTTTGCCAATTCTTCACTGGCTAGGAGGGAAAAGGAATGGCATTAGTGCTGCTGTGTACCTAATCCATCTTGTCCCAGTTAAAGGGAGATGTAATGGATTCTTAATCATCTTAATCACAGATGCTCATTCACTAAATATTGTCTGCCTGTTACCACCTGTAGTATGCCTGTAGTATTCAATCTGAAAAAGTATAAAAATGAAAAACAAGTTATTTAGATTTGATATGCTGCCATCTGTACTTGACTCCTATCAGTAATTCCCCTTCTATACCCAAGATATGTTACACAAAAAAACAAGTAGGGGGAAATCCAAGAGATATCTCCTATTATTGCAGCATGGATATGACTCAACCTTCCCTTCCTGTCCTGCCAGGGAAAAACTGACCCATACAGAAAGTGCAGAACATGAGCAAATTCTGGTCAATCCATTCGAATGCCTAGGCTAAGTGACAAAGAGCGCAGAGTCATTCAGGAGACCACTGATGTTGCTGCAGGGGTACTATAGCAACACCAACCAGCTAGATAGTGCTGAACTGGCAATCGGTGAAACAGCAAAAAGCTTAGATGAAAGCCTAGGCAAGGCTTGCTTTGGTAGATACAAACAAGAAGACAACTAAGAAGCACGTGCGTGCTGGAAAAAGCATTTGGAAAAGAAAAAAAACATAAGGAAACAGGAACAGATTCCACATCTAATCTAATTTTAGAAACACTACATGAAACTGCTGGTAAAATAAAAAAAAAAACATTTTTTAAAGTTTTATCAAAAGCGGAACGTAAATGTTTAAACAATGAGAAATATTTTTCTTACCCGAGAAAAATTGATAAATTTTTTAACTAAGCAAATACACCTCTGTCTGGTAAGATATGACATTAAAATCCCAAGTACTGAGCCTTGCTTTGGTAGCTTTGGTTTTCACCACATTGATTGATCAGATTCAATTTAATTCCATCAAATAATCAATCTCCTATCTGGTGGCAAAAAAATCACAGCTGAAGTCTCCACTGGAAGTGAAAGTGACGCATATTGAAAATTCTGTTGTGTCTGTTCCACTAATATGCAGAGACCAGCGTCTCAGAGCTGGGACTGTGAAATAACATCATAGTTTTACCTACATCTATGTCTCCCCTGCTTCACTGGACTGACACAGCCAGCATCCAAGAGCCATGCTGTTATTCATGAGGTTATAGCTGGTCATACTGTATGTGCCATCTCACCTTATCTTTATTTCTCCGGATTTGCAGTCTGTCTGTTCAACACCTTACTCATAGTGCAAAGATGAGAACTTGCCGTTATCTTTAACAGGTGTGTGTGGTTTGGGTTGCTTGTTCCATTGCATTTTGGTTTTAGTCTTTTGACCTGTGCCTATTTTCACCAGCAGACCGTTCTGTCATACAGCCCTTAGCCTACATGTTTCTGCAAATTCAACAGATGCAACGTTACTGAAGTCTGGGGATTAGAAACTAGTCATTGATGCAACCTGTTACACATCTGCACTTCTTACAGATAATGAGATTCTCAAGTTGTACCAAAACACTATAAAGTCTCGAGAAACTTTATGCTCATCTTTTACAAAAGGTCCCTTACACTCCTACCACACAAAGTCATATTTATGCATGCTGAACCCCATCCTTCAGCAGCAGCATGTGTTGTTTACAATGAGCATTTTCTTTTTCATCTTGAATACAGCAATCATCTTCGGCCTTTTTAGGAACACAAAGACATGCAGCATCTGTGGGCATCATAGCAAGAAAGTCAAAGGCCAGAGCTGTGGGCTGATTCAAAGGGCAGTCTTGTGTACCTAGAGGAGCCGAAGGGGAGAAACACAAACACAGCTCATTTCTAGCTTTAGCTAAAAGGCTGTAGGTTTTTCAACCTACAGTCCTCACATGAATTTCTGAAAAAGAACTTCAAATATACGAAACTGATTTTAATCACTTCTTAACAACACGCTAAATAATGTACAGTATGCTTTCAAATGTTAATCATAAAAACCGCGAGTAGGAGCAGCCAAATCACCATGTGCATAAGTTTAACATTTTTCCATTTTATACATAACTATTTTGTAAATGTAGGAATAAAAGACATTTTCAAATGCTACAAAAACAGCAAGTAATCACATGCTTGTTCAGAGGTTAAATTCCCTCTTGAGATCTACAAAATTCTGAAAGACTGTTAAAAAGCAATAAAATACTGAAAAACGTAATAAGAAGCAGATTGATTTTTCTGGCACCTTGCAACAAACAAACAAAATGCTCACAATAAACTGTTTATAGGAACATTTTCAAAACCTTTTCAACGAAAGCATTTTGCCTGTGATCAGAATCCTTATGTAATAGGGTCTGAAGCCACAAAGCTGTGTAACTCAAGGTTACGTCCATCTAAAAATGACAGAACTTTAACAGACACTTCAAGGTACAGCAGAGACACTATAGTCTTTTGTGTTCCTAAAACAGCTGTTTTTTAAAAAGGTAAAGCTTACCTGAAACTGTCAAGCAATTTTCAGCTGTTTGTTTTTTGACAGCTGTTGTACATGTTGCCACAGAGGACAAAGTCTGACACAATGTTCATTAAATGAATTGTGTGTCAAGCTCATGGTGTGGCAGGGATTAATATTTAACACCGCATGTAAAAACCATATAGAAATACAATTAACAAGCTTCTAGAAATATGTTCAACCAATTTCATATCTTGCTCAGGTTTGTGTATAGCTTTTATATTAACCTGCTGATAGCGTATCTGAAAAAAAAAAATGTAACACTATTCCTTAAAGCTCAGTTACGTATATCTATGTGGTATCTTTTATTGAGTACTGACAAATACATGTTGTTAAAATACTAATATTCTGCACTGTTCCAAAGTGAGTGGAAAGATGAGCTTTTTAATAGAGACAAAATAGATCTAAAACAAACTTAACATACTGTACAATACAAGTGATCTCTACTCACCCCCCCCCACCAAAACAATGAGGGTTATTTAAAAGGGTGGGACGTGTAATTTGGAAAAGTGTACTTAAAAAGATTATACTGACAAGCTCTCTAGCATCTTACAGCACAGATCCCTTTGACTTCAATGCCCAGAACTTTGAAAAGTCTATGTAAAACAGACCTTCTTAGATTACTTCTTTGTGTAGAAATTCCAAAGAGTGTAGAAATCGAAGAGACATCAGAAAGATGACAGGGTAGCAGCAAAGATCACTCTGAACTCCTGACTTAATTCCTTATGTTGGTGCCATTTATGGGCTTCAAAGTTTTAGGGCATCTGTGTAGCAGAAATCCTGGATGCACCCAAAAGCTTGTAGTCATGTACTCACTATCTGCTATGATTTTAAATTCTGTACCTTATTCTACAATTTACTGACAAAAACTAGAGAGAATGCAACTATAGTTTACATCGGAGTAACACACAGAAACTTGTGTGGTGAGACCAAGGCAAAATGACTAACCTTTGTAATGAATAACAATACAGGAAATCTCATTTTTCTATTGATTAAAACTTGAAGAAAGACTATCGGGGAAAAAAATTACATTTATTGGATAACTACAGCTGGTACGTACCTACAATACAGTATGCATACAGTTTAACTGTACTGTACGTGATGTTTGATTTCACAGCCACAAGGTGGTGTAATATCTCCATATTGACACTGTTGCTCATGAACAGGATTAGGGACATCATGAAGGTGAAACACCAAGCAGACACTACATGAAAAGATGTGAGTCATTCAATAAGGACGGTGTGAAAATCAGAATTAATTTCCAAAGTCATCCGGATTGCAAGAATCCAGGAAAATCAGGCTAGTGCACCAGATATATCCCACAGAAATTCTCTCATAATCAAAACAGCTTGCAGCACGACTTGACTGAGCACCGAGCGGACAGCTCTCAGAGAAAGGGCCAATCAACTGAACGAAAAGCCTTTCCTTCCTCTAAGGCAAAGGCTGAACACAAGCGGACAAATGAATCACTTTGCTTATGGCTGCACACATCCTGACCACGCTGAGCATTTAAAAACTGTTCTTTCTCCCTCCATTTAAAAAAACAATCTGAATGCAAGATGATTATAGTGATGTAATATTTCTAAAGAAGATTCATATTTAGTTTTAAACCATCAAAACTGCAGCCAGCCAAAAAAAAAAAAAGAAGCAGCCCTTGGCTGAATTCACCCTGCAGGGGGCAGCACTGGCTCGATCCAGCTCTCCTCACAGACCTTGAATAACCTTGAGCTCACTGCTGCAGAAATATGAGGAAGAGCCAGACGGAGACGAACATCCATCTCTGCATTTCACCAGCAGATGTGAACATGGTGTCTTGATCCCCTGGAATTGAACACTGACACAGCCTGGACTGAGAACAGTGCTACGGCCTGGCCTTTCAGCTCTCCCGAGATACTTCTCGTCAGCCTTGGGTCCAGTCTGTGCCTCTTCCGATGCCGCACACTGCTCCTCACGCTGCATCTAACAGGCCTGAACCCGCGGCAGTCGCCGATGGCTTCTGGGGTTTCACTGAAACTGGATTTCTAACACAGAGGGTTGCCAATTTCTGCTTTCATTTACAATCCTCCCATCTCCCCCTGAAGAGCTGCGGGCACTGTGGGCAGCCGGTCGCTGCCTTTCTGCACCCCTCCGCCATCCCACCCCGCTTCCAGAGAAGATAACCCCTCAGTCTGCATGGGGGTCCCCTGCCTCCTCTCCCTGCGGCCCCTGGCACTGACTCCCAGCCCCACGACATGCTGACCTCCCTACAATCGCCCCTAGGTCATCGGGAGTCAATCCTCGTGACGCGAGAGCTGGCTCATTTCGCGACGGCCTGCTGCTCGGCCCTCGGCCCTCGACCCTCGACCCTCGGCCCTCGACCCTCGGCCCTCGACCCTGCACAGGAAGAGTACGCACCAGTGATGGTCCCGGCATCGCGGTACTCCCGGTCGTCTGGGGCGCTATCCGGTACGGCTGCCTCGCTTACATAGTGCTCCTCCTGGGTGCCCGATCCACAGGCTGGCGCTGGGCGGGGGCTGGGCTCTGCAGGGCTCCGGGCGGCGGGCGCGGTGCTGTGGTGCACAGCCGTGGAGTCCAGCTTGGCAGCTTTCACAGGGAGGCACCCAGGGCCATGAGCGGGGCCAGAGGGCGGAGGGGTGGCCCCGGCTGTCCGGCGCTGCCAACGTCCTGCTGCGATCTGCACACGGAGAGGGACACAAGGGTGACTCGAGCCCGCTGGCAGTACGAGCGCGAATAAGCCTTTCGCAGACCACACACACATGGGGCATGGCCGAGACGCGAGCACGCTGTCAGCGCCTCATGGTTGCGTGCCGCACATGTGGAAAACGGGCAAACAAGCACCGCTTATTTGAATCTGCATCTGGGTAAACGGCCGAGGGCGCGGCTTGGGCTGGAAGTCACCTGCAGGACATTCCGCTGCAGACCGATAGCGCCCGGCCAGACGCAGACCGCCGTCGCGGGTCTCTGGAACGCACACCGTTTCGAAGTCCTAGCACATACAGGCTGCACGGCTCAGAGCAGTTATAGATAGAAAAAAAAAGTGTCATTGAAGAAGATTAATGTTAGTGTGTATCTTTACGACGGCACTTTCAAACCTGATGTGCTTGATAATGACAACGTAAGACTGAGAAACCACATGGTGTTTGTATTAGGATATAAATATCAATTACCTCAAGGTTACAAGAGAGAAACCTTTTTGTGCATATTAAGACAAACCTACCAGCCTTGGATTAATTCTTGCTGTGGCAAAGCTAATTAATGTTTATACCCATAAATCACTGCAATGGCCTCTCTTAAAACCCACCTAACTGGGAAGGGTGTAGCTCCTTAAAGAGTACTGGATAGTACTAAGTGATCATTCCAGATGAAAATGAAGAGAGCAAGATTGCTACAGATTACTCCATCTAACTGGAGAAGGCACACAAAGCGATTGATGCCAGAGGATTGCTTTTCAGGATAGGACAGAACAACAAATAAGTATTTACTCTGAAACATGTGTACAGTCCTTCATAAAAGTAATTGTTCCAAATGCCAAAATGTTACACTTTTGGCTTATCAATAAAAACAAATTATTCAGATTAATGTTTCTATTAATTATGGAATTATCTTGAAATTTAGGCCAGCTGTATGCTAATGTAGAAAAACCTGACTCAAGGTTATGTCCACACAAACTCAAAAGTCTACCCTTTAACAGAACTGACAGTAAAATGATTCAGTATTTTCTTTTGATCATGTTATATTTTGATTCCCGGTTTAATTCAGCACCACAAATCAAAATGCTTAATTCTGTACAGTAACACAGCCAGCAAAGATAACTGAATTATTTCCACAGAGGCTTTGTCAACAACAGATATGAAACACGTGGACAGATCCGATGATTATATAATCCCATGCAGTACGAGGGTCTAGTTTATTTCATTCAGAAACCGGAGGAGGAGAGATCATTTTACTCGTACTGTCTGTTGCATGGGCAGTGACGTGACGCACAAGCTGGAGATTGTGTGTGAATATAAATAAGGTTCATACGTGCAGGAACTCATGTCACATGCAGCAGAGGCATGGACCCCTCTCAGTGGACGTCTCCATGCTGATGAAGAAACACAAACTAGAATATTATGTATTGGATTAAATCTCTTTAACACACACTGCCCAATTTTGGTGAACAAAAACGTGTTAATACATTACATAAGAAGGCAGGAGGGTTTAGGCATTACCTAAAACTGCTGAGGACGGAGCTGCAGCCTCTCACTGTAATTGTGATCAATACTAATTGGGATGAACTGGGTTCTGGCAGAGCAGCCAAATCACATCTCCCTTAAAAAAAACTATATTGTATGACCCAAGGTTATTTCTGTTAAGGTTCTCTTAATTTGTGTAGATTTGTGTAGTGCAGAGTACATGAATAATTTGATACTGTAAAGAATAGATAACAGTAAAGCAAATACTGCATAGTGTACCATTGCTATACATGTTGAGATTCATTATTCAATATTTCAAGCTTCGATGGGCCTTTTTTAAATATGATCATTTTTATCAACTCAACCTCAGTTGCTGTTAGCATGTATTTTTCTTGATCCCTTGAACCAATAGATAATGATCTAACCCTAAAGCGCCATAATGTGTATTTTTTTACATATTTTCAAAAATAAATTTCTGTTTGTTCTTGGATTTCACAGAAGTGCAAACTGACAGCCAAACTATAAGTATAATAACAGGAAGACATGGTACAGAGGCTGATGATGGTGGTGATGATGATGATGATGATTTATAGGAACCATAAATTAACTTATATGTCCCTGAATGCAGATTCTGTGGAGAAACTGACTTCAATAAGACTGTTCTAAGCTGTGAACTTACTTCCCTCTCTATGCTGAAGGATGAATAGTAGATATAATAAGCGTTACCTTGTACATTTACTCACTTTCAGGAAAAAAAAAACTGCAAAACATAGAGAGTTACTAAATCCCTCATTGTGGGACATGGCACTCGAGACAATTACTCTCTGCACTAACGCCTCTGCTTTCACCAAAGCCAGCTTCTCAGCTCCAGGCCTTGGCAAGCTACAGCTTCTCCTTCTCTTTTGAGAAGTTTTGGACTGATTATTGCTGCTGGGCGGAAATGCTACTGTTCACATCACCTCTGCGGAGCTGTCGCTGGGCTGAGGCATTCTGGGATACTGACCAGTGCCCCTCCCACACTGGTCTCCTTGGACGTGTCCAGTCACCTCAGGGGCAGGACCTCTCACTGACCTTGCTTCCTGCCCCCAGACTGCGATTCTGCCACACTGCTAAGTTGTTTGTAAAAAAAACAGGCCAAACGAGATAAATGTTTTTTCCTTGCTCTTCCCCCCACCCACTCCCGCTTGAGTGAATAACGACTGAATATTTATAGGCTCATGGTTTTCTTCCTCCTGTGAAGGAGGTGCATTTTAGTCAAACATCTGAGAAGGTCTGACACTCTTTGGAGAACCTTTAACTGCCCAGCCAATGTTATTGAAAACACTGCCAGGGCAAGCACCAACTGTGACGAACAAATCTGGGCCGTATTCTACTGGACCTCTTTCACTGGGTCTCCGTTTCGGCCTGCGTTGCTCCTCTTTTCTAATATGTTCCGGAAATAATCAATCTCCCTTTATTATTGCACAAGACTCTAATGCACCAAGAACATGGCAGACTGTTACTTCTCAGACAGCTCTTCTTATAGGAACATGAGAAAGATTCCCATCGAAGGTGAAACCAGCCAGGCCATCTGACCCATCTGTGACAGTTTATGCAAAAAAGCTTGCTCATCCTTCAGTGCCTTTGGAGACTTTAAATACTTGGAATCTCAGCACAGGAAGTTGCTTGAAGCCCTTTTTCTAGATTGATCCCAGAGCTGTTATTCATTTTTTTTTAACATTGTGATGAAAAATGTACCGCAATATTCTAAATGTGGTCTTCCTAGAGCCACGACCGATTTTAACAACCCTGGGTTTACATGTCCAAGGGCAGTCCGCTCTTTTTACTGTGGCTCCACATACTGCATCTTCAAGACGTAAATAATACATCGCCCTGGTCTCTTTCAAAAGAAGCTCATTCGAGCTGAGCATCTCATATTTTGTTTTCCAGTTGCTTTTGCTATCTGGATATAATCCTACGCACTTTTCTCACTCAAATGTCAACATTCAGGTGTTTGAATTGTAATCTCTTCATTCTTCTCTTCTTCTACGGTGTTTATTATCCTACTATTCTGGTATCATCTGCAAACTGGAATAACTTACCCAATATACCAGAATCTAGAACACTGATAAATATCAAGATCAACAGAAGCCCTAATAAAGATCCCTGTAGCATTTCAATAATTACTTCACCCCGATTTGATCATTCATCTCTTACGTCTATTAACAAATTCTCATCCAGAATACCTACACGCTCCCCCCCCCCAATACCTACAGCTTATCTTTTCAATGCTAACACACCTAATTGTAAACTCAGTTTGTCCTGTGCTGGTGATCCTCGCTCAAGGAGCTCTAAGAGGCCAGATAAGCATGATGCCATGTTGACAATCCCCTAAAAAAGCGCAGCTCTCCTTTGACAAATTGAACCCTGGTCTCCTGTGTGATGAGAAATGTTGAGCAAAAGTCATTTCTTCCTGCCTTACCTCATTCAAGCATTCAATTACAAAAAGAGCAAACGATTAAGACTGCCAGCAGAGACAGCTGATATTTAGACACCGACACAATGAACTTGACTCAATGACTGGAGGTTAAAAGCCTCTGACCTTGAGTGACAGCCTGTATTCTCCACTTTGTACAACAGCTACTAACAAAGGTGACTGGATTTCTAATTCATGGATGAGAGGTGTCAGCTGTCGTCCTGCTATATTTAGCAGAAGTAAAGTGACATTGTGCCCTAGGTATGACAGTCATGCAGCACCAGCCCTGCACACATTCTCCCTTTGCAGTGTGAACCCAGCACAGCAAATGCAAGGACAACAGATAACTTGCATTACTTACTCTGTCCCTGGGTGGTGTGTGAAGCCACAACACAGCACCGCATAACCAATTAGCAGCTGCTGTTTCTCACTGTTTGGGAGCTGCCACACAGGCCCAGGAGTCACAGACACACTCAGGCACGCGTCCGTCTAAACACCCCGGTTCCTCCTAGCCTTCTGTGTCACGTGCCTGGCAGCTCTCCGCCGGTGTGTTGCAGAACACAGCCCTCCCCTGCGGGCCTAAAAATAGCACTCACACCATGCATGCTACTTGCCATGAGCTGCATTAGCTACAGTAGCAACTGCCCTGTCATCATCACCAGCATCGTGTTTTGGCCCATTAAACCTGCGCGCACTCTTGTTTACTGTATACACGAAGCACTGAAGGAAGAGCCACTGTATTTCCCCCCGGTGTCAGAGCTCCAGTGAAAGGTAAATAAACTGTGTAGCACAACATGTGCCCCCAGCCATCTCCACCCCCCCGCAACATGCCTCTGGATAGCAGGCCAGCGGGGCGGAAGCCACAGAGCCTCAAGGAGGTGTGCTCTGGAGCTCGGATGAGAAAGGCAGGATTCCCTGGCTGACCTGGGAGAGGTGGAGGATCGGTGCCGTTTGACACTTTTACAGGCAACAGTAACCCAGCATACCCTCCACGTTTGCTCCGGGACGGCCAGCTTTTATTGTTTATAGAGACTGCTCTGAATGTGATCTGTTAAATAAATTATTTACATAACCTACGCTCATGAAGTCTTGAGGGCTTTGTTGTTACAGTAAGTGCAGTACAACCAGGGTAACACTAACTAGCATATCTGGAAAACCACTGGGCCGAACAGGAATGCTTTCCCACCATTTTTCCAAACTATCTGTAATCGCCCCACCCACTAAGGCTCCTGATAATATTTCCACAAGCACATTTTTTTCCAAATCGCTGAAGCTTACCGCTAGATTACAGCCGCACTTTCGTATTTATTGTGGATGAACCTATAGAAAACGGGATCAAGGGCTGTGGAGTCTTCTTTGGGTGTAAGGGCTTCGGTTTCCACAGACGAAACATTGCGTTTTCATTTTTCTCTTTTCAGCATGGAATAAACCTATTACTTGTTCCTTTGCTGCCTATGCATGCTGACGCAGCTCCCCACCTGAACTACAGTATATAATATTTAGATATTATATTCCACAAGGAAAACCAGATAAACCATAGTGCTGTGTCAACTCTGTATTCTTTACTACGAAAGATGTTTTGTCTCCCTCCCTGACTGAGCTGCCCTCGTGTTTCCTCACTCCTCAGTCTGCTGGAGAGACTGTTAGGTTCTCGGTCACCATGGCAACAGGAGTTCAGTGGGTGTGATCACATGGCCAAATGAAGCATGCCGTATGTCGGATGGAATCATCCTGTAAAATAACGCCCTCTAGTCCTAAATACAAAGCCATGTCCATAGCTTGGCCTGCAGTGGGAGACACATTCTAGGGAATTAAAGGAACAGGTACAGGTTTATTCCTACTAAAAAAAGAGAAGAGACACAGTGTTTTGGCTATCGAGCCTTCGTCAGGTGCCACACACACCTGTGTCTTTCCTTTTTCAGCACGGACACCTTTACCTGTTCCTCTGCAGCCCCCGCATCCCTCAGGCACCTACTTGAACGTCTAGGGAATTAAGCCCACAGATTTTGACTATTGTTTTTTTAAAAAGGAACACAAAAACAGAAATCTCTCTGTACAATATAAATGCTGTATAAGACACCCCTGCAGCTCATAAACAGATTACATCATCTTTCTTGACGTATATTGTGCTTCTTATAATTTCCTTTGAGGATTTTTTGCTTTCATACTAAACCTCACACAAAACATTAAATCCAAAAAAACAGTTTTCCTCAAGGATTAAAATAGAATCCATTCTTGGTGTGATCTCTTCACAGACGCAGCAACAGGAATGTTTATTGTTCAGTATACTAAGTATCCAGGAAATGACATCATACAGCAGGACTCTTGGGGGAATGGGCACGGTAACAGAATAATATGAAATGAAACACAGGCCTTATCTGACAAACTGGCAGATTTAAGAGAGACGTAACCAAGCTATTTTACCGTATCAAACACTGATGAAGTACAACTACAAAAATGAAGGATGAAATTTACCATTAAACAGTCTTCCTGGTGATCAGACAGAGAGAGTTAAAATTGTATTTCTATCTTAGTGTAACACCCCACGGCTCATTCATCTTTAACGTTTAACCCTTCAAATCTGGCTTCATAGTCGTGGACTTCCATGGAGAGCATTACTTACAGTTATCAAAATGTATTGCCACTGAAACTAACATTTAATTCAAAGAACTGAAAAAAAGAGCCAGTTGCTTACACATTGTGCATTAAACAGTGAAAGTAATGATAAATGCTCATCTTACAGATAAAATCGTACATTCATAGCATATACACACACAACATACACCTACCCGTACCCCCATATAAACACGTAAACTGCATCAAAAACAAAGCAAGAGTAACAATGCCTTTTTAGAGGTAGAAAGATTAAAAAAATCAACATGTTTTATTTAATACATTTAATTTTATAAGTCTGGTAACCTTCCACAATGTTTGCCTTGCATTATACCATCCTAGGTAGGGACTCTGTGTATTATTTTGCATTACTCAAATGAAACATGCAAGCTAACAGTCTCCTTATTGCAGAAATAAAAACAATGATTTGACCTCCAAGACTAATTTGATATGTTTAACTAAAGACAAATTCTAATCCTCTGCTGTGATCAACACAGGCCTAAACATTACTCAGAAGCTTAAAACCAGATTGCTGATTTGCACAAATCATGGTATAAATAGTATAATAATTAAATTATCTTAAAGACTTTGATCAATTTGAAGAAGCACCTGTTCACATTATATCTGAGATTAAAATGTTCAAGGCTTTTTTCTCTCATATACAGTATACTGATTCGTTTGTGTTAGACCAGAAGAGGAGACGAAACGGACAGTGTCTAATGCTATGAGATAGAAGGCTACTTAATTAAAAAAAATTTGGCAATTTTTTTTTACTTCATATTTACGATAGCCTGCCTGGCCTAACGACTTCGGAACCCACAAATTTAATCCGTGGAGGTTTGTTTTCTCACATGGGCTTGACACAAGAAGGACGGTCTGTTTGTACCGCTGCGTGTAAGCTGCATCTCCCTTTCACAATCTCATTCTCAGTACATTCCTGCCAAAGCACAGCCCGGCTGTGCAATCAGCAGTGACCAACACTGAAATCAGGCACATTGTACCGAGCTTCCATGTGGGTAGAAAACAACTCCCTACTCACTGCTTAACATCCAAGCCCTTAACAGTAGACATGGGGTTCTCGCTGGACTGCAAACATGGCAAGCACAACAGATACAAGGAGACAGGGGGTATTTCATCTTTTGAAATGTAAGGATACTCAAGGTATCGGTAAATCTAGCACAAGATACCTGTGAGAAAAAAGCTGACTTGCTGACTTTCACGTGGGCTCAGCCCGGCGTGAGGAAGCTCCAGCAGCACGAGCACATCCCTCGCATAGCTTGTAACGACGGTGCTCTTGCAGGATGAGAACGTGGCCATTTCACTGCGGGACAAGCTGTGGTATCTAGGGCTCACAGAGCCTTACAGACAGCTCAGGCTCTACGGGGGGAACGAGACAGTCCCACAACACAGCATCTGAAACGTGGTGCAGAGCAAGCTTTATGGGTGTGCAGCTTGTGCAGTGTCACACGCTGCTGTCCTATGACTTTCGCAGTAGATCCCACAGGGAGGACAAATGCTTTTCAGCACCATGAGTTTACTTACAGTAGGTCAGTTCGCTAACATACTATATCAGTGCACCTTCTGTATAAAACATTTTTTTACCTGATAGGTTTGTGAATCTGTTATATAGTACAGTGCTTTCCAAAACAATTAAGATTGATCTTAATTAATACAAATATCATGACTGTAGAACAAAAACAAAGGTTTTGATGTTGCTGAATCAATACTTTTGTAGGGTACTTTTGTTTCATTGGATGCTCAGCATACTCACCAAGTAAAATTAGGTTTACCATGGTGGGAAAATACAAAATATTTTGCTTTTTTTCCAAAATTCCTTTTCCTACTATTCCCATACTATTGATATTACCAATAACATGATTCAGATTTATGCAGTCAACAAATCTAAAATGACCGTGTAACCTTTACCAAACGTGACATATAACAGAGGGGAATTTATCAAGTTTCAGGAGTTCTGTGGGATGTATACTGTAGGTCATTAATCAGGGTGCATTACTGTATGAAACTGGCCTGTGATATTTAAGAGTGCTGCACCACACCACAGATTCTGTGCAAACTCAACAATGTTCTTATCCTGCAGAGCTGCAGAGCTGAAGCAAGAGGAGAAGCTTAATAACTTAAAATTAACTTCTAAACATCGCCTATTGATTTTCCTACTCATTCAAATAGCTAATGTGTTCAGGTGAAACAAACCACCGAGTATTTCCTTTACCAATGGTCTGATATAAACCTGACCGAATCAGTCCTCTCTCTTTCTCGGACTCTACAGAATTAAAAGAGCTCGGCTCAGCTCTGACACCGCGATGACAGATTCCCATCGGGCTCAGCAACTGCTTTAACAAAGCCCTGCCTTGTTCTCCCTGAAGTTTAATTTTCTTTGTCTCCCAGAAATTAGACCAAAAAAAAGGCTTCTTGGAAGCTTTGGTTTGATTTTCACAAGAACCCTATCAGGACAGGTCTTCAGCTGCCATAATTGCTGAAGGTTGCAAGATTCAGTTCACCGTATCTGATTCATACTGCACATAGAACAGTAGGAAATTAATACCATTTGATGTGAAAAAAATTGTCCAAATTCAAAAGTGATATGCCTCTTGTACATATACAGTACAATTTAGTGATACTCTTGCTTTTACTTGATTAATTTGCTAACCTTTTTTCTTCCTCTTTACCCTTTTCTGGATTACTTCTGCTGTTGCACAACGAGAGCCTTAAAAAAAACCGTTTGATTATTAGAGTGTAGAATCGGAGAAAACTGACTTTGTTACCATAACCATACTGGACATGATTAATTATCCCTGCGTAATATCCCAAAATCCAGGGTTTACCCTCTCTCCCTTTGTTGTTTTGTTTAGGCAATAAATAACAACTCCCAACGTCTTTATGACCTTGAGAAAAGGAAACATAACTCCTTCCAAAGGCCATTCAGTCAAACAAAACAATAGGAAGCAATCCTCTTACAGTACTTTCAACTTTAAATGTCAGGAATTACATTGATGGACCTAGTATTAACTGCTAAATAGCCAACCTGCAGCTCCATAGCAAATCACCTGTAATGGCTACATGGACACACAATTCTCACTATATTCAGAATAACTGCAATACATGTATATATTGCATACACCATGGACACACAACAGCTCTACTCACATTGAGTTTTATTCAATTTAAAAAATGTAACCTCAATTTTGTGATTTTTGTGTTTTTGTGAATTGTTGTGATTCTTGTCATTTTTGTGAGCTCGCAGAAAAAGACATTTCATTGCCAGCAACTACTGCTACACGCCGTATTGTTGTGCATTTGATAAATAAACTTTGATTTGATATGATTTTGATTTGATTAGTACTGTATTTTACCCACGACGGTACATGAGGACTTACACAAGACGTACACTCATTGACCTACACCTCTACAACTGTACTGCTCTGTGCAGAACTCTAGTGCTTCTGCCCTTCAGTTTCCAATGGCTTTTTTTCTGTTTCAGCGCTGTCAGTTTACATTATCCTGCAGGACACATTTCTAAACACCAGTAGAGACTAAACCTTAAAAACAACACTAGGCCTTGTCAAGACAATTCAGTGCAGTCCGCACTACAAATTCACATAACCATATACAAACATCTGCCTACTTTTGTTTCTAAAACCAACAATAATAATGCCTTTATTCAAAGCCCCACGATGATAACCCCATCACTGCTTGCTTGTTTATCTCTACTCTCAGATTAAATAGAGTGTTTGTTCAGAGCTAATCAGTTTCTGAACAGGCAACATTGCAACACCTAATTACTGCAACTAACCTGAATTAAATCTTCATTTAACTTTGTTGAGTCCGAATAACTAGCAGTTATACAGTTGTTCAAGCCAAAATGAAAATAATTATTTCAAATTTAAAGGAAACTTTTACCCCTGTTGAAAAGCCTTTGCATGGATAGCTAAGAAACAGAATAGTAAAACAAAAGTTCAAATAATGCAACTTTCTTAAATATTTGTTTGGGCTGTAAACATCGTATTCTTTCATCTGTGATGAATAAAAGCATAGCTGACTTCAATGCTGAAAAGAAAGACTGGCCCAACAAAGTCATAAAACAAGCCAAATTATTTTTCTTATTTATTTCAAAATCAGACAAAAGTAACAAAGGTTGGCTGATTTTGAGACTCATATTTTCCCAAAAAATACTTAAAATAATACTACAGTAACCCGAGAAAATAAAATGTATGCAGTTACCTAAGGAACTTTCCATTTAAATATGAGCAAGACAAGAGGAATTTACTCACTCCACTGGATGGGAGGACACAAATGAAAAACTGGTCTTGAATACACTCTTCTGGAGTTTCTGTGTAATGAAATAATGCACATTTTACATGAGACGCAAAATGGCCACTAGTTATACACCGGAATTGTGCCTGTGCAAATAATTTGAATATACGCTTGCGCTCAAAGAAGACTTAAAGTAATGTATAAGTCAGCTCCAAGTAAAGAGCTTGTACTTTACGTTATCTGATGGGATGAGAAGCTCTGTACCTCTTCCAGGCCCCCTCTCCTTTTCACAGAGCTGCTAAGAAAATCGCCTCTCGCTGGGGCTCGGGCTCATGAAAGAGACAGAAGCTCTCCCAGACAATATGACCAAGCTGACAGATACCACAGGGAGGGCAGACTGAGGACTGCTGACATTACAGAACTCCATGACAACTTTCTCTCAGACAAGACAGCTATGCATACGAGCGACACAAGCTTTGTCTTCTCGGCTAGGGGGGGGATTTTTTTTCAAACCCAGATTAACGAAATGTCATTGAAATGTAGAGAAAAACTCCTAGGCACTAACTGCCTCCCCCACTGGAACACAGGCCGGCTTGCTGGAGAGAAACTGAGCACACTCACCGTGATGTCACATGGCTTCTCCCATCCCCCTGCTCGGCTTTTTCTCCCCATTGTCTGCTCAGTCTCTGACCTGTCATTACTTTTAATATTAATTTGAATGACGCTTTTATTCAGTGCAAGTCTTACAGCTGGGTATTTTACTGCAGCTATTCGAGTCGAGTCCTTTGTTCAGGGGTGAAACAGCAGTGCACCTTGGATATGCACACAGCCGACCAGCTCTGAGTTCAGAATACACTACTCTGCAAGGAGAATGTATTTTAAGAAACATCCGATGTTTAAAATTTCTCAAAGACCCCTACTGATATTGTGTTATAAAACTTGGGCTGGATTTGTGATCAAGACCCGTTGTAAACAATTCAAGCTCAGGGTTATGTGACTTTTAAAAATAAAGAAATCTGGAACAAGTGCAGCTTGTTGACACTTCCAATTAACTTCATTCTGTTTTCAATCTTCTCTACTTTGTGCACATCGATTCCAAAAACGGCAGCACACAGAGCTCTCCTCATCCTGCTTATCCTTATTTCTGACTGACCGGTTGTCAAGAAGACATGCGTTGATGGTGATCGAACATGGTGCAGAACACACTCACAGAAAGAGCGGACGCTCAGAACTTTCCCACAAACTCCAACCAATTCCAAACCCTTTGGATCTTTTATTGTAAAAATATCCCCCAGATGCGAATCTGAAATCAATTAGACTGCTATGAAGAACTCAGCTGGTGCAAGACAGGTTCTACCAGGACCAGGGCTGGGAATAATACTATCTCAAAATCTGTCATAACACGGAATTGCATCCGATCACGTTTTTGGATTGGGATTTGTCTGCGTGCTGCTGCTGTAGTCACCAGCTGCAGCGTACTGGTTACCATGACGCGAAGCAAGGCGAGTGGAGGCCATTCAACCCATCTAGCTTCATTTTTTGATCCAAGGATTGCAATCAGCCTTGTACAGAAAACTCTTATAGTTTTGTCAGACATCTTCTCGGATTATTAGAATAATGGCACCCGTTCTGTTCCAACTTTCGCCAACATCACAAAGTAAACAATCTGAACCCCTCTCCACGTGCAACACCTTACAAACTTCCGGAGCTTTGATAAAAGCGATTCGTTCTTCGGACAGTGATAGTGGCTATTCTGAAGGCAATAATAGCGGTCTCCCAGCATTCCTTTGCAAACAACCCATACAACTTGAATCAGGCCAGATCTAACTGTTGGCAATTTTTGTGTTCTTTTTTTTCCCACTAAATTACAGGCATTTATGAGGATTCGTAGTTACAGACCACAAATAATGTACTGCGAGATATTGCAAAACAAAAGAAAAAACTAATCTCATGTCATAATTACCAGACTTAAACATTTCTTTCTCTAAGTCATGTCATTACAGTGCTGTTTTGCCTCCCTCGTAGCAGGTATTGCACTCTGTGTTTTCAGATAAAACACCACAGCCTCTAGAATTCTGCAGTTAAACATTTTTTGTTTTTGTTTTAACTGATCCTTAATTGAAACAAAAAGCAAAAACAAGCTAAAAAAGGAAATCCTGGGTGAGACTTGTACATGCTTGAGAAACAGCCCTACTGTATGTTTCCTGTGGTTTCCTGAACAGGCATGTAAAAGCAACTGACGCTACTCATCCTCAGTAGGTTGAAGTGCAGTTGGCCTTGTGTTTCAAAACAATATAACAATACAAGCACCAGGCAGGTTGACACAAAACAGCAACTATTTTTCATAACCAACCAAAAGGGTGTGCCTTTTTTCTCTAGTCCAGGAGGTTATTATTTCAATGTGAAAAATGGCAATATACTGTACAGTATACTATAAATCTGGTAACTGCTATCCAAGGCATTAGGGTAAGTGTTCGAAAGGTCATCAGCTTTTTGACTTCAACTAGGTAACCTCTGTGTTTCCAATGTCCTAATTAAGAAAGGGTCAAGTGAGATTTAGTGGGATTGTACTTCTGCCTATTATTAATACCACAGTAACTCTATCCCTAACACCATCGTACAAAAAAAAACAAACAGCGTATATCTAAAACAGCACTTATCCTATATTTTTAGCCTTTGTTAAACACTGTTAAACAGAATTGTTAAATGTTAAATAATATCTCCATTTAAACAGAAGTGAAAATCCCCATATTAGCTGCACTTAAACCATTAGTCTAAGCCGTTAGTTGAAATGAGAAATATAAATTCATAACTGCTTAAATCTATTCAGGTGAAACTGAGGATAGACGTATAGACAAGAGTGAGCATTAAGTCTCAGGTTAGTGCTTAAATAAGCATTAAGTCCAGGGTTAGGAATACTCCCAGGGTATCCTCTATCCCTCAGTACTGTGAAAGAAACTTCCTAAAAGAAGGATAAGATTCCAGTTCACTGATCACAAAAATAAACCCACTGCAGTTTCCCAGTAGGAAAAATGAGTCTACACTCCCATTGAAATAACAGGAAACACCTCCGGGCAACAGCCACTCAAAGTGTTTGTTTTATTCTTAATGGAGTCTTAAATCTGAAACCTGCAGGTGGAGGTTACTCTCTACAGTAAGTCTTCACTCTAGTTGTGTTAACAAGTCTATTAGCCATGTCTGTCTTTCACAGTAATCAGCTCCTCTACAGTATAAATTGTTAAAAAAGTCTATCAATAAACAAAATCTGAATCGATTCTTCCACTAGGAGGATAACTGAATTGAAGACATCTAAGGAAATAATGCTGTGATCGTACCAATGGAATTATGATGTGGCAGATTAAATACAGGGAAAGGCAACTGAAGCCTGTAGGTCTACTCATGGTACTGCTACAGGTATAGAGACATACATACAGCACACTGAGCAGATTCACACATGCAGGAGCAGCAGACATGATAAGACACAACACACGCAGGGAGAAATGAAATATGCTTCTTTTCCTGGGTGATTCAGTAACACGAGGTGGGCGGATTACGAGATATACTGTAGTCGTTATCTGAGAGTCTGGCATGTTTTGGCCTCAGACAGTGCTCTTTTTCACCACATCACCACAACTGTACCGAGTACAAACATCTACATGTACATTGTCTTCGGCCTCATAGCCTATTTGACATAAAACACTGAAAGGTCAATAGAAAAAAAAAGCTGTTTCACCGTTTCTCAGATTTCACAGTACATTGTGAAGGACAGTTTTTCAGCATGTATCGCTCCAGTCGCACACTGCGATCCCAAAGCCATCCGGCCATTTTCTGACCACTATATCCAGGGTCCCCGGGGGCTAGCAGTGGGCACAAGACGGGGTACACCCTGGGCAGGACGCAGGGCACCCACAGACACAGCCAATTCTCCCAGTGGCCAACCGAACTGCCCGGAAGTCTTTGGGCTGTGAAAGGAAACCGGAGCCCCCGGAGGAGAACATCCGAACTCCACGCGGACAGAGCCCCAGGTCCAGAGTTGACCCCAGCAGAGAATGACCCACAGTTCCACACGGGCAGGAAACCAGCCTTCTTCCCCAGAAACGTGTCCCCACTACTCCTCCCGGGGGGTGTGGAGAAGCGAGGTGCCCGGCTCTCTCTCACCAGGGAGAGGACAGTATGCAGTACAGCGGGTCATTTATCCCGCCAGCATGACTCTGGGAGGCGGGAGGGGACTGTGGAGCCTGGAGAAACGTCAGGCACACACAGGTGCCCCTCGCACACAGGGGCGCCACCACGGAGCCATGCGGCCCATCGGCTCCGGACTGTGGAAACCACTGGACCGAACCGGGCGGAAACCTTGCTAACAGCAATAAAAGGCTTATCAGGGGGTGTAAATGTATCGTCTTCCTGATCAGACTGTTTTATTTATCAAGTTAGGACTCTAGAAATGTTGGAAGGCAGTAGTCCTCCATGCATATGGAAGTACAAGGTGTTATGTTGGATATTTGATCACGGTCTGTTGTTAGTGGCAGGAGGAGAATGAAAGGCTACAATCATTCCACGCTCTCCTGCTTCTTGTCAGTCCAGAAGGAAATGTATCCCCATCGCGTGTCACGTAAAACAAATACATACAGTATTAATGCAGTCTGGCTCCATTTTGAACACCGTTATGGAAACAGTCCCATTGCAGTGTAAGAAACAGTTTTAAAAAGAAAACTGTAAGCACCTTAGATTAGATATATACACACACACATACCCTATCCTTCTTGTAAACCTGCATCCGTAATTTATTCTTAATAATGATACAAATACTTGTTCAGTCCTACAGCAAAAGATTGTTTAAAAAAAAAAAGAAATCACCACCTGGTGATCAGATGTATGAATTGCAAGTCGGGAAGTGTACATAAACGAACCACATACACAACGAAAATAAATGTAGGGTTACCTACTGCACAAGAAAAGGCGAAATCAAAACAAAACGTTGTTGTTTTAAAAAATGTTTTTTTAAAAAAGAAACAAATCACAGCAAACACAAAACACTAAAACAATAGCCGAATTCTTCTGCGAGCTTGCTACACACCGCAACTTGTTCTGGTGACCTGACATTACTTTCCGTTTGGACTTACCCCAGAAGCAGGGGGCTCTTTTGAAATGGCATCCCGCACAGAAAGTGCCGGGATTTGAAGAATCGTTCAGGAGAACTGTGCTCGCTGTGAAAGCAGGGAATGTCAGCAACAGTGACGCAAAGATCAAGGAAGCCCCCAATCAGCAATCATCTCCGGACACATAAAAAAAGAGGTGTATGTATTTACATCTCACCCCCGTTCGTAAATACGTTCATAAAAGGGGGCTTCATTAAAGGTGACCTTATTCGATTTCCAGTCCATTGATCTCATGCAAGATTTGTTCAGCACATCACAGACGTTTCCCGTTTCACTACAACAACAAGGTGGGTGGTTGTAACAAGCATCAGCGACTTACCGAAAGTGAATGCTGATGAGACGGTGCAATCCTCCAGAATAAAAGCGATATCCAAATCCGACAAGCGCGGCTGAAACCTGGCCTCTATTGTTAATTTGTCGAGGTTTTTTTTGTTTTGTTTTGGACGCCGTGCTTTGATAACGCTATCTGGAGCACAGGGCTTTCGAGTGGTAAACGGGCTCCCGGATTGTGTAATTCTCCTGCAGCCTGGCGTCCTAATCTAAAACGAGCATTTTTTTCCACGTTTCAAACCATCCCTTGCGGCGCAGAAATAGCTATATTTAAAAGGCACGTATCCCCCCACTCTTCAGGCGTGATTGTTCAAAACGGATCACCGCTACCGCTCCCCCGCGGAGGAGAGTTTTCTAGGTCCCCTTGCAGAAGCAGAAGTATTCAAATGTTCATTACACACGGGCAAACCAGAGGGAGCGTTTCGGTCTTTGGTCTTCCCCCCCTCAGTTCAAAACCACCAGCTGCTTTTTGGGTTGGTTCTCTTGCCCTCCTCGGAGCAGCCCGCGAAGCCGTGGGGAGGGGGGATCTGTAAGCTAGTGCCACACTGTCACAAAGGCGTTTCGCTGATGTTTCCGAGGCGAGCTGTGTTTCAAGCGCTCAGAAGCCGGCATCCACACCGCTGCACGCTTCTATCGCCATGTCCCTCTGCCTGCATTGCCCATGACGTCATTCTCTACAGCTGGACCGCCAGGCTCGGGCAGCAACAACTGCGCCTCTTCTGCACAACTGGTGGGGGGGAGAGAGATCATCAGCATAGTAATGCGGTGATCACCTCTGTTTTTAGCAGCGGGGCCGATAACCGGCGTGATGTGCATCTCGGAATTTTAAAAGGCTCGTCCGGGTTTATTATTTTGTTTGTGCAGCCTAGTTTGGGGGGTTAACATCTTCCAGTTCCAGTTCACAAGACCGTGGCGACGAGGTTACGGCTGGGGGAAGGTGAGATTTCATGACTTACTGTAAGCGAAACGTTCAGAATAGTTTCATTGCCCGTGAACCCAGCGGGCCGAGAGAATCAAGTATTTAAACGTGAATTACGACTCCAGACCAATCAGTGAAGCAAGGACAAGATTACTCAATTCTAAACTATGTGAAATTATCGGACTACCAGACTCAGAGAGTTTTTACCCCCCGCACTATCAAACTATTAAACTCCCAGCCTCTTTTACTTACGATCTGAACCCCCACAGTGCCTTCTCTCTTTATCAAAACACACCTTGAAATCTACCCCTACCTCACATGTCAAGAAGCTCACTCCCATTATTTTCCATCCTTTATTTCATTCTGTTGATGTATGATTTTGCACATCCGATGTTGTTTTGCACATTATCTGTTGTCTCTGTCTTTCTTTTCTTATACAATTGTATTGTTGGTTTTTTTGTACTTCTTACACAAAACTTCTTTTGAGAGCTAGCTAAATACCATATACCTGTGTATGAGTATAATGACAATAAACATGAACTTGGACTTGACATTAATTTAAGCGTTTGGAAAACGATTTTCACACGGATTTACCTCAGGATGTATGACGCTTCCAGCCTAACCCTAAATCCACCTAATTCTCCAACCCTGGTTTTAATGCAATCTGCAAAATAACTTGAATTTCAATCTAGAAATGGAGTATAAAGCACAAAAATTGTCTTTTCAGAAAAGCAAATACACTCCTAACTTTGTTAAGGTGAAATTGGAGCTCTTGCTCAGTATGTTTTGTGACCAACCCAACATAATTTTAGACAACAGGAAGCACAGGGGTTGAGTTATAATATTGTAGTCCAGAGTAAAATTAGGATTCTGTTGGGGTTAGAGTTGCATTTAACTTATAATATTAAAATATATTATAATAATAGCAAATAGAGTATTTCCATTTGCACTGGGACTAATTATGAGGCAGGATGTATTTTGGTCCTAACGTGACCTTTTCTTGAAGGCGTGTATTTGGCATAGATTTACAATAAGACCTAATTATAGCCAGGAGGCCTAATATGGCTTTCGGTCCTTCTACAATACATCTCACAACCAAACCACAGACATCACAAACCTGCCCTGCATTTCAATCCAGAACTGGACTGCCGGGCAAAAAAGGCAAATAGGATCTTTGGTAATATAAAGATGAAAACGGACTGGTCCTAAGCCATTTGACACTGGTGTTAGGAATAGAGTGACAGTGGCAATTCTCCTGAGAGCTCCCACATCACAGTTTTAGAATTACTTTGAAGAAGCCCACAGTTGGTGCTAATCAGGGCTGGTGAAACTCGTGCTGAGTGTTGAGACTTGTAAGAAGCTGGGCAGCTGGAGATTCTCTGTTTGGGGGCCGACTGGATGAACTCGTGCTGCAGTTACAGTGCCTACATTGTTGACAGAAACCGGAAGAGAACAACGCTGATACTGTCTGTCGCAGCCCCCGAGTCATCCGTTTGTTCCTGCTTGTAAGTGCTGACTTACTGCAGACAGAACGTCTTTCAGGAGATGGCAGAAAAGTGCACCACACCCCGGGCTGCCCACTCAGCTCTCCATTGTGAAATGTGCCCTGTATGATGTAAAACATTACGGTAATAGGCATCCATTGCTGTGTTTATTTAGAAGTGGATGATTAAGTTTAAGGGAGAGCTTCAAAACATCTGGATTGTTTCCCATTTCTGCATTCCTGTAATGTTATATGATAAAAAAAGCAAATCATAACATAGGTACAAGCCATGTGAAACAGGTACAGTAAGGCGTGGTTTTGAAGCTACATAAAACCATGTAGAGCGTTCATTTGAACACTTCTTCCACTAACAGGCTTCTAAACCTCATACCTCAACTTCTTAAACTTCCTAATGAGGGCAGGCCACATGAGCAGTTCGGACTCCATGAGCAGAACCCACCACGTGTTTTATCATCATCGCCATCGTCGTCATTGTAGTAATGACAATAATAATTGAAATCGCTCAGAAATATGATTACAGGTGTTGGTGAATTTTGGATAAAGGGGACCTAGTGTTACTTTTCCCCTCTCCTGATCCACAAGGAATTCCAATGATATGATGGCAGGTTCCCTCCCCTTGAAGGCATGCATGCAATTGAACAGAAGAAGGCTTGTATCATCGTTCACATGAGATACACCAAGGGGAGCGACGTGTATCTGAGACTCTTTAGCTCTTGTGCTAAGCCAATGGTGGAATTCTGAAGAACAAAGAGCCCTTAATACTAACCGGCTGACGATCCCTGACAGAAGAACTTAGAGTGGATTCTGAAAACAAATTTGAATTATAAGACCAGATGTTGCAAAACCTGATAGTCTGATTAGAATTTGTACGTGGAGAACTTGATTAATAACAAGGTCCTGTCTGTGAGTTTTGCCGTGAATGGTCTTACTCACGTTAAAAAAGGGGTCGAATTGTGCCGAAAATGAAGATGAATATGAACATTTCCTGGAATTATAAACGTTTATTTACAACGTATGTTCGGTAGATACAAAGACACAGACCTCATAACTAGATTGTTAATGCCTCTGTATTGCCTACGTATGGGCCCAGATAATATATCAGTGCATGCAAGAGATACTGTATTTATTTATTTATAACTTCCAAAAGCATTAAACTATATGTTGAAGTACCAGGTAAATCGCGTTCATCAATTACTACAGTATTTCCATAGGGCTGAATGTAACTCTATCCAAGAAACAAACTACATTTATGTCAAACAAAAGAGATCATGCTTAAATGTATGATTCCGATACTAACGTCCAGATTTCTATGGTTTGAAATGAAGCAACGGAAATAAATCAGAAGAGGACGAGTGAAGATGCACAGTACGAGCTCTTCAACGCTTTGGTCATGTTTGGCGTCCTCGCCCGTATCCTAGAGACCGAGGGAAGGCTCAGAAATGGGTTGTACTAAAGTTAAAACATAGAGAACAGATCACAAAGATAATGTTTAATATTTCTTTTATTTATAAAAATACGTATACTATTTTCACCGAAGTTAAACATGTATAGCTTTTCTGTCTTATCCTTAAGTATTGTAGGTTTTGGGGATGAATGGTTTTTGGGTCACCCCAAGTGTTATTCAGTAGTTTGTTCCAACGGTGCTTCCGGTAGTGCGTGCAGTTTGAAGGAGTGAAAATAATCGACTAGTGTGCAGTTTTCTAGCATTAACTTCAGGTTTTCTGTATATTGGCATTGCCCTTATTTTTTTTTATTTGGGGGAGTATCCACGTCGTGCGTGGAGGAGGTTTGTTTGTTTTTCATCATCGTTATTAATGCTAATTTATTCGGAGTTTGCGATGAGTTGAATTTTGGAAGATAGTTCAGTTTTGGAGATGCCTCCTATGATACTAGTGAACTTTCCATCTAAGTCGTGAAGCCTAATATCGTCATTCAATAATAAAGACGTATTCCCTGAGATTTTTAAAAAGTATATTGTTTTGCTGTAGTTAGTAAATAAGGGAATAGCATTGCATAAAATATTTATTTTGTCTACGTGGAATTTTGCATATTAGGGAGAAGACATTGATGGCTGGCCTAATAAATTTTATATAGAGTCAGTTAAATGTTTTATTATGTTCCTCACTATGTTTCGTGCAATTAAAGAGGTTCGGGTTAATGTTTTTGCGGGTGTTCTGGTATGTTTTTAAGTTTGGGAAGAAAACGGACAAAAGACAAAGATGAGACAAATCTAAGACGTGGCTCAGAATGCATAACGGAAAGCATTTGATACTGATGCGTTTTTAATCTTGTGCAGCAGTGGAGTTAGTTTATGGGTCACTTGGCTCACATGGTGAAAATGAAGTGTTTGGGTGAAGAACTCCGACGTAATTCTAAAGTAATCTGTGCCATGCACTACCATAAATTATATTTTAATTTATTGCCAGCTGTTGTATCATAATTTATTGGTTTTCCGTATCTGAATGCACTATGTCTGTACTCCAGTAACAACATGTACAGTATATTAGTAACTGTAAACGTGTACTCCCGTTCCCAGGGATGGAAAATTTCATTCTTTACGAAGAAATTGGACGAGGAAGCAAGTCTGTTGTGTACAAGGGGAGGAGGAAGGGAAGCATTAATTTTGTTGCCATCATTTGCAGCGACAAATCAAAGAGGGCTGAAATCACTAACCACGTGAGTAACTGAGCAAAAACATAGACACGCGAAGAACAGACACAAAAATGAGGCACATTTGTTGAAAATGGATTTATTTAATGATAAAAGATGAAATTATTGGTAGGATACAAACTGTAACAGCGACTTTTGTCACAGGAGATACAGTACCACTTTAACTCACAACCTTATTATCACTCATACACATTCATGTTCCCAGTTAGAAGTTCAGTTTAAAGTGTACCAATACAGTACGTTGAAGGTTTATAAGTGGTCCAGTTCTCTTTCACAGTAAGTCGGACAGATTTACACCAATTTACACCAATTCGTGTTAGAAACCTACTTTTTGTTCCTGTGTTTTTTTTTGTTTAAAAATAGTTACGTTTATTATGTTGTCTGTATTACTTGAATAAAATAGACAAAACAGAATCATTACACTCAAAAATAAATTTGAGCTTATTCAGTTTGTTTCTGTACAGTATGTATACGTTTAAGTAACAAGTAAAGGATCATTCTAAAAACAGAAACAATTCTAGAAACAATATTTTGGCTGTTAGAATCTAAACATTCATCCATGTTTGTCAACAGTATTTCAGGTGTAGTTGTTGCAGAATTTCTTTGTTGGGACAAATAGTTTTAATAATAATTATTTAGAAACCAGGCTTTTCTAATGTGCTGTGTAGGTGACACACAGGGACCTCCCACATAAGTTTAATAGTTTCTTAATACTTTTCTCTTTTCTGTCTGATGTTTCAACTTATTGGATGCAATATAAAGTCATGTTTTATTGACAGAACATATTGAACATCAGTTCATGAGCTAGACCTCATTGTTGCAGGCAAAGAGTGGTGTGTACAACAGAGCACATATTTAATATTTTTTATTGTACTTTCTTATTTAAAAAAGTCCTTTCTAAAAGTCTGTCTGCATGCTTGGCTGTGGTGAAAAAGCTCAAATTGGAATCTATCACAAATTAGTAGTATTGCTGTTTGATACTTTCAGACATGCATGCCTCTGTACATGAATGTGATTCACAGCCTTTCTCACTCATTGACTTTACAAGTGTGATTTTCTCAATATATAACAGATTCCTTCATTATATAGTATAATATAGTATAAAGGGTCTTTAGTGCTCAATTTTTCAACACTTAAAACAGAGTATTTAGGAGTTGGGAATTAGTATGAAGAATATTTGTATTTTAACGTTTGTGTTCTGTGTTATTTTATGTCCATAGGTACGTCTTACCCATGACATAAAGCATGAAAATGTAGTTTCCTTTCATGAGTGGTACGAAACCAGCAACCACCTCTGGCTTGTGGTTGAGCTGTGTACAGGTGAGTGCCTGTGAACCTGCAGTTTTCGGTTCAAGAAGGCGTTTTCCACTTGTTGACACTTTTGGAGTGAGGGAGGGAGACTTTGGGTGCAGTGAGTTCCAGCCACCTGTTTTCTAGCCGCTTCTCCCAATTCGGGAACGCGAGGGAGCAGGCAAGGGGAGCAGTCAGTGCTCAATCCGAAATCTTCGGAAGCAGTGGACTTCTTCAAGAGTAAGCAGAGAAACATGAATCAGCATACACAGGTGGAATTTGGAATTGGATTTAAAACTGAATACCCTGGCTTCCTCCAAGAAACAGCTGGATGAGATCCTGTGAACAATAAGTTACTAAAAACCCAATGAGCTGGATGGGCTGATTGGCTGATCGTCTGTGACCTTTCCTATGCAATTTTAATAGCTGTTAGATTAAAACTCCAATTAAATTCCAAATACTTTATTCATCCCCGAGGGGCTGTTCAGTTTTTATTTCATTGAATAAAACGGTTTTATAGCCAGTGAGGTTTTGTGAACCTAATGTATTGCTTTAAGATTGTCTCTTCTCTTTTATAGGAGTTAATATTTTTCAATACCTTTGCTCTGTTCCAGGGGGATCCTTAGAAGCAGTGATTAGTCAGGATGAATGTCTGGAAGAAGATGTTGTGTGGGAGTTTGGGATCGATTTAGTGAAAGGCCTGAAACACATCCATGAGCTTGGCATCGTCTTCTGTGACATCACCCCTGCAAAGGTATCAGTAAGACTTATCAAGATGATTTCACTGCCTGTTCATTTCTGGTTAGCTCATCGGCCTTTTAACTTTTTCACCCTTATTCTTCATCACTCTGATTGTCAAATGTTTTAAATTGCCCCCTGCCTCCTTTTTGCTATATGTCATATGGGTAGGGTGCCCAAGTATCAGAAAAATGAATAACTGAAAAGTTGTAGATTTTGGCCAAAGTATTCCAGTATAATGCCCGGTTGTATGAGTGCAAATGTATGTTGCTTCGGATAGAACATCTGCCAAATAATTCAGTAATAGTTAGAATGAACACTCTTTTAGATAGGGTGTGATCAGAAGGATAGGGTAAGAGCAATAGCTGCAGTGGATTCTTGGTATGAATATTAATTACCCTTTTGTCCAATCGCAATGCTACTGGAGAAGACGACTTCTTATTCCTTCTTTTTCACATATAAAGGCTTTTTAGCATTTTTAGGCTAGCCTTTTCCATATCGGTGATTGTATTTTTCAGTAGTCAGACTTATTCATATATGATAATTTATTAATATATGATCCTATATGATTCAGGTCATATAAATTTAACCCATCTTGGTATAAAATTCAGAGCCTCAGGTGATTTTTTTGTCCTGTGTTAATTGTGCTTCAACACTTAAATGCACCATAGCAGACATGGTGCTTAAAGTACCATGGACTTCTCCAAGAGGCAACAAGATTTTTTTGTACGTACATCACCATACATTTTACAGACTGTTATTCTTTACTGCAGAGTGTACTTGTTTGCCTACATTGTGATTGTCTTCAGAAAGTTAGACAATTAAAATTAAAACCCATATTTGTTGACCAAGCAGTACATCAGGGAACTAAATATGTTGGAAGTAAATTCAATGACACGGTGAGATTTTTGTTTAAGACGTTCTTGGTATTTGTAAGCAAACTTAATATGTGCAAAAAATTAATGTTTCTACATAACATTAATCTGCATTAGGCTGTAGTCTTGAATGTAAATTTCTACCATTGATGACAAAATTGTGCTGCACTTATATTTTTATAAATGTTCTAGTAAAAATAAAATTAAGAATTTGAGCTGAATCTTGAAGATGTAAACTTAAAATGTAGGTAAGAAAATTAATTTAACCAGTATACCATTTCCTGCAGATACTGTTGGATGGACCGGGAACGCTGAAGTATTCTAATTTCTACTTGTCTAAAGCAGAAGGAGAAAACCTTGAGGAGTTCTTTGCTTTAGTTGTGTCTGAGGAAGGTGGTGGAGATGGTGGAGAAAGCACACCAAGAAGAAACATCAAGAACAGAATTCAAGGTTATGTGTAATGTTCTTTATAATGCTTGTCAAGCAAATTTGAACATAGTTTTCCAGAAAAATGTGTGAAAACTTGTCCCAGGTAAGCTTCAGGAGGCTTTACACGATGCAGAAGTGCTGCCTTTTGTGAAATAAATATGCGTAGTACAAGAGCCTTTTCACCTGTTTTTAAACCATCTTGCCTGTATTCCTGAATCCCATCCCAGTACCCTGTTGCATTCCTGATATTTGACGCCTGTGTGCTTGTTCATTGTAGGATCTCCAATGTATGCAGCTCCAGAAGTTGTGAAGGGCGGAGATTCAAGCATTGCTAGTGATTTCTGGGCCTTGGGGTGCATATTTTATGAGATGTTTTCAGGTTAGCTATTCCTATTTTGCTTTTCTGATATGTAGTACAAGACAATAATACATACAGATGTACTTCAACACAAATTCGTATAACTCTCAGGCAGCGGTTTCGTTCGCTGGAACGAACATGGAATGTATCTTCTGCTTTTTCAGAAAAGGGTGGTAAAATTAAACAGTTACCCTTATCGTTTTAGAAGTGTTGCAGTTATGCAGCTAATTAAATAATTAGACCAACTGTAGAAGTGTGAATGTGGGTGGAAAAAGAGGCAGAAGACACCGAGTCCCCTGGTCTCCAGCATGATGGGCATTCAGCCTGGAAATATGTATCAAAATGAACTTGTTCTTGCAACCTTTTTTGTTGCAGGAAAGCCTCCGTTCTTGTCTGAAAGCTTTTCAGAGCTGGTCGAGCTGATTTTACATGAAGATCCACCACCCCTTCGAACAAAGGGTAAGGAGCGTTACATCTGAATATCTAATTACCGTTTAAAAAGTCTTCCTCCTTAAATCTCACCATTGAGTAGGCTGCAGATTGCTCTGTAACAGAGTTTTCCGTCCGTCTTATCGAATAACAGGTTTCATATGAGATCCTGAGTCATTAACCTTTTACAGAATGGTTTGCTGTGAAATCAGCTGACAGTTTTGTAGACATGGTAAAATAAGATGTTGGGAGTTTTCTTAAAAAGGCTAAATTATAGCTCTAGTGCAAAATGTAGGACAGTACAATGTTCTTTTATTTCACATGCCATTATAACCGTGGATCACAAAGCACTAGACAATAATAACCCTGCTGAACCAGCAGTTCTATGTTGACATTAACAGTAAAATCCTTACAATATGAGATGTGGGTTACAAAGTAAGAAAGCACTGGAATGTTATCGGATCTCTCTGAGCTGCTTAAACACGAATTCTGTGCAGTTAAATGTAAACAATTGCTTGTGTTAAGGTGTGACCCTCCCCAAACCTACCCCCGAGTTTCAGAGTCTGTTAGATGGTTTGCTTCAGAAAGATCCCAGTAAAAGGTGAGTATCTTCCCTCAATCCCTTAGTCTGCTACAGGTCTGAAATGGCTGATTTGCATTCAGTTGCTTAAATGTACTTTAACAGTGTGCACAAGTATACAGAACCAGTACATGCTATCTAAATAGTGGAACCTCTAAGAACATAAAAGGTTTACAAAAGAATGAATATGTGTGATCTTAGCCTAAGAAGATGTCTGATTTAAATTATTTTTTCTTAACAGGCTAAATTGGTCAGATTTGCTGAAACACCCCTTCTGGAAAGGAGCTTTTATCAGGGGCCAAGACAGTTCTGTGCAAGATCCATCCCTTTGCTCAAGGTAGTTTCATATCCTCAGCATTGTTCACATTTCAGATGAGATGGGTGCTCATTTTTTTTGTTGTTGAACGTTTTTAAATGTTTTTTTTTTATTATAAATGCTACACTAAATCTTGCGTAACCTGCTGTGTAATTCTGACACGGCACATCATACTTTCAAATTTTTTTAGTTAACTTTTTAGCTTTGCAGCTCTGATTTTTTTGGGTGAAAAATGTATTTAGTGTATTTAGTAAAATTAATCTCAATTTTTCTTAATTTTGTTAATCAGGTCCTGCACATGCCATGACATCTCTAATGTACAGAGCACAAACTACCATTCACTTTGAAGTGTGTATCCAGAACATCAATTTTACAGTCTGTTAATCCTGTGACAGCAGAAAAACTGCCACAATGCTTTGTTGACCTTTATATCTTCTACATGTGCAGGCCAGCACTTACTGGGAATCATTCCCACCTCAGGTGTCTTGCTAATGGAATCTGCCAGCTGAATTAGATGGTCTTAATGGCCTTTTATTTGTGATCTCTTATTTTCTTACAATGTATAACACCTAACATGCTGCATGTTTTATGCACTTTTTACTTCTTAAGCTTGCACATTATAGAAACTGTAATAGGAACAGCCCTGTAAAAACAGAAAGAAATCTCACATCCCACCTGTGTGCTGACATGTGGCTTTCCTTCTTGGGTTTGCAGCAGTAGAGACTGTGTGCTCACTGACAGTGCTGTAAACAAGCGCGGTCTCTTATGCGATACAGAGGTGGTTGGATTTTGTACTGGTTGTACTCAGTATTCTGAGTTGTGGGAACAGAGAGCATTGTAATTGGGAGAGAATTTGTTTCTTGGCAAAAATTCTCCTGACTTGGGAATTCTTTTCTTCTGCTTCACAACATACCATGACAACTGATAGTCTCAGCTGTTGCCTAAAATACATTTAATGCTCCTTTGCAAATAATCAAGAGTTCTGACAAAAGACAAGATCACAAAAAGGCTTACGTTAATGTACAGTACATCATAAAACCACTTCAAAATTTAAAAAAATGTTCAGCTTACATTTGTGAAGTTGAGACTGCAGAGCCCAAATATTTTTCATGAATCATGCATTATGCTCAGTTTATACACCAACTTGTTTCTTCTGCTCTGGCTTGGTATTTCTGAGAAATCCTTTTTTTCCCCTGATACAGGCTTCCTGTACAACTTGTCTTCATTTTCTACTCTTCATTCATTTTCCTGTATTTGTTCTTAGCTTAAATGAAAGTACGTAACCTTGATTTAACAATGGATTTAAATCAGTGATCATTTTTAAAAATTTCTGAACTTACTGGAGACTAGTTTTAGATTGCCATTATACCCCATATGGTATCATTACAGTTTGAGCTATGCCTTGATTATAAACAACATCGAAAACTGTTTGTGCTTTTTGATATTGCTTCTGATATTTTTACAGCAGCACCACAGAAGGCAGTGGAAGCTTTCTCCCCTGCAGAGTGTTACCTGAGAGCCCTGCTGATGTCCCTTTACAGGGATCAAGAGTAGGCCTGGACAGCAGCCAGCTGTTAAACAAGTCCTACACATTAGGTAATGCTCTGGGGAAGGCAGTGGCCAGGGCTTTAACATGCGCAGTTCATATGTCTGGAGACATTGTGTGCAGAAAAGCTTGGGGGAGAAAACAATATTGTTTGTTCTTCTAGACTGTAATTGCTGAATTCTTTGCATCCCTGAATAGAGAGGCGATTCTTCTTTTGTGGTGGATCTCTACTGTAATTTTCAGCTTGAGTGGAGCACACAAGACCTGATGAGGGTCTTCCAGACCAACATCACAATGCAGCTGAGATCACACAGATTCAGCTGATGCGCGTTTCTGTCCAGAAGAAAGAACTGTCGAGGCCAGCTGGAGTGATGTGGTTAAGCCGTTCTGCTGCTTGCTCATGAGTTGTGTACCTCTCATCTAGAAGCCCACATGTACAGTATATCCGTATATTCTTAGTATCTTAGTCTTTTATTTTTGATCCCCTATCAATCTGAGCACTCCTGAGTCATAAGAATTAACACCACTAAGAGTCTAAAATCAAACTTACCTTTACATTCATACATCAGGTAGATGCTTTTCTCCAATGATCTCCTAAGATTACATTTGCTCAAGATCCAAGGGGCACTTGATCACTTAATCAACTTGGTCGACACCTGCCATGTTTAGTGCGCCTTCCTGGTTAGGAAACACAAATGTACTGAATTACAAAAATAGTTATTTGTCCGTAGATGCACAGGCATCGTTGAATCTAGGAATTACAGTGTAGAATAGCGAAGAATATTACCTACCTCAAGCATAGTGGTGTAGCAGTGCAGTGGTCAGCACTGGGGTCCTGGGTTCAATTCCAGACCTGGGGTGCTGTCTGCATGGAGGTTGTATGTTCTTCCTGTGGGTTTTCTCTGAGTGCTCCGGTTTCCTCCCACAGTCCAAACGCATACTGGTGTGTGTGTGTTTGTGTGAGTGTGTGCAGTATGATGTACTGGCGTCCTGTCCAGTGTGTGTATCCCGCATTGTGTTGCTTGCTGGGACAGGCTCCGACTCCCTGGTTGGTAAATGAATGGATGGATCTCCTTCAGCTTCTCAGTGCGTCAAGTTTCCTTCCTTTTGTGAGCGGTGTGTATTTCAGACAAGTTTGGAGGGACCTGTAAAATTCTGACTTGCTGTGCGTAGTAAAGCAAGTACAATAAATACTAACAAAACAGAAAGCAACTATGATAATGTTTAATGATTTTCACAGCCAAAACCTCTTTACAGAAATTCGAGCTATAGGGTTTTAGTAAACTTTGTGTCTATTATGTATTGTGTTTTACACATTTTTAATTGCTGTGGTTTGTTTTTTGCATGCCCCTTACATTCTAAGAAGTAGATTTGTAAAGACTCATTGGTGTGAAAAGAATCTGTTCTTGTTTCTCTGGGGCTGTAAACCCCTCTTCTCAGTGTTTGTGTACAGTCAGGATTTTTAAACTGCTATGATGATCTAATATTAAAAACTTCAATATGATCAATTTATGTGCTAACTTCTGTAAATTGATGAGTTTTCTAATTACTGTTAATCTTACAGATAATATGGCTGAATTCAGACCAAAGAGTGGTCTTGACAGAGATGCCAGTGAATCCATTTTTCTTCTCAGGTATGAAGAGTGAATTCTTATCTTCCTTCTGTTTTTATCACCCAGAAGGTGATATTAAAACAAAATCTACTCTACATGTGTGATATGTTGATTTTTGTTGAGTAGCTTTCTGAAATTTTTTCTATTTATATTATTTAAGCAATATAAATAATACATTAATGGAAACATGATGTAAATAGATGCACTTCTTCTGATTGTTTTCTTTTTTCTGGAACTGGCAATAGTTGAGTGTGACAACTAAAAACCTTCAATGATCGTAAAGACATTGTTTTTGAAAGCTAAGGATTTAATGGTGACATGCAAAACTTGCTGGATCGGTGCTCAGTACTTGACCTGACCCATTGAAATATTTGAAGTCAGTCAAGGGAATATTTCTTTAGATCTGGAAAAATTAATAGATATTTTGGTTTCTTGTGAAACCAAAGTGTAAAACCAACTTCCCTGAAGACTATATGAAGTGCTTGTTTCTTGTCTTTGTCACATACCTCTGTGCTACAAAAAGCTCATCAATATATTTTTTTCAAAACCCATGCATGTACTGTATGTGGTGTTTTAATTGAACAGTTCACGTCCAACACCAAGAACAAGCACTGCAGTGGAAGATTCTGTGCAGAAGGCAACCAAAATGCAGGTTAGTGTACTTTCTACACGGAGATCACCTGGACTCCGACAGTGGATGTTGCTGCTAAAAGGCTAGCGACCTCTGCTGCACCTATGGGGAACTGCACTTGGACTGTATTAAAGGATTTGTACTGGAAGTGTACTTGCACTTAATTTTAACGTGTTTGAATGATTTAATAAATAAATGGCATTACTCGAAGCTCTTAAGAAGTGTAGTGTTTATGCAATTTCACTGTAAAGTATAAGACATTTTAGAAAAGTTTAGTGGGTGATTATTAGAGATTTGGAATTATTGAAAAAAGTAGTAAAATGATTGTTTTGACCAATGTTTTTGAACATTTAAATGACATCTTATAATATGTTGATGGTACTGTTTATTGATGTTCATGGATTGATATATCTGACATTAATTTTTGTGTAAAGAATCTGCTCAAAATTTTGTCTTTCTGGCAACATTTGATGGAAATATGTGAAAAAGATATCCTCTCATTTTCAGTTTGTTTTGTATTGTAGGATCCCTTCTACAACATTAAAACAAATGATAAGACTTTGGAATGTTTCCAGATTTGGCCTTTTACATTTTTAACAGTTCAGTTTGAAAGCAGTGTCTTGGGTATTTTTTATTTTGTGTCTGTAACATCAATGATATCTTTCCATCTCATACAAACATTTTTCTCACTTACAGAATAGCGTGTCTGATACCAACTTGAATGATCTTAATTCCAGAATTAAGGAGTTAATATATACTGACTCTGACCTTGTTGTGACTCCAATCATTGACAATCCTAAGGTATGGATTACTAGTTTATTTAGACATTGTTAACAGAATCTAATACTTTTTTTTCTGGTTAGTATATGTACTGTAAAATTGAAATGACTCATTATGAAATCAGTGTAAAAGTAATTGCTAAGTAATTATTTTATATTTAAAATTATGGAATTCTTATTCAAATGTTTGTATTTATCAGTATTTGTGTAATTAGAAACAGTGAACGTTTACTAAAATGAACATGCCAGACTTGACAATGTTAAAGGATCTGATGTCATTTACCTAATTTACTAAAAAAGTACATTCCTGATGTCACCGGCGTTGTTTTACAGATATTGAAACCAGTTCCTGTGAGGTTTGACGCGAAGACGTTGAGTGTCCATGCTTATTCAGGTGAACCGATTGAGCATCTGTGTGTGGTAAAATGGAAGTCAGGTGCAAGGTAAACTTTGACACAACCTGCATTTGCAGAGTTCATGGAGGCAGAGCAGGACAGAGCAGGATTCTTCTGCTAAGCACAGATCTCCATTTATTACCGGGTTTGCAATTGGTTGTGTTAAGTTGAAGTTTTTGATTTATTCCAGGCCCAATTTTTTTTTGTAACTGCTCTACAAAGGTTCATATTTATTTATTACTTCAATTCAGAGTTGGCTAAGATGAACAAAATGCAGAAGGAACAAGAAAGTAATTAATGAAGGACACAGAATTCCAGTGTGAAAGTGTGAACCTCATTCACTCATTCCAGGAGAACTTAGGACCTGTTTCTAAAAAAAAAACATTTACATTTGGAAGAGTGCGTTAAAGTTACATTTTGTTAATAATTAGTTCACTGCTGTTAAAGGGTTAGTTTTTGTAATGTTTGTTGTAGTGTTTTTTCCTGGTACTTTTTCCTTGTTGTTTTCATGTCCTGCTGTCCTTTGTGCTTTTCTGTGCTGTTTTCTTTGATTATCCTTGGCTTTATGAATTGAAACTTAAGGCTAAATTTCCACCCTCACAAAAGAGATTGTGTTCCCCTTCAGTAGCTTGAATAGAATGTCTGTGTCCTTGGCTGATTTCAACAGGAATCTGACAAGCTTGCCACATTGTTTTGTTCCAGAGGGGCCCGTACACACACTAGCCTCTCCCTCTGATGCTGAACGTTTTGAGCTGGTTTCATCAGAATTTAAAGTGGCCAGCTATATACAGTAGTAATCTAGGGAAGAATAAATGGAATAGAATTAAATTCTGTTACGAAAAACGTTTTCATAGACTGCCTCGGCGTATTGTAGAGGACATTGACTGGCTTATCCAGTATTTCCAAGCATATCTCACTATGATACTGTATGTGCATGAAAACCAGCCGTTTTTGGGTTTTGGTCTTGCACTGTGAGGAGGAATGCACACTTGCCCAGAGCCTTGCATGAGGGAATTTCATGACCTTGTTCCTCTGCTGATTGCAGCCGAGAAGCTGGCGTCTCTGAGTGATAAGGAGTGGGGCAGCTTCCTGCAACAGCTGTCCTCGTCTCTGGAATCTGGCGATAGGAACACTGGAGCTCCCCGGACCAAACTGAACCTGCTCTGCTATCTTTGTACTGTGTCTGGTCATAAGGAAGTAGCCACGAGGTTACTAAACTCTCAGCTGGTAAGTGCATCAGCCCAGGGCCAATTACATGCTCTGAATACCATGCATTGCAGTAGCTATCAGCGACATTGTGCCCTGTTGACTCTTGCATCTAATTAAGGAAAGCGCATGTCTGGAATTACCGGCTATATCCAATAAAGCCACAGTCTGGGGGGCAAAATGTGGTCTTTAAACAGCTGAATCAGGCTCATTCGTTTTCCTTAATTAAGACGAGTTTCATTTACATTTTGTGAAGTCCTTTTGTTTGCAGCTTTTCTTGAACACCCCAAATCGTAGGAAGGAGAAAAGCTATGTAGATGTTTTAATTCCATATCCGGAGGAAGTAAAACAATAGCAGTTTGGATGGATGCCAGAAGCTGGAGTTTTTATACATTTTTTATGTTTGGAATCCTGATTAAATTTTGTTCCATACCCACCCGATTTGCAATCACCAGTTGTTTCCTAATGCCTTGGCTCACAGCAACGGTGATAAAACGTCTGAGTGACACTATGTGCCGCCTTTATTTTTCTGTGAATAATTTCATGTTTGAAGAATAAATAGACAGTGTGTTGAAATCCTGGTATTTAAAGCTGGAAACAACACCCAGCCTAATATTTACAGACTCCAAAGTACACTACATACATTTTTAATACAAGTCACTACCACTGACATCCACTCAGACAGAGAAACAAGCGTTTATCTGGGAAAAGACTCATCAGAAGCTCACCCTCCAAACTGACTCTACAGGCCCCCGTGCCACTATACAGCTCCTTTTCCTAAGTCTTCTCTTTTTGAGTCCCTTCAATGAAAGTATGACGTTAGTGAGACCTGCCGTGACCTTATGCCTGCTGGGCTGCTGTACACCTCTGAGCCGCACGCCGCCTTCTTGCTAGACTGGAATTGCACGTTTCGACCACCAGATGGGGTATACATGACGCGGACAAAAACATAGTTAGTTATCGATTTAGTTAAAATAAATTTGTTCAGTATTGCATCAGCATATCAGGTTTGGGCCTGTCGTTTGCCTTTCTGATGTTTTTCTTTTCCTTCAACAGTTCCCATTGTTAAACCAGCAGCTGCGCACAGCTCCTAACTGGGATGTGTGAGTATTACTGGATTCCATTTGTTAAACCACAAGCGTCTGCTTTCTGAATTCCCAGCAACTGTTTCTGGCAGGAATGCATGGCAGGTGTGCTCTCTGCAGTGCCCTCTGCTGACACTGCGGCACATACTTCGTTAAGAAGGAGAATGCAGTTAATTGTAAGATAAAGCTGCATTTTTTTATTGTGGAAATGAAGAAACCGCATCGAAAAGTGCGAATTTGTGTTACATTTAATTTCCCCTTTGCCTAAGAGTTGGCGATTTTAAGCAGTCTTTATAGTTAGTTGTCTGTGTTTGCCGTACCTAATGCACATTTTCATGTGTGAGATATTGCTTGCTACTTCTTTCAGAAAGCTAATGCTTGTGAATTTACTGTATATTAAAGCATGTCCAATTGTGACTGAGGTGTTCAAATACGAAGTGTTTTGTTTAATGCCTTACGTAAGCATTCACAACCCTACAATAATGACCCCATGCTGTTGAATTACAACTAATGTAAGACCTCTTTTAGGGTGGATATTTTTGGTCACAATGGGAAATAAAAATAAAATATTTTAATTGACTGAGTATTCAGCCCCTTTGCTAAGGAAAACCTAAATTAGTTCAGGTGCACGAAAAGTACTTTAACCGTCACAGTTGTGAAGCTCTGTGTGCAATAATAGTGGTTCGTTTGATTCCAGAAATGGAGAGTATCGTGTTTGATTTTGGAACTTAAGCTTATAAAAATTATTTCCTCCTCAACACATTTGAGTCCTAATATGACGATAAGAGTGACCTCTCAAATGAAGTTTCAGTGTACTACACTGTAATCAAACCAATTATAATGCTGATAAAAAGAACACCTTGCTGCTGCGTTTGTGTTTTAGGCGTGCCAAGGTAATCCGTGTTATTGGGCTACTGTCCTCCCACTCAGTGCAGCTGAATGAAGACGTGCCTGTTTCAGAAGTAAGTGCTTCTTCCTTTACACCCGAAGAAGGCTCCACAGCCGAAATGTTGCGTTTCTTTCCTCTCTTTCCAGCAGGGAATTAACCTTTACTTGCTTCTTGCACACATTACTAAAATTGAGTTGACACATATGAATTTCTATTTTTCAGCTAAGGTGTGTCATTTAGTATGTCGCATGCTACATAAACTACATTAATGTATTTTTTAATTGAATGTGAATTTACTTATGCAGAATCTTAACAATAACTCAGGCATGACCAGTATGGCCAGCGTGCTCAACTGATTCACAGATCTCATTCAGCCATTTCTTAAGAGAAACCAGGGTATCAGCTTCAACAACATGGCTAAACAAGTCTGTTCTCAATACCCACACCACTTTGTGTAAAAAAAAATACCTTCTGTTCTTACTTTTAAATTGCAACTGTATCACAACTGGCAGCCCACTGGAGCTCAGCAGTGTGAGCCTGGTCAGTACCTGTAGGGGAGACCTCCTGGGAACGTTTGCTGCTGGAAAAGGTGCGTGAGGGGCCAGTAGGGAGCGCTCACCCTGCGGTCTATGTGGGTCCTAATGCCCCAGTATAGTAACTGGGACACTATACTGTAAAAAGGCGCTGTCCATTGGGTGAGTCCTGACTCTCCATGGCCATTACAAATACCAGAGCATTTCTTGAAAAGAGTAGGGATGTTACTCCAGTGTCCTGGCCACATTAATAATAATAATAATAATAATAATAATAATAATAATAATAATAATAATTGCTTACACTTATATAGCGCTTTTCTGGACACTCCACTCTAAGCGCTTTACAGGTAATGGGGACTCCCCTCCACCACCACCACCAATGTGCAGCCCCACCTGGATGATGCGACGGCAGCCATAGTGCGCCAGAACGCTCACCACACATCAGCTCTCAGTGGGGAGGAGAGCAGAGTAATGTAGCCAATTCATAGAGGGGGATTATTAGGAGGCCGTGATTGGTAAGGGCCAATGGGAAATTTGGCCAGGACACCGGGGTTACACCCCTACTCTTTTCGAGAAACACCCTGGGATTTTTAATGACCACAGAGAGTCAGGACCTCGGTTTTACGTCTCATCCGAAGGACATTTCCCCCACTGTTCTTTAGACTGGTTCCAGAACACTTATATCTATATGTAGCATGGTGAACAAAATTGTACACATATTCATGTTCATATAATACTTAAAATCCATTGGATATCAAAGGCAAATTACCTTGAAATAGAATCCTCACTTAAGTTAACAAGAAAAATCAAATCTGCTGGTTCCCAGTTAAAATTGTCCTGCAGTATCAAAGAGAAACACCAGATGTCACCCCAATACAGAACTTGTAGGATCCCTATTGCTCTGGGTATAAAAGCCTGAAATGGTTATTTTGTGTTGAATTTAAAGGCAATAAATTTGATATTGTTTAAGTAGAAGTGTGAGTTTATCACAGGTAGACATAAATGGGCTTTAGGGCTACTCAGCTGTATAGTCTCACAGTCTTGCAGTTGAAGTTGAAACGTGTTCAGGGATGTATAGACATAACATCAAAGAATACCAAAATGCATTGTGGTTAATTAGTTAAAAGTGGTTGTATTTGATGTAGAAACTGGCGCCTCTGCATGATCCATGGCTTATGTGGTTTTCCATAGCAAAGTGCTGCTGTTTCCATAAAAAAGGTTTCAGTAACGAAGGCGGTGAATTCAGTAAATCACCAGTTGTTACATGTTAGTGAATGTTTGTAGAACTCTACATCATATTGCTTTGTAGTTTTGATTACTCAGTCCTTGTTTGCCCCGATTTTTGTCTGCAGCCTCAAGATGTTTTGAGTCTTGTGGGTCTGAAAGTCAGAGGGCTATCCGCTGGCCTGGCAGGGCTCCAGACGCCCGCTGCACACAGCAGGAGGGTCATTTCCCCCTGAGCTGAGGTGCCTGGCTCTTGCAGGGGCAGGGCTTCTTTGGAAACTTGCAGCCGGCGCGTAGGCACCACCCAGACAGTTCAGGCCTGGGCGATAGTGGGCCATGCCAAGCGCAGACCACGAGGAGGGCCTGCTGCCTCAGCTCGCATCACGGCAGGAATGGAGAAGGCACTTTTGGTCTATTATTTTTAAATAACAGTAACCTTTTTTTGACTGATTTTAATGCAATTTAAAGACATTGTTAATACGTTAATTTATTTATAGTTATTAGTGTTATTTGTTTTTATGATAGAATAGAAGCTTCTGTGTTGAAGTTCACAAGTAAGCGGAAAAGAACAGTCTTTTGAATGTTAGTTTTTTATATTTGATTTCATTTTCCAACTGACTCTATTCTTCGGAATTAGTAACGCAATTTATTACAGAAGATTCTGGCTTTAGAAATGTTACGTAGGTCTTTGTGTGGACATCCGTATCCATATAATACATGAACATTTGCATTTTGTTAAACATTATTATTATTAACATTATAAACTGAGTGATGAACATCATTGTTAACATAATCAGCTTTAGCATGGCTTTACATTGTTTTGTTTGTAATATTTTTGTAATTTAGGTAATATAGTGACTCTAAAATCACAAATATGAAAATGTGTATATATATAATAAGTACTTTTTATATATATGTATATAAAACTTTATAAAATATCAAATTTCCATGTATTTTATCCATTGAATTATTACATTTCAGATCATAAGTACATGCATATGTACTGTGTATATACAGTTTTCGGATGGGGAAGGACAAATCTCACTGTGGATCAAGTGTTCTTTTCGATTCTGATCCTTTCTACATTGCATAAGCTGTGGTGTCTTAAAAATAGGTGCTGTAGAAGGGTCTTGCGGTAGAATTATTGGTGTTCCTCTGCCTTGTTATACTTTTCTGTTAGTGGTGTGGCAGTTGAAAACTAGAGGAATCTGGTTTTCAGGTGCCACTCTAGTCTGAGTGTCTTGCTCTTGTTTGAAGCAATCTTTCAGTCTGTGCTCTGGGTTTGGCTTGAAAAATATTTTACAGTGTACTATGTGGTCAAATATACTGGTCCCATTTTAGTTCCTGTGTTCACACTTCAGTGTAAAATTCCCACTGGAAGAAAAGCAATTCAAAGTAAGGACAAGTCCAGCTAATCTTAAACCTGTCTGTTGGTGGCTTTATTGCCATCTGTTCGTACAGGGCATTTAATACCTTTACTGTTGGAATCAATGGGGTATAAACTTTTAATGTTCATGGTAAAGATTTTCATTTAATTAAAATAGTCAATTTTTTGCAGAAAATGTGTGCAGTACTCGATTTATGTGAGCAGTGATTCAATAATCACCAAGAAGCCTGCGGATCAGTTAAGTGGTGCAGAAGCAGACAGATGCGAAGGGTCAGCCTGAATTGCTGATTTATGGATTTTAGGAACTACGTATGAATGACTACAGCAAGGCTTTCTTTAACAGTTGGGTTACATGATAATGTTGGTAACCAATTCAAATGTCAAAATCAGTAATTGATAAATAATGTTTTATTAATGTGAAATGATTTCATTGTCAGCCTTCAAATAGAAGCTGGTATGACAGAGTTGTTGATGGGCTTTTTTACAAGTATATAGAGGTCTTCACTCCATGCTTCTGCAACTCCACCTTTGTCAGCTGGTTTAATTCCAATGTCAACTCACTTATGTATGTACTTCAGGGCAAACTACTTTTAAGTTGCTGAGTTGTTTGGTTAAATCAGATTTGTTTGATTTCTGATTTACATTTGTTAATAGGAACTGTTGTGCAGGTTAAAACCAGGTTCTATGTAAATTCCTTTTAAAAAAAGGCAATATTGAGTCTGTATGCTTATAAAGACAAGATGAACTAACATTTTAACTTTTAACCATCACTGTTACTTGTCTCCTCTGATGAGGAGAGAGTTTCTTAAAATAATGTTTAGCTGTCTGTCAACAGGTTTCCTGGAAACTGTCACATAAAATATCAAAATAACAAATTCACAAACATGAGAAGCTAAATGAGATACAAGCTCATTGTTAGTCATGCCTTTTCTTTCCAGAAGAGACTAAAAAAACTTTCAGATAACCACTCTTATTTTTATGTTTATCCTGGCATTTGTATCAAGACACCATATTTTTTAAATTGGGCACGATAAGTAACCATACAACGATAAAGGGACTAATAAGAGTGCTAATTTATATTTGAGCCATGAAAAGATTAAGAGCTTTAGTTTTAAATGCGTTTTCTTAATTTTTTTCCAATGTCTGCATTTTTTTAGATTCCCTCTCAGTATTGCCCATAAATACTTAAACGTGCTCCTAATTAAGTGTCAAATTAATCATTGTCCTAGGCAGAAAAAAATCCCCCCAGTGGCCTTAATCCAAAATTTTGAAATTATGTTTGACTGCATCAAATCAATATGGACTGTGATTCAAACCTTTTCTCCCCTGAGAGGCAAGGCTACTTTCTTAACCTTCATAGAATTGCTTCTTGTATTTCCTATAATTGCAGTTAGAATGAGTTAGAGTGTCTGGCTCAAAATCTGGTCTATTATTAGTATAGTACCAAGGGAGTTCCTGGTTGCAGTAGCCTTTCTGTTGAACTCTAAGCAATACGAATTTTTGTGCTGTTTTGTAAGTTTGTAGAATAGTGTTAAGGGCTTGGGGGAGATGCAGAGTACTTGATTGATTACTTCAGAATGAAGTACTTATTCATCATGAAATTTCAGGGCAATCTCAATACTGGGTCATGAATTTACAGGGGTCTGTGTGAGCAATCTTTTCAGATCTAAAGACCTAAAATGTCACAAAATGACTAAAGAGGAGGGTATGTTTGTCTTATGAACATATCACGATGCCTTATTTAGCAAGTGCTAAAATGTGTGCACACTACTTGAAAGGTTATCAGTAAAGAGCATATGATACATGTTTATTTTCAAAGGGCAGTCTCTGCTATATTCTCATTTGGAGTAATATAATAATGAAGTACTGTTCAAGTATTGTTTGTCCTAGCCTTTTTTCATATTGAAAATAGACTGAAACTTGGTGCCCTCAATGAGCATCCTCTTTGACATGAAGCTTAAAATAGAAATAACGTTGTTTGGATGTGGGTGCTGCAAGAAATCATGCTAAAGACACAAAGGCCATTGGGTGGAACAGTCTACCAGACCCTGTTGTTGGCAGACTCCCTGGGCAAACCTGAGCGCACAAAAGCACGGCGGCCTTTGGCACCCTGTGGCCTTCTGCATGTCCTCCGATGAGGAGTGAGCCAGTACTTGGTGATACCTGGTGAGCAAGGCATACCAGGGGGGACTGGGGGCTGAAACCATACCTCCTGCATACTCTACCCATTCTTGAGTATTTGCAGCAGGGAAATGAATGTATAAAATTCATGCAGAGTTGAAATCGACATCACGTTGAGCCCAGAATAGGAAACATTTATCCCTGGAATTTAAAAACATTAAAAATATTTTTTTTTTAATAAAAAATGAAAAAGCTGATCATCTTATTTAGTTATTTTTCTGCTTAAACTACTTCTACCATTTTGATCTTCATCTGTTGATTGTGGTCTGCGTTCTATTACTTAGAAATTATGCTCCTCATAGACTTTCTCTTATAGTAAACCGTATATAGTGGAAATAAATGTACATAAGTGACCATTCATTCCTCTGGATCTTGCTAATTACTCAAACTATTCCCTGCTGACTTGTTCTATATTTTCAGTTTTGTGCCAGTTATTTCTGACTGAGGAAAAATATTTGCAGTATTTAGTTATATACAGTGTAAACGTTAGAAACTGTTCTAATTACTGTACATTTTAAATGGACATTAAACTCTTGCCTAAGTTTAGAGGTGTTATGCAATTTTTCCTTCTTATAGGGTTATCTGTAAAAATTCCACATGACCCCACATGACCCCACAGGTTTATATAAACGAAGAGAAAAACATGTTAGAGTGTTATTGTTATAGTGACATTAAAACATTTAACTTAATGTTGTTAAATTAAATGGGCCATATAAAGATATTTTGTTTAATATGTATTGTGCTTAGTTTTGTCATACTTTACTAATAATAACCTACAATAATCTTTAATAACTAAAAGTCCAAAACACAGTGCTAGCATTTGTGCACCATGTGCATAGCTTGAAGTATAAAATAATAAATAACTGTTCTGTTTCAAATACAACCCTGAAACATCTTTTATTAAACAGGAATGCCTTGTAAGAATGTCTGTTTTCTTTTATCAGGACTGTTGACAGTCTGCATGCACAGTCCATTTAAGAAATTGTTTTGGGGGGTGATTGCTTTTGAGTGATAAAGATGAATTTTGGGAAACTGGCATGCAGCACAGTCCTCTAGATTTCTCCTGAAAAGTAAAAGCTTGGATTGAACATCCGGTGCCAAACACGCCTTGCATTAGAAATAGCAGTAACATCTGCTCCTTGCAAAGTCATCGTTTATTTTATTTATTCAGAGGAGGAAGTCGCTCTGAGATTTATCCTATTTGCATAGCACCCTGCTGAGAGCTGTGCTGCAGTGGCTAGTCACAACAATCCTGTTACTTCCATGAAAAAATGCCAATTTAAAATTCAACAGTCTGAAAATTAAACATTTATCATAGTAGATGGCTGTATGCAGTAAGTAGTTAGGATATTAAAATATTTTAATGGAGTGTAGTATAATAGGTAAATGTAGTTCACGTGGGTATCTGCGTCGGCTTGCGTAGGCTGCAAAGGAACAAGAAAAAGGTTTATTCCATGCTGAAAACAGAAGAAAGGAAACACAACGTTTCGTCTGTGGAGCCTTCACACACCTGAAGAAGGCTCCACAGCCAAAATGTTGTGTTTCCTTTCTTCTGTTTTCAGCATGGAATAAACCTATTACTTGTTCCATAATAGGTAAATGCTTGTTATTCACCTTTTGGCTGCCTTGGCCATATTAAAGTAGAGCCCAATGGATAGGCACACTCTAAAAACAAGATGGTGCTTGATGACGCAGCTCATTATTACTTTTCTATACCTGTGTTGTGTCACAGTTGATATACTGTGTATATATAGTCCAGTATTATTTCTTCTCCTTAAGGATTAAGGTATTTTCCCTTGCACACATGTAATTATATTGGTCGTTTACTTAAATGTTCTCTCACCAGTTCATAGCTAGAGGGCGATTTACATCGGGCGTGCTGTAAGCTGGTACAGTATGTTCCAGTACCTTGTGAAATATATGTTGGTATAAGAACTGGATAATCAAGTTTGGAAAATTGGCATCATGTTAGTTGTAGTTACACTGGTGGTATTTGTGCTCATTACATGCTTTTCCATCTTCACATTGTCTAAATCTTGAAATAGCAGCTGTGTGGGGCAAGACGAGGAAAATGAAAAATCACTTTTAAAAGGGTATTGTGCCAGTTTATGTTGGTTAATGCCAGGGTGGGTTCTGTAAGAGTTTGACTGGCTTTTGGTACTGCATTGTTTTTCTTCAGTTGTCTTTACCCAAATCTTTATCCAGAGAAGCCTTGAATCTTAATACAATTTTGTATTCTTGTTTTTGTCTTAGACAGTTGCTGTGTTCACTGAGCTGATCAGAGAAAACTTTAGAAACAGCAAGCTGAAGCAGTGTTTACTTCCTTCACTGGGGGAACTCCTCTGCCTTATTATAAACCAGGTAAGATATTCAAAGGTCAGTCTTTGCCTTTCCAATTTGAAACTGCCGGTTTTGAAATTTGCTTATCTGCGTTACAGATCTGCCAATCTATGAACTGTTTCTAGCTCTGCTTTTTTTCATGCAACCTTAAAATCTCAGCCAGTTAAATTTACACAAGTACTCTTTTGTGCTGGGGGTAGAAAAAGTATAAATATTTTCTGAACAAGAAACATACCTGTACATTCTGCCTACCACCCACTAAACTACTAACAGCACTCTTAATTGCTTCTGACCAATTAGCAAACCATGGTTCTTGAGCAATAAAAAGCACATTAACAATGACACCAAGCAGTGCATTAGTAAGAACCTATGTGCAGAAAAGGCTCAAGGCTACTGGAAAAGCAGGATTTGCTGTTGCAAGGAAAGTGCATGAATCACAGCACTGCACACTGAGTGGCATCCTTCAGATGAGCAGATTGATTTCCTATATTTGTGAAACCTTGGCTAAACATAACCTTTAAACTTTAAAACCTAACTTCTCATTATAGTCCCTCAGTGTTATTACTCTTTTACTTTAAGATTCATGCATCTGACACTCTTTTTTTCTTGTGATAGTTTGTTTGGTAGCGTTTTATCAAATAACTTTCACTTAACCGCTGTGTATGTTAATGAATCGCTGTGAGATGCAGTGGGCCACAAACAACGTGTATTGATTTTACTGCCTTTGTCAGGGAACAACTGAAATCCTCTGTTCATGAAAAAGTTTAATATGCACAGAAAATTAAAAAAGGTGGAAAAGTACACTGGGTGATGAGTGCAATGAACAGATGAAACAAATTTTCAGCTCAAGGAAAACCAGCGAGTACAAAAAGCGAGGCAGAAGTTGTCAAAATTCTTCATAGTACCTGCGGTAAAAACTAACGTGGTCACGATGATATGGTAATCTTTTACCCTCCCTTTAAATGATATGCACAGGTATTGTAAATAAAACAGACACATGTATAGTAAAGTATATCATTCCATTCTTCACTGTCACGCAGTACCAACAGTAAGGTACCTTGTGGGGAATCAGCCCTGATAAATCTAAATAATGAAAAAATCCTTTTGAGTTCCGAATTTTATCTGCTGGTCTTTACAGTCTCTTGAGCTAAACCCCATTGAAAGCTGAATTAGGAGCTTGGACGAAGAGTGAAAAAGAAGACTAAGCCACTGTATTGTGCTATGATAGATAATATAAGGTAGTGAAATAAATTTACATGTGTGATAGAATGCCTAGAATATTATTTTCTTTGTTTGATAATGAATAGGATTTTTTCTGAGAAATGTTTTAGTTAACTACAGCAAACCACATCTTCATTTGTATTTCATTTTGAGAAGGTTAATAAAAAATAATAGTAAGAAATGCACTCAGAAATACGTGTATCTTGTGGTTTAATTTCAATGTAATACTGAGATTTCACATGCCCTGAGAATCAAAACATTTATGCATTCTTTTTACTTAACATATACATCTTTTTATACATTATATAACTGTATAATAACTGTTGAATGTGTGGCATATTTTAGATACAAGATCAAAGGCATTCATGACTGTTGTATGTTGGGACACTACATAAATTTCAAGCTCAGTAAATATTTCTCTACAGTAGAGGTTCACTCTCTGAACTCGGAGTGATGAGCTTTTTGCCTGAAAGATGGGTATCAGATCATTAGGAAGGTAACAAATTACAAGAGGCCAACTGGTCCGTCGAGCTTCTCTGCTGCTCTTTCTCACACTTACACTAACATAGTCAGGGGACTCTCCCAGGCAAAGAATGAAATGTCCTTGAGTACATTTGACCAGAATGAGTTCTCCACAGTGCCACGATGAACCCTAACTTGGAGTGCCTGCTGTAAACCCTCACAAACATGGGGGACATGTGACAAATTCACATACACGCCCCCAGCCTGGAACTGAACCCAGAAACCAGGTCCAGCACAGGGCCACGCCGTGGGTAAATGAGACAAGCTGGAACAGGGAAAGAAATGTTACCATGGAGTTTATAATAATAATTTCATTGTAGTGCTACCGCAGAAAACGAACTGTGAAGGATGTTATCCATAACCGTAATGGAAAATATCTGGACAAGCTAAGGGAAGTGGCTGATGTCGGAAATGAGACACATTTCACTCAGGTGTTCCCTGTTCTGTTACTTGTAAGGTTATGGAAACAATAATTGGAACTAAACTGCAGGATCACGTATAGGAAAGGAATTCCTGGCAATAGTCCACACAAATTTAGAAAAGGGAGGTCTTGCTAAACTGTCATATGGGAGTTCTTTGAACAAGCAACAACAATAATGGACGCACAGAGCAAAGGATATGGTGTATTTAGATTTTCACAAAGCTTTGGTTAGTTCCTCATAATGATAATTCCTTATACTTATATAGCACTTTTCTGGACACTCCACTCAAAGCGCTTTACAAGTAATAGGGACTCCCCCCCACCACCACCTGTCCACTCCCCATACAACACACCAGCTCTCGGTGTGGAGGAGAGCAGAGTGATGAAGCCAGTTCATAGGCAAGGATTATTAGGAGGCCGTGATTAGTAAAGGCCAGGGGGAAATTTGGCCAGCACACTGGGGTAACACCCCTACTCTTTTGAGAAAAGCCGTTGGATTTTTAATGACAACGAGAGAGTCAAGACCTCAGTTTTATGTCTCAACCGAAAGACAGCAACTTTTTTTTTACAGTTATGGTGTCCCCATCATTGTGCTTGGGCATTAGGACCCACACAAACCAAAGGGTTTGTAAAAATGATTGTAAAAACATCTTGAAAGATCCGTTCTCATATTACAAGAGGTAGTGTTTTTCTGTGATTTTTATTTGATTTCTTTGTTTAAAATAATATTTACTTAAGTCACAATTAGAATTGCATTCATTTCGTGTATCTATGTCAAAAGAGCGTGATTTATAGATAGATACTTTATTGATCCCGTGAAGGAAATTGCAGAAATTATTGATCTTATTTGTGTGACTATGCTGCATTAGGTTCATTGCTAGGAGGTAGATTTTGAATAGGAATGTATTTTAAGAACTTATGCAGGTCTGTGATTTGAAGACGAAGACGATTTGAATAAGCGATCGAGGTAAAATGCAGACAATACACTCTTCCTTTCTTGTTGCGGGAAACTGGTCAGTGTTCTAAAATCTCAGTATGAAGGAGAACTCACCATTTCAAGAATTGGGAGGTCACCTGGGGTTGATTGCTTTTTCAATTGTCTTTAAAGAAATGAAGGGTGGTATTTATAGATCATTAGCTACAATCTGTTAGCAGTAAATCAGAAATTGATTTGTCCCCAGTGATATGAAAATGGAGAATTTGAAATGTCAAAACACTCCACAAGAAGAGGGATGAAACTGCAGTTCTGTTTTATCTCTATGACCTAGAAGAGTATAGAAATGTTAAACTGTTAAATATTTGTATGGTATTATGATTTTGTCACACAAATTCAGAAAACATTAGAAAAGGATGATTTTGAGCAAGCCACAACAGTAGTGTATGTAAGTAGAGCTTGTTGTAGGGCATATTAACTGTATATCACCAGAAGGCATTTGAGAAAGTTAGTTCCAGATAAAAGGTTAATATATAGGCTGCAAGCTGTAAGAATCAAAGCCAAAATAAGCATGTGCAAGTGGGCTGAGTACTGATGAATGTGCAGAAACCAGAAAGCGCTGGTATGAGGACAAATCTCTGCCTGGAATCATGTCATAAATGAATTTTCACAGAGATTGGTGTAAACAGAGTGGTCTTGACTCTGTTATAGTTGAGAATACTTGAAGGCTTTTAAGTACAGAACTAGTGGGTATAAGCATTGTAATGTAACAGAAGACATGCATTGTGCAAGACTAGGCAGACAACTAAGAAAATGTAGTTAAGTATCATTTAAAATTCAATATGCAAAGCAATACATGATAACAGCCCAAATATCCATTTGAAATATTGGTTGGGATGCACCAAAGAGTTTATGTGGACTTATCATTTTTATTCTCTGACCAATATGGTGAATCTACAAGTGCAAAAACACACTGTGGTACATAATATAAAGTGGAGGATTCAAATCAAGAGAAGAAAAAAATGCTAAGGTTATTTCACTGTATTAGTTAGGCTAATAAATTGTACACAATGAAATAAAGACCTCAGGGCACAATTAACTGGAAGTTCGTGTGGGATTAAAACCAAGAGACACATCTTTACACAATAGCAGTTTTCTAGTTTTAAGAAAAGTGTGGATGCAATCCTTTGTTTTCTTCATCTAGTCACTGGTAACTTATCAGTCTGTTCTCATTTGTAACCTTTCTTGTATTAATTTGTTAATTTTGAAGTTTAAGTTTGGTGCACATGTGTGCCTTGTTCAATGAGCAATTTGTATCTGTCAAAAGTAGAGAGCACCTAATTTAGTGATTACAGTGCCTTGGGAAAGTATTCGGCCCCCTTGAACTTTTCAACCTTTTGCCACATTTCAGGCTTCAAACATAAAGATATAAATTTTTTATTTTATGTGAAGAATCACCAACAAGTGGGACACAATTGTGAAGTGGAACGAAATCTATTGGATTTTTGAAACTTTTTTAACTAATAAAAAAATGAAAAGTGGGGCGTGCAAAATTATTCGGCCCCTTTACTTTCAGTGCAGCAAACTCACTCCAGAAGTTCAGCGAGGATCTCTGAATGATCCAATGTTGTCCTAAATGACTGATGGTGATAAATAGAATCCACCTGTGTGTAATCAAGTCTCTGTATAAATGCACCTGCTCTGTGATAGTCTCAAGGTTCTGTTGAAAGCGCAGAGAGCATCATGAAGACCAAGGAACACACCAGGCAGGTCCGTAATACTGTTGTGGAGAAGTTTAAAGCTGGATTTGGATACAAAAAGATTTCCCAAGCTTCAAACATCCCAAGGAGCACTGTGCAAGCGATCATCTTGAAATGGAAGGAGTATCAGACCACTGCAAATCTACCAAGACCTGGCCGTCCCTCTAAACTTTCAGCTCAGACAAGGAGAAGACTGATCAGAGATGCAGCCAAGAGGCCCATGATCACTCTGGATGAACTGCAGAGAACTACAGCTGAGGTGGGAGAGTCTGTCCATAGGACAACAATCAGTCTTACACTGCACAAATCTGGCCTATGGAAGAGTGGCAAGAAGAAAGCCATTTCTCAAAGATATCCATAAAAAGTCTCGTCTAAAGTTTGCCACAAGCCACCTGGGAGACACCCCAAACATGTGGAAGAAGGTGCTCTGGTCAGATGAAACCAAAATCGAACTTTTTGGCCACAATGCAAAACGATATGTTTGGCGTAAAAGCAACACAGCTCATCACCCTCAACACACCATCCCCACTGTCAAACATGGTGGTGGCAGCATCATGGTTTGGGCCTGCTTTTCTTCAGCAGGGACAGGGAAGATGGTTAAAATTGAGGGGAAGATGGATGCAGCCAAATACAGGACCATTCTGGATGAAAACCTGTTGGAGTCTGCAAAAGACCTGAAACTGGGACGGAGATTTATCTTCCAACAAGACAATGATCCCAAACATACAGCAAAATCTACAAAGGAATGGTTCACAAATAAACGTATCCAGGTGTTTGAATGGCCAAGTCAAAGTCCAGACCTGAATCCAATCGAGAATCTGTGGAAAGAGCTGAAAACTGCTGTTCACAAACGCTCTCCATCCAACCTCACTGAGCTCGAGCTGTTTTGCAAGGAAGAATGGGCAAGAATTTCAGTCTCTCGATGTGCAAAACTGATAGAGACATACCCCAAGCGACTTGCAGCTGTAATCGCAGCAAAAGGTGGCTCTACAAAGTATTAACGCAAGGGGGCCGAATAATTTTGCACGCCCCACTTTTCATTTTTTTATTAGTTAAAAAAGTTTCAAAAATCCAATAGATTTCGTTCCACTTCACAATTGTGTCCCACTTGTTGGTGATTCTTCACATAAAATAAAAAATTTATATCTTTATGTTTGAAGCCTGAAATGTGGCAAAAGGTTGAAAAGTTCAAGGGGGCCGAATACTTTCGCAAGGCACTGTAATCAGTAAGCCCACTTACCCATCTCTAGGTATGCCGAGGAACTTTATGCTAAATGAACAATTTACACATCTACAGATGTTCTGAAACAAACTGTCAGAGCACTCAGGACATTCCATTGAGCATACACGCCATACTGAACACTTGGATTTTTTGTGATTTTTTTCCAAATTCTTTGGATGCATCATTTCTTGAAGTAAGATTAAAGGCCTATGAAAATATTGGTTGTCATCCCATAAGGATCCTTTATTCGTAAACAGTACCAGAGCTTGTCTGTTTCAAAGGACTGATATGGTTTGTGTGTAGTTGGAATGTTCCAATATCATGTTCTGGATGATTCATTAATTTTCAGATAATTAGTGAGAGATATTATTAAAAAAGGAAAAAATACAAAATGACATTACGAGCTTTATAAGAGAATGTCCTACATGTCATTAAAAAGATTGATTTTTATTGAAAATTCAATTAAAAAAATAATGATCACACAAAATCTTGATTTAGAAGTTGTCCACTTAAGTATTTTGTGCAATTAAAATATTTCCAGAATTGACTAACATGATCCTTCATGTACTGTATCTTCGACCAACCAGGAACTGATTTGCCCTCCAGTGAAGATGCAAGCTTTGTGTTTTATAGTACTTTTAAATAAAAAAAGTAAAAAAATATGCTCTTGTTTTTTTTTAATTATACTTGTGTTTGTAACCCTAATTGCTCTGCGTGTAGTGTGACTAGGGTGTGTGACTACTGTGTTAGGCTTACAGCTGTTCCTTCTGCCTCTCGTCAGGAGGAGAAGAAAGAGCACTCCAGAGACTGCTGGGCCATTCCTTCAGCCGCCTACACTGTGCTAATGAGGTGCCTTCGGGAAGGGGTAAGACTGCTTTATTGTCCTCAGTGGGGATTCTCTACGGTAATGATGCTTCTGAACATCCTACAGGCATTGTTGGAGAACTGTAGCCAAGGGCGAACCAGTGTCTTATCAGCCTCGTAATATACCTAAATTTAAATAATTTTAATATGATTGTGACCTGAGTTACAATTAAGCAAAAGGGACAAAGACATTTAAGATTTTATTATTAATTATTCCTGTATTTGTCTCAGGCTTTTATCCAACTCAGATCACGACTAACTTAAATCTGTTCATCTCTGATCACTTTTTAGTGGGCTTGGTTATTTCGATGTAAGAAACAATTTTTTTAATTGTTTGCTTGGAAAATTAAATCTGCAACCTGCATTGTTCAACTTGAAATTGTACAAATGTATATGAAAGTATCATTTAAGGTGATAAAGTCTCTTTTTCTGTTATATTATCTTAGGATTTTTTTGCTTGATTGTGGACCTTTATTATAGGAGATTTCCATTTTCCACAAATACAGTTTATAAATATGCTGTCCAGAGTTCAGACTTGAATCACTGTCACAGAAAACTCTTGCTTCGGGCTCAGCTGTGACTGGACCTGGACTAAAATAAAAAAAAAACCCTCCTACGAATGTGTGAAGCGAAGGACTTCATCTAACCCAAAATACTGCTTTGATCCAAATTATACCCTAAAAAAACCCGTAATTTACCAAATAAATTAGATATTTAAAATCCTACCTGGATTTGAGTCAAATATGGTAATATACTCAAAAAATATTGAAGTAATCCAGACATCTGAACATGAAGTATTTCTATCATTTTTTACATGAAGTAAAAATTGGTATTTAATAGAATGGTCTTCGTATATGCAAAAATAAATCTTTATTTTAATTATTTCTCAGGAATAAAAGACAGAACTGTCCATCAGGAACATTATTCCCCCCATTATTACCATTATGAGCATTTTTAAAAAACAAAAAACTAGAAGAAACTGTGGTAAAATAATCTTCTGTTGAGAAAAGGATAGAACATTGCCAGTGGTATACAGAAATCGAATTAGTAAAATCATTAATGTTTGTCTTTCCGTCTTTTTCCAATTACTTCATTGCACAAAGTATAATGTATTAAAGTATTTTTCATAAGTTTTGATTTGAGGTGGTTTGAAAGATTCACATTTGGACTTTGGACATCCAGTGATTCCAAGTCTGATTTGTGTCTTATTTGAGATGCTGCATTTAGCAGACTGCTTTGGTTGGATGATAATATGCTTATTATACACAGTTGTGCATTCTTCAGATTTATGAATGACCAAGGCTTTACAAAAAGACTCATTTGATGTGAGATGTATACCCCTTTTATTAAGTGTGGTGTTAGCTAAAGTCTAGAATTTAACTAATAGAGTTACTGAGTTGTTTAGTTTGATGAAAAAAATCTTCCTAATTACTACTTTCCTTATAATGCAGTAAACAAACATTTAAAATCTAAAACATTTGAATTGCACATAAAAATTGTATTGGATTCACAATTACTGTAGAGAGGGTACTTGTTTGCCTAAACTGTCAGTTTTTTTTATTTTGTATTGAATATGACAGTTTTTTCAAACTCTGGAATTGTCCCCTTGATTACACTCCAGCAGAGCCTGTAGCAAAGAAGCCTGTTAGCTTACTAAGCATAAATGTCCCTCACCCTTCAAACAGTTTCTTCAGACATGCATTTAATGATTAAGAACACGTAATACTGGCAAAAAATGGTGATGTCTGAGCAGCAGAACTTTGTGTACAAAAATTTTACATTGAACATTATGCAAATTAAACTGGTACTGTAGACTCAGCCATCTGGCAGGAATCCAGTGCACAGCAAGTCAAACCTACAGAGCCTGAAGCGATATGGGACATCAAGATGACAGAAATAAATTCAAGGATAAGGTACTGCAAGAACTGGGCAAAGGCCAATTCACACTACAGCATTTATTTGTTATGTATTTGAATGCCCTAAATATTGAATGCTTGTTTAAGTGCTAAAGAAGAAAAATGAAAAAAGGTTTGAGATTTGGGAGTAATATTGCCATAGTCATGTTCCTGTCAGAGCAAATTATAAATTTCCAAAAATATAGGTTTTGAAAGTTAAGTCAACAGATAGAGTAGTATTCTATAAGTTACCAATGGGTGTATTGTAATAGGAACCTTTCATTACAATCTGACACTGTTGGGGAGACAAAGTACTTTAAGAAGTACTTCATCACATTTAACAAAGTCACACAGTATAATAGATTACTTTTTGCAAGTTGATAAAACACCGGTAGATGTTGCTTTTAAGAGATAAAATTTCTGATTACTTTAAATTGTAACTATACATGTACTACTAAACTAACATTGTTAAAAATATCCACCAATTTGTTTTTAAAAAGTAATCAGTTCCCCAAGGAGTGTAACTGAAGTAGATTACCTTTTAAAGAAGTAATTTCACCTAACACTGGAACCAGAACACTAAATTATATTGTGGAGGGGTGTTTCAAACAATCAAGTCATTGCTAGTTAAACAGGATTGAATCCAGCTACGTATATAAATGAGTGATCTGTGCAGTTTAGATTTTGCTGTACACTTTCGTGTTTTAATGAAAGTGTATGTTGACTATTTTGACTGTACTGAGGAAGCAAATGTTGCACAATAGTAAACAAAAACACTGGCACAAGATAAATAAAAATTAAACTGGATATGGAATATATCAAAAGGAAAAGCAGGAGAGACAAACCATTCTCTTTGACTAATATCTTAGGCAATTGCTGTATTTGTTTTTGAATAGTCTCTTATTATAGGAGGTTTAAAAGCAGCGATGTGATGTGTTTGCCAGGTGTTTTTCATGAGGTTTCTGTGTGGCTGAGATGCTTCCTCTTGCTTGATTCCATTGACTCTGGCATTGGTTTCCCAGCAGTCAAGTAGCTGAGCTGGTGGTCAATCAGGCCACAAATCTATGGCCTGTCTTCCTTTCCCATTGATGAGGCAGCCTCTCACAGTGGAGACTCCAGGTGTCTTATCTACAGCCGGTCTGTGAACATCACATAGCGAGACCACATTTGTAGCAACAGTGAGCTTCTGCTTGACCCGTGATCTTGACAGGTCATGTGTGTAATGAATACAGCACTGGCTTACAAATTCTAAATAAAACGAAGCCATGTGTTTGTTTAGGTTTGTGTAAAGTGATCATTTGATATAAAAAAAACCTGGGTAAAATGATGAAAGGAAACTTTGCTTCTTAAATGTTTAATATTGAAATTAAGAAAACTGAACTTTTTGGGTAGTGTATATATTTTTGAAAGTTTTCTTAAGTATTTTATAATTGCATAACTTGATGTTTAAATTACAAGTTGATCGATGTTCTGTGGGACAGTAGCCTTGCACAATGGTTTTAATCATTCATTTATTTTGGCAATGACACCAATCCCAGCCATACCATGTAAATAGCACCATGTACACAGTCATTTTAAACTGGTAAATAAACTAGAATGACTATGCCAGGGGAGATCCTTCAATCTATGTGTGACATAGATAAGTATATGGTTTAAATTTAATCTGGGAAACACTGATGACTGTGTTCTTTTTCTTTGGCCGGAGGTTGTCAAGTACGTACTCCAGTGCATACCAGTTTGAGTGATACATTTTAAGAATGTTTCTAAAACAGACTTTATACACTTTTTCCAACATGGGGCTATGGGACAAGCTTGAATGCCTTAGTAAAACAAATGTGAAGTAAGCTTTTCCTTTTTTATTTTTTTAAACATTTTACTACCCCATTGATAACAAAGACATAGTGTATGAATTGAGATATTCAAGAACAAATCTTTAAAATATATCATCTTAATAACTGATGTAGAATTGCATGGTTTTTGAAGAACAGGTCATATATTAGTCTTATCTACAATAGAAAAGTGTTTCATGTTTCTACATATATATCCAATACACATACACTGTACTCCAGAACTGCATTTCATGAAATCCATCTTTATGTTCACTCTATAAACAATTTCAAGATTATGTTGCTGAACTGGTTGTCATTCACAGCTGGCAATTAAAAGTGGCTGTTGCTCCTAATTTGAAGCTTTGTTTTGAACATTTTTGTTGTTGAACTGAAGAGGACTGCATGTGCCTTCTCTTCCACATAAATTCCTATAAAATAGTTTTTTGCAACAAGAATAGTGTCTGCAATTAACTGCAGCATTCCCTATTGCCTGTGTGTTACATGTCCTTGGAGATGAAGTTCTGCTGATTAATGTTTTTGAATACAGAGCTGCCTCATTATAGCAGTGTACGGAAACTATGTTTAATAGGATTTCTGGAGTATAAGTTTTCTGTAATGAGAATACAGATAGTGAAGTAAAAGGGCTTTATGAGCAAAATGGAAGCCATGCAACACTACCTAATAACTACCTCTGTGCTCTGAAGGGCTGTGCTATAATGAGAGAGCACGTTACTATTTTGATACACATTGTGCCTTTCATGAACAAACAATAATATTTCAGGCTATGAATGCTCACAATGCTGGTGGTGTTATTTAAGTTGTGATTTTACCACAGTAGGAATTTTGCGTTTGTAATGTGTAACATAGACATACTGTATGAATTGAGGATATATGCAAAAACAAATCTTCTTAAAAATATACTCTTGATAACTAATGTAGGATTGCTTGTTTTTGAAGATCAGGTCATATATTTGGTTTATCTAGAATATAAAAGAAGTGTTTCATGTTTCTACTTATATACAATATCTTGTAAGTACACCTACTCCAGAACTGCATTCATGAAATCCAGTGCTGAATGAAATGTACAATTTTGTCCCAGTTCTGCTAGGTAGTGTTCACCCTGGGAATAGAAATAACCCTTAGAGTCTTTCCCATATGGCTGGAAAAATGTTGTGATTCCCAAGTGCTTGGGCATTATTTTAAATCAGATGACTATATTTCAGAAGTCATTGGGACCATGTCCACTGCACTTTCTTTGTCTTATATACTGTGCCATACCAAAATAGCCAGGTCATACCTTTAATGAGGTATCGTGAGTTAAAAATCACAAAAATGTAAAATCGGATGGAAATACTGGCACTGGGAAAAGCTTTCACCAATTAGCAAGCATCTGCTTTGCAACAAATGTGTTCATCTAACCTCAGAGAACACTAAAATAACTCAGAGGCAAGTTGATTTGTTGAACTCTGAAAGCTTATTAATCCCGCTTGCTGAATCTGTTGGCTCAACACTTCACAGTCTGCTTCATCTTCCTTTTTTCAAACCTTCAGACTATTACAGGATGTAAAAAGCACTTTACATTCTGTTTAATGTAAATTTTATTCATCGTGTCATGTCAACAGTTTATTGGTATATGCTGTATAAAGCCATTGTTTGACAGCATTTGGTAAGACTGTACTGTTAAACTTTATGACTAATATATAAAATAGTTCTTGATTTCCTAATTAAATTATAATCCATTAATACAGATTATTTTATTTTTAATGAAGTACCACCCTTAAGGTCCTTTAAAATGTGATGCTTTTGTTTTGCTGGCTTGTAGAGGCATTGATTTAACCTCTTGCAGGCTTTGTTTCTGCCTGCAAACATGACTTGGTTTTCAGTGTTTTATCACAGAAAACCATACAGGGTTGTTTAAGGTTTTCTGTAGCAGATTTAAGTAGGCAACTTTATTAACTCGAATCAACAGATCAAGTCCCTCTATAAAACAACATATTGTAAGACTTTTAATGGCCGTGTCCTTCTTGCAGAACATAAAATACAGTACCTAATCGAGTGCTCATTGATACATGACTGGCACAGCTCCCTGGTGCTTGAATTTAGATACGCCAACTTCTTTCATTTCGGCACACATCTGTAATAACGGTTTATCCCAGACATTGATAAGGTTTTAAACATGAAAAGTAAATTGTGCATGCAGAAAGCATCTGTGTTCTTTTATAATCCTTATGCATCATATTACTGTATATAATGTTTTTTTTTATTGTGATGCTTTTTGCAGTGATATAGTCATCTATATCCACAAGCCCGATACTGTATGGCGTGCTTGTGAAGAATGTCAGTCAACTACTTTTCTCAATAAATATTGACACAAATAGGCAAGTGATGATGAGTAAATGCTCATAAAGCATAAGAGATATTTCTTACACACTTCAGAAATGTCATAGTCCCATGTGTAAAGAGCATGACTGGACTAACGTTCAAAATTAGTACGAATCATTTGGTAAAAAAAATGACAGACTTAGTCTTGGTATTTAGAGTTTTAGTCATTTCAGCCTATAAAATGAATGGTGCCAAGAGCAAACAATATGTGTCTTAATGTGTCAGTCAAACAAAAGTATTAGATATTTAAATACAACTCAGTTTGTACCAATATTTACAAGATCCTATATGTGTTTTTCAGTATGAAGGTTTGTGTTTAAAATGCATTTTGAAATTGTTTCCGAGTCAGAATGAAGAAATACCAAAGACAAAAGGTGCCACACCAAGAATAGCCTATTTTTCTTATATTACACTTTTCTTCTCCATTGTTTCCAGAAGCAAAAACCCAAAGGTCCACATAGATTGTAGCAGCCTGTATAACAAACATTAAGTGTGTGATTATGTTTTACTGTATTTTTTAGGTACTTCCTTAAATGAAGCAGATAGCATTTTTTTTTCTCGGAGATTTAAAGAGCAGACCTTCCGCAGCAAAGAGAATATTTTAATTCTACAAAAGTCAAAAGCATATACTGATATAAAGAGTTTTCAGGTTAAAATGTCAGTATATCCAATTATTCTTAAAGCATCTTACTGTATATATACACATACATTAGTTTTAAAAAATTAAAAATTTTCTATTTTAAATATATACATATTTGTTTAAAACTATTTTTTTCGCTTATTGCGAAGTGAAAGGTTAAGGCGATGTTTATCAGGCTTATGGAATCCCAGTCATGGTCAGGATGCCTCATCGGACAGCTGGTGAACATAAGTGTGCAACTACAGTATGTATGCCTGCTGTATAACTGGTAGTAAACTGCAAGACTGAAGTGTGTGTTAGAGGGCTCTGGGGTTGATTATCATAGAAGTTGCTTGAGAGGTTGATGAGGCAAAACTCTGTTGTTGAAAAACTGTTCAACCTGTCTGGTAAGAGCAGAGTTTATAGTGTACTAGTTGTTTTTACACATTCTATTTACAGTACAGCTATATATATTAAGAGCCTTTAAAATATATTAAAAGGTTACCTTGCATTCTGTCAAACAGCACCAAGTTACTTTTTCAATTTAATATTGTTTTTTATACAATAACTACGTGCAAAGTCCTGGTTTTGCTTTTCGAGTTTGTAGAGGGTCTTGTGTAATTGAACACATGGTCTTTGCCATCCCAAGGCCTTGCTTCTGTGTGGTTGGGTTTTCAACAAACAACACACGGATGAAAGCTCTCACCGTCCTGTTCTAACTTTCTGTTTCTGCGTGATGCTTGGTTACAGGAGGAGCCAGTTGTCAATCACATGGCAGCAAAAATTGTGGAAAATGTGTGCACCACAGTCTCCTGCCACTCACAAGGCCTCATCACTGGAGAGATAGGGCCCATGCTCTGGTACCTCTTCACACACTCCACTGTGGATTCCTTGAGAGTCACTGCCATTTCGGTAAAACCCTTAAATTCATTCCCTTCTGTCCAAAAGTGCTCTTACAAAAAAATTACAATGTGAAAAAAGGAAGTATGCAGATAACAAACACTGTGTATAGTCTTATTTTCCTTTGCTTAAATTTGAGGATATTATTTAGAATTTTAGGATAATATTTTCAAGTGAGATAATGTAGTCATTTCTTCTTTTGTTGCTCTAGTTTCAATTTATTAAAGATTTGCTGCAAATATAGTGAATGTGCATATTTTTTAATGCAAACATCAATTTGGGGGAAAAACACTATTGAGTTGTTTCAATTGCAGTTAAATTGCAAAGTTGTTTCTTGTCCTCCTTTTTGTTTTTTTAATGCTGCGTTAACCTTTGCAAGACTCTATCTTTTAGTCGATATTATATAATGGCTTGTAATGTCATAAAAGCGGTTGATCTGTTTCATTATGTCTTCATAGGCTTTGTGCCGGATAACACGTCACTCTGCCAGCGCTTTTCAAAGCGTTATTGACAAAGTGGGCCTGCCAGCTGTATTGAGCACCCTGGTGTCTGGAATCAGCCGTGTTCAGCAGTATATGCTCACCATGTTCACCGCAATGCTGTCGTCTGGGGTCCACTTGCAGAGATTGGTTCAGGAGAAGGTATACACCAAAGGAAGCTGGAAATTGAATTGTCATTATCTGCTGAATGATATGGATTTCACATTAATGAAAGGGAAATGGATTCTTCCCTGATCTAACTTTTGCAGTAAATTCCCATCATTCGTGTCTGAACCTTGCACGGTAACACATTTTCTGACAGTTAATTGGCCATTAGCAATGATGCAGGATTTTTCCAGCAGAAGTTAAACACCTATTCTGGCATTTCACAATCCATCTTAAGCAAGGATCGACTCCGGATTATAAATCTTTTCTTGTCGGCCAGTGTGAAAGCGTGCCAGTAGGAAGATATAGAAAATCTATTGAATTATGTGGGTACAGCTTAAGAGTTTGTTGTTTTTCTTTCTCTGGAGATTACAAATGGAACAGTTCATAACCTTTATCATCTCTTTCTTTAGCTCTTCTGGGTATTTGTAACACTGTAGAACCTGTAGTTAGACGGAGACATTAAAATAAAAATTGATTTATTTAGACCTGCTAAGTTGTTTCATGAGGCACTGTACTGATGTTTTTATGTCCAGTACATGAGTTTACTGTATGCTGTATGTTGTCAAGACATTGATGAACTAATAAGGTGTCATGTTGTTTTTGACACAGTGGTTCTGCACATTGACAATACCAGTTATGGGTTCTCTTGCTCAGCCAACCTGAAATCCAGATGAGAAAGAATCAGTATAATCTATTAACTTCCTTTACAAAAATCATAGATGCAGTACAGTATATATATTGCCATTCTCCATAAAACCTACTCTCTGCCTTGTTAGGACTATGTTATATTTTAGGAATTGAGGTGGAGAAGACTGGATTGGACAGAGAACTACTTTTTCCACTACTACGACAGCAATATTTAAACCATTTTGAACAAAGCCAGGAAAGCAGGCTAGTAAGGGCAGGAAAAAAAGTTCTCCTTTTCTGTCCTTTTTAGAATTTTCTTTTTCTACTGACCTCTTGATTATTCCATGTGCCATGTGATCTAAGAAGGTTGCCACAGTTTGTTGAATCTTGGATACAATTAATTTGACTTGTATTAATTTGGGTATTGCTGGTGCTACTGTGATTTCATTGTCATATTATCTGTTTAGATTGTCATTACTTAGCTAACAAACTTAAATTAAACCTTAACTGTTGTGAAAAGTGTCAGAATAGTTGCTAAAGAAGCACTTTTTTGGTACATCTCATAATATGCATTTTGCATCCATTATTCTTTTATAAAATGCAAATGTTTGTGAGCCATGTGTTTAATCATGCATTATGTTGCATAGCATTATGATTTAGATGAAGCACTAAGCAACTAAACTAATTGGGTAAGGAGGTGCAGTGAACTCAGAGCATAGCTGATAAAGTGGTTGATGTAATTACAGTTTATGCAAGACGTGGATGCTTTTGAAAATAATTAACTCAACCAAAGCAGGGCAAGCAATTGCAGTACACAAGATTGTTTTTCATAAACTGATTATTGCCATATTCTTGAAAGTGAAAGCTAACATTTTCTGTAATTACCATAGTTACCTGCCTTAATTTTCTGTTTCCCCTTTGCTTTAACCGTGCATCAAATCCTTTTATACTAATTAAATTGTGGTTTTGCTGATGTTATTTAAAGAAATCGTACTTGAAAAGACAAAGACCATACCTTAAATAATAGTTTTCTTTAATATCCTAAAATGTCTTCAAAGACAACATGGGTTTTTCTTTTCTCATGCACATCGGTGCCAACTGCTTGACTCATGCACTGTTGTGGAATAGACCCTGCAATATGGCATTTTCTTCACTGCCAAGAAAATGAAGCTCCCCAATGCCTGTTTTAATCATTACGTTATAAAACTGATCTAACAGCCAACATTTGTGTTTCAGGACTTTGTCATGAAGATCATCCGATCCTTAGAGAGTCCTTCGGCAGTCATACGTGCAAAGGCTTTCCTGGTGCTTTTACAGGTTCTGATGAACAACAGGGAGATGCTGCTGTTGTGCTGTAATTCCAGGTACACAAAGCAATCAATTTACATCATTCAGTAGCACCTTCTGTGGAATATAGGTCTGAGATCCTGGCAGAGTACTACATAGAAAACACCATTAAGAGAGTGGAAAGTCAATTAGCTTTGAAAATATCTAGACAAATCACGGCACAATAATTGTGATAAAATTTAAACTAAAAACTAGTTTTAGTTTTGGAATAATGTCTTTCTTGTAAGATCTGCTGGAACGTATGTAGGCCTGTGAATGTTATATTGTAAAATATAAACTAACAACAACCACCTAATTACCTTATTAGCCTTAAGATCCTGCACCATTTTTTTTTGGCTTCATCACGTTGTGGAGTTTAGTTTTAATAATTACTAAACATAAAAATATAGGTACATGCAAGGCAACCTATGAATGTCTGAGCATTATGCCGTGGCATCGAATTTGGTGAAATGTAACCACTGAGTGAACATTTAACTAGTCTTCTAAGAAATTGGAAAAATGTTCAATAGCACTGTAGCATGAGTGAGACGAGAGGCATAGAGATCTGCTTTCGCTACAAATATCAAAGTGCACTGTTGTGTGACGATATTGGAGCAGTGGAATTAGTTTTGTCAAATAGCTCAGCAGTTAGAATAATGGCTTTCTGCAGGTAATACACTATATAGATCTCTACATCAAAAAGATGAATTGAATCCCATTTATTTTTGGGTGATGCTTTCTTTATGTGCAAATAATAAGAGATAATGGTACATCGGAGCTAACAAAGTATTGAATCCAAAATATTTTTTTTATCAAAACATAGTTTCTTTAATGTAAATAGATGAACTGCTATGTTTCTCTCACCATCATGTTAGTTGATGACCATGAGTAGTCCCAAAGGTTTGAACAAAAATCAAAGATGTGTTATTGTGTTTATAAAATTTTAGCAAATAGATTTTGTCTTGTTTCACTTTAGTTGAAAAAAAAAAACACATTATATCAACAAAAATGCACATAGAAATGCAAATTGAATTAATAGAAGTCAAAGTTGGTTTCCTCAGCAAACTCTGGACCTACCTGAGATAAAATAATACCAGTAGCTTTTTAGAGTTGAAAAGGACATTTCTGAACATTTTATAAATGGCATGTATTGATGAAGTATTACATTTAGATTAAATCTAGATTAATTGCATATTAATAACAAAACCCTAATTCTGACTATAACCTGAACAATACCCTTGTACTGTGCTAGGTGGGACCTGCTGTATAGAAAGCAGGTCCCATCTGTAATACTTCTGAAATCTGCAGTATTAACAGGTGGTGTACTATCCATCAATAAAGTGTGATTTGGATTCCTAGAGTGCTGCAAAATGCCATAGCATCGCTTTATCTTAAGTGTGCTTCTCTGCGACCACCCCCACCCGCCCACACTGTGCTCCAGGAGCATTCAAAATATAAATAGAAGCATCAGAGGCTTGCTTCATCAGAAAAGACATGCCACTGACACCCTGTGGGGCGCAGTTTCCAACTAGGTTGATTACATCTCCCATGAAAGCAACAGAAAATATTACTGCATGCATGCTTTGTGTTACGGGAATCAAACAAGTCGCTGCCTAATTCTGCAGAGGAAGAACCCCGAGTTTTCATTTGAAAGTTCCTAGTTGTGCACATCTCATGGACCATTGAGCCATATTGAAAATGCTCAGTTTTTTTAGATATTAAAAAATGCAGCTGGTGGACAAGGCTGCTGCTTTTACCTGAAATATGCAGCTCACTACTAATATTTAATATTAACTAATATTTTATTAACATGCTACTATAAAGATAATTATAAAAGCAGTGCTACGTTGGGTGAGCTACACCTGAAAACTAAGAAATCCTCTTCCTTTGCAGCCATCTCTTTTATTTGTGAGCAGGCAAGGTACTAATTGTCATCACCAGTGGTGAACTCGCAGTCAGGATAGAGCAAGACTGCTTTAGCAGAACAGCGATCACCTTTCTGAAGAACTGAGTGCTTAGTTCTTGTTGGCTTTTCTGGAGCATAGGGCATGATGGTTAAAACAGGATTGAAAAACCCTTGCCCAAATTAAATTACTACATTATAGAATCATGCAGTGTGTAATCTAAAACATAAAAAATATGTGGTGCATAAAAACAGGATATGTAATGGCTCCTAGTAAATATTTACATTACTCTTACGATTATGTTATATCGAACGTAAAGTGGAAATATTTGAGCTGTACAAAGTCATAATAGAAATGCAAAAACATTGTAGTGTATAACCAGAAAGTAGAATAACATAGAGCAAAACTGTTGGAAGTTGTAATAAACTTCAGTTCTAGCTTTTGGATTAAAGACATGAAGCATTGAACGTGTGACATGGCTTTTCGCTCCATGTTTCATGGAAGATGCAGAAGAAAAACCTAAGATTATAATTAACACATGACGGGGACTTTTTCATTTCATCTTAGTGTTTGTCAGATACAAGTAGTGAACTGTATTTTCACCACCTCTACTTGAAATATTAAAGATGTGACTTGTATAATTTAATTCCTGTCTGTATTCTCAAGGATAATTGTTTCTCTACAGCATGACTGAAGCAGTTCAAGTGAATATCATAAATGAGCTAATTATTTTATATAGGTCAGCAGCTGTGCTGGGCAGGAGGGCCAGGCAAGGCAGAGTTTCAGGGCCTCTGTCAGTGTGGCCTTTCCTACAGATGCTGTTAAACAATGACAAGAGCTGTTTATTTTTTCAGTGCATTTTTACTTTTAAAAATTACATTTTAAAAAGTGCTTCTGTAGTTAGTTGCTCAGAACTAGGCAATTTAAATTTAGAAAAACTAAACAGTGAGTCCATCAATGAAACCTGTCCTGTTGTATATCATCTACTGTAATTATCGTTTATTATAACAAATCATTCCAGCAATCCATACTTTGCTACAGGAAGACAATATAATGAAAAATTCTGTAACACAGTGTTTGTGAACACTGTTATTATCAAACAGGGAAACTGAAACCGTAACAGATCATTAATTTTGAAATTATCCACTGAACTTTGAGTCATAAAATGTGAGTGTGAAACTTCTACTTCTTTTTTTCCCTTATTTAAAGAATTTTCAAGGGATTTACAATTATTTCATACGTTCTGAAATGTACTTTACTTTATCTGATAGATTTAATTAATGTATACATTTTAAAAACCTAGTTCTTTGGTATTAAAATAAAAATTGGAAAGTTCTTAATTTTCTTATGTTATTCTCTTGGTGGCTCTCCAGTAAACACAGTAATGTGATTTTCAGTGAAGTGAACATTCAGGATCATTGTTAAGAGGAGCAGTTATACTAATCAGCAGAACCCTTTGGAAATTATATAACTTCCCGTTACGGTAGTGGGAAACTAAAATGTCATCTTGGCTCTGTCTGTCAATCCATGACATTGTATTACTCTTGAAATTGCTGTAGGGTTTCAATTATAGAGCAAGGCATTTAGGCTGACAGTCACATAGTGTTTTACAAAAGAGTGAACATTAATTTGTTCTTAAAGAGACTGTGCATTCCAGGACTATGCTATCCGACTCACAACCAGGGCACTTGATCTTGACACGCAATAGCATACATGTTCATTTGTTCTACATGTTGTTTTATTAGTTAACCTGTACTAATTTGCAGCACTGATTTCTTATCTCATTGTGATAATGATAATGATGATGATGGTGCTAGCTGTATTCATGTGAGCACACCTGGTCAAAAAATATTTCTGTCCCGGGTTGTGCTCTGTTGCTAAGACGTTACCAGCTCAAGCCTGGCTCCTGTCACTAGCCAGCGGTGTCTAGGATGAATCGTGTGCAGTGTGCTCCTTACCCCTAGGTGTAGGGCAGGAGGTTAGGCAGCAGGCTTCTCTGATCTACCACTAATACAATGGCTTCAATGACTCAGCGGCAGACGTTTATAAAGGTACAGTGTGAAGAAGAAACATCGTTTTCTTATATAATATGCCTATTTACTATATAAATATATCTATTCTTATTTATAGAAAATAAAAAAAAAATCGTAAGAATCCAAAATAAAAGGAGAAGAGTTTTATACTAAATATTGTTTGCTTAAAAACAGTTATATTTTTTCTTATCTTTCAAAGCAGAAATCTGTTTTTCCTATTTCCATCTCAACAAAATACAGAAGCTGGGAATGTTAACAAGATCAAGGATTTTATTGATGAGTTTTATGTTCCAGTTGTTTGCATTATAAAACTACACCTTTGGGACCTGTTATGCAGTTCTAATAAATTTTGTAACGCTTAGCAGACAGTACAATGTTACCACTTTATTTAAGAGTTATTCTGAACATGCTAAAATATGGAGGCCGTTTCAAAAGAACCATAAAGAGCCATATTAAATCTAGATTGAATTTTGGTAGCCAAATACTTGATGTAGTAAACACCTATAAAATAATAATGAGAACCTTTTTATTTGTTCATGTTTTCTTTCTTTTTTTCATTTCTGCTTGCTTTGTTTTTTTGTAATCAGGCACTTAGGTGAGGTTTAGTGGATCATCCACCTTTCTGCACTTTTAGGATTGTTCTTCAGATGAAAGAGGAGCTCGAAATTACTTTATAAAATTACAATAAAATGTGGTGGCCTTGGCTCTAGTAGATATGACTGATGTTTGAAGATATAAAAAAAGCTTTTAGTTCTGTGATTATTTCAGAGATAGTTGAAGCAATGTATTTTAGTTTTACTTTTGATCTTTTATACGCTTCTTACTATTGAAGTGGGATGACTGAGGAATAATTTGAGTGCCTTGATGTATTGTTTCATTGGAATATGGATTGCACATGAATAAGTACACCCCTTCCTATCACTGGAACAAAGTCAGTTACTCTATGAACTGTAGTGGCACTTAAAACAATAGGAAATATTACATTGTCTGAACTGAAGGCTGTTTTCATTTACACTCTTGCTGAATTGTTTTAATGTATTTCACCTGGCCTAGATGGGTATGATCCTTTCCACCTGTTTCATCAGTCGAATCTGTGGCAACAAAAATATAGCATTTCTGGGCCTGTCATCCTGCCGGTGTGTAAAAGTGTTTTGTTAAAATACAAAATGATTTTAAAAACATGCAGTAATGCTTTGATGCTTTTATTGTACTATAGTTATACAGTGTGTGCTATCAGCTAGGTTGCTCAACATCTGTCCGTAGAGTTATGAAAATTGTTTCTGCATTCTAAGACCAAAATGCTGAACATAGCAACAGCTAAAAATGAAATATGTCTGCTTAATTATATTGACGGAACATGCCTTGTATTATCACAAATATATGTGTCTCTAAATCCAATTTGATAAATGATGTAACAGTTTTCTATACAGTACAGTCACGACCATAGTTGTTAAAAGCATTTCAAAAGGGTTAAAGTCAGTCCAGAGTAGATGAAGTATATCGGCAGTTGCTACAATAATTAAAAATTCTTTCAAAACTGTGACCGGTGCAAAAATGCCGCATTTTACCAACACTATTTAATTTGTAGAAAGTATAAACTAAATCGTTCCTGTCCTCTGTTTTTCAAGACCCATTTCTGTTCGTTTACAGTTCAGAGGGCTGCTGAATAATAACATCTCCCCTCCTCTTTGTAGACTGGTGATGTACATTGAAAGAGACAGCAGAAAGGCCACGCCAGGGAAGGAACAACAAAGCAGCAATGAATACCTGTCAAAATGCCTGGACCTGCTCATCCGTCACATTGTGCAGGAGCTGCCAGCGGTTCTAGGTGAGTCAGTCACATGACAGGAAGACGTCTTCAACGAGAAAAAAAGATGAGGATGAGTATCACAGACTTCAACGTGACAATTGTTCTCTTCTTTTTAAATACCTTACTGATTTTATTTTTAAAAAACCACAACTAATCCTGTCCTAGTCTGGAATACAAATGCTTTTTTTTAGTTCCGTAGGTGTTAGCATGGTACTGTATGTCCCAACAGAGTGCTGTATTAGTAAGGCACAGTACTCAAAAACATATTTGTATGAGCCCTAATGAACTTTTCGGTCTTATGTGCCATTGACTTTGTACACAAGTCCTAGGCAGAACTAACTCAAGCACATGTAACTACAATTTTAAAGATCTAATTGGTTTTACTTAAACCTGTCTCCTCATTTTCCTCATTGCAGGAATTTGCTTTGCCAGTGAAATACAGAATTACATGTTTAAATACTTCTGACAGATGGATTTTTTATGTTTATTTTTTGCCAGGGGATGTCCTTTCTGCATTAGCGAATATTTCAGGCCGAAAGCATCCATCAACTGTACAAGCAAAACAGTTAAAGCAGTGTCTTCCCATGATGGGTGTAGTACTTCATCTTCTGACATCACAGGTGAGCCACCTTCTTCACACCCACTTTGGTTTAAATGTTTTCTGATGCTTTCTTATATTATTGTTTGACTGGTGTTACATATAGATATAGTGTGATTTGCTGTTACTGTACATAGAGTATATGCATAGAATGTTGGGGTCATCTGAAGAAGGTAGGACAAAGACAGGGACCTCAATGTAGAAGATCTCTCAGAGTTCTCTAAACAGAATGCAACAGAGGAATATGTGCTGACAGTTTTACTGCAAATGTTTCCGATGTACAATTCGCCCTTGTGAACAACAATACCTGAATTTCAAAATATTATTTCCTATACTGTAGTCCTCATTCTGCTGGTTTCATGTCCATATTGCATTGTCAAAAACAGTTTAAAAAATACTGTGCTTCAAAAAACTGTTCTGTGAAAGAGTTGCAGTTCTCCAAGCAAACCTTGATATTGAAAAACCATTCGTATGTGTTGAATGCAAATGAAACTAAAACACTTTGATAATGTAAACACAGATTCAAGATAAGCATGTTCATTTCCAGTACTTTGCTAATAAGTGTTTATAAAACTGTCCCTAAATGATATAAAGCTGTCTTTATTCTGTAATGTTTGGGTATGACATCAGGTTATAATTTAAAAACATGTTCCTGACAATAACATTTGGAAGCCACATGTGGTGTGACTACCACTATGCAAGTGGTGTGTATAGTACACGCTGTGCAGCTTCTACCTTGAACCCAAGCATGCGATCGGAGTGGCACAGACTGATAGAAATTCTGTCCAAGACTCAGAAATCTACAGTATGCGGTGTAATATCCAGTGTGGTATCTAGATGCACACTGCAGTACATGGTGATTGTGTGATTGTGACGCTGAGTACGATTACCTACAGATCTGGGTCTTTCGACAATAAGATTGCGCTTGCCTTTTGGCTCAGTTCCTTGGCTAGGACTTCCTTACCCTCCGGTATTGACTTTAATGTTGGGAAAGGGCAGTAGATCAGGAGGCACCAACTGGGAGGCTGCATACCCCCTGGAAACCTACGTCTTTAAAACCACAGGCTGGGGTTAAACCTGTACTCCAGCATTACAGTATGTTAACTTTTTTTTTCTTGTCGTCCTTGGTATCGTTGACGACAAAAGAAAGATGTTTAGATAAAAATAAAAGCTCAAGCAGAGATCTGATTCGGTGGTAGCATAACTGCCTTAAGAGGCATGCCAGGTTTTTAGCACCCACACAGAATGTCATTACACTGTGATGAAGCTGTTAGAATCTCCCGGATCTCTTTAGATCTTAATAGTTTTTCATCAGGACTACGCCTAACCAAATATATCTCAAGTTTTTACTGTTTTTTGTGTTTCTACACATTAATATTCACAAGTAAACGGGGGGGAAAAAAGAGTTCACTAGGAATGTGCTTCTGATTTACAGAAATGGGCTCCCCTGTGACACTGCCAGAGCCCATTCTTACTGATATTTAGAAAATAGTATTACTAAGTTATAATAGTCAGTTATTTTTCTCTGTCAGATTCAATTTATATTTTAAAGACCAGATTACAGGTGGGATATAGATTTTCTTTCTCAGTAAAATGTTGACAGTGGGGATTGAGCAGGATGATTCCTGCGTCCTGGGAGCTGCTGGTTCAAGTCCAGGCTAGGAGCTCGTGGGGAACACTCCATTATTCGCACGCCCCAGGTTTTTGCTGGCCTTCATCATTGTTGTAGATACAGTCCCGGCTATTGAGGTGGCGGCCGGCACAGGTCGGTATTCGAACATGACCTTGCAGTCTACCCTGGCAGACAGCCGAGGTGCTCAGTGAAGTGAGCTGCTGGAAATACGTTTACTGAGCGTGATATGACTGGACCATATCATGAAAATTTCGCAACAACTTACATTCTCATGGTTTCCAGTTCACATTCTCGAGCAGTATCTGACCTGTCCCAGGCACAGCGGGAGCAGCACATGTTAGAACATCCTGAACAAAAAACTCTTAAGCTTTGAAGGCAACAACTGATAATAAGAGTCATGACTCAAAGCATTGCCTTTCAGCATTTGCTGTATTATTTATTAACTCATTCAGCTGACTTCAGTGCTATATAGTGGAAAAAAGCACTTTGTTAAGCAGGATTAATGGAAAAATAAATGTTTGGAACCTCTGTGTCAACATACATAAGTTTGAACATATGTAATTTTTTAAATTGATGTGGATATAATTACAGTATGCCAACATGTGTGTATAGTTATTTTTTTATGTTTTCAGATATTTAGGCCACAGGTTGCAACAGAGGAGTTTCTGTTCAACTTTGGGACACTTTTGGTAAGTTATTGATCCAATGTTGGAGCGTGCTTGTCTTTGGCGGTGGTTTTGCACAACATTTTCTGAAATATTTTGCCGGCTGCATGTAGTTGTTTTACATATTTAAAATGTTCACTTTTGGAAGAAGAAGGCAAGTTGGACTGAAACACCAGTTGCTGAAAAAAAGCCTTTTGTTCCGGCTGCTCTGGTTTCTGCACTGGATCTAACCATTGACATGTGAACAAGAAGACCGTACTAATGTTCTTTCCCCTTTGTTTCAAAATGATGAACCAATCACTAAAATTAAGACCAGTTGCAGAAATAAAGCCTTCTGTTACAGCTCCTCAGGTTTTATAGTATTAACATTGATGTGAAATGAATGAATCTTCAATTCCTCACTTCTCTGTCTAATCTGTGCTGTGGCTGGGCTGCTGCACTTTGTTTGCCACTACTGGTGGAGGAAACAGGTGGCCTCTTATGTATAATATGCTATAGCATCCTTTGGGTTACAAAGTATAATCCAAATACTAGAAATTAGCAGTGATAAAAGGGCTGTCGTGTTTCATTTCTTAAAATGTTGAGATTCTGAAGGTTGAAAGAAGTTGAATGGGTGTTTGTTTTATTTTTATTTCACAAACTGTGAGTGGCAGGATTTCAGGTCACCGCACTTAATTCTTTTGTATGTTCCACAGCATCATCTCAAGTCCATAGACTCCTGTGAGACCAGCTTGGATAGTGCAGTAGGTGTGTGTTCTCCTGTGATTACCTGTTCTACTTTTCACGAGCACATAGCAAGCCGTGCAGTAAAGGGGTGTTCACCTTGTTGATTTTCAGGACAAGCAGCCTCGGAAGATCTGTTCAGGAGCACCCTGTCAGCACTCGAAGCAGTGACACAGCACCCAGCACTGCTGACGCAGTACCATTCGACTGTAAGTGCTGCCAGCACAGAAAACAATCTCTGGCGGCTCTCCCAAATACACAGTAGGGCCGTTAACCAGTCTAGCTTTGCATGCAACTTGTTAAAACGTCTGAGTGCAGGCAAAGGCATGGAGCTGGTAACTGCATGTTGAACAGATTCCCTCTCCAGTTGGCGTTTCTCTGTTTGAATGCACTGACGGGCAGAGAGGGAGACGGAGGGCACGCATCTGGTGATGAAAATGCACAGTCTGAGTATTTGGTTCTCCCTTGAGAATTCAAGTGAAAGGCCCTTGTTATAAATATTGACATAAAAGTTCAGCTGTCAGTTCTGCCTTTAGAGTGTCTTAGAGCTTCAAAAAAATTTTGTTGATCAAAAGGAGTCCAAGTTATTCACGGTGTCACATTGAGAGAATGTCTTAGGGTGCTTTATAAAATAAGGCAGTTTAATTAAACTTTGTCACAAGTGATTTCACTCTACAAGGTTGTTATTCAAGTTCAAAAGTTGCAGCAGTCTTCTAATAATAAGTAAATTGAAGTAGATTTTCTTAGTGTTCCTTGCTGGAGTAAAAGAAAACTTAATTGGTAAATCTGTCAGCTGCCGTTTATTCAGTTTAGGAGATGTTGTATCATGTATAAAATTAACATACTGTATCCTTGCTTTCAGCACAATGTTTAAGAAAGAAGTGCACCAGAAAAATAACCATATGTGTGTGTTTTATAAATAGAAGTATAAAACATTTTTTTTATTTCTTTAATCTGGAAAGTTTAATTAGTGCATCAAAAACAGCTGAACTGAGGTCTTAGTTGTTTTTGTTTAACTGGTTATACTTCATATGTGCTGATTACAAGACCGGTAAATTATTTATATTAATGCAGTAATTTTTCTTATAATTACTGAGATTTTTGATACACAAACATATCCTTATATAGATTTATCAAACCGGCCTTTGAGATGGATTCATTAGTCTTATTACTGGTGGGTATTTTTATGTCCTTACCCTCCTGTATTGTACATGTCCAGACATACCGTGTTTCACCTGCTGCAGGAAACATGTATATACATTCACTTGTTATATGAAAAGTGCTTTTTCCTTGAAAAGTCCCAGCAACCTACCCAAAGAAATCTCACACACTGTAACATTGTGGCAAAGGGAAAATGCTGTAATGAACAGAGAACATAATACATGGGAAAATATATATAATTTTTTGCTTTAAATCTACCGATCCAAAATATTTGAAAAAAATTATCCTTATTGATATAAATAGCCTCCCTTGAAATGACCAGAAACAAATATACTGATGTACTACAGTATATCCAAAGACAATCTGATCACATGTCAATCATACTGACCAGAACAAATCTTTTCTCATAGCATAATCAGGAAAAAAGCAGGCTTTCGATACCCATAATAAATGTTATGCCTATGTGGAGCCTTCAGTAAACGTGAATCTTTTGCAAGCGGTTCTATAGCAACATTGTGTTCAGACAGTGCGCCCCCAATGTAAATGTGTCCTCCAGAGCTCACAGTTAGATGCCACATCAGAATATGTGTGTTTGTTTCTATGGAAATAATAATAAATCATTGTAATTATAAAAAGAGCCAACATAAGGACTTGGCTCATCTCTATGATCAAAGGGCAGTGGCTAAGTTGTATTTACATAGAAATAGGAGTTCTCATAATGGCTTGCTTTGTATCCTGCTGTAGCCAATTACATATTTAAAGGGAGCGTGTCTTTTAGCTGGAGTATGTATATAATTACACGTAGATATTTGAATATCTGCTACAGTATATATTCATAGTTTCTGTGTAATGAAGTATGAAGCCTATATCCTTCTTTTCATGCCCTGAATCCCCTTTTTAAAGGTTGTGGACTCCATCCTCCCGCCTTTGGCTTCGCTAGCGGTCAGCAGAAACGGTAGGAGACCCTCCGCTGTCTCGGTCTTCCCGAGGTGTGCCAGTTGCGGTCACTGTGCAGCGAGGCGCCAGCAGGTGCAGTGCCGCTCTCCCGCTCACCGCAGAGGCTCAGGGACGAGCTCAGCCCGGACCTGAGCACCGGTTGTCCTTCAGCTTCACCTGCCGGACTCCCTTGTGCAGTAATACAGAGCTGTGCAGCGGGCCCGCGATTGTGTAATTGTGCGTGACACTGACGTTGAGCCGCAGTGCGGAGCTGTAGCCAGAAGGCAGTGGGCTCAAACCCCAGGTGGGCTGCTGCTGTCGTGCCCTTCAGAGAGTACTTCACTCACACTGCACCAGTCAGACGCCTCACTGTATAAACACCGATGCAACTGCAACTTCCTGTGGCTGAATTAGCCAGCTGATTTCCTGTTATCAGTCATGATGCACTCGTGGCCCAGATGGAACTCTGCATAACCCATGAATGTGCAGGGGCTCTGCAGCCAGGGGAGTTCAGTAAAACCCACAGTCCCTTTTCCTGCAGCGGAGTGGCGGGTCTGCAGCTTGCGGGTGCTGTCGGAGATAACGCTGCTGCTGGTGAACCATGAGGCTGTGGAAAAAGGCGAGACTCTCAACTCCAACAGCAGACTGCTGGCTCTCATTACAGAGGCCTTGTTTCCACAGTAAGTCAACCGCTAAGCTCCTCTCTCCCTTCTCCCTCCTCCCTCCTCTCACTGGATCCTTGCCAGCTCATGCTTATGCAAATACAGCACTGCAAAAAAAACAATTAATAAAAAATAAGACACAACTGCTGTGTGTCAGGGTAGGGCCTGGGATATATATATATATTGGAAAAATTTGAATTATTCAAATCTAATTCAAACCTCTAAGCTTTATTTATCTTTTTTTATTCTGGCAATGTACATTTTCAGTTATAGTTTGTAGCAGATTCCTTTTCTGGTGGTTTTATTAGACCGTTTCCATAACTATGCTAAAAGCTGAAAACATATTCACAAAGCTTTGTCAAAGGTCACTATGACCATCACATTTTCAACTGGTATTTTTCACACTTAAATTTTAACTTGATTGTTTTTCACAGTCTTCAGCTAAAAAGACCCTGTGAAATACTGTATTTAAAGTTTATAACATTGTGTTTAGAGTTGAATGGAAATACCATTCTTCTGTTTGTTTTTTTCTTTTTCTAGGTATGAAACGCTCCTTCTGGAGCCAGATCCGATCCCAGTGTACGCTCTGAAACTGCTCGTAGCTTTAACTGAGCATAGCCCCGCTCTCAACAGGTAAACAACCCTGGCTCTTCAAGAGCTGAATCAACCCACAGCCAGCGACTCTTCGCATGTGAGAACAGTGCTCGTGCGCTGAATCTGTGGCCCAAAGGGAAATCGCTCCCTTGGTTTTTTACATTTCTAAACTAAAACCACCACTTTCCTTCTCCTTAACTGCATTTTAGATCTAGTTCTGTAATTACTATAATCTGGAAATTATTTGTAGCTTAAAATAATAAAATAGGGCATGTGATAAGAAATAATATGCAATCTTCTATCTGTGTACAATGCCGTGAGTGACATTTTAAATAATTTCTCGAATACCTTGTCATTATAAGTGGGTTTTAAATCCCAAGCTAACTAAGCGGATATCCGAGCATGAATGCTGCACCTTGGGAGGTCAGGTGGGCTTGAGTCCAATGTATAAAAAGCAGAACTGATAAATATTGCAAATTGTAAGTTGAATTATTTACAGTTAATTCATGTATTAAAAATGAGATGACATAATGCATGACTTTTTCATGCTTTTGGCTTTTTTGATTTGGGTGCATTGATTCACAATGTGTTCTCCTTGGGAAGAACGATTTTCTGCAATGCAACACACAAAGAAAGATGTTTTAAGATTTTAGATTGAGAGAAAACAAGGCATGATGGAGTCGCATCTTACAAACTTTTTATTTGCACAAGGTTGGTGAAACTAGTATTTATTTAGTGATCGGCCTCAGTTTTCTTTTCTAGAAAAAAAAGAGTTTCAGCATTTTCTGAAGTTCTGCTTTATACAGTACAGTACATGAAAGAAAATGAGACTAAAGCACAAACAAGAGTATGTAACAAAATAGTAAGAGTAAAAAGAATAAAATGGCGATGGTCTAAATGCATAACAGCAAAAATAAAAGTAAGATATGGGGATAGAAATATGAATTGAAATGTTTGTGCTAATGCATTGCATGAAAATACCATAGCTAGTGTTGTGTGGACGAATGGGGAGACATTTATCCAGCAATGGAGTGCTTAAAGGCTGAGGCTGATGGTGTACAGGTTGATATGGGCATTGACTCACTTGGTAAAAATAAGGATAATTAACTTTTTGCTGTTACATCTTCAACAGATAGGTGCGAGGGAAAACAAAAAGGAGATTGAAACTTTAGCTTTCAGCAAGCCACTCTTCCAGAGCACACTATTGTAACAGAAAGGAATTATTTCGATTGTGAAATATAAGATGGGAAGATGTTTCCACGAAGGACTAGAGATGTCCTGGAAACAGGTGTGGGCTTCGGAATGGTCTTTAGGACCTTTGAAACATTTCGAATCTGCAGGCAGTAACAATGACGGAGCGCTGGCTGACAACAAATAAAAGGACAGTTATAAAAAACATTAACCACCCACAACTTATATTTTCATCCTAATTCTACATTTGCAACTGTTAAAGTAAATAGTTGACTGTTAATTAATAGTGTAAGTGCACATTAATGTTGGCAAAACATGAAAGTGCACATTCATTATCCATAGAATTAATAATAATTATTGAAGTAAAAAGTATATCTCTAAAATAATAGCATATTTTTCTAATTGCAATTTTTAAATTTATATTCATACCCTTTATAGGCCGGAAATAAATATTGTAAATTTAATATGTTAATGTTTCCTTAGTCCGCTGCTTGTTTCACAAGGGCTCGAGAAGTTTGGAAAAAAAAAAGTCACCTCAAATTGCCACCGGTCGTTAAGGGAAAATGAACACAGAAGAATAAGAAGTATTTTATCCAAACGCGCAATCAGAACAGAACAATGTCTTGGGAGGATAACTTACACCCAAGGGCAAGGATTGGGAATCTTTAAAAAAAAACTAATAACTAGCTGAATTTATTACAAAACTATGAAAACCAATGGATGATTATCATAATCATAATTGTGAGCATATTGAAATACTGAATTTACATTCAGTTTTCTTTGTGCAACACAAATTGAATGTACAGTTGCAAATGTATTTGCTGAATCTATCTTTTAGTTACATTGTATCATGTATGAATATATTTGCGAGCTAACTGAAAATAACATTTATCGATTATAGAGATGATGTAAAGTTGTTATTTAGAGTAAAACAAGATTGAAAAACATTTTTCCTTCCTCATTATGTCACAAAATGTCTTAAACATTTTAATAATAACATAGTATTTTGGAATATAATTGTTTAACCGTTACAGGACACTGAACTGAACAAGTACTTTAACTTGTTTATTTACACTTTTGATCAGGAAAGTAAGTGCTGTTTATTCTGCTAAAGCTTGGGCTCTTGCGTTGTGTTCATTGAGAGCACCAAACATACAGCAGAATTATTTTGTTCTCAAATGTCCTCCAGACTCTGTATTATTTGTCTCCGTTATGGATATGGCATTTTATTAAAAGTGCTCCTAGGGCTATTACAGTAATATGGTAACTCCTTTCCCTGCACTTTTTTCACGCAGCAGTAATATTATCAAGCAAGGTGCTGCTGTGCACAGACTTGTCAGGTTTTCTTTATCGTCGGGAGAATGGGAGATCGAGAAATCCCAACATAAGGCAGAGATTGATTGCAGTCATTCAGATTACTGCTTTGTGATCCAGACTCACTGATCTCTGTAAGCTGAGCATGTCCAGACAGTATCTCTGCTGAATAATGTGTCACCTGTGGGCTGTATAAGACTAAAGAGTTGACAAAGGATGTTTTAAAAGCCCTCTGGGTGTTTTAAAAATCTTTCATCTTTACTCACTTGTAATAACTCGTAAATTACACTTGACTACCAAACTTTATTGTTCCATCTTAATGTTTTGAAGTGAGATGAAACAGAATGCAAAAGCACTAATGGACTATACACATAATTCAGTGCTTCTGGTGCTGACAAGCACAGACCCTGTAAAGTCAGATCTTACCCAAAAGAAATCCTTAAAACTCTTTGATTTACTTTGCTGTGGATTTTGCTTGTTTTTGGTTGCAGGGATTCTTTCAAGTTCTATGTTTCTGCGTAATATAGGACTTGGATAGGATGTTATACTTTAGACCTGCAAATTTGCAGTTTAGTATATCAATGTAAAAATTGTCTGGCTATGATATTGAAATTTATTAGTAAAGGTGGTCTTGATAGTATGAAATCGGACTGAGAATTCTAGTATTGCTCATGGCTAATGGTATAAAATTTCCCTAACAAATGTCAAAAATATGCATATAGATTACCTGAAGACTGAAAATATCCAAAAATATAAATGGTTAGATTTCTTTGCACACAATGAATCTTATTGACAAATATTGAGGTATTCTGTGAACATTAGGTGGAAGTTAAGTACTGGCAGTTTTTGTCTGTCATAGAAAGGCACAGCTTAAGATGATGACAGTGTGGTGTTGTCTGTGGTCCTGACTGCAATACTGACATGCGATTCTCTGGACCCGAGCTCACCTTACACAAAAAGTCATATTGTAATTTAGGGGAGTGAATATTATTTTCATACTTGTGTATTTCCATGTTAGAATAAAGGGGATATTTCAGAAAAGATTTGATCCTCCTCTGTAAATACTCAAAGCTGTTAGTTTTGGTGTCTGTAACCCTGTCTCATTCCCACTTGTTTAGACTTTCCAGTTTGTTCAGGAAAGCAAAAAGATTTTCACACCTGCAGCCCTCATGAAGTTTGATGTGGAGTTTGACAGCTGCACCATCAGATCGAGCTGGTCTGTTTTATTTTCTCTGTGGAACGTCTTTTCTCAGGCCACTAGCTTACAGCAGCTGTCCTGTGAAAGCCTAGGTGTACAACTAGCATGCCTTCTGTGGCACTGATTGCTGCACCAAACTGTTTAAACCGCACCATTTGTTGTGTTTCTTATGTCTGAAAGAGCTAGTGTAAGTCAATGAAGCATTCAACTGAGTTTGCAGCTGCATGCTATAGTCGATTAATTACAATTTAAAACGAGAAACGTTCAGTTTAGATTTTTACACAAGAGCTTGGTTTCGCATAAGAGTTTGAAATGATAGAGTTCTCCTGAAAATTGGTTAAAAGGGACTTTGTCTGAGCTCTCTAGCTACATTGGCCCATTGTATGAAACGTGTGGATTCTGTGCTGTCTGCAACTTATTCTTTTGGACAGGCATTATCATCCAAAATAACATTGGAAGGCAATACTTTGCTGAATATGTTTGTAATCTAATTTTCATATTGCTAGTCTAAACATATGTTTTCTGAAGTCAGTTTAGAGGTCTTCCTGATGCTAAAGAAGACTTATTTCATAGTTTAAGTAGACATCATCTCAGTGACAAATGCTATGGTGTGGTTATTATAAAATATGGTATGTTATTAGCAGCTTTGTTTCACTAATAGGCGTGTATTAGACATATATTACTTGTTAAACCATTAACCAAGATGTATTTTAGTAATACAGTATAGTGGTAATACATGACATAGAGGAGACCCTGAAAATAAGTTACCAGTTGTACAAAGTCTATGTTAAAATTTCTTTTTTTTATTGGCCATGTTGAGTACATAGCACTCATCCAAAATGAGTCATTTTTAATACCTTCAGTACCTTTTTATTACACAAAGACATCTTTTACCCTGTTATTAAAATGGACGTTGGTATTTGTGCTGTCAATTAGAATTTAGAGCACCTCGACATGTCATTTACCTTGCTGTCTGGGGGATGATGAAGGTTGACTACTCCTGACTGTTTGCCAGATTCATCTTACTCCTGTCTCACATTTTGCTTTCCATCTGATTCAGCACGAAACTGCCTGTGAATTGACAGATCTGTTTTTGAAACTATTCTGACAGTAATGATAGGGTTGTGGAGGAGTGCCTGTCAAACCTGAAAGTTATGGACTTTGCAAAAAGAAAGGGCGAAATGCATTCAGTTGATTTGTGTGTACATGTGTTTTAGTACTGGTGTAAATGACTCCAGTGGCCCATTTGTTCAGTGGCTGTGAAGCATTTGAAGGCATTTCGGGCACAGCTTGTGTTAAGTGAAGATGATATGGCTGATTATCTGTAGTCTTTCAGAGACCTTTTTATTTAATTTTTTTCGTTGTTCGGCATGCTATTTTCATTCCAGTTTATAGTGTGCCTGATGCTGCCCCACATAAAAGTGCAAGATGGAAGGAGGAGGGCCATGTCTCTCTTGTGTCTTTCCAGAGCCTCTATTTAAGTGGTGTCGTTGTGTGGCTGAGTGCTAGACAGCGGTCCCCCGTGAGGCATCTCTGAGCACGTCCTCCCTTTCCTCTGCTAATGCAGATCATGTCCTGATGACTTCTTTCCTCTCCTGCAAACCTGTCATTGCCACTCTGCCTGCAGGTCCCCATCCTAAAACAGCAGCTCATTACTGTCTGTACTTCGACTGGGTGGGAGGTTTAATAAAATATCATGCCCTGTGCTAGCTCAGTGAAGCTCACATCTGTTGATGGGAGTTTTTGATTATATAAGTGAAAATTACTGGTGAAAAAAGAGGGCATGCCTATACTTTGGGTCTTCCTTTTCAGCATCATTATTGCTCAAAAGCTACAAAAGCAAGGTTGCTTAGTCATTGTGGAGGTGTCACTCTTCACTCTGGACAAGAATTTCCCAAAACCTACGTGCCGGTACAGTGACCCGTGAGACACATCGGTGGAAGGGGCCTCCCTTCAGTTGACATGTTAGACTGACTACGTGGTCATTAAAGATGCCTTGACGATTTTCAAAAGAGTAGGGGTGTCTTGACCAGATTCTGCTCTAATCTTGAACCATCTGGCCTCTCTAAAGTTAGAGAAGCAGCAGGGCTGCTGGTGCATCACTAATAATGACACTGTAGCTATAATATCTCTCACGTTGGTGCTGTGCTTCAGTGGTGAATGAATTGTACGTGTAAACCACTTTGGGATGAAAACTCTTCTCATTTCTGTATCTTGTGTTTTAATGTGCTGTGGTTTGTGTTTTCATTATTTACTAATTTTGCCATTGCATACTTTATTGGTGTGTTTGATATTTTCAGCCTTTGCAGAAGAATTAGTCTAAAAAACTTTCAGCAGTCACGGGTGAAATTATTTTCAAGATTGATGGCTCTGAATCATTATTTTGGAGAGTACAGAAGTTACAAAGCATCACTGGGGTTATTTGGGGGGGGGGGATCTGACTATCTGGGGAAATAAAATAAATTAAGTGATGGGAAAAATGGCATTTCATGAAATATTGTTCCTTTGGAGGACTTTATAGAAATTTAACTAAATGTCATCTAGCTTTCAGCCTCCAAATGTGCACAAAGGGAATGAAAGTCAAACTTGATTAGTTTTTAATTTTATCAGATGGGAAATCCAACAACAGTGTGTTGTATTTGATGTTCTAGCACCTTTGGAATGACTTTTCGCAACACAAATGCCACTTCCTACAAAGTGCAACACAGGGCAGAATTAATTGCCTTCTTATTAACTGCGTTATGAATTAAATGTGAATGTGGTATTTATTTTTAGTGCATCCTGACACCAGAAGATTCTATTGAACAATGCATGAGCCCAGAATTTTCTGGGATTTAGTGTCTCGGGAAAGTGATTCATTTGAGCTACTTGATGTGTCAGTTGTTTACGTTAAATACTAGTTTGATTACTTGTATAGAAAAATAATATTTATATTGGTCTTAGGCATTTGGGGGCTGTTACACTCTATTCTTTAACATGACCCTTGCTCTGTAAAATGTGGGAGCTGTTTCCCTCAATATAATTTTAGATCGATGTTATAGATTTTTTCTTGGTCAGGTTTCCAACAGTGGAGTCACAAAGGGAGATAAGAGACTGTACTTGCTGTCAACACCTACTGTATAGTGACACTAACCCGTACATGTCCAAAGAAAGTGTGCAGTGAAACCTTTTTAAGTAAAATATATGTAAAAGCCTACTTTATCCTTTGTGGTTGTCATTAACCACTGTAATGGTTGTAATTCAAAACTTAACAGGGTTTGGAATAGTTCATGTTTTTAGACTGATGCTCAGGGATGCTCAGTACCAGGAATCAGGTTATCGTTTCATTTTCTTTTGCTTCCTTCTCCCCTCCCTCTTCTCTTCCCTGTCATCTCGCTGTTCCACTGTTGCTGCGTTTCGGATGGGAGAATTGCACACAGTCCTTCTCCCGCCCTGACGCAGCACGGTGAAAAAGTGCCCGACTCTCGTCGGCAGCTTTGCCTGGGTTTATTTACTGTGTCATGACAGTTTGACTCGTCCATGGATACATATTCACGGACAGTGAGCAAAGGACAGGCTGTGGTGCTGCTTAAAACTCTTTACCTTGTTGTCAAATCATTTCAGAATTAACTAGAATAATTAATAGTTCTGTGAAAAATGTCTTTTAATCATCCGCAGACCTTTAAGTTACATCTATTGCAAAAGAAGGACGGAAATAATGAAAAAGGATCAAAATAGTATTTCTGTATGCACTGTGACAAAATGCAGTAGGTTTATTGCATTCTGATGTTAACGGTATTCTGTTTTTGAATTAAATTGTTTTGAAATCAATTTTCTTCCATGTCCAAAGGATTACTGATGAATACAAAGGAGTTGTGTTCATCTGTATCTGCACAAAAACATTGCTGTAGTATAAAGCTAAATATTGAATTGTTATTTATATACTTTTCACTAGAGATTCAATCAGGTATAACGATACAAATTACATTGCCATGTGATAAATCATTATTAAATGGCAACCTTATGTTTCTTTTTTATCTGTGACCTCTAACTAATTTAATTCTCTAAAGCTGCTCAATTACAGTTTTTTATTTCTATACCAACCACCTTTACATACATTCAGTAATTGCTTGTGAATCAAAAACCTTAATCAATTTGTGAGAGCAAGTCATTTTCAATAAACTGGTACATTACTCCTTCTTGCTTGGCTGTTGTAAAGCTCATTTTCTTGAGAGAATTAGTCAAAGGTCGTTTTTCAGATCACTGATCTTGGCACTGCATATATTCATGTTACATTCTTTACACTGAAGAATGTATACAGATGTAGTATTGGTGACTTTATGAAGATTGAATATTCACTTGCTCTTAATAGAATATTAATGTTTTGTTTTGGTTACAGGCTCATTGAAGAAAGCAGTCTCTTACCTGTCATCTTTCAAGTCATTTTGGTGAGTGCATTTTAAAATTGAATTTCATTCCTGTTTTTTTTTTCCAACAAAATGTATTAATTTAAATTCATTACTGTTCTGCTTTTGCTCCATGCTTGGAATAAGCAATCACAAGGAAAAATGGTTTGCTGAGCACACACTGCTGTGAATCCACACCTGATGAAAGTGCCTTAGGTTTGAAATGTGTAGAGCCATGTAGTGATGAAAAACTGTATTAGCAGTATGTTAGGTTCATTCCAATTTGATCATCTGTCATGAAAATGTATGTTCTACGCAATGTGTAGAAAACTTTTCTACTATTGAGGCATAAGTCAAGCTCTGCTTTGTACTGGATTTGGTTCAGTATAATTTTTCATCTTGTCATGCATAAGAACACAATCTTTGCATTGCATTCTTATTTGCTTTTTTTTTTACTTTATGCAAATGAAAAAAACAGAGGTAGGCTCATTAGGCTAAATATGTTATTGAGTGACAGAGAAGAAAGTGGGAGCTCAGGGTTAATTGAGCTGAACTGCAGTGGCTCATACTGTACAGTGTAGTGCAAGCTGCAGTCAGCATCACATTGAAAAACCTGAAAAAATCCTCCTGCCTGCAGTCCAATAGGAATCTTCTAACAAGCAGATGAATGTGGTATCTCATTGCACTTGCAGTTAATATGGATGTAAAAATAAACATGGATTTTGAGCTACTCTGTACTGCACAGAATAACACAGATCAGACCTGTCATCAGAGCCGTAAAACAAGCAGCTTTTTAATAAAATGCTGTACCATCTTTATTGTATAATATTAGAGACATGTTCTAATCATACAGTCACCAAATCCAAATCAATTTCCACTGATCAGTTTCCAAAATAAGTGTACCTTATAATATAAGAGTATTATACTCTGCAATAAACAGTGCAGTTTCTCTGTGGACGTATTGTTGTCATTCTTCTTATGAATTGCTCAGTTGATTAATAATTTATATAACAGAGAAAAAAGTAGAAATGACTACTGAAATTTAATTACATCACTCATTACATCACAAGGCTTCTTTCTGTTCAATCTCCAGAGACAGCCAGAGTTAAATAAATGTACTATATGTATACAGATAACTTTGATCTGTTTCCATGTTTTCTGTTTCCTGTCTTGTTTTCATAAACGTTAAAAAATTGAAATGAACCTTGCAGATAACTCTTCAGATTAAATTGTAAACAAACTGTAGTCTGTTGGATAATTCCTTAGTTTGAAGACACTTTCCTTTAAAAACTGCTGGTCACAATAAAACTAATTGTGTTGACTGCAAGGCCAGGTCCCAATTTCAGTCACTCTGTTGTGTTGAATTCCAACACTGCGTTATAAAAACCACATTATGTTATATCAGTTCTCCAGTACTTATTTACATAGTTGGGGTGAATCCAGTAAACCGAGATTGCTATATGGAAGATGTCAATTACTAGAGGACATTCCCCTTATGAGAGAACAGTATCAGCTGTCATAGGTGTCTTCCTCGAATAATAAACAGAAAAGGTCAGTGTTTATAGTTGTAATATTAATAAAAGTGGATCTTTTTCTCTTGCATACTTATTTTACCAAGTTATGCACTTTTAAAACCTGAATTAGACTTTAAAATCATTTTTAAAAATCTAGCTAAGCAGAGTTTAATTAGCATAACAAATGTGCTGACGTGGAAGATTGTCATATAGAAGATACAATGTATTTTTTCCTTAGACCAAATGATCCACTTTGATTCTAGAAAGGCATCTGGCAGAGGCTCCGAGACGTGTAGCTCTGTAATGTGGTCCAGTGGGAAAAAAGGGCGTTTTTTAAAAAGCTGGGCCAAGCATCTTTCAGAAGGTGTGTTGGTCATTTTTAACAGCTAATTCACTAACACAGACTCCTTACCGTAAGTCTCCTTCTGGTCCCAGTGGACAGATTTGTGTTGCTCATGCTCTGGTAAATGGTCTTATGACTACAAATATTTCTCCCGGGTGGCAGTATATGTTACATTATAGGCATCCTCAAGCATCCGCCTGAATGCTATTCACAGCACAGGAAGCATTTAGTCACAATAAATGAAACCACACTCGATAGACTACTCGGTCAGTATTGCACCTGTGTCTCATCAGACTAGTAAAAGTGTAATATCGAAGTGGTATACAAATCAGTGGCTTGTTTTCCTAATAAAATTAATGTTTTGGAATGGTTTCAGCAGGCAGAGGGTTTTGTGAATAAAAAGTAATGGAGCATACATCCCCAAGCTAGCTGTTCCTTCTACTCTAAAGCATTTTGAAAGTGCAGCTTGTCATTAACAACATGCTTTGTACACTGCAGCAAAGCACAGCCCTGCATCACTTGCATTTTGTGAAGTGAATGCAGAATTGTACAGTTGCTCTGTAATGCATGAAACAGCGGAAGAAATTTTGTTATATCACTATAAACCCATTAAGAAGATCCAAATGAAGAGAATAAAGAAGAAACACATTTTTTGTTTTCTGATCATTTGGCTCTAAATATTTTATGGTGAATTGTTATTTTGCATAATGCAACATTTAATAAAAGTAGTAGTTGAAGCAGCAGTGCAATTGTGCTAAATTATGTTGCCAAAAATCCCTGTAATGTCTGAAAACTTCATTTTGCATCTGGTTAACTGGAAGAAAAGCCACACTTACCTTTGATTTTGAAAAGTCGCTCGCCACCACACATGGAATATCGCCCTTCCACGGTGCAAGTGGGCGGATCTGTATATTGGAGCTGCCAAGCCCTGTCTGTGGGAAGTGGCAGAGCATGTATTGTGTCATACTCTGAACACCCCAAGGCTGGAGGAGATAATGAGCCATTTCTTCCTACACATCAGCTCCTTTCACTTTCATGCAGTTGCAGGTAGGACATATTTACTTTTCTCCTCGGAGCTTGTTAGAGTCTGTTCCCCACACTTGGTCATGGGCGCTTGCCCCTTTCCGATTCCGAGCTCTTTCTCTTCGTTTTAAAACACAACGTCAGGAGCTGAGCTGGTGTTGCTGTTATTGCTTGATTACATCTGTTCCATAGGACTGTATTATTGCCTTTTCAACTCACTAGCTGTCCTAAACTAAAGTCCTCTATGAGCAGAAGAAAAGGCTCTTTAAGTAAAGGAATAATGATAGGCAAGATCACTGAGCTTTCCAGACTGCCAGTCTGGTGGCAGAAAGGTTCCTACAAATCCTAGCCAATATCTTGGTGTTAACAGCTCATCATAGTATCAGTGGCTACACACATGGCTACAGGCCACCTGATGTGTCCCAGCGGGTCGGGTCTACCTAACGTCAGGCTGACGCAACATCTGTGCCTCTGAGCTCCACGTCCACAAGGTCCTCGATTTCACAGGGCCAAGTTGTCGTTGGGTTGGGTTCTTGATGGCCATTGTGTCTGTGAAGTTTGTAGGTGAGCTCTCAGCACTTATTGCTTTGTAGTATCTGATTTGCTGGTTATGGCTCCAGGTTCTCGTGATGTCTGAACCCGGCCTTCCTTCTGAAACTCATCTCGCTTTTCGGACCTTAACCAGACAGTGGAGCTGCTAGTCTTCCACCTGGGCTCTCTTCTCCTCGACGGTTGAACACGCCCTGCTATAAAGAGCCATACATTGCCCTGCTATAAAGAGCAGACAGAAGAGTTGTATAAGACAGACTAGTTGTTAACCTGTCTTGGTGCTGACTAGCACTGATCCCAGTACATTATAGACACTCTTTTGCTGGCTCAGGACAGCGTGGGCTTCCTATACTCGAGCCGCAGTGTGTTTTACAGCTGTTGGGCATGTGAGCTGTAGCTGGGTGAGCTCCTCCATACTCCTTTGCAAAGTTCCACCATACTTGGGGTCTTCTATACTATACATGGGACCAGTGGTACTAGAGGCTGAAAGTTTGTTGGACCCGGAGACAGAATGACTGGTTCTGAGTTGAACTCTGATCCCATCATGACCACTTACGCAATGGCTTGGAGGCACAGTTCCTGTCTGAGGTGGCTCAAAAATTCAGAAATTAAAGGGAGCAGCTGCTTACAGATGTGAGCGTGCTTCACTGGAACGGTCCACCAGATCACCTCGCTAGCCCTACGTGAGCGTGCAGGTGAAAGAGGCTGCAATACATAGTCCAGACTGCTCACACCCTGGGGGGAGCACCAGCTCGTTAATGGTGGCTTTTTTACTCTTTCAGATCTATAAGTTTATCTTGAAATTTTACATTTATGATGTCAGTCTTCATTTTTGTGTAAAAATTAAGAAACTTAATTTTTGAATTCATGAACGTAGAAAAGGATGCACAATACAAAAAAAAGAGTGAATATAACAAGCTGTATCGCATTATATATCTGATTTTTAAGTAACTGTTAAATCTACCAAAGATTTATGAATAATAAATGTACATGTAGTTCACGGTTCTGTTTAATTGCTCTGGTTGGCAGTTTTTTCCTATTTTCCCTGTTTCTTCATTTTGCTCTGCTGCGACCCATGTTGAATTCAGCACCATGTGACAGTCTGCAGGCTAATCCAAGCCCACTGTGTAAGGCTCCCTTATTGCTGTTGTCTGGGGAGAGGGGAGGGGTGTTTAAGAGCATGTACTGTAGCTAAAAGCAAGCAGAGGAGCTTTGTGATCGATAACAATAAGGTCTGAAAACACCAGAGGCCTGGATAAGAATTCTGTCTTTAAAAAACAGTGGAAATGGGAGAAAAAGGAGAGAATGTGTAAAAGGTAGGATGGAGAAAGAAAGGCTTTAATAGCGTCCACTGCACTTGTTTGTACTATATGCACAAGTCCTCCAGAGAGTGATTCAGGGAGTAGGCCTGCTGTTTCCCTCATTAGTGTGGACAGTAAAGATGCTGTCTGGGTGACTGCCATCTCCACCACAGCGGTTAAACTGCAGCAGGCTGAGATTTTAATTATGTCTTAATTATCTTGGCTGCGATAGACAACATTTCTTCATGTACAGTAATATAAAGAAACTGTCCTTACAGTAGCTTCAGGTGACACAGATGTGGACTGCAATTGCAAACAGAAGGAAGAAAGCTTCTCTAAAAGGCCCAACTAACATCATTAAAATAATTTTACTGTCTTCTTTAATACAATACTCATTTAATTTTGTGTTTTTTAGACACAATGGGATGAAAGGACATTGAAAGCTTGCGTCTTGTTAATTTTATTAGGCATAGTAAGAGCTCATTCATTTCCTGTGTCTTCTTTCAGATAGTAATTCAGCATGTTTATAAAGTTTAATTGTTTTTAGCTATAGCTGTGGTTTTCTGTCAATATTTGAGCACAATTTATATTAATTATTTTTTTCTTACAATTTATATTTTCCTTGTTAGATTCAGAAGCCTATTAATCAGCCATTTTCTAAAAGATTTTAAATGCCTCAACTACGAAGACATTTGACACCAGAATTATGAAGGCATGTTTGTGCACGTCACCGAAGTAAAACGGACTAAACCTGTGCACTGTAGCTGTTTATCTACTAATGCGCTGTTAACCCACTTCCTGCTTGCCATGAAGATTTCAGCAGTAAGAAATTGGTGTCTAATGTTTAAACACTACAACACACATCGAGCCCTAAAATCCTGAGCACTCTGTCTTCATGTTGATGGTTTGTCTCAGGTCTGTCAATGCGTTACTCTGAAATGAAGATATAATGAACAGGAAGGTTCCAGACAGACATCCCTTAGAAAAAAAAAACAATGCTAATGTGCCATAAATAAATTCCTTGCTGACACTGCTGTGCTTCTTTGAGGTGGTTGCTGTCCAGATCATGGTATCGTCCTTGCAGGACGACTCCCTTTCGCACACTGCTGTGCCTGAGAGCTTGAGTGTTGTTGTGTGCTATAGAAGCTTTACTGCAGTAGGTCAAATTTTAGTGCAGTATGTCAGCACTCAGTGGAGCTTCATGAATATTTCCATGTGTTCATGCTGTAATACAGATATTAAGAAATCATTCTGCTTTATCTGCTTTATTTCAAGAAAATAATAATATGGTAATAATTTAGGTTTAGTAACTTATTTGTGTTTTTTTGTGACGTGAAATGTTGGGGGGAAATAAATTGTGATGCTATTAAAGCCCTGATTGTTCTCATACAGTTTTAAATGCAAAATTGTGAGGGTAGGAAGGGTGTCATAAAATTTTAAGACTGAAAGAAGAACTTAATTCTGTTATTATAAATTCAATAATGTTTAATGTGTTAACTACCTTTTGGTTTTCTTTGAAGACCTAGAACTGAACTTTTTAACTGGTGCTGAAATGTGTGATCTGCATGCACAAAATATTATTTTTTCCAATGTGAAAGTGGTTGAGCTTTTTATCCACCATATTTTAAGAGATTGTGAATACCACATATAGTGCTTGCATACTTTTTAGTGCCTGCTATTATTATCTATGGCATAATGTTCACATATTCTTTTAACAAGCTAGCAATAAACATGTGGCTAATGACGTCAGAAGTGTTAATGGAGTGCTGTATAGTACAAATAACATCTTCATTGCTTTTGGCATTCAAGCCTTTACGTTCTTATAGATCAAAATAAAAATGAAAAACGTGTACTAGTGCATTATAAACAAATCGTTTTTGCAGGGTTCATAAAACATTTGTGAAGTCTTAGCCTAAAATGCTTAAGCTAGTGGTACTTATTGATTGTTGCTACTTCTGCTGTGGTTTCTGATTCCTTGAAATAAAAGCTGTGTTTGTGGAATACATAGCAACCAAATCAAAGGTCAAAATCCATGTCTGTTTGTTGTGCAAAGCTAAAATGGGATTATTCCACAGATGTCTCCTTGTTGTGTAGATAGTACAATAATCTAATTAGAAAGCTGGTGATGGGGGTGTGCGTGGGTGTGTGTATGAGTGTCTGTGTACTTCTCTGGGAAGCGTGGGTCCAGCTGTTAGACACAATCTACTTCCTGTATTACGGAATGGTTGTCTTAACAATACTGAACTAAAGTATTTAAGAGTGAAAACACAAAAGATAGTAGTTGGTGTCTTTATTATCTTGTGTATTATTTTCATGAGAATACAGAGAGTAATTTTGTGCTGTGAGCCACGTTATATCCTGGTATAATGAGTTTCAAGAGAAGCTGTCCTGCTGTTTCAATTATTGGTATCTCTTGGTCTTTGAACAATAGCTTGAGTCCCTGTGGCTCGGGAAGAGAAAATGCTGAATTATTGATCCCTTGTGGAATTTTGTAAATCAGAGGTTACCGTAAATTCAGGAATCAGCATGTTATTCCTCTTTAAAATCACAGCATTCATTGGATGTTAAATAGGTTCTTAGCTATCTGTACTTGTATTTTTTGCTTGCGTTTTATGTTGTTAGTCCAGATGCTGTCAATAAAAAAATCAAACACAATTGTAAGATGTGTTTGTTAATTGTAAGATGCAATTCAGAATATTGTGTACAGTTTTGAACACTACATTACAAAACAAATATATTGCTGCTCTGGAGTCAGTCCACAGAAAACCAGCCAAGCTTAAATAAATATCATACAGTTAAAGTTGTCTTACACAGCGAAGGCTACAAGAGGTCCTGATTCAAGTACTCACAATCTTCAAGGACAGAAAAGACTGATTTCCCTCCTCTCTTTTGTAACCTTTTGTATGTTCTTATAATGTCATTTACAGTGCCTGTAGACAGTCTACACCCCCTTGGACTTTTTCACATTTTATTGTGTTACAGCATGGAACCATGATGTATTTAACTGAGACTTTTTGCCACAAAGTACTCTATAATGTCAAATTTGAAGAAAAAAAATCCAGACATTTTTCTTATTATGGTTACATTGATGTATTATGTATACATAGTGTGGGAATGATTTCCAGTTTTCACTTTTTTTGGAGTTCTGATTACTTTCCTTTTGATTTTCAATTTGTTCCATTATTTGATTTAACAGGATCACCAGGACAATGTACTTGGTGGTACAATGCAGAATGCGGTGGCGCTTTTGAATAACCTGGTTGGTCATCAAGAAACAGATGTTCATCTGCTGTATAAGGAAGGTACTGTATCTAATTCTAATTGTCTGGTTTGTTAATATATGTTCATATCAAGTTATAGTGTGACTCTGACTCACCTGCCAGGCACAAATTATAAACCTAAAATCTTATTGTGAGTCTCCACCGGGTAAAGGGAAGAAGCCTCTGTGAAACTGAGAGCTCCCATTACATACTTTGTTTGTGATTTGCCTAGTGGGTGTGTTGACATTTTGGTGTCATAGATATGAAGAGTATCCGATTTTGACTTAATATTTTGAAGGTACAGCATTTCATTTACACCTCAACACCTCTGTTCATCACTGACATTGTCAATTCTGTTGTCAATCCCCATTACTTATATAATAAATAAACGCTTTGTCTTTATTGTTGGTTTAGCAACACCAGTAATTAAAATGTCTGCTTCTACTTTGTGAAAACATTCTTGTTTTGTACCTCTTTTAAGCAAAGGCTTAAAGTTTGGAGTTTAATTTGTTTACTTGGAAAAATGTGTCAGCTTGTCACATGTAAGTATTGCATCCCATTAAGAGTGGGCAAAGGCCAGATTAAGATAAAGCTGCCTTCCGAATTAAGCAGAATACAACCCATGGTTCAATTTCTCTGGAAACCTGCATGCTGCAAAATGAAAGGGAACCTATCTCTAAAATGTGCCCACTAACCAGAAGAGGCCGTTTTTAACTGAGGGTTTCTTCACTCAGGAAATCAAACACAGAACAGCAAGCTCTCTTACAGAGGTTCAAATACTTGGCTCAAACCTGGTCTTCTCAGATGGTCTGGACAAGGACCTCTAGCCTGGCACATGCTTTTTGTTCTGTTCCTCTTGTATCGTGTTCTCTTCTCCTCTCTGTCTTTTATCCTACGCGTCTGACACTCTTGATCATTCACGCAGAACTTCATTAACTAAGGTATATCAGAAGATCCTTTTGATCAGTGTGTCTCACACCCAGCACAGCTCAGTAAAGATGCCTTGGTTTGAAGCTCTAACAAGTGGAAATGCTGACACTAGCTAGGTGTTTTACCTATTGTCTCTGGATTTTTTGAGACACATCCATAGTCACCTACCATAATCTGTAACAATGGCATTACATAGCAGACATCAATTAATTTCTCTTCGTTAGACTTGTGTCAAGCCCACACTGGTGCTGTAATTCAGATTTGTTCATTAAATAATGAAACATCTCCACATAAAAAGCAATAAGAAAATTCTTATATATATATATTTTGGTTTACTTTTGGTAAATTGGGAAAGTAGATTAATTAAAAAAAACTTCATTCAAAATCCCTGAAAGTAATTTTACAAGCTCTCTTTCAAACATAGACTGGAGACAGTGACCACTTGGTGAATCTTGACCAGCTGTAGTCATGTAGTGTGACTCAGAAGTACGTCTGTACAGGTTCTTTTGTCACGGTCACCGTCCGCTCAGGCATAGCTGCTCATTTCTTTGTCTTGACACGAATAGAGCATGCTGTCAGTGTCTTCTGATTTTGTTCATGGCTTGCATTTAAATGCTACAAGCTGAAGGGGGCTGTAGTGTGGCATTATGTGCAGTAGCTAGCTGTAGATCTGCTGCTTTTACCATGCACTACACCTCCCTGTCCTCAAAAGCATGTGATTTGCTAATAATTACCAATAATTCATGCTGGTTTTTGTCCTGTGGCCTTGTTTTTCTTATCTGCAGCACATAAGACCCTTTTCTCAGCTGTTACTTCTCCTTTAAATGAAGGTTTTGTTTCCTGTAATTGTGGGTTGTGTTACAAGATAGAACTGTATTGTTGCTTCTCTTAAATTTTCATAATCTGCCTTTACTGACAATGTACTAGAGTTCAGTTGCAACATGGTTTCGTGGAGAGTTTTATATGTGGGTAGTCTTCCGACATTTTTCGCTCTACAGGGCTGAGTGAGTCCCTGCTTTTGCTTTCTTTTATCTCTGCACTTCACTTTGTTAATGCAGCTCTCCAGCTCCTGGCTGTTGATGTCCTTAGGTGCCATGGACAGTCTGCCACAGAGCATACAGTGTCCTTGCCTGCAATCTGCGCATTGGGGGTGACTTTGTAATTAGCACCCAGGGTTTCCTGTTTGCCTTCTTCAATTATTGATTTACTTTACATTGTCTTAGGATACCTGTCTAGCAAAGCTTAATCTGTTTACTAATCTATTAAATAATGTATTCCATTGCAGTCTGTTGACAGTTAGGTTTCCAGTTTCTGTAACAGTTGGCTGATTCACATTATCAGTGTTGAGTGTACCAAGACATACCATTGCACTTACTACAACATCAAGACACTCTCAGTACATGTTCCTATCAGGGCTAGTCAGTGGCATGTCTGTTGGTTTGACATTTAACAAGCCTGTATGAAAACGCATGTCTTAAAATAGCCTCATGGAATATAACTGAGTGCCCCATGAGTTTGTGTTAAGATACACATAGTTTAAATCCATTGCACAGGTTCCAATATCCCCAATATTCTTTTATGTGAAACGTATGCTACACTAACAGGGGAATGCCATTTTCACCTCTGAAGTAAATGTGCACAAGATATGCAAACAATCTGTCACCATCTGTGTGTGATACATGATCCCTGGAGGGTTTGGAATAGTTTAGCTCTATACTGAGTTTAAAAAAAGAGGCTAATTTATATGTGCATTGTCACAGAATGAAAGGAGCTCTTTCTTATTTACTGGAGGATAAAACAATAAGCTGGTAGATACCAATCACTCCTGAAGGATTCAATTCTGTTGTGATATTAAGACATTTCCAGGGAGACGTAACTCACTGCCTTCAGTGAATTGTATACATTCCATATTGGACACAAACACAATTTCATTTGTTTATAGACTGTCCTAATGATTTATAAAAAAGTAAAAAGGCTTTACTTACAAACTCCAGTGTTTTACTTCGTGCTTGTCTTTTTTACTGACACGGTCAGTTTCCCCTGCGGACGCCCGGTGGTATGGGAAATAGGAGTTTGTACCAGGCTAGCCATGACACCTGCTTTCTGACCTGAATGCTCTTGAACATCATTTCTGGTTGCATCCCCTGTTCCTTGTATTGGTATTGATTTTAAAGATGTCCTCTGGATTGGCTTAGTTAATACTTCTCAAAATTGTGAATGTTCCCCGTCCAGGCTAAAAACACTCACTTCTTTTAATCATATTGAGAATAACATCACTTTAAGGTGAGGAATTAACCTTGTTACTCCTTTTTTTGCCTCTGTAGCATCTGTATCCCTGAAGTGCTGTGTTGACTTTAATAAACACCTGGCAACTTGCATGTAACACGTAGTATCTTGAAATTATCCACACTAGATTTCATTTGCCAGGTGTCTTCCCAGATATGAGTAATGTCCTGTTGTATCATTTGTGTTACTGAAACAGCATTTGCAACTTCAGCTACTTTTGTATCATCTGCAAATTCGCCAGATTTGCTAACTCTATCAATCTAAGACAGTGAGTTAATTTGGGAAGCATAAACGTCATAATACTGATCCCTGTAGTTCTGTGCTAATGACCTCAATCTCCTTCATGGTAACTGTCCTTATCAGTACCTTGAATTTAAAACATAAGGAAGGTCATAAATAAGAGAAAGGTTATTGTGAGATCAGGTTACGAGTAAGGGGCCTGTCGAGCCCATTTGGTAGTTGTCTTCCCTGTTCAGAACTGAATAGGCTCAGTTCTTTCAGCTTGTCAGTGTGACACTCCTTTATGTCCCAGAATGCATCTGGCTGTTCTCTGGGTAGATTCTAGAACAGCCAAAACCCTTGTTTACATTCAATGACATCAACTAGGTATTTGCTTAGTCTTGAATTTTGAATTTTATCTAAAACTTTTTAAATTTTATTTCCTTCCTCTCCAGTGTTGGCTTATCCTCATCAGATGCAAACCTGACTTATTTGCTAACTATACCAGAATCTAGATGACTATACTCGTATACTGTAAATTAGGAAGAGCAATGGTCCTAGTACAGATCCTTGTAGTACTCCATTAATTGTCACCCCAATTTCAGCATTATCTGTACTCTGTTTCTGTTAACCAGTAATTTATTCACATGCATTTCCCTGAATCAAGCCATTTCATTTGTGTGTATTCTGCTTGTTCAGAGAACTCTAAACTGGTTGATTAGGCAAGACGTGCCTTTTCTAAATCCATGTTGACTATTCTATAGGGTAATATTTCCCTATAGGTGATCCTCTGGTATTAGCTAGTTTGTAATCTTTGCAAATACATTACAGATATACCCCCATGAGCCAACTCAAGGTAAACAATGACACCAGTATTTGCTTCTGTGATCTCATTTGCTTAAAAGAAAACAGAGCATTCCCAAAATCTTAATCTGGTTTTCAGTTTATTTTCAGTTTTTAAGTGCTTTTTTTTTTTTCTTGAGGAGGTGTTAGTGTTATGTTTAGGGGATGTGTTTAGTATTATATTTTGCTGTTTGTGTCTGTGCTTGAGGTAAAAGCAAAACTGGTTCACTGTATTTGAGACGTTTCATTTCTTTTTTTAGTTAGTTTGAGAGATCATATCTTTGTTCACAGGAATGAGCATAGAAAATTAAAGTATCACTATAACTCATTTCATTATACACATGTAAAGAACAAAGGTCAGAATGTAGACTTAATATCCTATATGTATTATTAATATGCTTTTGTGTGTTTTTTTCTGCCCGGAAATGTCTTTGTTTTGTACAAGCTAATTTAACAAGTGTAGTTTTGTGCTAGCCAGGCATGCCCATATAATTTGTCAAGTGCCATTCACTTTTCATTTCCTCCATACATTGAAATCATTTAAATAGTACTGCTTGTAGTTTCCTTGATTGGTTAAGGGCTTGGATGGCTTCCCTGGTGTGTTTAAACAGTGGTTTAACAGTGGTTATGAGTGGGTCTGTAAAATCTCACCACGCTGCTTTGTCAGATATAAATTCCATTGTGCTGAAGGGCCGATGTGAAGGTGGCAGTTTGTTCTCTTCCCCCTGCATTCCTCTGTCACGCTCATTACCACCAGCCGTTTGTGCGCTATTTGGAAAGAGTCAGCATGATTATGTGTGAATTGGATCTTTTCTTCTAGGAAACTGTTAATCCAACACTAAAAAACTCCATCAATAATTCGTGCTATCTCCAGCTGTTATGGTTCGTATTGTCTCTCTTGGGTAACTGTGAAAGAAATGGGTTGTTTAATTGATTCTTTTAGGTGTGACTGAAACTCTTAGAGGTGTATATGTGCGTGTGCCGTGTGAGTTAATCTGAATATAATAGAACCCATGAGAGAAGTGAGAGTGTGTGAGGAGAATTTTAGAATTTTATACAATTGCACCCCCAAAGATAGTCAAAAAGATAAGAAAACAGGCTGAAAAAAATAACACCACTCCTTAATAGTGGGCTCATTCGCCTAAAAGCAAACAGTGTTCACACAGTCATCACAAGCTGTGAGAAGCAGAACAACTTGAGGTATCTTATGGTCTCTGTCAAGTTTCAGTGCATTTTATAATAAAGAGTAAATAAACAATAACTAACAACATTAAATAGTCTTTTTCATGAAAATATAGGTAACCTTTACTCATAATTGGTTGTAAAATTTCAGAAGCTTAGAGGTACGAACTGTAGAGCTTTCTTATTAATAAAATTATAATATGTAATTTTGAATGTAACATGCTAATTGCAGTAGGAGCTCATTTGCTGTGATACAGAGCAGTGGGTTTGGTGCAGTGTTGGGAACTACTTCAGTATAGTTGCCATTACTTCTAGATTAGTAAGTTTCCATTTGTTATTATGGTAGTTTTCTTCCAGCTCTCTGTTGCTCTGCCATCTGCTTGGTTTCACATTTGACACGTCTCTCTTAATGTCTCTGGGTCTTGCTCATCAGGAAATATTTTTGCCAAACTAGTTTAGTTTAGCTTGCTGCTATTTACGTCCTCCATGTGCTGGTTGGTATATTGTGTATTGTATTGGAATAAATTTTAGGATTTATAATGATTGTTTTGTGTTTAAAACATGCTTTATTTTTTTTTCTTGAAGAACACATACTGTACTGTTAATTTTTTAAGGACTTGAAAGAACTGACACTAAGACTTTCCAGTCACAGAAACCTAGAAAGAATAATGGATGTTGAAATGTGTTTGAATAGTAGAAATTATCGGCTTTTGGCTGCAATGTGCTTAATAGCCCGAATCCTTTAGTAATCATCACACGGTTCGTGAGAGAGCAGTATGTGACATGTATGTACAGACTGGCCAAGAAAGGCAGAGGGAACAGCCGTAAATCACAGCCTTTCAAGTGACTCCAGCTACATTGAGTGATGGGTTTGTGAAAAGCTTGTTTTACTCGACTGAATTCACATATGAGGAACATTTTATTTTGTCTTTGAACCCATTCAGTTTGCTTGACATTAGGTTTGTGATCATTTTCTCATGTTCTTAGAAAGCCTGATTTACCTTCAATTTCTGTTGACCTTTTGAGAAAAAAAACGATAATATTATTAGTTTTAATTTATGAATTAATATTACTGATACTGCATACTTTTTATACAACTTTATTTTAGGTACCTTTATATGATATCAAAACAGTAGGGCTTTTGCTGTTTTTTTGTTCTTTTTTTTTAAATGAGGCAAATTCATAATTAATTAATTGTGTTGTCTTCCTTTTTTTAAAGAACCAAATGTATTGAAAATTCATTTCTGCAAAGCTGATGTTTTCTTAGCATTGCAGCTCTGCAGTTATTTCTGGAAATCTTCATCTTGAGCCAATGTCATTGAAAGTCTTGTATTCCCTGTATTTTGTGTTTAATTCACTGGTAATCTGAGCTGTGACACCTCTCTCGACCCATTTATTAAAGATTTGTGAAAATATTTCCAGAAATCGGTGTTATTTTATAAATAATACAACAGAAAAGCACTGATCAGAATGGTCTTTTCCGAGCTGGAGTGATTGGAAGGTTTGGAAGTGCAGCTCGTGCAACACTCATTGCCTTCTAGAGAATCCGTGCTGGGATGCAGTTGGAGAAGAGGGCTGGTAATCACAAGTATTGCTTTTATGTTAACTCAGGGTGAGCTGCAGAAAGTAAATCGATATAGCTTTGCAGCCCAAGGCACTGTTTACCACCTGCTGATCTGCAAGTCTTCAGGGTCTGGAGGTCCTTTGTCGATCCTTGCTGGGGTATTTAAGATACCTGGGCAATAGAGTCATCGTACGCAAAGATTCAAAGTCTGGCACACTCACATTACCTGTGATTACAGAGCTAATTTTATGAGCCACACATTTTGCCTGGTGAAGTGGGTTGCGTTTTATAAAAAGATGAATGAGGTCGAAGGCTGTTGAGCAACATTACAAAAATGCCATTGAAGTTTTACTAGAGTCATTTACATTACAATTACAATTAAAGACCCGTGCTGACTTATTAGTTTACTTCATTTACTTTTTTAAAATATTAAATTCTATAAAGAAAATAGTTTCTAAAGATGTTTCCACCAGAATTCACACATTATAATGGCAATAGTGGCTGGATGTGACTGGCTGAGGACAGGAGGATGAGAAGATAGAGAGATAATATTATACATTCAGAATTATAAGATTGTCAATCTTTAAGGTAAATAGTTTAAACTTAACACAGCTAAACTGGAAAAAGCAAAGGTTTAGTCTTAATCTTTTGTGGATAATATATTTCAAGCCCTTTGTCATTTAAGCAAGTAGAAAATACTCTCCAAAGTCATTGTTAATGTAAGATTGTGTTATTATTTTCATATTCTGTGTGTTGTATGCAAATGTTGTGCTGTGATGGTTTAAAAAACCAAGGGTTGTCTTTCCTAGAAAAGTTTCTTTGCTAAAATATATTCAAAATTCAGGTGATATAAGGAAGAAAATAGTATTTCTGCGCTACTACCACATTGTCTGCTGTCTGAAGGAGGGGTGTTTTTAATAATGACTAAAGACAGGCTAATGCATACTGATGGGAATACTGTAAGCAGCCATCTATGCAAAATGTGGAGAGAACATATCCAGGTATTTTTAGTTTTCATCTAGTGAATAAGGAGTTGTGGAGATAATATTCAGAAAGTATCATCCAAGTTGATTGATCTGGATTTAGAACTTACTAATGTTTAGTAGTCAGAGAATACTGATACGAGCACAGAGCTCCTGATGGGATAATTTACTTAGTGGAAAACAGGATTTATAGTAGGACTAGTACCAAATTGACAGTTGTCATCTTAACTGGTTAAGTAAATGTATTGAATTATCAGATGAAATCTACTGTAGAAGCAATAAAAGAAGTTCATAAAGATTTAGATACTACCCATGACTGTGGAGGCACCTGGCAAATTAAATGTATTAAAAACAAGTACAAAGCTTACAATCATGTCTGTTTTAATTACAAGATGGATGGTACTGATCGTAAAGCATCATCCTATGAAAAAGTAGCAGGTGTCTATGTGGGCTCATTTTTTTCCTTTTCTAAATAATTTACGAAGTAATGAGTAGGCTACACTCGAGGGTCTACAATAGAAAACGAACAATATGAATGGAAGTTATGCTAAATTGTATAAAGCAGTCACCATTTTAACTTTTATGGGACATTCTGAGCATCAGCCTTTAAAAAAAGTCAGCCATGGAAGAGCTACCAGATTCATTCCTGTTTGTAAAGGTGTCTTTTAAAGATTAAAAGACCCTCATCTTGTCTCATCATTCTGTCTTGAACAGAGGAGATTATGAGGGGATTTGACACAAGCTTTCAAAATACTGAAAGATGATAACAGAATCAGTTCACTGAACAACTTCAGAATCAATAGTGAAACCAGTTCCTGGGGACACAAATGAAAATTATAAGGTAGTGCTTTTAGGTCTTAGAGTAGCCCTAAAGAAGAGGTATTCTTTACACACACTGAGCGTGAGGTGTCTGAAAAGAAATACCCAATCATGTTGTCAGAGGTGATTCCCTGGGATCTTTCAAGAACTTGATTGATGAGATCCTAGATTAATCAAGTACATTTATAGTACAGTTAATTGATTATGTTTTATATTTATAGAGCTCCAGTTTAGTTTTACTTTGCAAGCAAAGTGATACACAAAGAGAATTGCCTGCGATATCATGAAGACTTCAAACTGGTATCCCACTGGTGTGTACCTTGAGCTGCTTGAGTCAATAGGTTATGTAAGCTGACATTATGTTGGATAAAATTGTTCACCCACAGTGACAGACCAGTTTTCTACCTTTAATATTGCACATTTGTATTATGCAAGTCAGCCTTTCAGAATAATTTATATGACATAAAGAAAGTTGTCTGTGTGGCAAATAGATGATGTGATGTTTAATGACACAAAAATCTCTCCTGCATTATTTATGGATCATGTTTTTTCTTTCTTGTCTTCTCCAGGTCTGGTAGAACTTATCTGTAATGTTTTCATTGAGACAGCAGTTCTCCACATGGAGTGTGAAGATAAGCACAGCATGAAGAATGGAAACAATCTTCTGCTCTCATTACTTGATATTTTACACAGTATGCTGAGATACACTTCCAGTGTTGTACGAATGGCTCTGCAGGTACTGCACTATCAAAGTTGCTTTTGAATTTCTTTTTTCTTTCACTTTATTTTTTCCCCACTGCTCCATTTCCACGTGTGGTGAGTCAGGTGAGAGAGTACTGAAGCAGCAATTGCATCACTCTTTACAAATGAATCTTCTGTCTAAGAGTGACAAAGAAGTCAGTTTTTACTTCCTGAAATACACCTCAGTTTTTTTTAGAAAGAGACATCATGGATTGGAATAAAGTGAATGGATCATAGAAGAAGGATTTATTAAGGTATTGCAGAATTTGGACCGTATATACTTTTGTTCCAGTAACCTACCCTTGTGGACTTAACATGGTTGATGCATGAAGCGTCATATTTTTTCTTATAATTAGTTCACAAAATCCTTTAATTCGGAATGCCAGTGACTGTTTATTTGCATGGTGTGGATACAATTGTCTTGTGTGGTTGGATCTCCCAGCAGGTGACTTCCCACATGTGTAATGTGACTATAGTGTGAGTCATTCAGTAAGAGTATATTTCATGTGATCTCTTGCCTGTGTTTTTTTCAATATTACTTATGCTCATAATAAGTGCCAATGTGTGTGGAATGCATCCAGCAGTAACTCTGGTGTGTTATAGTCAATTTCATATTTTACAGTTACACAGTTAAAGTGCTCTTTGGAAATTGAGAGGTTGCCTCCAGGCGTGCAACAGTGACAAGTAATTGCCTGTGAGCATTCTTGCACAGAGCTTTCAGTTTTTACAATCTTGAGGGTAATGTTCCAAGTCTTTGGAGACTTCTCTCTAATGTTCAGTAAACCTTTTGAAATATATAACCTACAAAAATGTAGGACTTTTGGAATGTTAATAATAACGAATATAAAGAGTATGGTACATTGTTTTTTTTTTATGGACTGAACTCAGAACCACACAATAAACCTCTGTTTGGAATTTGCTCTTGGTAACTTAACCCAGTTCTCGCATTCCCATTGTGATCTAGGTGATCTCAACATGTACGTACTCTCCAAAGAGCTGCACGTTTATGACGGATCACCTTTTTCAGACTTACACTCCATTTAGCGAATAGGTGTTAAGAATGGTTGTTATAATGGAAGACGGGGTACATTTCTCCCATCTGTAGTACTGATAGGAATCGGCTCCTGGTGATTCCTGGCCGAAGAGGGTGAGGAACACATTCTTTACTGAGACTGTCATATCTGTGATGGCTTACGGTACCACTGAACAGGCAGGCAGAGGTGTCCCATGTTCATATATGTTTATAGATATGTTGGGCTAAATTATTTTAACAGGTTGCACCACATCAAAATATTGCCAATCACATAATGCTAAAATTCTGCGGGATCTCCTGACCAAACTTAATAAAGAATAAGAATTAAAGAATCATTATATTCACAGTACTTTTTTAAACAACAAATATTTATACTATCTGAAAAGGAGATGTAGTAGAGATGTTTTTTTCTGTCTTTTTGCTGGGAATGATGAGACCAGTGGTTTCATCTTATATACAGTATATAATTCACCCACATATTACCTTCCTATTACAGCTGCCCTGAAACTGGCTCACTGGCATGAGTGGATCCCTGATCTCATCCCAGTGCAGGTGCAGGGGGAGGAAACAGTAGCAAGATGACAAAGACAGATTCACTCGGCAGCAGTATTTGCTGGCAGTTGTCAGCTAGGTTACAGCAGGCCCGTATTATGTCACAGGCAGACGAACAAGGTGTATATTTGATGCGCAAGATTTGCAACATCTTTATATTGTAATTTTTCTGTAACATTTACTTTTGATACAATGGATGATGAACCATATTTTGGCAACCATACGTTTTGGTGTTTTTTTTTTAAACATTACATATTGGTGAAAGTCAGTAAGGAAGTTAGTTATTTCAAAATGATTTAATCTGTTTAACAATTCTATAAACAGTCTTGTCAGTCTTATTTTTCATTATAGAAGAAGTCAATGTTTTCAGTAAAATGAAAGCATCTAAACAATATTTTGCCTAATTTGAGTACTAATTTGTAGTAATAAACTGTTTCTTATAGAAGTTCCATTAATTGAATATTCCATAAAAGGAAACATTACTGTTATTAAGCTAGGCCTAATATTTACGTTTCTGTTTTTTACTTCTATATAAAAATGCTGAGCTAGATATCATGGTCATGTTTTATTGCATCATGTAGCACATGATTATCCTTCTTTTTTAAAGGACTTTCATGATTTCCAGTTAGGGATGGTTTCTGACCCACTGAGTCAAGGATGTATTGGGTTTATGACAAAGGCTTGGATTTAGAATCCATAAGGTTTCACACTCCTGGGACACCCTTAGCTTCCCACTGGTACTCATTATCGCGTTTGACATCTTTTGTACACCTTTGAGCAACCCTGCATACATATTTATATGCAGATATTGGAAGATGAAGAATACATAAAGGGAATAAGTTTGCAGAGAAAATTGCACCACTCATTAAAAAGGTCTCTCTAACCCCAAAACATTTTGCTTCTGGATAATAATAATGCATGTTATTTTTTCCATTACTTTTTCTTCCAGGATATTTCACTTGGATCTACTCAGCATTAATATTTTCAAAGGACAAATAAATAAACTGCAGAGAAATGCTACATGCCTAATAGTGTATTAAAAAAGAACCTCTTCAGTCTTCTTAAAAATTCTAAACTGCATTATTAGTTTATAACTACTAGAGTTATTATATCATATAGTAGCTGATTGTTAAAATCTTATCCACAGGCTGATCCACAGCAGGCAAATAGATGAACTCAAGCTTTAGCCATAACATGTATGTGAAGTACGTCAATGTCAGCAATAAAACTTCACAGTATCAAACCATGACAATGCAGTATTGTTTTCATATAGTGTTTTCTTATTCCTGCCTAAATGTAAAATGCTTATTTTTATAAAGCATTTTTTTCATACCTATGTTTATAGTTTTTCCAATTAAAAATGGACTTGGAGAAGCATTTGAGCGGGTCAGTAATCTGAGTCTGGCAAAGAACACAAGGACTCTGTGGTGATAATGTTAATGGATTGTTCACACACATTTCAGTCACAGAAGGGTTCCTGATAAGCAATTGCCTCATTATAATGGGTCATCCTCTGGCTGGGAAAAGGACATTTCTGTTTTCTCTTTCACTGACCTGCTGGTTTTCATTTGTAGCTCCAAGTTGAATTCACCTCCAGACTTCTTTTAATTTTGACTGCTCTCATTAAGGCTCAGAAATCGGACACAGGAGGGGACACCCAGGCTGCAGAGGACCTCCTGCTTATCAATAAGCCCCTGACGGACTTAATTAGCCTGCTCATTCAGCTGGTAAGATGCACTGTCTTTAGAAATAAAGTGGAATGTTGCGGGAGCTGAAGTTGTTCTGTTCAATTTTAATGTACCGCTGCTTTCAAAGTTTCCATAATTTATAGAAAATCTGTTGAATGGGCAAGTAAAACCTTCTTTCATTTCCATCAGTTTAGCTGAGAGAAACCCTCAGTCAAAGGATGTTTCATTGGATTTAAACCAGAACCTACCTTTTATCTGTCCAGGCATTTATTAGTTTTTCTCTAGTATATTTCTAGTAAATAGGGGTCTAATTTGTCCCCTATTTGCTAATTTTATTTTCAAGATTTATTGGTCCCTATTTTATTTATTTGGAAATGCCACAAGTAAGCCCAAAATCGTAAATTTCCATTACAACTAGTATGTAATGTAAAGAGACACTTGCAACACAAGCTGTGAGGTGGTCTGTTTCTCCCTCAGGATACACATATTCTTGATGACCATGCAACTCAAGCCACATTTGATACATAAGGCCAGTCTTCCAGTTTCAGATGTATGTGTCTGTCTTCTGCATCATGTACAGTACAACAAGGCTGTTTACTTCATTGTGACAGCACTGCGTACAGTGACATGCACAAATATTCACTGCCTTCCAATGATGTCCAATCTGGTGATGATATACGATGAGCACATCGATTACAAATGACGTAGACACTTTTTCAAGTGAATATTTTTTTAGCAAAACATGAATGCTCAAGCTCTGTGCTTTTATGGGTGAAAGAAGTTAAATGTTGGCAAAAAATACCCAAAAAATGAAAACTAAATCGGAAGAAGTGGATTGTATAGATATTCTCCCCTTTGCCATGACAGACCTAATATTGGTTGAGGTCCACAGAAGTCCACAGATAAGGAGGAGGAAACATTAAATAAAAAAAATGTTGTTGATAGCATTAATATCATTTCAGAATATTAGGTTGACAACATTTTGCTGTACGTGTGTTGCATACCTGCCAATTATCCATAAACAATTTATATTTCACTGGATTTGGGAATGGAAGTTGAATCTTGTAGTTCTTTAAGCAAAACGCAAACCTCATTTTGAAATTAATGGGGAAACAAGGGGAACACAGGGAAGGAACACATTTTTAAATGCCCTTCCAGTCTTAAATGAGCTGGAATTTTTTGATAAATATGTTCTTAACATAAAATGTAAAAAGGGCTGGTTTAGAGGAAGAAAGCTTTTCGGAACAGGGTTAATACCTTTGTTCTGTGGCCAATTTGGATTTTAGTAATGATCATAAATGAATGAAGTATTCGGTCAGATCCAGGTGAAGTCTTCATGCGGAGTTTAAACTGCAATGACATGCGTATTGAGCTCTAACAGGATCAGCCTAGACGCTGGTAAACTGATGCCACCTTTCTATAACGTTATAGGCTTTAATTCAGAGATGTCAGACTCGTTTGCCGTGATGGTTCATGTATTTCAAACTGGCAATATGTAACATACATTATCAAAACACTGGCTATCACCATTGCGTAGAATTACTTGTACGTTTTGCATTTTAGTCTTTACTTTAAAATTAAACATCTCTCTTAAAAATGCAATCGGGAGTAACTGTATCTTCACAAGATGCCCATTTAGCAACACTTGCTGATTACCTGCTTTGTATGAGTGGTATTATCAGCATTATTAACTGTAATTATTTAAAAGATAACTGTACACAATGGAAGTGTGTCTTCTCTTGAGAAGAGTACTTTCAGGTCAACTTGTTTCACAACTAGTGCAAAGGAAAGTGCAGCTATATACATCCACCGCTTAGCATACAAATATGCGATTTATAAAAACAGATGATATTGTTTATTATGTTCTTTAAAGTCTGTTCCTTGATAGGGTACTTTCAGGATTGTCCTATTCTTATTGCCATGTGTAAAAATTCAATTTTGCTATATAATAAAACCCACTGGGTACAGTTGTGTGGGCTCTGCGGGTTCAGACGGATCGAATCCTGGCCATTAGTCTGGCAGCTGCCACACAGCCCAGACTAATGGGCCCGGTGGGCCAGCGGAACCAACCTGTGGGCCACACGTTCAACACCCCTGCTCTGATAGAAGCAGATTAGCATTTTGATGTCCCCATCTGTTTGACTGATGATATGGTAAACTGTAAAGATAACCTTTGTAGAGAAGGATGAGATCATCCATAGCACTGCTCACATTGCGATTTGAACAGCAGGGGGAGAATAAGAGAAGCAAGAGACAGAAAACTGTAGTTAAACTTGAGGGACATGATGTGCTGAAATAATTCAGTATTCATGACAAATAGCATTCCCAAGGGAATACAGGACTGTAACGTTTTCCAGATTATTTGGCAGTGGAAGAACAGAAAGTGCTGGAATAGTTAAAAAACTCAGAGATTAGGTGAAGTGTTCCCTTTTCGTCTCCTGCTGTATGATAATCCATATATTTTGCATTTGTTGTAAAGCCCAAGCGGTTGTAACTGCAACAGTCTGTTTCAGCACACGGAACTGTACAGAACCCTGTGCTGTCTGAAAACAGAGCATGGAAGAGCTGGCAGGATTATTACTGAGTGAACTACACTGACAGTGCATTTACAGAAGAGGAAAAAGTTGTGTTGAAGAGGATTCTGACATTGTGTTGTTTGCAGGCAGTACTGGCTGATTAGCACGATATTGCTTCCTGATTATATGAAGTCTCTGAAGAATACCATTGACACTGCAGTTAGAGACATGGAGCTGAGTGTATGAGGCAGAGAATACTTAAATATGCGTATGTAGGCAGAGTCATTAGGTAATATGTTAAAATGCTAATTTCTATACACTGTAGAGTTTATAAATACTCTCTATGTATATACCTTGTTGGTGATTATTATACAGATATTGGATGTGCTTTTATTCAGAACCTCTTACTCCCAATGGGTCAACACTGTGCAGCTATCATGACTAGTAAGACACTAGAAATTAATCCATATTCTGATTTTGAACAGTAGTTCATAGCACACACTACACAGAATAGGATAGCGTTAGCACTAGTAGTTATGTGAACATTTGGCATCAAAGTGTGATTTCCACATTGGAAATTGTCTCATGACCTATATAAAGCTTTTATCAAGAAGATGCCAATGTCTCTTCATTGTGATCTTTGTACTCTATTGTGTTCTGTAATATATTTTGCTTCTGCTCTGTATATGCCCATAATAAACTCTCCATAAAAACATTCATTATTTGTCTGCAATAGGTGAACCAATTTCATTTCTAAATTAAAAGACTTCAAAGTAAAAACTACTAATTTGGGTACCTAATTTTAATTTAAAAAATACCTTGTTTTTCATTACGTTTTCTGGTATAAAAAAGTAATAATATGACCAAAAAATTAGTCTGTATACTGATAGCTAATGTCATGTAGGCATAAGCTTGTGTGATCTAGGATAGTCTGAATGCCTGCATTTTTTTTAAACTAAAGCTGCCATAAGGTTTGTTATTAAACTACATTGTGTATTTTTTCCCTGTTAATGTGGTACTGTTTAATTTTTTTACAAACACTGTAACTAGTTTATAACATCAGTATTTCAAATGCAAGTTAATTACTCCATGTTTACCTGTTTCTGACTCTCAACAGCTGTAGATATGCCTTGTGCTTTGGAAGTGATTGACCCTCACCAGTGAATTTATTCAAGAGTTAGTCAATGAATATGAAATGGTAATAAACATCCTAAGTTCTTTTATTGGTTCATACAAAATTATGTACTCGGTCAGTCTGAGTCTTTAACACTCTTGGCCCATAATCAACCATGTCGTGATGATCATCTGTACCAAAATAAAAGTAACGATCCATGTTCAGTTGAAAACTGTATTCAAGTAAAACATTTGTTGATGATTGTGCTACTGCTATCCAGCTTTTAGAGGTTTCTTTATTTTTGGCAGTCATTAAGGACAAAACTCAGAATACTGAAATGTAATAAGATGGGTTAAGCCGTTTTCAGCTTGACGTTACTGAGCATACCAACATAGCCAAAATCCCATTTTCTCAGTGCTCGAATGCTTTGCACAGTTTTGTGCAAGCGAAGGAGCTGGGCTCACAGGTGCTGCTTGGAGGTGGCTTTGCGAACTGCACAGATGGTATTCAACAGCAGACCCCTCCGGGAGATTCTTTAAATGTATTACAAAGGACTCAATGCAATTATAGATGTCAGCGCTCTCCCGCTGGTGATGCATTAAGAAGGTAAAATGTTTACCTTCACTTAACGTCCAGAGCATGCTCAGCCTTCCACTTCCACATGCTGTAGTCCCGGACTCTGGGGGACGTGAGCGTTACTGGCAGGTGGAAACATGTTACAGGGGAGCACGCTGAAATTAACAGTACAGCAGCATCACTGGATATCAACTATGTCAGGAGCTTGATGGATTTATATACTATATAAAGTATCTCTAAGATCTTTGCACACTAGGATGGTGCAGTTTTCACCCCGACTTCTTAATAAACTTGCTCAAGCTGTGTCAGCTTAGTTGGTGATTGATGATGGACAGCAATTTCTCACGAAAGTGTTATCTGACGGAGTCAAGTCAGGACTTTGTCTGGGCCACTCAGGGACATTCACTTTCCTCTTCTTCATCCACTGCGGTGTACCACTGGCCCTGTGCTCTGGGTCATTCTCCCGATGACAGGAGACGTCTTCTCCCAGTCGCAGGCTTTCGCAGACTGAAACAAGTTTTTATCTGTTTTTTGCCTGTATTTTGTTCCATCTATTTTCGCCTCAGACAAACCTGACAAACGGCCTGGTCCCTGCTGCTGAGAAATTGTGTGATTTATCAGTGGACTTCTGTGGACCTCAACCAATATTAGGTCTGTCATGGCAAAGGGGAGAATATCTATACAATCCACTTCTTCCGATTTAGTTTTCATTTTTTGGGTATTTTTTGCTGACATTTAATTTCTTTCAACCGTAAAAGTTTTAGGGCTGAGCATTGACGTTTTGATTCAAAATTTTAATTTGAAAATGTGTGTACATCATTTCTAATTTAGCATAATGGGACTTTATTGGAAGGTTGTAAAACTCTGCTAAGGCAATTCAGATTGAGCAAGTTCGTAATGACTGTCCTTTAGGCTTTTCGATCACATTACATACTTGCATACACTCTGTACGTGCTGTGTGTATGAGTGGGCAGTGGTTATAAGATTTTGTACCAAGCGTATCTTAGGCCTTACTGTTCCAGCTGTACTGGGAATAGCACTGGCTACAGTTTATTAGGAAAATAATCAATACATTTGATGTTTTATACCCGTTTTGCATCAAAATAAAATTTTTGTAGCCTTATTAAAGATAAGTTGAGGATGTTATTTTTATGCAAGATTAGTATTCAAAACACGAATGCACATTATTTGAGTTCCTCCTTCAAAAAAGCTTGCCCGGTTTAGCAGTTTACTGATTTCATAATTGCGTTGTGAGGCTGGACCTGCCACTAGAGGATTACTGTAACAGAAAGGCTTACTCTGCACAGTGTGCTGGAGCATAAGAGGACCATTAAGGTTCCCTTTTTAAAGATGGGCACCACATGTGATTTATAATATGGTTGAATTCTTCAATTAAATGAGCCTGCAGATGTGGAACTAAGTGAGCCCAGCTTGAACAGTAGCTGTATACAGTAGTTATCCCCTAATATCGTGTTTCTGAGCAGGAAGTGAAGTTGGTAGCACTGTTAGGGGATACTTGCTAAAATTTCACATTGATTAGGCAATGAAACTGATGATCCATCTTTAAGGTAACACATTAAAATCAATGTTTATTGTTACTTTATTTGTTTTTTCAATTACTCATTTTCCTCTTTCTTAATGCTAATGCATTTGTAACATCTTTTTGCCAATGCTAAGCAATGAAGCTCATATTCAGATTTTAAACCCTTTAAGTAGGGAAAGACTATTATTCACATAACAACAATAAAAATGTCACAGAAGTTTACAAATGCTTTAAAGTGCTTTCAAGTAATATGCTTTTAGAAGCACTAATTATAGTGCACAATTTAAAAGAAGCAGCAATTTCTGGAATTGTTTTTGCTTTGTTTGCTCACTGCCTTAGAGGGGCGTTCATTAGACAGATGTTAGCATGGATTAACCCCTTTGCTGTTGCTTTGCTGCCATTTGGGTCAGCTTGCTGAGGAGTGGCAGGAAACTGTTTGTGACCATGAGCCTATTATATTGTGTGAGAGGGAGGAATTAATCACTTTAATATGACATTCTGAATCTCTGTGATTGTTAATTCAAGTGACGCTAAATTAGTTTTTTTCCTTTTATGAAGTTCTGACTTTGTAGCCGATTAAGCTTGACATCGGGAGTAATTACAATTAATTCCACAAAACTACCCTGAACAGAGTGTTTATTTTTTATTATGATGATTTATTCAAGATAGCCAGAGCATAGTTGTCTGATTTTTGGTTTGATGAGGATTAATTTTAGGGCGACTAAACTAAAAATGGCCTTTAATATGAATAATACCTAATTTTAGTGTTCTAAGACATAACGTTTTCCTTATGTTAAATAATTCACCCTTCTGCTGCTGATGAAATGTCATATTTCTTCTTTAAATAGTGGAGTTCTGATGGGCTTTATTATAATTATAACTCTCCGTGTATAGATCAGCTCCTGCACTCTAGAAGGAGGGACAAGGCCTGTGAACACTCCTCCGTCATGCCCTCTGACGAGCCTGATAGTAATCGATCATTGCCGTTATATTGCTGCATTACACACTTACCACTATGGAAGGTCTGATCTCAAGCCATCTTTAAGATTTTAATTCTGCTCCATATTTACTAAGGAGCCGTGGTAGCTCAGAGGGCAAGGGCGTCCAGCTCCTGACTGGAAGGTCCCGGGTTCAATCCCGGTAGGGGCGAGCGATGGAGCTCTGATTCCTCCCAGAGGGCTCCCAGGTCCACTCAGTCTGCTGTCCACATGAGCACCAGTACTGGGGGTTAATCCTTCTGGGGTAATGGCCGGCGGAGCGTGGTGCTGACCACATCACCTCCACCTCCAGCGTGAGAGACAAACGCTGGCCCTTGCCCACCATTCCCCAAAGGGGACCTACCTACCTACAAATTTAGGTGAATTACAACCCTGAAGTATTGTTATCTTTCACTTAATTTGTTGGAATTGATTCTTGCTGTGTAACCTATTTCATGATGTTGTATTCTAAGCTTTATTAATTTTGTTTTCACTTTGCACTTTTTACATTCAAGTTATTATACATTGAAAGTCTATTGCCATGCATAAAAGCATTGTGCTAACAGATTACAGTACTTATAATAAAAGTGTCTCGGTGACATTTTGTTTTCATTGGATTGTAGGTACAGGAGTAAAATGAACCATTTTCATTCTAAAATATTATCCTCTAGATTCATCCCTACTTAAAACCTGTGTTCAAAGCTGCAGGCATCAAATTACTCCTGCACTTCTTCCATAAAAAGCAAAAGATTATTGTCCATTGAGACCCATGTTAGCCCTCCCTGTGTGCTGCAAATATCCGATTTTACAGGAACTGTTGTTCTGGTAGCTGGAAACAGGTGATTCCTGTCAAAGCTTCAGGCAGGGAAAACTTCAGAAATAAAGAATATGACTAATTTGATTGCTTGGGATGTTGTTTCTGTTTCCTCTGCCAGCTGCCAAGTGGTGACCTTGAGGTATACGAGGGTGTGATTCAGTGCCTCTCTCTATTAGTTCAGCTGTATGGAGGAGACAACCCTGATAGCATGTCCCCAGAAAGCATTCACAGCTTCACAGAGACGTTAAAGACACAGCAGGACCCAAAACAACAGAAGCTACTCCTCAGGATTATTAAGCGTTTGGTAAGTAATTGGAGGCAAATGTGGCCATTTATCACCGGCATTGCTTGGTGATTTGTTTTCCCAATATCACATCAAAATCCAATAAAATGAATGCTGTCTGCTCAAATAAATATCTGTTATTAGTACTCGATATGCTGTGGAATTGGGTTTCTCAGAAATGTGAATAATGTCAGCAGCTACGGGGCAGGTTTTTTCATAAGCACACATTTTTGGCTGTAGTAATGTGGTGCAGCCATAAGTGTTTTGAAGGCAGCAAGCCTTAAAGCTACTTGCTCTTTTGTTCATTTTGTAGTGTTTCAGTGTTTCTGAGATACCAGGAGCCTCTCTAAAAACAATAGGATTTTGTGTCTTTGAAAAGAATGTCTTGGTAGGAGACCATCTTGTTGTAATGAGGGGGATTTAAAATCAATTTCCAATGTAGGTGAGTAGCTGTATTTTTAAAACAAATCATGAATACAATAAGAATTAAAAATAAAAACAAATTCTCTTCTGAGCTAAATGTTAATTGCAGAACTTTATGCCCTAAGTATTAATTGCTTTTCGATTATATAAATTATTTGATTTTGATGACAAAGAGGTTTTGTCTTTCTGTAGCGATAAATTATACGTTCTGACATGGTCCGTCTCTGGATGTTGTAATTACGTTTATTTTCTTGATGGTTGTGGAGCAGGTGTATTTTATAATGTGTTATAAGATAGATTTAAATAGTCATTACAGTTAAGAGAGCTGGCAGATCACAAACGTAATTTCAGGTGGTACTTGGTACATTAAGAAAGCATTGCATATGTACAGTATAATTGAACATTTCTTCTTGCATAGTGGGATTCTGCCTGTTAAAGAGAACGAGGTCCATTTTTCTGTCCACACTGAAAGCCGAACGTGTTACACCCTTCTGTACAAAAAAGTCCCCAATAGGATAGTGATTCTCTTTGAAATTTACATCACCTGGAATATTTTGAAAATCTTGATCTTATATCTTATATATATACCTTATTCTGGTAGTATGGTATAAATCACAGTACCTTTGTCTTTTACGTAATCTTCTCCCTCTTTCCGTTTGGTGTTTCTATCGTCTTTTAGATATTGATATGGATATACTGTGTATTAGAAGATGCACTCTTCCAGGGTAGGCACTGGATTATGAACATGAGGGTTAATTCATTCATTCTGCCTTTTGTGCGCAAGTAAAGGTAAAGCTAGTGGCCACAGATAGCTGTCTCACTCCCATCAGCGCTCATCAGTGTGAGTTTATAAAAAGGAACAGTCACCCATGCTAGGAAGGGCGTTAAGAGAAGCAGCCGCAATTATGATCGAGTTATCAACCATTCTGTACAATGGCCCAGTAAAAGGTTCCCGTTGACTCTAACGTCGTGGCTGTTGAGTTTTCCTCTGTATTTTGTGCTGTGGGGAGAAGGCTGATGTGCGGGACCTCATAACACCCATGACTGCTGGTATCTGGTGCACTTCATAATAATAATAATAATAATAATTGCTTACACTTATATAGCGCTTTTCTGGACACTCCACTCAAAGCGCTTTACAGGTAACGGGGACTCCCCTCCACCACCACCAATGTGCAGCATCCACCTGGATGATGCGACGGCAGCCATAGTGCGCCAGAACGCTCACCACACATCAGCTATCAGTGGGGAGGAGAGCAGAGTAATGTAGCCAATTCATAGAGGGGGATTATTAGGAGGCCATGATGGGGTAAAGGCCAGGGGGGAAATTTGGCCAGGACACCGGGGTTACACCCCTACTCTTTTCGAGAAGCGCCCTGGGATTTTTAATGACCACAGAGAGTCAGGACCTCGGTTTTACGTCTCATCCGAAGGACGGCGCCTGTTTTACAGCATAGTGTTCCCGTCACTATACTGGGGCATTAGGACCCACATGGACCGCAGGGTGAGCGCCCCCTGCTGGCCCCACTAACACTTCAGGAGGCAGTAGCAGACCTGGCTCATGTGTCAGGTAGATAACCTCAAGGATTTACAGGTTTAAAAAATACACAGACAATGAACAATAATGATGTATAAATCAGGCTTGTTATACCAGATGTATACATCGCACAATGATTTGAATGTGATGCTTCATTAATCAGCACTCACTTCCATTTTTTTTTGTGAAACTTTTTTTTTGTAATTTATAATGATTACAGGCTTACATTTAATTCTTCATACAGTATTTTGGTAAATCTATTGGTTCTATGTGTTTTTGCTGTTCAACTGTTCAGATATCTTAAATTAAGAATGTTGTAGTATATATGGGGAAATTTGGAATGGAGGTGATTGTTGCCAACAGAAGATGATACCTATTTGGGATTATTTGTAGTGCTATAATAGGGGTCTGCCTAAAAGTGGTAACCCTAGTTTTCCCTAATTATATAAAACCTATTAGCCAGTTGTTCTGTAAATTGGAGATTCTCAAAGGACCCTAAGATGGAGAGGTCCTTAAAATTATGGAGTTGCCTAGCAACCTTGTACTATTACATTCCAGCCTGTGTGATAACATGGTATACGAGTGACATCCTATTAGCCTGAGATGAAATTCTGCAGCAATAATTTATTTTAAAAGGGGGTATTCTATAATGGAACGAGTGTCACATATTCAAATGCATTATGCTTATTATTTCATTTTTACTCAGACTTAAATCACCCTAAATGACTTATAGGAGATGGTAGAGTAAATCCACTGGCAGAGTTTGCCATTGAAATGAGAATTATCGCCTACCAGATTCAATTTCCAGCCAAGGTTAATGTCCTATAAGTAATGAGTTTTCTTTTTTTACAGTTTGGGGATTTCATCTAAAAAACAGAACAATAGTTGTTGATAGGAACGTATGGCGTGTCTAGCTCAGTAGTTCCGTTTCTGCCTCCGTTTCAACTCAGTAGTTCCTATTAAGAAATCTTTAAGCTATTTTTCACCAAATCTGTTTGTGCAAATTTTAATGTGTTTGATTTTCATGTGACCTTAAGTAAACAGGCCTTCTTTTGTAAGAAATTATTTTGACACTAGGTGACATTTTACACTTCTGCAATTATAGTTTTGAAATTCAGCTTGTATTGTGTTAATAATAATGAATGAATCCTAGAAAGGCTTTGCCCTTCCACAGTCAGTTGAACGCAAGGAGACAGTATCACACTGGTTGAAACTTTTCTCTGCCATCTTATTTTTAAAAACCCGTCTTCAAATGGGGCCCAGGGGTCAAAGCTTTTAAATCCCCAGATCTCACACACACACCCTTCGTTATTTCCATTCCAATGTCCTGTGGCGGAGATTAGCAGTGGTTTACAGATATTCAAATGCTGTTGTTTGCAAACCCCCCTGGAACACCTCCTGCCCGGCAGGCGACTGGGGTTCCAGCAGCAGTGGTGTGTGTTAACCCCACGAGTCCCTTCGCTCAGAAGCCCACTGTCCAGAGCAGGCTGAGAGAGGCGCATTTGTACTGTATGTGTGTAAATCTCTCACCACTGATATTTGGAACAAGTGCACAAACAAATTGGGATACCCTATATAAACCATAAATATTGGGTAATTTTAATATATTTTGGCCTAGTCTTACTACCATTAAAGTACAGCTTTCATTTTCTAGATACATGTATACATACGTGTATCAGGTCCATTAAATATCAGTTTATTCCTTGGGAAGTTCCGACCGCCACAAGAACTTTGTCAGCCTCTTTTCTCTTGGTGTTCAGCATCTCGTCATGCCAAGCCAAAGTATCGGCACTTGTCAAATGTTAACCACAGTTAACATTTAAAATACTAAAAATGTAGCTTAAATATTAACGTATTATACTGTATATGGTCTCCCAAAAATTCACAAAAGATTTATACAATGTAAAAAAAAAAAGGGTAAAAGTAAGAAATAAATAACAGCTGTGAGGATGATTAGTTCACAGTTTTTGAAAGTGGTTAAGTGGGTCTGTTTCTTGCAGCAGATACAGCAGCTGTCTGTTCCGTTATTCTTTGAAACTTCTATTCCTGGTGCACTATTATTTCAAGCCCTAGGAGTGCACAGCAGTCGGCATGTCTTGCAACTGAAGGTAACAATTAGGACCAGGCTGTGCTAATAACTCCTCTGGTTATTAAAGCCATTTAAGACCTTTTACATGGAGTGCAGATTCTTTGAAGGAGTCTTTAAATGACAAGCCCCTCGTGGTGGAACTTTTTCGCTTTGAATCGTCTGCAGTCTGGGCCAGACATGACAGAAAAAGTGCCTGTTTCTGCAGGCGGACAGAGAAGGATATTACAATTATCAGCATTTTCGTAACAGGAAGGAGCGCAGCAGTCTTTCGGGGTGAGCCTCTGAGACGAGCATCCTGCCGTCCTGTGTTCGCGGTCGTTTCCTTAGAACAGGCCTTGAAGAAAAGAGTGAAAAGCACAGAGCGTCGGGGGAGATGGGGAGCTGACGTGACATGTTTGTGTGATTTCCAGAACAGTTGTGGAGCTGCGTGGTGCTTTATTTTAGGCAGTTAGAAATGTGTAACCTCACGACATTTTTTTTTTATTTTAATACACTCGCCGCTTTCTTGTATCACACAGAGGTGAAACTGCGAAGTCCAACAGACTAGGAAAAATAATTAATTAAAATGTATTTAAGTAGAATTGCAGGAGTGTATTTAGCTCTTTTTACATGTCAACAGATCTAATAAGAAACAATACAGTAAATGTCCTGTGGCTAACAGAAGAGTATGAGCAAAGCAACAGAGGAGGAAAAGAAACCTTACTTGTCAACATCACGGACAATTTGTACTGTCAGGTCGAGCCACCCTCACCTGAGCAGTGAGGAGACTCTTCCTCTCCCCTCAGCGTGGCATAAAGGATAAAACAGCTGGCTTAAAGCCTCATTCCAGTCCTGGCCTGAAGATACAACATGCTGATTAATGGCTCCTTGATGCAGGCAAGACAGCAAACCAGTGCTTGAAAAACACATTACATTACCTCTGATAGCTGAGGCATCAGTAATGAGTTGAATATTAGTTATAGTTGCGAAGTAAGATGTTAAATTATTAAATGTGAAATAATGAAAACTTGCACCATTTTCATACTGTATGGCCTTTAAAGTTTCTGTCTTGCTTGATAAGGGTGCAGTTTTAACACAACACAAAAACTGAGTCAATTACTTGACTATTACAAGTCAAACAACAAAAATAGGTTCCATCTCTGTCAGATTAATAGATGCTGGTATTAACTTGAAAGCGTTCCAAGTTCCAAAACAGAACCAAAGAAGTCCTTGTATTGGGGCTCCTGAGTGGGCACACCAGTAGAGACACTCACTCACCTGTGGCTGTGCACAGTGGGCTTGGATAGCCTTGAGTAGGGGAGAGTCTTTATTATACCCAAGGGACAATTTGTTTTACAGTAGCAGATAATGTAAAGAAAAACAGAAACAGTACATATAAACATGAGCGAGAGAATGAACCGCAGAGTGGCACATGGCCACAGGTATAACTGAGAACTTGAAACCTCTTTGTCGTTCCGGTAAGAAATCTGCGCTCCGAGGGGAGGAATCGGAATTTATGAACAAAGCGTGTGAAGGCTCCTCTAGGATGGAAAGTGGTTTCGCAGGACTTGGAAGTGATAGACTTGGGGCTGGGTGGAAGGATCAGCACCAGCGTGTTCCCCAGCTCGAGCCCCGTCAGTACCCCCTCCGCTGCCCGTTCTTGCTTTTCAGTGCTGTGGCAGATGTTGCCGAATTTTCCATTTCAAAGAAAGCTGTGCGCAGTCCTCACCCCCCGATTGATGGAATGATGGGTTTAACTGTAAGCAGAGTGTATTGACAATTGGTTTCACATTACGGGGTATTTAAAAAAACACAGGAAATCTATTTTTTAGGTGTTTTTGTAGACTGTTCTCATTATAAGTGTAGTTTAGCTATAGATCTGATACCCTAAGGTTAAATAACAAAAATGTTTTGCATCAAGGCCTAGAGCTATCTAATAATACACTTTCAAGAGATGTTTTTTGTATTATGAAGTATGAATCATACCTGAGTGATTTCCCCAAGGGAGATCATTGTCAAAAAAAAAATGATGGCAAGTGCCACCATAATTCCCATCAGGAAACATCTTCATTAAAATAAAAAGAGAAGTGGCTGCTGTAAGTCTTCAGCTTCCCACAGGCCTGGAGCTCGTGATGAGTGTCAGGTGGTGAAGTGTGATCAGGAAACATCACATGGAAAATCGCTGTGGGCGCAAGAAGAAATTACCTATGGCCATGTCTGACTGACAAAGCCCAGTCCCTCAGCAGCAGACTAGGTCATGAAAGGTCATCATCCAGCCTTACCAGCTAAGCCATCATAACTTGCGTTAATCATGTAACTCAGCCCTGAGCTCCTCTACACTGTGCCAGTGCTCAGGCCAGGAAGAGCTATGTGAGCCCTGGTTTATGTGTGTTCAATAAAGAACAGTGATCCCCTTACAACAGTTTGTGTCCTGATGGCTGGAGTCTCTGCAGTTCATGAATAACTCTAATAATGCTGAGTGTTATTAACAAGAAAGCATAACGACGGTCATAACAAATTGAGAGTGAGAGTTTTGTACGAATGAAAAGCGATCTGAATATGCAGGAGAAACGCTGATTCCTGCCCTTGCTGCAACAGTATGATAAAAATGTTTACACATTTTGAGAATTGTTTTACACGTGTCTGAAGGAAGGAGCTTCAGTTCAAACGACCCACTGACACTGTGCTGTGCTGCTCTCGCTGGGGTATCTGGATAGCTCTTGGCTATGATCTAATTTGCTGCAGCAGTTTCCCAGACCATTGCCTCCTAGAAAAGTCCTTAGAGCCCACCAGAGCTCCTTTTCACTGTCATAAGTCTTGAACAAGTGGTGATTCCATTCTTGTTAAAGCAGTTAAGCAATAGTGTAAATTAACATTCTTCTAGGAAGCCAATGTGATTGTGGAGTTCAGTGCTGAATAATAATGAGAATGAGTGTCTAAACGGATTTGCATTTTAAAATGCTAACATTGATATGCAAATGAAATGCATTTCTTTGTAAATATTTGCAAACAACATGTCATCCTAAAATATACAGGAAACCTGATTTTGATCTACAAAATAATCTGGTTGCTATAAGAGGAGCACTACACAATAATGGTGTCAGAGGTGAGCTGTTACCATTGATTCTTTCATCAGTGTAAAAATATGAGCTGCAGAAAATAGTAATCAGACAACAATTTTACTCTTTTATATTGTACTTCTGGGATCATAAAATATACAGTGATAAGGTGCTAGAGGCTTGGTTCTTCACTTACATATTCATTTTTCTGTCAAAAAGACAAATACCGTATCTCTCTGGAATTCAGTGCCATTCTTACATTTAGTCAAGTACAAAGCCTGCTAGATGTAGCAAAATAATCTGCTGGAAATAATATAATAAGAGATACTAATTAAAATGATCAGATGAACTATCCAATGACAATTTACAAATTGAGAATGTCGGTGGATCAAACTAAAAGTCATGCTGAAAAAATATATATTTTATTTCTTTAGATGCTGATATCAATAGAGTACTTTACATTTCCTTCATATTTGTGTCTTATGCATGGAAAAGTACTAGATTTCAAAAGAACAAGTAACAGGTTTATTCCATGCTGAAAAAAAAGGAAAGAAAACACAACGTTTCGGCCGTGGAGCCTTCTTCAGGTACGCAGCTACCCGCCTGAACTAAAATTCAGAATACGGCTTTGCACCTCTGTCTGACTGTAATATTTGAGATAATGCCCAAGGCTAAACTCCTGCTTGACAGGTTATGTTTTCTGTGCATTCCTGTGCCAGGTTACCTGATCTGATGGTCGGTTATTAAGTATTTACAGGTAGAATGCCCAGGATAGTTTTACCAAGCACGCTGGTCCACTTGCTTCACTTCTTTCTTTTATTCGCACTTTCTTAATGAGATATATTTTTTTTCTCCATCGTGAATAAAATATGTTATCAAGAACACCCGTGAAGGCTGAATCATTATGTGTGCTGTAGTTCTGCTACTGCCTGTGTCCGTCAGAGAAAGTGTAGATTTTCTTGCTCTTTTTAATTTATTTTCTGTGGACAATGTTGAACTGTTGACATGAACTTAAAGCTTTATGAGATGTGATTAATGAGGTGGGTTTAAAGATAATAGCCACAGCTTATACAATGGTATAATTTGTAATACCACACAGAATTCTGTGTAGAGAAATCTGAATAACTTTAATTCCCATTAAACTCTTAATTCTGTCTGAGAGATCTGAATAATGTTCATTTAAATTACTTGCTTAATATTTTAGGATTTGTGTCTTATTTCAGCAAAAAAATAAATAATAAATTGAGTCTCTGGATGTTTGGAAAAACTGTTTTTATGAGTGTCATCACATGGTTTCAGATTGGGTATCATAGTTCTTCCTTTTCTTATGTGTGAGATTAAACGAGAGTTTACTAGAAAGGTTTGTGCTCAAAATACATAGCTTTGCTGGAATTACAACATGCACATCACATGGTAAAGTAGTTATTCGCCGTTGTAAAGACTTATAAAGACACTCAACTCTTCATTACTGTTAGAAAGGCCATTACACAAATTCCAGTCTGAATTCTGTAAGTCTCAAGACATTTACACTGAAATATATTTTTGTCTAATTGTATTTTACACTTAAATGCATTATACACATAATTTAAAAATGCAAAAATTAAACCCAAAAATGATTATGGCAATGGAATATGTGTTATATTCAAAGCAGCTAAGTTGTGAAGTTATTATATTTATACACAGAAGTCAGGGAAATCATTGACTTCGGAAATATCAGATCAGAATCAGTAAAATTTTGTTTTGGAGACTGGTATTTGTTTTTTATGTTTACTTTCATTTTTCAGTAAGTAACATTTTAGTGAATCACCTTTATAATAAAAAGAATCTCATCTAGCTCTCGAGGTTCGTGAAGTAAGCCAGGGCATTAGCTGGGTATGTTTTCCAGACTGCTGTTCTCAGTCCTAAATGCAGTTTCCACTTGTGCTGTCTGGCCTGTGTTTCACTGCAGATGACTGTAATACTCCGTATTTCTCAGGCCTCAACTTGAAAGTGTTATTTATTTTTTAGTGATGGAGATATATTTGTGAAGATGAAACCTTTACAGAAGCACAGAAAATATTGATTTGAAAGCAGCACTTTCACTCTGTCACAGACTACATGTTGACCATTAAAACCTCCCCTGGAAGCACTTGACTGCTACGTTTTAGACCATACAGCCATCTGAGCTATAACAAGCACTACAGGTGTGCTCTTGGCTCATGAATACAGAGCTTCCATTTGCAGTCTAGAAAATTATAAGTGCTATACTGAGAATGGAGAGTGAAATAACCAGTATATTTTACAGTGTTCTGATAAAAAAAGTAGATGAAAAGGACATTCCCATTTATTTTTCATTTCACCTCTGTGGATCAAGAGATTAGGTAGTAGGCTTCTGCCGTTTCATATTGGTACAGTTTGTTACAGACAACGTTGCCCGGTTCTGAGTTCCTGTCTCCCTCAGACTGCAGAGCTGTGGAGAGACGTGGCTGTTTTTCTGTTAGGAAATTCCCAGAGGCGTGGAAGTGTCAGGTAGCTGTGATCTGAAGCTGGTGTGAGTGGTTCTGACATCGGGATCTCACTTTAACAGATATACGTGACTTTTGCCCTCTGTACATTTCTTTAACCGCCTGCAACAAGACTTTCTGTTGCCCATGACACGAGCACGCTGTAAGCATTACTTGCATTACCTCGCTGTCTTACTGTCTTCTACTGCGCCTTTGATTTCGCAGTGCTTTCTCTATCATGGTGGTGTGTAGTGTCTTACTCCCCCATGTAAAACATTGTTTACTGCACTTTACAGGGTTAGTTTCTAACCAAATGTTCTCTCTGACCCACTTTGGAAAGAAGACCCAAGGGTATTAACCCAGTACAGTAGCTTGGAGTCCCTAGTACATGATTTTTCTACATGTTGACTTCAAGGCTGAATAGAACACTTTTTTTGCCTGCATAAAATTTTATGCTTTATATATGAAATATGAATTTATATATATGCTTTTATTTTTATATTCTAGATTTATATATATATATCTGTGCTTTGAAAGTATGTCTAGAACCTACTCAATAAACTCTGCGTCTCACCTGGCACTTCAAAGGCTCTTGTTTCCTCAAGCAGGAATCAGAATTTGTCTCTCTCGTTCTTCCTCATCTGTACATCACAGAAGAACACATGCTTGTCTAATCTTACATTAAAACATGCATAAATGTTGATATATCTTCCATTACAACCCAGGGAGTCAGTTTCTGGATGACAGAACAGCCTTTGTTAGTCCTGCAATATACTCACTAAAAGTCTCCTGTATTTTTAATAATTCCCCAAGCCATCTACCAAGTTATTGCTAGAAATGTTATTAATAGTAGTTTAATTGGAATAATTTCTGAGTGCTATTAAACATGTCAGCCTATTTCATAGACATGTGGCTTACCCAATAAATCATGCAGTATTTCAGTTTTCCAATTCTGGTTGTTTTTTCCGTACTATATTTAGAACATTTGTGCATTTGTTTCATCAGGTGATTGTGAGACTGTGTAGGCAGGTTGATGGCCGAAATAATTCATTTTGCAGATACCAGTTTAATGTTAAAGTTCAATGATAACGTAAATAGTAGTACCAGAAACATAAAGGTATATTGTTATTTTACTCATCTTAAGTACATCATTTTAATAAACCATACACTTGTGGAAATTCACTTATTTAAGCATATTTACCACTTTCTGGCTTTTCTGTTACGTTTGGACAGAGGCCACCATTTTGCAATTGCATCTGTTGCAGCCTGTTGGTAGCCTGTCTGTATTGCCTGTTTGTCACAACAGCCATATGCCCAGCTTTCTCTCAAGATGAGGTCTTGGATAAATTAGCTTCTCGCAGTCAAACAAGCTGGGTGTTTCAAATGACCTGCCCACTTTAGGGTGAAGTATCTTCAGCATGTTTAGTTAGTTCTTCAGAAATATACTGTATGTGTTCTTTTGCTTAGAATGATTTGTTATACGTTTATATAATTGGATATAGTTTCAGGTTATACTTGGATCCTTTGTTTAGATCTGCAAATGTGTGCTAAATTGCAAAGGAGCAGGTTTCTGTGTGTTGAAGTAGCTAATTTGGTGAGCTCCTGTATTGATTTGCAAGGCTCAGTCCCACTCGTAATTATCACAAAGGTGCTTGCACATCAGTGTTAATGGAATGAAGTGACCTGTCATTATTAATTTACCTTCATGCCACCTGTCTTGAGATCTGCAGGCAGTTTGGAAGACCAATTCAGAATTTACTTAGCCTATTTTGTACACACGGACACTTACACATGTGTACTGTACATAACTTCCCTTTTGAAAAGTCTTAAAAATATTTATGTATATGACATAGAGCTGCAACATCTAAAATATACAGTGTCATATCAGAGTACAATATGAAGACATGTGCTTTAGTTTCATTGGAATATTTTGAGTATTTATTCCGATGTGAAAATATCTTCATGAAGGGGTTTTTGATGATATGCTAACTATGTACTGGCTGTGGGAGTTTGCCGTCTAATTTTAATAACTTGTGGCAATTAACCACTGACCTGATCTTCAAAAATAAAAAGGGACACATATGATTAGTGTTGTGAAGACTGTGATTACTGCTTGACCCAGCAAATAGGAGCCCTCGCTTTGCATTCTTTTTTCTGTTGTGGCTCTGCATCATAATTCATTTATCAAATCCTGTAGTTAGAATTCTTGAAGTTTCCAGATTCACCTTTTCTGGCCTTTCCACACCTAGTTAAAAAACAGGGAAAAAAAACCCTCCAAGGACAGAAAGGAATGGTTCAGAATTGCTGCACATATTGAACTCATGAATAATTCAGACATACGGCATTGCAGTAGTGTAACAGAAATAAAAAACTGATGGCGTGAGGTGGCTCTGTCTGTGCCCTCGCCAGGGGCTTCCAAACTGGGGCTCATCGATCAGCACCAGACCGTATTGGAATTAATCCCGCTAACAACTCTTCCTGTTGTGCTTCATTAGCAATATTTGTGTTTTCTATTTGTTTCCCTTTTAGGGCATGGTGGGCTAAACTGTTTCCAATTAGGTGATAAGGCTTAAGACGTGTGTCTTTTATGACAAAGTCTCCTGTCCTCTTCTGCAGTTGGTTTCTTCACACTTGTTCTTATGGGCTTTTTGATTATCTCTGCACTGGAGTTGCGTTTCTGAGATATGTATTTATCTTTTAACTGCCGAATCAGCTTTACACACCTCAGGCAATATCTGTGTTATCTTAATTGCATCCAAGGTTTATCTTTATGTAAGATGACTCATCAGAGCACTAAGACAACTGTAGTTTTCACACAGGTATAGAACACAAACACTGCTGCCCCTTGTTCTTCACCTTATCAGTACGTCCCATCGGCACAAAGAAGCTACCTTAAATCTTCACAGAGGAAGGCAAGAGACTATCAAGGTGCATGCTTTTGGATGTTTTGGGTAAACTTTTATTTAGCCTGTCTGAATATCCCATAATTCATAATTCCCAGACTTCTTGTCTGGTTAAACTAATAGTGGTAGACCAGCACATAGTGCCTGAGTGTCTGTCAAACAGACGTGGAAGAGCTCAGTTTAAAATACCAGTGTTTATTTTTTTTCTCTCTTACTAAAAGTGAAGGAGAGAGCTGAGGTCTGAAGCACAAGCCCCTTACAAATGTTGTATCTGTATATACTTGATGCAAAAAAAAAGAAAGTAAGAAAAGTTCAAGGGAAGGTCAGTTTCACGCTGGAAAGCAGGAAGAAGAAGAAATAAAACATTTTGTCTCCTAGCCAGAGCCAGGCTAAGTCTACTTGTCGTGGTCCATGATGGAACAGATTCCACAGGAAGAGGTAAGTTCTCAGTTCTACAAGACTAAGGATTGGGCTTGCACACTTAGCAGCAGACCGTCAGCAGAGGTCTTCCCGGGAATTAAACCAGTTCCCCACGCGGGCCCAGACCCCGAGAGACGAGGTGGTCTTCTAACGTGTGGCTGAAAGACGGGCGCAGAGAGGTGGGGTTAAGGTTTATGAGGCATGGGGGGGTCCTTGTGGAACAAATGGGGCGCAGGATGAGTTTCACCTGACAGGGCGCCGAGGTGTCGGGGAGGCGTGAGAGCAGGTAAAATAGGGGACTGGGGGCCAATGAGTGAGCGACAGGGCTCCTCGGGGCTGCCCAGGACAAACCTCCAACTAATTACACATCCATTGCTTAAAGCTTACCGTTCAAAGCCAGACGTACAAGGAAGAAAACACAAGAGAACTGCAGCAGCTTTGACCTCATAGAGAAAACTAAAACAGAGATGAATAATGACACATTTTCCAAGATAGTCGCAGTTTTGGAGTGAAAATGAACCAACCACACGGCATTAGTGTGGTAAACAACGGGCTGAGATGGATACTAGTACTTAGTGCTCATCTGCTCGTGCATATTGCCACCATCGCCCCAACTGACACCACCCTGAAGGTACTCCGACACTGATTTTGTTTTGGTTGCTGTTGTGGGGATGGCTACTTTATGTTAAAAATATTCTCTAAAAAGAGTTTAATTGCAAAAATGTGCAAGGCAGATGTGTTATTCAGATATGTTATATACATGTGCAAAGAGTGATGTGAAGACAGCATTGATGGAATCTAGGTGTTGATGTAGATTATTCTATGTCAAGGCAAGGATGGGAAGCAATAAAAAAAACAAAATGCCAGGGTATTTACAGAATTTGTGTGTCTTATGCTTTAACTTTTCAAGACCCGTAAGACCATGCCAAAAACTGATATTTTGCCCTCTGAAAGGGTTTAAAGAAGAACACCAGAAATGATTCTTGGGGACTGCCATATACAGACATCATTCTAGAACAAAGGAGATTTGGATGAGATGAGATCTGAGCGTAGGGACTCCCAGAGGGGCAGTTTCACACTCAGTAGTGGAACAAGTACATGGGGTCATAACTGCAAACTAAAGGCCATTTTAGCCATTTAGGAGACAGAATAGAAAACACAAAGACTACTGGGAATCTGGAGCAAGCTTCCCAGACAGGTGGTTGATGCCTAAATCATGGCTTTCCTTCTTAACATTAATTTAGCACATGAGCAAGCATGGCAAAGTGGCTTGCTCTTGCTTGTTTTTTCCTGTTTTTGTAGCTGTCAGCTTTAGTTTGGCTGTTCATGGTGGTGGAATCAGTCCAGGTATTCAGGTCAGGTATCTTGGTGCCATCTTTGATCTGAGTCTTGTGTTTGAAACGCACGGACAGTGTAATGTTTTTAAAATCTTTGCAACACTACTAGAATCCATTCACCTCTCTCCTTGTCTGATGCAGAGGATGCATTTGTCTTTGTCGAGGTTTGAGCAATGCAATGGCTGTGGCTGAAATGCAGTGCTGGCTGCAGTGTCCACACAATGGTTGCAATATGTTCAGAATGTAGCTGCTCAGATCTAAATTGAAATGAAATGTGGGGAGTATATCTCCGCTGTTTTTGCTTCTTTACACTGTCTCCCTGTGGACTCCAGAATGAGGTTTAAAACGCTGCTGCTCACCTTTAAGGATCTGAGTGGTCTGGCCTCTGGCTGCGTCAGTGAGCTGTTCTCTGCCCTCTCCACCCACGCGTGCTTTTGTGCTGCTTGGACTCTGGCCGTCTTTCTGTTCCCAAAGCAAGGCTTTGCTCTGTTGCTGACTCTCTTTCGCTCTTCCTCCACGTTAAATATATTAGGTTAATACAGTATATTAATGTTTTCCTAATGTTTTGCTTTAGAATTAATCGGAAAGCACCTAGATGCTGTTTCCTGAAAGGTGCAGTGAAAATAGTAAAACTTATTATCACGTGCATATTTTGCATTTAATTCTTACAGTTTTATGTTTGAAGATTACTTAATACTTCAGAAATGTACTGTACATATATCATTGTCCTTAGAGCAAAGTGTTCCGAGTTAATATAATTTGATGTAGTTCCAGGTCGTTTGTTTCGAGTTGAAGTGATGTACTGAAACCTGCAGCCAGGCTTGTGCTGTAGAGTCGTTCTGCTCCTGCTGTCATTCTCCTTTAATGAGCCCAGGACCTGTTCTGCTCATGGGCACTGTCTTTCAAGCTCATAAATTATGAAGTGTTCAGAAACTGCCTGCCTAATTGGCATCGAAAGGTTGATGGTCTCCTCTTCACTTTCATGCTGCACAGCTGCCTTTTATCACTGCTCTTCGTTATAAATATGCTAAACTTAAAAAAAATGTTAGTTACCCCGTTTACCAAAAGGCAAAGAATGAGCCGTTGAGTGTAAGTGACCGTTCGTCTTCCACACAGGTCATCATACCGATTGCATTTTAAAAGCCATTGATGTTTGTTTACAAAGCTTTGTCTTCGGTTGACTTTTCCACCATCGAGGGTCCTGTCTGCCTTCACAGGGCTTGAAACAGGGGGAAGGACTCGGAGCAGCAGCTCTGTTTAGCGGTTTAAAGTAGCTTGACCACCAGAGGTGCCTTCAGAATGAAATATCTTTACAGCTCTAAGTGAAGATGCGACTCAGGCAAGCTGGTGTTTTCAAGGTTTCAGACTGACAGTCGGAAATACACTAAAATAGCAGGTTCTATAATCCTTCTGTGTCACGGTCCTTTGTGCACTCTGGATATTATGACCTTGAAGATTTTCTATTATAGCTCCAATGGATGATTTTTTAATTTCTTTCTATTACAGTTGTTATGTACTGGCCTCAGTTTTGTCCTGTGCACCTACATTTTTAGTTTGTAAAATCAATTAATAGTATACAATAAAATGCATTTTTTTTATTTATGAGTTCTTTTCAAGAACCTCACTTCACTGTTCAGTAAGATACAGGATTAAAAAAACGTAAAATAACCATTAAAATTTAAAACGTAAAATAATCAAGTTTTAAAGTGGGTTTTAAACATGGTGACATTCGCATCTCCAGTCTCTAATGGATTTGCCAGTTAGCTGCACAGATGTGCTCCTGCTCTTGAGAATGCTCTGTGGCAAATTATGTGGAACCTAGTCTGCAGCAGGTACTTGACTCAGCAGATCTCATATTAGGAGCAAGACTCTTCTCGTGGAATAAAACCTTAAAATAATCAGGTGCTTTATACATTAACATAAAAACTAACTGTACCTTCAGAAATTAAATTGGTAAGTAGTTTAAATTGTCAGTCTTAGCATCCATCCAACCACTTTCTAACCACCTTATCCAGTTCGGGGTCTCGGGGAGCCAGAGACAGGTACAAGACAGGGCCCATCCTGGACGGACGCCAGTCCCCCACAGGACAGACACACACACTCACTCACCAGGACTGATTTCCCCAGGAGCCAGTTAACCTGCCAGCATGTCTTTGGACCCTGGGAGGAAACCCACGCGAACACGGGGAGAACATGCACACTCCCCACAGAATAGCACCCCAGGGATCGAACCCGGGACACTAGCGCTGCTAGCAATGTTATCAAGCATTGCATAAGACATTTACTGAAGGAATGAAGGGATAAAAGTAAATTATAAATAGGTAGAAAATTCACATCATTATTTTTTATTACTGCTTAAATTTTTTTTTTTTCTGCTGGTAGGATTTTCCCAGTTTCTCAGTTCCTCTACCCAGATAATGAATTTCTCAATTAAGTAAAGCTAACTGATGAATCTTGATGCACATAAATCTGTATTAGGAAGTGAATTGGAAGAATGCAAAATGGCACACCAATATACACTGAAGCTGTTTTCCTTTTAGGTTTTTGTTACGTAAATTGTCAACAGATGCTTGCATAATCAATTTAAATAATAAAGCACAAGGATGATTTGCACCTGAACTAAGGAAGAGGGAAATTAATTAAGCATTTCGATGGTCCCTGAAAAACAGCACTCAGTCTCCTCTCTAAACCGAGCGATGAACAAAGAGTCTTAATTGTTATTCATTAATCACACTGCTGTGAAATCTATGTACGTACTTTTTTTTAGTTCTTCATCAAAGACATTCTTAATTGCTTTATTATATTAGAAATAGAGGAGGCACAGGTTGTACTTCTTTCAAAAACAGTTCAAAGAAAAATGCCATTCCCTGCTTTATAGCCTAATCAAATGAACATAAAACACGAGAGCATTTAACACTGATAAATCTAGTCATAAATACTAGATGTAACTCTTCAGGTTTGTTGCACTAAAAAGTTTTCATTTCATCACATTTTCCTAAGATTTGTGCCTGCATTTTAACTCAAACTCTTGGGTACGTTGTTTGTAATTAAATGGCTGGTTCTCCCTCAAGATCTGAAAGATAGAAATCCCCAGACTGTCTTGTTAGTAAGCTAAGGAGCTCTTCCTTTATCCTGTATGCAAGCAAAAGTACAATTTTACTCCTCAGTTTAAAAGAAATTGCTTTGATCAAGCACAGCAAATATAACACAAATATAATAGTTTATTTGGGTGATGATTGTATATATAAAGGAAAATTATCTAAGAAGGTAAATACTGGTTTATAAACTGGATATGTACTGCAATGGAATCTAAGCATTGCTTTTCTGATTTCTGATCTTCTGGGACGGCTTGGAAAGAAATGTGTGTCCTCCAGGGTGTTCAGGCTTTAAACTGTCTCCTGTTTGACTTGGGCTGAGAGAGGAGCCCGCAAAACTCTGCCAGGGCGCAGCGCCTTGCTGGAACAGTGTGGAGAGCCCTGCCGTTTACTTTGCTTTTTGAAGTCACACCTGGCAGAAGACAAGAGGGCTTTTGGTGTCTTGTGCTCCTACCGCTCCTGCTCAGTTCTGGGTCGTATGGCTTTAAAAATGAGTGCAAATACCTCACCTCCCTGTTGGGAAGATAGAAAGAACGCGTCATCTTTATTCAGTCTTTCTGTCTTCTCTCAAACCCGACAGAACACTTCGTGCACTAGCCACAAGACGTTCGAGATGCTCCACCGCCAAAATGTTGTTTTTCTTTCTTTTTCCAGCACGGAATAAAATTTCACTTGCTCCTTTGCTAGCCACAAGAAGAAAATTAGTTGTTAGCAGACTGCGAGTCTTTGGCAGATAAAATCCAGTTGCACAATAGACAGTTACCCCTTATAAACTGTACATACTTATAGTCAAACCTAATAAAACCCTACTGAAAGGTTTTCCTTTCAAAATGATGAGCTCTTAAGTAAATGTCTGTTCACAAATTCTTTACTATTTAACTTTGAGACTGTTAATTTGAATCCTCTCCACTAAGCAGTTTTCTTCATGAAATTAGTATGCAAAATACCGTATGATTTCTTGGTATTAGTAATAGTACTGTATTAGCTGTCCACAAGTGTCAGTATGTACCAGAATCTAGCATAAATTAATTAAAATATGAACCATGTGATTTTTAAACACTTCAGTCATGTGTACTGATTAACTGGACAGCAAAAGTATCAACCAGTTTGCTGGTATAGACTATCAGCTATGAGAAAATGGCTAATGTCCAGAGCTCAGGCCAGTCCCCCATACAGAAATGAGAGTAATGAAGGCTTTAGTATTTAGTATTCATTCACTGGGCACGACTGGTATTTTTTCCCTATAAAAGTCAGTCTTGCCACCCTTTTTCTCTTGTTTTCCCAGAGCACAGTCAATAGCCATATAGCCGGCCTTCACGGCCTTTGGCAACCATTTCCTCAAGGAAATATAGTTGTTTACAAAACATAGCCATCAATAAAGAACGTTGCAAAGACGGCAGCTAAAATAATTGCTGGTTTTAAACATCTTGAAATATTTTTATTGCTTTTTTAGGAGGATTAGTATTTTCTCATGCATTTGTGGGAATCTGTGGATGTCATAATTATATGTCATTGTCATTAATTCTGCATGTGCAGCAGAGGAGACTGGCATTAGATAGTTTTCCTGCAAACAGTCAAACCCAGGTGTTAGAAAGTGTAAGATTATTAAATCTGTTAATATTGATTCTTCCTGCTATCGAAGTGATTATGAACACTGTAAAATAAATGAAAATCTAATCTGTCATGTTGCCAGAACTGTCACATAATATTCATCTGTTTTTTTTTAAGTTCTTTACTCTATATTTAGAAAATAACCGGGTGGCAGTGATCTCAGTAAATGTCAGTCTAATTCCCCACACAGAAACATGCGATTTTACTTTATTGGCAATGACCACATACTGTACTTTGCACAACTGAAAAGAGGAAACGACAGCACCACGTATTTGGATTTATATACTGTAAGTAAAAGTCCTTGCTGCTGGTGGAGGTTATTTCAGGACAGAGAATAGGGTCACGGTCCCTCTGTAGGTGATCAGTTTGCTTACTTGGGGGTTTTTAATGGAGTCAGGCAGTGTTGAACTCGGCTAAGTTCATCAAACATTTATCAGGGAATGTGTTGCTTGGATTGTTAAGAAACGATCCTTTTAAAGGCACCTTTCAGAACGTGTTAAATTAAGCAGCAGGAAAAGCAGACGTACCTGCTGCTGACTCAGAATTATTTTCAAGATTCAACCAAGTGTGTGTAAACATGTCTCCAATATAATGTATAAGAAAACGTTCTACGACTGATGTTTAAAGAGGAGATGGTGAAACCTGACATAGTATACCAATGACATCACTATTAAGTGTTTGAATTAAAGGATATTTGCTACTGAAGAATACAACTAAAAAATATGCAAACAAATATAGGACTTCAGAGATCCATAAATTTTCATATTATTGGCATTAACTGAAGAGGAGTTTTACAGAAAGGGCTTTGTGAAAGCTGAAAGCGGATTGTTACTGATTTGTTTTGGCGGGAGGGGATCCCAGGACTGGGTTCAAATTCAGATTCTCAATGTTAAATTGAAATGATGGATCAAAGGGTCAGCATAGCTCTAGTAACTTTTTTATGAGTTGTTTGCAATATATGCATATCAGGGTAACCGCTTCTACAGAGCAATAAACCAGGTATTTGTCACGGCGTTGGAGGTGCTGTAACACCACACAGATAATGTTCCTTTTATCATCCATTAGCCATGGACTGATCGTTTTCAAAGCAGTGCTTGGCCCATTCACCCATCCTTAGCAGGGCTGAAGGGGAAAGGGGAAAACGGTAAATGCTGTGTTATTGTCTTTATCTTTGAATCTCCGCTGTTACTGCATTATTCAATTCATTAGTCACCCAAGTTAATTTTCTACACCTGCTTTTTGTTTGGAAGTGTACGCATACCGCTGGGCCTGAAGGCCAAAGCACATTAACCCAGACAGCCATCTAGTTCTCAAGATCAAGAGCATCAAGAGCATCAGGTGGTGCTGTCTGCTGTACTGGGTCCTGTCCTGAGAGGACAGTGCCAGTAAGAATCCCATGGAGCACACTCTTCTGTCACCATAGGTCATGACAGTTTACTGGGCCACTAGTGGACCAGTTTCTTGTCCTACCTGTGCACAAGCCTTGCTGGGAGAGAGAGAGCCTCACTCCTTCTGTGCTGCAGTTTCCAAGCACGCTTGTGTTGCTCTTGAGTGTCCTCATGACCCAACTGCTGCCTGTGTCCGTTGTAGCAAACACAGACACGTCATGATGAAATACAGTAAGAGGTCTGAAAATCTTTGCCATTTCTGCTGATGCTGGTGAAGTAGATTTTTGTGTGTGACGTGTGACATTTTTCCAAGAGTCCTCATTTTCTTTTCCAGTTAAAAAAGACGTGTTGACATTTTGTGGGATAATCAGTTTTCTTCCAGGGATATTAGTGTGTGTGGTCGTCGATTGAAATTTGGCATGATTGCTGCTGTACAGAAAGTGTGCATTAACTAAACTTATTGGCATTCAGCTTTTACTGTACGTTTCAAAATGATGGCATTACTTACAGATTCTTGTATCTTTTTTTAGACTTTCCTCTGATTCCAGAGTGTAGTCTTGAATCTGAGCATGCCGTGCCGAGTATAAATCTTCTTGTTTTAGTCACGTTAATTAGCTAAAGAGCCTTCCTGATCTCATATCCCGGTTGCCTGGCAACAGCAGTGCAGCACAGCTGCAGAACGGAAGCCTGTCGAGGTGTCATTTTCAATAGCAGCGAACATCTATTAGTGAATTCATAAACTTCTAGCAGGGACTCAGAGTCACTCTCCTTGCCTTAGAGCCACATCTAGCACAGGTAATTGAAATGAAATCTCACAGGTTCCTGGAGAAAACTCACTGGTGCACGACGGAGAAACTCTTTCTGCCCCTGACCGTGAATTGTAATGCATGTCCCTCCTTATCTCGTTGAAGTCTTATAATAAGCTAAACTGCCGTGAATAGCAGGTTGAGTTCAGATCTGTTTAGAGCCACAGAGCCCTAGTGCAGCTTTCTTTTTACAGTTGACATCTGTGGCAGAATCACTCCAGCGCTGTTGTGTCTGTCGTGCGTTTGGATACAGATTTGTCATTGGAAAGAAGGGGAAAGCTTGACAAACCAGGGCAGGACCATTCTGGTAAATCACCACGGCTGGTACACTGTTGACTTTCGATGAATGTTTGTTTCATCATTAAATAGAAACATGCTTTTGCAAGGCAAAGAAATGTGATCCAAATCTCATACCAAATCAACTCACTGAAAAAACAGTAAAGGTGTCAGACAGCCCCAGTCTGAATCCGCGCAACAGACTACCCATCTTTGACCTCCAGATAAAATACCCGTTTCTCATCAAGGCTTCTCGGCGTTTCTCCGTCTCGCTGTGCTCTTTTGCAAATCACGAGACCAGCAATCTCTGTGTGCTGTTTGGCCATGGAGTGACGAGCCCCCGCCCAGTGATTCAGTCTGCTTTCAGTCTTCCCATTCATTTGCAGATTGCTGCGATTCGACACCTCCTGTAAACTGCCCCCAGCCATTCTCAGCTCGTCTCTTCTTTCTGTCCCACCCCACACCCCAGCTCTTGCCCTCGTTGCCCTGGCCCTCTGTAAGCTGTTCTACCCTTCTCTCTGCTTTTGGGCAATAATTACAACGTGAGGATCACTGATATGAATTCTGAAGAGCAGTGATGCTGATCTTCATGACTCTGGTGCGCAGGCTCTCCAGTTTGACCCCATATCTACACCCCGTTTTCTATTTAATAACCAAATCTCAATCCAAACATTGCATTTCCCCACATTTTGCCTACAACCTGCAATTTGAGAATTGTTTACGAGATACTTGATCAAAAGCTTTCTGAAAATCCAAATATTATATGCCCTATATGCCTGTTGTTACTTGTTCAAAGAACTGTAATAAGTTGGTTGGTCAAAACATACCTTTTTACAAATAAATGTTTTGACTATTACCTTCTAGGTGATCCTCTAGTCTAGTTCTTACAATCGTTTCCATAACCACACACGGGGACAAAAAGTCTTTTTGTGCTTTTGGAAAGTGCTTTTGGAAAGGCCAGAATCCCTTCGTGTGAACTCCAAGACAAAGGAATGTCGGGACGAAACCAAGCAGCCAGGCTCCCAGAACAAAGGGGTCCCCTACTGGATCTCATAGTACCAAGGGTGTTGGTCCTCCTGGGGTGAGTCATCCTATGGTGGCCCTGGAAGGCCAAACCTAACCCCAGTTCTAAAGCTGTATTTATGGAGATGGTTAAAACCACACGCACGTGAAGAGGGGGGGAAAGGTTATTGTTTGTATTGATGTTTCTTTGACCTGGGATAAAATGAAATGTATGCTGTGTGTTATTGAGATACATTTGATGCTGTTCTTTTGTAGGAAATCAAATGGATGTATTATGGATTTATAATTTGTGAATTAAGGTTATGTAAAGAAGAAATGGTTTGTTCCAAAGGGGTGGGTATATAGGCCAGCTCCTCAGCCTAATAATCGGTCAGTTGGTGAGTCAGGTAGTTGTGACCAAAAGCAGAGAGAAGGCAGTAAGAGTAATTGCAGGAGGATTTGTCTTTATTTGAACGATTATTTTTGTTCCTTTTTGGGGAGTTCCTTTTCTTGTGTGGGGAATGGAGAACACTGTAAATAAACTGCACTTACATCACTTGAGTGCTCTGCAGCTGAGCCAGGCTTTTATAGAAGAGACCTACTTCGGCCTTCTCAGGCCGCTGTGCGACAGTGCCCTGTTGTTTCTCAATAGCATCCCAGATATCTCAGATAATATTAAAATAAAAAAAACAGGATGAGGGAATAATAGAGTTGAAGACAGCTTAATCTGTAACGAAATCAGGCCATTCAGAGCTGTTTTCCTTTGCACTATTACTCAGTATTGAGTTTAAATTAGAACGATTCCAGTGTTTCAGTTTTAAAGTGTGATTTAGTCATTCAGTCCATGCATTATTCTCAGGAGAGAGTGTTTGCTTGTGTCAGTGCAAAGTTTACTTTTTAAAACGTTTCTTCCCCATGTCTAATCCTTTCAGAATAATTTCTGCTGCTTATCACCTTGCATTGTCCTTGTGACACCCTACACCCAGGCTGTTTGCCATTCCTTCTGCCTCACCACCTAATACAGACGACACCTCTTTAATATCGACGGCAGATAACCTGCTGGTTCTACCTCTGTGTGTATTTGCATAAGAGGTACCTTGTCAATGGCTTTTGGAAAGTCCAGATATTCAAAGATGAACAATATAAACAATGAAAAGTGCTTGCATGAAAGTGCTTGTGTCAAAATACATTTTGCTAAAAGCATCTCAACTTTTTTTTTCTCTTCCAGATCACTTCAAACGAGAAACACTTGCAGTGCCTTAAGGAGGGGGCTGATCTTGTCCACACTCTCCAAAAAATGTCCCAGGCTGCCAGGTGAGTTTCCTGAGGCCCCCTGAAAAGCTATTTTGAGTCTTTCAAATCTTACAGACTCACCCTCTCCTGTGATCACATTCCATTCACAACAAGCATCTCATGTTTCTAGCCTCCCTGGCGATACCCGACTGAGCCTGGAACTCCCCTCTCTGTGCCTCTCGGGATTGTATTTGTTGTTATTATTATCAAGGTTCACTTTGATCCATTGATGTGGGAGGCCACAGCAGGGCCGCATGATGAAAGATTCCTAGAGCTGTAATTTCTCTTATGGCCGGATACTGGTGTATTGTTGAGCAGCTATCAGCCTAGAGCCCAATTTGGAGTTTTTTTTCTCTAAAATGAGAGAGCAGTCCCTTTGAAGTTCAGCTGTGAAGTCTGTAACAGAAGAACATACTGGCAAAGCTTCAACTGTGTAAAGTTTTGGCAAAGCTGCAGCAAAATTCTTTGTGCAAACTTTTCACTTAAAGCTTTGTTTAGTGTGTATTATCCACCCCCCCTTTTCCCCAGAAAAGCAAGGCTCACCTGAATTCTCACTGAATGACGGTTCAAAGAAATAGACTGTAGCTGCTTGTAATTTACCCAATGATTTGTATCTTTTATTCAGAGATCCTAAATGCTATAACTGGTCTCATGTAATGCTTAGGCATTTATTAACTATTAAATGATATACTTCAAAGATGAAGAAACTTTAACTTATCCTGAATAAACAGCAACTGTTGGTCAGTTTGATCAATTATATGTAGAGACAGGCAATGCAAATAAAAAATGGTGACCAAAAAGGATGAAAAAGTGATTTCTGAACTGCTTCTTTTTCAGATCCCATGCAGATGCTGCTGTTGTTGCACTTGCTACTGAAATCCTGAAAGTCATTGGGCACTGATGCTCAGATGTAAAGAAGCAGGACTCGGGCCTAGATTTGAGTAGTGTTTTTCAGTTATCTTTTAATAAAGATTCATGCTGTACAGTTAACTTATTCATGTTTGAACTAGAAATAGGATTTATATATTTTGTGCTTTAGAAATTTTATAAGTATTTGTTGAAACATTACTTTCTGGTAGGGTCATCTAGACTCTGGCTCCTGGGCCTTCATTTCCCAGTACTCCAGTAAGCATGGCAGTGGAAAGGAGAGGCAGAGCACCCAACTGGTTTCTCCATCATTTAAAACTAAACCAACACCTGTGTTCTGATTGCTGCCACATGTGTGCTTGGACAGGTGACAGATTCAATTAACTTCCCTGCTCTCTTCACCAGGTGCCATTATCTAGTGATACACCCCCTTTCTGGTCACTTCTTGTATTACTTGTCAGGCACTTACAAACATCTGGAGGTTAAGTCCAATTCTTAAACCTGACCCAAGTGTGGAAGCCAGAGTTCAATCTTTAGTTCACAACATTCAGAACCTAAACTCAGTCATGTACATCTTCCCTAAGATAATGTAGTGAAATGCAACTGTTCCAAGACATGCAACAGTTTAGTTGGAAATTTAAAACTCTTATCAGACTGCTATAGTTCAGCAATAATATTGAAAGGATGTTAATACTTTTTAAATCACGCTAAAAAATGTTCATAGCTGACAACTGTCATTGTATTTAAAATAAAATGGACTTCATTACCTGCAAGCCTCCAATAAAGATTACTTTCAGAAAAAAATAAATGCTTTCTTTTTTGTGTTGGTTTCACTCTTACATCAAAGCAGACTAATATTTAGCACTCAGATGTTTTGCTATAAACTATACATTTGAAAATGAGCAATATGCAGCTTATCTAAATGTCCTTAATCCCAAAACACTTAAAATCAGACTCCCAGATATTTAAACAGACTATGATATCACTTTTAGCAGTAACTGCCCATGTGCAACTACATTCCATGTACTTGGTGAACATTTACTGTCTGCCAAGTTTCACAAACAGTTGCTCCTACAAAAAACAACTCAGATGCCCAAGAGAGCAATGTCCATTTTTCCAATGCAATTAATCAATGGGACTACTCTAGAGACTCCAATTAACTCCAAAGTCCTAGACATGTTCAGGTGTGTTAACATTAAGTGGTGTAGAATTATAAAGCAAAGATTCCAAAAACAATGACCTGTGTTCCAGATTGAGAAACTTTTTTTTCCAGTGCTATGCTTTTGGGGGTAAAGCATGCAGGTCTTATTAGATCAAAGTCTGTACAGGCACTTGTGTAGTTTTAAGGCAGTGTAAGGTCTTTGTATACATTTCTGCTTACACAGGTAGGATGAAGTTTTGGGTATGGAATAGTGTCAAGTCACTAAATACATTCAGAGAACGCTCCTGCAAATGTAGGGAATCTGGGTTTTTCCCCATGAAGTTGTTAAGACTAGTCATCCCATGAGGTGTGAGGTTTCATACTTATTAGAAGTCAAAGCAATTAAGTAAAATCAAGTACCCAGTTGCATGAATGCCAGAACCTTACAGTATTTGATAAAACCCGATGTGATAACTTCATCTTCACAGCATAAATATGCCGTCTCAAATACAAATCGGTAGCTCCCTCAGAGAATGCAGACATCACATTTGTCACAGAGAACAAGCTTTTACAGTTCATCCCTTTTCACTATTAATTCACCCAGGAACACACTTCCATTCACCGTGAACCTGCAACAAGGAAAATGAGCCACCTGCAATTGTAAAAGTGTCAATACTGTTGGCAACTTGTGTGAAACATTATGAAAGAAGACAGGCATAACTGAAATAAAAGTCCATTTTATTGTTTAGCCATTTCATAACCATGTTTCCAATAAGCACAGCAGGCTACAACAACTTACGGTTTTCATTAAACTACCTTCAATTGCAAAAATTCTGGCCCCACCCAAATGCACCCCTTTGGAACAATCCTTAGACACTGGAAACAGTTTCTCTGCTTATGTAAGCATTTAAAAGAATGTATTTGGACCATTTCCAATTCCTGGTTTTATACAAAAGCTACACAATGTTACACTTTATTCAGAATACAATTAAATTGATTAGTGTTCTACACCATTACTTGATAAAATTTAGAAACTTATGGAGCATTACCACTATAACTTAACACTACAAGAAAGACTTAAAAGGAATACAAATTACTGCAAAAAATGACTAGACTAGTTTAAAGCAAGCTAGATCAGTACCATTACAGAAACTGAAAAATAAAAAAATAAAAAGTAATAAAAAAAGACAGGCAAGGCTAGGGTTTGAATTTCCATCTTAAGATCCACTCTTGTGCATTCTCCATTTAGGCACCAGCTCCAAAAATCCTTTTGCAGTTTACTCCTCAACCAAAAAGGACCAGAACAAAAAAAGTTTTACTTCGACTGTTCCCATAGGAAACTCAGCTTTTGTTAGTGTCAGGCACTTTCTGAGATACTAGCCCACCCCTCGAGCCCTCTCAGCAACTCTACAGGCCAAATCACAATGCAAGTTCATTCAGACGATACAGCTGTGGAAAAAAGCCAAAAAAGAAACAAGTCAGAAAAAAAATCACTTACTGCTGTTCAGGTCTAGAAAACATTACATTCAGCAAGGCACTGTTTTATGATTAGTAACACTCCCTCCATCACACTTATCATGCAGAACATCACCAGGAAACTACAAAACCTTAGTCTTGGCGGCATGAAGTCTTTGTTGAAAAAGGCTCACTCTTACCTAAAGTAGTAATTTACAGATCAGTATCAAACCAGGCCAGCTGATTGCTATCACCTGGGGGCAAGCCCTCAATCAGGTCCTGGGCATGCCCCAGGTCTGGCAGCCCATCAACTGGGTACTCAGCGCCAGGGTGATGGCCACCCATGTCATGGTCCATCATTGGGTCCATACCCATGGCATCCTGCCCGTACCCGCCAGAGTGGAACGAACGGTAGCTAGGGTCTGCAAATAAAGCAGTTGGAGGGGAGGGGAGGAAAGCACACAATTAGATGTTAGAAGCGTAAAAACAAGCAGCACACCCAAAACACGCAAATAAACCCCTGTACCTACTTTGGCACAAGATGGCACTTCACGCTGACAGGGGAGCCCTTGCTCAGTAACGGGCTCTCCCTCCAAGCGTATGCTATGCGGTGTAGTTAGTCTTACTTGGTGTGCAGTGAAGGTTTATACGCTACAGTTGTTCAGCTGTAGTTACAAGTGAGTTTATTTCAGAAGTGCACTCCAGCTCTCCGAGACAAAGCTGTATCCGGGAAGTGACGCTGAAAAAAAGCTCACCATCTTGACGGTAGCCAAGAGGCTCCCCCTGGGCTCCAATGTCAAGTCCAAGGTCTCCAGTCTAGAATGAGAAAAAACACTAAGAAAAAAAGCAGAAGAAAAGCAGCAGTTTCAAACTATAGAATTAAAAAAAGTATTGTATCCAACCTCTAAGAATGCTTTCCTTAACAGGGATGCAGAGGATGTCAAAACAGACTGGTATTGGATAAAGCACATCAGTGATTTAACTAGAAACCAAATGTTAACACGTATACCACGCACAACCTCTCAAATCGATCTGAAACTTACTGTAAAATAGTTTTAAAATATTTTCAAAGTGAAGGTTACCCAAACTGTGATTTAGCACAGGACTCTTTGGGGGCAAAAAACAACCTCAGGCACACACTGCAAGGATCATTGTAGAGTAACTTGATAGTTATATGAAATACCTCATTCCAGGTCATTGGCTCGGTCCTGAACAGAGAGCTCGTCAGTTCAACAGACAGGCGCTTTTTGTAGTCCTGAGGCTTGTCCTCCGACATGCGGAACAAGACCGCCGCGGCGTACGTAGCTGGAAGAAACACAAAGGGGGCAGAATTACAGCACTTGCCAGCTGGCACAACCCAAGCCCAACAGGGGAGAGGCGCCGGGGAAGCCTCGCTCACCCACGCCCTCGTTCCTGGAGTGGAGCAGCTCGGTCAGGGGGGCCGTGGCCCCCTCCGCCTCGATGGCCTCGGCCGCCTCCTTGTCCTGGGCCAGCTCGCAGAGCACGCCCGCGGCCACCCTCTGGATGTTCTCAATGGGGGAGTACAGCAACTGAAACAGGGAGCAACAGAATACTTCCATTGGGAACCGCTCCAGCAGGGTGGGAGGAGCCCGGTTCCGCAGAAAGGCCAACCAAAGCATGCTTCACCTGCACGAAGAGTGGAATGGTGTTGAGCCCCCGGATGACAATGCGGTTGTGAACGTCTCTTGCCAGGATGTGCAAAGCTCCAGTGCAGCCCTCGACGATTTCTTCCATGCGAACCCCTTCCTGCAACACGGAAATACTTGAGCTCGGTCACTTCTAGACAAACCGAGACCGCTGCATTATTCAACAGGCCCCATTTATCAAGCAGAAATCCCAAACATTTCCCCCCCCCAATCTCGCGTCTGCTCTCAAAGCACGAAACCCACCCAACTCATTACCCCCGTTTCACTCCGGAATCGCCATCCAGAGAAGGAAGCCGGGTTCCCTTATCCTCAGAAGCACAGACTTACCACGAACTGCTGCTGTGTTCCGCCCATGGAGGTGCGGCGCTGCGTGTCTTGGTGCGCTCTCACCAGCAGCTGCACCAGCCTGGGAATGGCGCCCTGCTCACGCAGCGGAGCATGGTTGGCTGGGCACAGGGCCAAGTTGCGAATCAGCCCCACCGTGGCCTGGACAAAACGAACAGCGGAGGGGATGTCTGTGAGCTCGGAGCAACAGGAGGGTCAGCACACATTTCAGCAGAGGCAGATACAGAAGCCTTCAGCCACACAGGCCAGCTGGCCTCACGAGGACACACCTTAATCAGCGGCCAGTGAGAGGGAGGGTGCAGCAGCTTCACCACCACCGGCAGGCCGTAGTGGAGGCGCACCGCGTTCTGAGCCATCTCGGCGTCCTGGTGTCGGCTCGTCAGGTGCCGGAGGGCACAGATGGCGGGCTCCGTGATGTCCTCCCGGTCCCCGGCGCGCAGCACCGTGCGCACCAAGGCCTCGATCCCCCCCACCTGGCACACCATCATCTTGTTCTTGTAGTTGTTGCAGGTGAGATTGGAAAGGATGCCCGCGGCACACGTCACCACGTTGATGTCATCAGAGCCCAGCAGCTGCACCAGGGTGCCAAGGAGGCCTTCCATCCCCTCCTACAACAAGAGGGAACATTGCTGCGTCTGACAATTGACCGTTTGCTTCACTTTCAGTTATGCACCGTAGACCCGGAGAACGAGATCTCTGCTCCTCTGTATACTTGTATATGGCTGGATTAACAAACGAACTTGAATCCCAATAGCAGATTTTGCGGTGTACTAGATAAGGTGCAAGTTCTCGGCCTGGACCTGCGATTTGTTGCACAGAACAGTGTAAACTGTGTGCATGGACTTGATAAGTTAGTAAATGTCCTTGTATAGAACCTAATCTGGTAGTTAGCAGTAGACATTTGCCACTGAAACCAGGTTACTCCTGTAATCCGTTTAGCATTTGCAGCCTGTCACTTTAAAAGCACTTCCTCCAACGAAACAGGAAAAACGCATGTATATGAACTCCAATCTTCTCAAATCTTTGCAGTCACATTTCCAGGTAAAGCACAGGAAATTACTGCTTCAAACCAACCTGCTTTGTTGCAGCATCTGAGAGATTTCTTAGGGTCCAAAGACAGTTCTGAACAAGACGCTGACTTGGGTCTGTGAGGTGGAGTCCCAGTGCCTGCATACCACCTAAAACACACAAATGAAAGCTCACACCATCTCTTTATTTCAACAAGCTCCCAAAGCTGAATAAAAATGGATATCATTTTTAACATACCTGCTTCAACAATGGCAGGCTTATTGCTTGAACAAACAGAAAGCACTTTAAGCACTCGACTGGTGGTCCAAAGCAGCTTCTCGTATGTGTAGGTCCTCATGATGTTGACGAGCGCCTGCGGACCTCCGCTGGCTAGGATGATGAGCTGTAAAGGGGAGGGAAACGCTTAACGTCTTGAAGGGACTCAATCTGTCAGCACCACACCTGGATTCAGGGACCAGCACCTTACCTTGCTTTCCTGGTTGCCATAAGCCAAGATCTGGAGGCAATCAGTTGTGATTGCAAGGAATTTGACATTTGTCTTGTTGAGCAAGGCAACCATTTTCTGAAGGCCACCAGCCAGACGAACTGCCATCTTGGCCCCCTCCTGGTGCAAAAGCAGGTTGTGGAGGGTTGTGATGGCGTAGAACAGTACTGAGTCGACAGGAGACCTGAAAGATCAACACTGACGATAAGGCATGTGGCAAAGCCAAGTCCTAACTCAAAGCAAAGCCATTATCCACACATTACAATAAGTCACTTTGTAAATGTATACAATTAATTGTGCACTGTAGGAGCACAAATCTAGCAGAATAATCAGACCACTAGCCAACTCTAGTGCTATTAGCAAACCCAATCTGTTCATTTGAGAACTAAGCAATGCTGAAAAACAAAAAAGGAGACTAACAGTGTTTAGACATTTATCTCCACCTAAGAACTGGCTGCAAATAAGGTAATATAGCCCATTAACAAAAAACTGAAGCTACAACTTTACTGCTAGTTGCTTTTACTTTGCAACACACACCCACCACAATTTATCTGCCTTTAAACTAAATTGCTCAATTAAACACATCGAAGCAATATACCGCGACACTGAGGACTAGGTAAATGTCAATACCCAGCACGTAGGAGAAAAGATGAGCAAAACCTGCATACATTCAGAAACTGTCTATCCAGGTTAAGTTATATATTCTGTACATATTCAGATGAAAAGCAGATAGGGTGGTGTTAACCTTATGATAAGCCATTAAGAGCCAGATGACACTTACCCCAGCATTTTGACTAAGGCAGGGATGCCACCCGACTTGAATATTGCAAGCAGCCCCTCCCGGTGGTGAGAGAGGTTGTGAAGCGTGCCAGCAGTGCACCGCGCCGTTTCCACATCGTTCGTGTTCTGCATGGTGCGGACGATGGCCGACACCATCTGGGGCGAGCGCATGATGGCATGGCGGGAGGCCTCTTTCTTGGACAGCTGGTGAACCATTACTGCTGCCTTGTTCACAACCACCTGCAAAAGACAGATGGACACGATCACTTAGCTGGGAAGCGGGTGCAGCCAACAGGGGCAAAACCCTTGTACTGCCAAGGAAGAACCCTACCTGGTCCTCGTCGTTCAGAAGCTTGGTCAGCTCTGGGATGGCTCGTGTGGCCAGCTCAGCGTCGTCCTGATAGTTGATCAGGTTCACCACAGCGTGCTTCAGCATCTGGGAAGGTTCTGCCAAGCGCTGCACGTTGGTAGGGTGAGCGCCATCGAACTGCGTGGAAGGGATCTGCATGCCTTCATCGAGTGTTTCTGGAAACATCGCAGCCCTCACTCTCTGTGCTCTGGTCATGGCATACTGTCCATCTATATCTGCAGAGAAAATGACATGTAACTGCTGGGTTTTGATGAAATTACCTGCCAACGTTAACCAATGATCCAGTCCTTTTGTTTCCTCTGATGCAGCTCTGCAATGACACCTCAGGTAAGACATCTGCAGTGCCGACCGGAAAGCTGGGCTGACTTGGCACAGTTCAAGTCATCACCAGCCCCCACAATGCAAGACACAAGAAGCTCATTCCAAAACACGTAATTTCACCTGATCGGTTTTAATCACACCAACAAACGCCCAGCCACAAGGGTGCAGGGCAGAGACACCTCAAAGCACTTCTGCACCCAAGAGTTAAGCAAGCCAAGTTCAAAATGCCCACCTGCCACCTGATCCTGAGTGAAGGACTGCGAGAATCCCGTCTCCCATTCGTACAGGACCTGGTTGTCCACATCGTCGTCCTCAGGGTTGCCCTTCCCACTCAGGGAGGGCGCTGTGGTCGTTGCTCCAGAATGGATGCCAGAATCCAAGTAGGACTGCTGTTGCCAGTGGCTGACTGCTGCCTTACGGTCTGGCTCCATGGCCATATCAAGCTCCATCAGATCAGCTGGAAACAAGGCAAAGTTGTAAAGGGACTCAGACTTCAAATCCATCCCCCCAACAAAAAAAAAAGGCTGTTTTATTCAGAAACCGAAGTGTCAAGGAAACCTGAGGTCATATGTGGATACAAGGAGATTAAGAAGCACAACTCCTTTAAATTAAATTGATGGTGCAAAACAGAAAACTGAGGAAGATTTAGCAAAACTGCTAGTTGTTCTAGATAACATGGCATTACCGCTCGGTAAAAACCCTTAACTTCAACAAAAAGACAGAAAAGTCAACTGTGGAAATGTTCACTGTAACACCTGTAATAAAAACCATGAATTTTTCAATCGAATAACCCCCCTCCCCCCTTCCCTCGCAACTTTCCATATATTAAAGAGTAAGGAAGCCCTCTGCCACTTTGCACCAAAAAAGGGTTAAAACCGCTTCCCCAAAGAGCAAGTGTTTAATTGTAGGATGCAACACAGTAACAGGTATTGGATAACTATACTGGACCCTCCATCTAGCAAGACGGTCAAGTCCTGTCGTAATAACTCAAGCAGCAGGTATTCAATGAACTCACCCTGGGTAGCCATCTTCTGTTCAGAACCCGCAGCCTGCACAGCGTCCTGTTCTGCAGGAGAGGACAGGAGTGTCAGCGCGGTGTATTCCAGTTCAGACAAAGTCAAACCAGGAACATGTGAATCAAGCTCGTGGGCGGGGCGCGCTCTCAGTTTAAATCACAGCCCGTTTTCCCATGTCCGCGTTACTCACAATTTAAATATCCAAATGGCAAGAACCGAGACCTATTACTTTCCAGTGCGGTGGAGGAAAACACCCAACCCCACTCTTGTGAACACCCTCCCCCACAGGAAACTGGCCCGGGGCTGCGTCAGTGGAAATCCTGCCGGGTGCAGAAGCACCTAGGCCGAGATCAGATACGGGGCATCGAAACTGCGCAAACTGCAAAAGAGCTGGCTTGAACTTCCGACGGCCAGTGGCTTCCAGATTTGCTCATCACAAATACTTGAATTCACAGTACTATAAACCAAGCTTTAACTAACCTTTCCAGTGGAGTCTTACCATCGAGTCACAAACATTTTATTCATAGCCTTAGTTTTATCAACTGAATCTCTATTAATAATGTAGTAATTAGCTTTAGAATGAGTATTTAGCAGAACCTCAAAACTATTAAAAACCCAGAGAAGGTGCTTAAAACTGGAATATACATTATGGTTCTTCCACAAACAAAAGCTAACCGTTAGGGTTTTTAAAAAAACAAAAACGCTGAATTAAAAAATAGCCCCCTGTACAAGAAATTAGAAGTCTTTCCTTTGCCAAGAGCTGGATATCTCCAGGGTAGACTGGGACTTGAATTCAGCACTTGAGGCGGTTAGCCAAGCCCATTGTCCACACCTCAGATTCAACCTACCGTTAACACGGAATAAGGCAATTCTATTCCAAATAACCGAGAAATGGTATAAAGCACCCTTATTAAAAACAGTAATGTGAAGCCTGCATGCTGATATAGCTCCCTACTTTAACTAAAAAAAAATGCTGTCGATTTCTTTAAATTTAATCCCACTTCCCTGCATTTCCTTCACTGCTGAGCTCTGCTGATGGTCCTAGCTCTGACTATCACACTGTAAGGCTGACCGGTCAACTCCTGACCACAGCGCTTATACGCTCATCTAGAAGGCTCAAGCAGCAGGTCTGCTACTGCTTCCCTTCCAACCACAAGGTAACATTCCTACCTGCCCCCTGTCTGAAACCCTTAAGGGAGAGGAAAGGGTGTCTATTGGCCATAGACAACTGAAAATCCTGCACTCATCTTTTCCTCACAGGAAGGTACAACACTTTTGTGCACAATCCACCCACAAAAGTCAACCATTTCTCATGCCAGCTGATAACTGGGGGGCCAGTTTTGAGAAAGGGGTCAAGTGATACCCATACCCTCTGAACTGCAGGTATTATTTCCTGGTTTAATAGTTTTCCTGTTTAAAAACACCCCCAGATGCTTGAAGAAAAACAAAAAAGGGGATAATATTCTTCAATTTCTTCACAAATCTCTTTAAAAGAAACCCATATCTGAATAGTGGGGTGCACAAACAAGAAAGTAATGGCTTGCATTCTGAACAGCACTTCTCATTAACTGTCACACACACGTCTACCACCGCCATGTGACACCCAGCTAAATGCCAGGGACAGTTCTACACAACACACCAGCTGGATGTGTTAAGTGACTTCAAATAACTTCAGCCAGAAATTCAGAGAGCCCATACTGAACAAGCACGGAGTTATTTTGCCAGTACACAGGGCTGTTTATGAACAGCACTAAAGCATTATTAATGAGCACGCAGCCAGTTCCTTAGGTCAACATCACACCTGACAGATGGCACCGCCCACAGCCAGTCATCATGCTGGAACAAGAATACTGGTACATCAGCACCCCTTAACACAAGCAACCTGGTTTTCCTTTGAGATCTCAGATCACAGCACCAAACAGGTCCAACCTCACTAAGCTTCCAGGATCAGGCTGCAAGGTGGGAATGCTCCAGGCATGCAAACACCCAGGGTGTTAAAACTGCAAGACCAGCAATATCCCAAAGGGGCACTCAAGACCATTTAAGATTCTACACTGAATAATAAATCCTATGCATTACAGTAAACAAACACAAATAGTGTCAGGCTTGAACAGAGGACCACCTTCGCTTTTTCACAGTACACACTGCTATAAAGGTCCAAAAACAAAGATTCATTCCAGTGAGCAAACATTTAATCAAGCAGAACGTCTGAGGCAAGGTACATACTAAATTATGAAGTGCTCCACATCTGACAGTTTCACTATCTTGAGTACGATTTCCTTAATGTAATCACTCCCAGGCTACCTTAGGTTTTATCATATTAAGATATTTAAAAATGGAAAAATCCTTAGCCATGTTATACAAGTAAGGATCTACACCTGGAACATGAGGAAGACCACAAATGAAGGCCATTTGAGTCGCACAGCTACCAACCCCCGTTCCAGTGAGTCTGGTTGGCAATCAAACCTGACCTGCGCGTCACTGGGAAGAGGAAGGAGGGAAACTGCAACACCCTGCAAAAACAGAAGCACAGGGGACTGCCTGCCCACCCCACACAGGCACAAACCAGAACTCACCCCACAAGCGCGAGGCAGCAGTGCCGAAGCCCCCTGCAGGGCAGCTCATCCTAGAGCCAGTGCCTCACGAGATGGGCTCCCCTGATGGGCTCATCACAACCGGCACGCGACCACAGCTGCCCAGCAGCACGCTCGGCAAAACCCGTCTCAGTCCTAGCATGGCACTGCTCTGCTGAAGACAAAGCTTCCTAGAAAAGGCCAGCCATTTCCCAATAAAAACTCACTGGCACCAACTAGTCACTTCATCCCCTGTAAGTGTTCAAGCGTGGGGGATAAGCTTTCAGTTCTTTTAGCTTATGACCTCAAAACCTTAGCCATGCAAACAGCACTTGTCTACAGCATAAAGATAAAAAGGACATTAAATACCGTCTCATTAACACTACTGTGGAGACAGGGAAGACAGTGTTAGTTAAAAGAATCAAGAAAGATATTCATGCCAAATTAAGAATCTTGTCTATAATTATAAACCTTTAAGGAAACAAAGGGTCCCAAACTACCACTGACCAGTATCTTCAAAATATGAACTCAAGTTTTGAATGTTTATAACAAAGAAACTGCATTTTTAGGAGTTCGCAGTGCTCATTTTAAAACCGTCTTCTCAGAAACATTTCAGTCGTGTTCAGTAAGAAAATTTAGGCTGTAAACAAAATATTACTAGCTTTTGTGAACCCATACAAAAACCATTCTGGACAACGCAGTCTGCACAAACCATCTCAGCAGAACATCTGAAAACACGACTGCGCCGTTGCCCGTCACACACACCTGTGACCTGGCTACAGTGGTCACATGAGGCCAGCCAGCTGCTGCCCCACTGGTCGCCACCAACAAAAGCTGATTCTTTGCCAAGGCTGTTACAGTGAAGGCAAAACGACACGGACAGAGATCACAGCAGCAGCGACATGGACATGACATCTCTCTCACCGACTCTTTGTGTGGCGAACTGGCTGGGACTTCACCCTAATCTTGAGCCCACTGCATGCTGAAGGCTGGGATGATCTTATAGCACCCATATGGGGCCTTACAGCTGAAAGGAGAACCAACCACAGATGCCTGAATGGCTGCTTTGTATTCCTACTCATGCAGCAACAAGGTTACCACATGCGAGACAAGGAACAGTTTGCAAATTAACTGGGCAGAAAGGCAAGTCTTCCTTTGTTCATTGTTGGGAAGCCTGCCACTGTTTTGTTGGGAAATTTGATCAGAAAGTTCATTGTTACGTGGCTTTTACTCTATTGACCTACTATTGTTGAGTTGTGTATTCAAACACATTTCAAGGCAATATGAATGGATGTCACATTCACTTGTTGATTCTGTATTACATTGAATTATACATTGATTCCATGTATTAATAAAAAAAACAGTTTCATGACATTCGCTACTTACAATGTTATAGCAAAGACTACAAAAGTAGCAGGTTATTCTACACACAGTAACCATGCCGATTTAAAAAGAGGTTGTAAACTACACAAAGCCAGAAGCCAGTAGCTTGTGGCTACTAGTGGAAGCAGTACATGGTGCACATGTGCAGTGCACATTTTGCCCGAGGATGCAGATCATGGGATTCTGTCCTCGACACAGGAAACACTGCTGGCCCTCTGCTCTCCAAGCGCCTGGTGCCCAGCACTCCGCAAATGTGTTTTTATGAGGCTCAAGTGTGGCAATCGGGGCACCCCCAGCGAGCGAGCGGCTCGCGGACGCGTGTGGTGCCCGGTGGGGATGAACTCCCGCGGAGGCCAGCGAGGAAGACCCCAGGACCCGCTCAGCACAGCCCTGAGGAGGGGCTGGCGATCCCAAGCAGCGCTCGGGACCCGCCCCTCCACCGAGCCCGTGCCCGAGTGCGCTACACCACACCGGCTCAGCTGTACACTGTTCACCGAAGGAGACGCACACTCCTGCCAGATACAGAAAGGGCTTTTACCCAGCTAATTGATTCCAGAAACCACAAGAGCTAACAAATCTGAGGAACAGATGAAAAGCAGTTACACACCATATTCGAGTCAAGTGAAAATATACCTTCATAAGTAACAAATTAAGGACTACACTAGGCCTGAATTGACAAAATTATAAATAGGATTTCAAGAGGCGAATGCATGTCATATCTAAAAAGAAACAAAGGCTTGTCTTCAACATGGGAAACCAGCAGTATTCTAGACCCACAGACATAACCAAGTCCTTGGCAACAATGACGAGATCTGCAAAACCTAGCCGCTCAAAAGCTACCATTATAGTTCCAGCTCCAATAAAGGATTTCATACGCAGACATGGCAACTGCTGCACATTCCTGCACTCCCCGATTCACAAGCATCTTCAGACACAATGAATTGCTATATTAACATGGTTTAATCAACTCCCCACTGTACATTAGTATGGACTACCCAGTTGTCGACACCATCCAGAACTAGCAAAAAATGCTCGTGGATCTCCAGCCTAGAAAGAAAAAAATCCCAAGTGCTTTAACCAGTCAGCTGGTAAGCACTGAAGCAGCCAGGGAGCTGCAAGAGGCACTGAGATGCAAGCAACAGTTTAGGGCAAACCGGAAAGGTGGTCTTGCTAAAGAGAGTCAATGCCCATGAAATCATAAAAATGTGCAAAGCATGCTGCTCCCAGCTCGAGCCATAAATGATGCAATGGGTCACAATCCAGCCCCTGGTGATGAGAAGACATTCAAACTCATATGCCTGAATGCTTCCCAGTCAGCTCATCTTCCCTATCACACAAGCCACACACTCCCTAAGCACTGCACCACCATAACGTGACAAACTATCCCCGGACACTTAAAAACACCAGTGGGGCTTTCATTTCCTGCATGTAGAATAAGGTCACTGTTTTAACGTGTATAAAATGGGACCAAACCAAGAAAATGCCCAACTAATACTGAAGCTTTCCACTTCACAAGCCAGACATACCAAAACAAAGAGGGGAGAAAACCGCCTACTGTCACTGTACTGCCCTGCCACTTCAAACTACCCAAAGCAGAGGGGTGGGGCTTGTCCCAGTCCTGAAATGTATCCAGTGATAAGCCTCCACTAATCAAAACCACAATGGGATTAGACAAGCTAGAAAAAAAAGCTTTTGCAGTTGGCAGAGCAATCAAGATGACTCAATCAAACCAGCCCGTTAGTTTTGTCGCCACATGTATTATAAGGACAGCCCTAGATCTGTGAAGTAACGGCAAGTTAGCCTTTAAAAAAGTATTCTAACAATTACTTTTCAACAGGGAAGTCAAAGTTAGGGCAGCAGCACCTTCAATGAGAAGATGAAGATTCTACAGCTGTCACTTCAACCCAAGACCGTAATATAAATTGGTAACGAGTAGGAAACAAGACTCAACTCTACCAAATTTAAGGTAAGAAAAATCTGCTGCAAATTCCAACAAGTTGCAAATATTAGGTCCTAGTCTTTGCTACAGATCCCTGTAAGCACACAAGGCCCCACAGAAACCTACCTGAATCCACAGCAACACAAACACAAAGACATGAGCTAGTGCCCAGGTGTGGCTTCACAGAACTGCACAACGTGTCACTTTTCATTCTATACATTTGTGAAGAACTCAATTGCAAACTGACAAGGAACCACAAGAACAACCATTTGAATGAAGAGGTTAACTCCCCTTTCAAAACCATCACAAAATGCCCAATGCCGCCTGGTTGAACACTAAACCTCGAGGTTCGATCATCCTTTGCTGTACAAGAGTAACTATGCCAAACCATGGAGTATAACCATCGTCGTGCTGAGTATTTACTCCAACAGCTATTTTACCTTATACAAAGATCACAACCCCCCCATAGTCCTGGTTTCATCACAGGTCATTGTAACAGTTGCTCAAATCGATGGTCGTGGAAATGAACTGATTCAATCCCTGACCAATCTACCCAGGTCGGCATCGCACACAATCAATCATACTGGCCCGTTCAGCCCCAGCCATCAGTCAGCAGTGCTGAAGCACAATCCACATCCCTTCATGCGGGAGGACTTCCAACCCGTTTACACATGACACACGTTTGTCCTTCACAAAATGAAGTCTCCACGAACTCATCTGGTATTTTACATCGCTAGACGTTCACACAGCAGGCTGCCCACAGCGACTGTACCGATGGCCCTGCAGCAGCAGCCTGCAGGACAGCTTGTGTCCATTACTCAAGTCTGAGCTCTTTCAAACTGAGGAAAACATGGGGCCAGCTGGAAAAAATACCTTACACCAGAAACACCGGTCTTTCTCTAGCAACGGAAATGAAACTGTAGGACCCACTAATTCAATACAAGAATTACAGTATTCCACGTCAACTCATTTAATTATGCAAAAAAAAAACGTCACAAAGGCAATTCTTACTTCAGGCAAGGAATCAAAACACAGTACAGCAAAAGGGAAAACTACGTTTTATGTGACTATGTCCAAAAACTTCTAAACTATTCTAATCTGCTTTTATTTTAATCAAATCCAGTTATAAAGATTATAAACAAAGATTTGATTCACCTCTACACACAAGCATATTGAGGATCGGGGTAATAACCCTTAATTCACAAGTCATTCTTGAACCAGGAGGCAGGAAATCTTTATTTACCTACACCACACCTCTTGTACAGACTACCCCCCCACCAATTACCGCTAACAAAAAATAAACAGCCTACAACCAATAACACTTAGTTGCAGTACTCAGGAAGAAGAAACAGTTGATTAGTTCTCTATGAAAATCCTGACTGTTCCCAACTTGATCAACAGTAAAACACCTTTAAAGCGCTGTTGTCCGTGGCTGTGGCATTCCAGGTTGTGGACATGTTTGAGAGATTAGTTTTGCCAAGATTAATCATAAAACAGTCGGGGCCAATCTAGGTTAGTCGACACAGATCTTATTGTGAATAAATGTAAAAAACCTGACTGTGTTGGGGGTGTCTTAAAACATCAAGTCCAATAGGTCTCTGTCTCATTTTGAGCCCTTTAACCTCCACCATGGAGAACATACCATTTCTGGCATTTTCCACCCAGAGCAAATCACCTAACTGATCTCAATCAAGGTTTAGCATAGACCTTTCAGATAACGCAAACAAAGAAACCACCAAGCGCTCACAAGTAAGCGTGCCACAACCCCACCTATGCAGCAGAGTATGTATTATGTAGGGCACACATGACCAAACATCTCACGCCAAGTTTCAGTCCCACAACCCCCTGAGTCTGCCACTGCCCAACCTGAAGCACACCAGTGCCACCAGTCCACTATGAAATCCCACCCCACCCTCCTCCCCACAGGCCAGCGCAACCACATTTTTTCCACGGGCCGAGAGGAATGCCTGAGCTCTGCTCACTTCGGCACTTCTCCGCGCCCGCGCTGCAGCTGAAAGGGCTCGTGGTGAAGAAATAAAAGATCTGCTGTCGGGCTCTCGGCCCCCAGCTTCCAGACAGCCGCCTGTACCTCCCTCACACATATGGAACTCATTTGGTGCAGAAATCTTCAAAGGAAAGGCAGGCTGCTAGCACACCTCCCCCCAAAACCGCCGAGCAGTGAAACACGACCCCGAAGCCTCCAGCTTCGCCTGCCTCTGCACTGCCTCGCTCCAGCTCCTCGCAAGCCAGCCTGAGCGGCACACAGCCCAGCCCTCCACACAACAGAGCCACACAGCCAGGGCTCAGGCTGAACCAGAACCTCGGCTCCACCTGACTGCTCTGGGGCTCGGGGCTGAAAGCGCTCCCCCGAAGTCACCTGTTGATCTGCAGTTCCCCCCTCCGGGACCTTACTCAGAGCTGGGGCAGTTGAACCCCCCCGCAGGACCTTACTCAGAGCCGGGGGCAGTTGAACCCCCCGCAGGACTTTACTCAGAGCAGGGGCAGTTGAACCCCCCCGCAGGACCTTACTCAGAGCAGGGGCAGTTGAACCCCCCCACAGGACCTTACTCAGAGCAGGGGCAGTTGAACCCCCCTGCAGGACCTTACTCAGAGCAGGGGCAGTTGAACCCCCCTGCAGGACCTTACTCAGAGCAGGGGCAGTTGAACCCCCCTGCAGGACCTTACTCAGAGCAGGGGCAGTTGAACCCCCCCGCAGGACCTTACTCAGAGCCGGGGGCAGTTGAACCCCCCGCAGGACCTTACTCAGAGCTGGGGCAGTTGAACCCCCCCACAGGACCTTACTCAGAGCAGGGGCAGTTGAACCCCCCCGCAGGACCTTACTCAGAGCTGGGGCAGTTGAACCCCCCCACAGGACCTTACTCAGAGCCGGGGCAGTTGAACCCCCCCGCAGGACCTTACTCAGAGCTGGGGCAGTTGAACCCCCCCGCAGGACCTTACTCAGAGCAGGGGCAGTTGAACCCCCCGCAGGACCTTACTCAGAGCTGGGGCAGTTGAACCCCCCGCAGGACCTTACTCAGAGCAGGGGCAGTTGAACCCCCCGCAGGACCTTACTCAGAGCAGGGGCAGTTGAACCCCCCGCAGGACCTTACTCAGAGCTGGGGCAGTTGAACCCCCCGCAGGACCTTACTCAGAGCCGGGGCAGTTGAACCCCCCGCAGGACCTTACTCAGAGCAGGGGCAGTTGAACCCCCCTGCAGGACCTTACTCAGAGCAGGGGCAGTTGAACCCCCCGCAGGACCTTACTCGCAGCTGGACAAATACAGAGGTGCCCCCAGCCCACTCTCACGGCTAACGAGCAGGAAGCAGCCACAGGAGTCCGGGTCACGACCGCGGCTCTGTGCTCCACACTCACCCACCCGGGGGGGGGAGGGGTCGACCACCCAACTTCCCTTCCCGTTCAAACAAAACGCCACCCCAAAGTTAAAGCGCTGGGCATTTCCCGGAGCGCGACTACAGTCTTCGTGCGTGGGGAGGGGGGGGCTCCCCACCCCCACGGCCCCGCAGCCCGGCGCGCAGTGCGGGCTCTCGGGTTTCACTCAGGCTCCTCCCCGCCTTCCGCTCCGGCCTCTGTCCGGCCGGCGGGGCGAGGGGACCGGCAGGCCAGCAGCCCCCGGGGCGGGGGGGTCATTCAGCCTCTCAGCGCCCCACTCCCACCAGCAACAACAACACGGCGCACGAAGTTCAGGCGCCACCACGCCCGCAGCTTCACCCCCGCCTGCCTGCCCGCCTCCCCCCCAGTCAAGCAAAAACAACAACTCGCTACCGAGCCACGCAAACCGGGGGGATGGAGGAGGAAAGAAAAAAAAACACGATGAACCGCACGCGAGCGCAACCCCACCACCACCCCACGCGAGCTCGAGCAGTTCCTCGAGGGTGGGATAAACTCGAGATTTCCAAGCCCCACGCACCCCCCCCTCCTCCTCCCCGTCCACATGCACACACACACACGGGACCCACGATCACCACACCTCACGGCCCGTCCGCACTCCAACTCTCCGGCACCGGGAGAGAGCAGCCCGACAGCCCAACAGCCCCGGACCCCCGACACGCACACGCAGCCCACTGCAGGTCCCGAGTGGGGGGAGACAGCCCGAGAGAGAGAGCCGGGCCACCCCGCCGGGCGCCCTGCCTGCCTGCCTGCCGGCCGGCCCGGGGCTCACCTACCGCGGCACACCGCCTCTCTCCGTCCCCGGCGCGGACCGGCCCGGCTCGGCTCGTCGTGCGAGGCGCTGGAAAGGGCGAGGAGAAGCAGCAATAAACCACCTTCGGCGAGGACGGAGGGTTAGGGAAAGCGAAGAAATCGAAGCCGAAAAGGCGCTCGTCCACCGCCGCAGCCCAACAGCAGCTCCGCCACAGGAAGCGGACAGAGAGACTCAAAATGGCGGCCGGCGGAGACGGGCTCTTATAACGCCTCCCGGGGCCGCTGTATCCTGCCGCGGAAAGTAGAGCCCTCCATCCGCGCTCCGCCTCCCGGCCCCCCCCCCTTGGAAAAAAAAGAGCAACGCCAACCACAACAACACAAGCCGAACAACACAAAACGGGCCCGACCCGCTGTCCTGTCGCGGCTTTAACGTCTGCGCGCTTCGGGTCGTTCGTGTTGTGTTGGGTTTCGCCGTTGTTGTTGTTTTTTGTTCTGTTTCACTGTGCCCTCGCGGCGGGCGGAGGGGGGTGAGGGGTTAGAGAGTGCGCAGGGATACGGGAGGTGCGGTGGCGGCGAGGTACCTATTCATGAGGCTGGAATGCGAGTGGGTGTGGGTGTGGGAGTGGGTGAGGGTGAGTGAGGTGTGGGTCACGGAGGGTTCCCAGCCGAACCGCAGGGCGAGGGGAGACCCGCCTCGGTGTGCACTCCGGGGACCTTTGTCCTCCAGTGACCGAGCAGACCCGACCCACGGGTGCACCCGTGGAAAACAAGAGAACACTTCAGATCTCATTTTGTTTAGAGTTTTTTTTTTAAATAAATAAAGCATGGGGGGGTCACGGCGATGTGGTGGTAGGGGGTTGTGTTTTTTTACGGGGTGTCCTTGCCGGCCCCCGGTCCGACCCCCAGCGTGCGTGTCGTGGTCGACAGGAAAACATCAGACGGCACAGGCGCCCCAGGAACAGGGCAGCGGATCGCCAACTACAGCAACAACAAAAAACACCCCAGCTAGCGCAACTTAAAGCCCTTTCATTCGTTTTACGAGACGTAGCAGTGGAAATCCGTGGTTTCATTTATGCGGCTTTCCGTTTGAAGAGCATTGTTTTTAAAAAAACAAGTCAGCTGTGTCACAATGTAACCTCGCACCGAGGTAGAAAGTGTGAAAGCAGCCGAGAGCGACCCGATCAGAGCTGTTTCTTCAGTGTTGTCCGGCAGGACGGGCGATGAGATACTTTCACTGAACCCGCCAGTTAATTTGAACTAACACAATTGCATGCAGGATACAGTTTTAAAACACAGTGTAACATCATGAGGCGATACAGTGCGCCAGTCAGCTGTGTTGGGGATGGGGAATCACGGCCGTGGGGACGCGCGACACCCGGTCGCCCGTGGGGCAGGGCTGACGTCACTCTTCTCTTGGTTTCGAACCCGCACACGCTGGTGACGCGTCGGTGACGCAATGGTCTCACAGCGGAATCGATGCCATTCTCGGCGAAAGGGGCACCCACACCGAACGCGAGCGAAGTCTGGAGCCCTGCGGTGGTCTGGAGTCTTATTGGGGGTGTAGTATCCCCCTGTCCACTCCTCACACCCTGTTCTTATAAGACGGTCTATAGGCTGCTGCCACCTCACCGAATACGCGACTCTCTCATTATTGTGGGTGCGTGTGGTATAACAGGCATCTTCACACCGGCGGCGAGTGACGTCGCTTTGCACAACATACAACCTGTTTTCACCTTTTTCTTTTTTCCTCCGTCGGCTCCCACACTCACACTGTGGTGCATCGTCATTTTTTTCCGGTAAAGCATTACAAGGTGTTCCTAGAACCCAGGCAGGTGCGAGTCTTGTGAAAACACGACTTTTTGTTTTGTTTTGTTTTGTTTTGTTTTGTTGGGGGCGGCCCGTCTCTTCGGCTGTGCCGAGTGGGAGCGCAGTCGCTCGCACGGCTGCTGAGAGGAGCGCCTTGGATTGTGTCCGAGTTGCCTCCGGTGTGGGTTGACACTGGGAGACGTCGCTCTGTCCGCCGTGAAGATATGTGTATGACCACGTAGATTGGTAAAATTAATGGAATCATAAATGTTGTTTAAAAAAACGAACAAGCTCACAGTCGACACAAACTGTTAGGGATTCGTAAAAAAGAATTCTTTTTACTAAATTTACAATAACTCAATAAATATATAGCATTAGTCTGATGTACATACATTGTATTTATCTTCAGTTGGCAGTGAATTACTGCTTTATATTGTTTTGTTATCCAGTGATTTTACGATTCCGAGTTTGAAGAAGTAAATTTCTTCATGAGTAAAAAAATACAGTAGCTTTTGTTATTTGCATAACTGTTTTTACTACTCTCCCTAATTTCTGCGATTTAAGCACAGAAGTAAAGCTCTTCGCACAGTCTGCTTGGGGAAGATGTTCAGTTCTTCAGCATGACAGTGGTGACTTGCACAAATCGCTTTGTAATAACAAGAAATGGTGATTATTTTGTCATAATATTTTTCTACCGCTTGTCCTCTGAGGACTGTAGTTATCGTCTTGTGGTGCTGATGTATAAGTTACAACTGTCATTTCTTAAACCTGCATTCTGGTTACATTAATATACAATGGTCTGCATTGCTTCTGAATATATATTTATAGCCCAGTACACAGATTTAAAATACAGTCTCTCTCTGTGCACGTAATCAGAAATTATTATGGTAAGTGGTCTTTTGTTTTCTGCACACAAGAATGTAATCATTTGCTGTCCATGAGCTGCATTTGGAGCATGCACATCGTGTTTGAACATGCTTGCACAAACAATATTCATAACAAAAAGGTATACGGTTATTGTTAATTATAATTCCTGGTATTCATAGAGCCCCTTTAATCCCCAAATTAAAAGATATGGGAGTGGACCCACCACGCAGAGCCCAGCTAATAACGGGCAGCAGGCCCACTCACTACACGGCAGGCTGCGTGCCGCGGTGAGACAGAGCTTCACCAGGTGAAATTAAGAAGGAGCGCCGGGTAGGCCAGATTGGGGAGGCGTAGAGCAGGAGTGTGCAGGGACATGGAGGTCAGCATCCCACCTCTCACGGGCTGTGATGGGATCAGGTAACTGGGACCCCCCCTTCAACGTTTCAGCCATTTTAACTATACTGCGATTAGATAGGAAGACACCAAAACACGGGACCTAGGATTCCAGCCGAGCGACGCACTTTGAAGCTTTGCGGGTCCGGCGAGACTCGTGGGATGGCGGAGGTTTCTGGAAACGACAGGGCGTCCAATAAACATGCGCTCCTCCGTGGATGGCACGTCATGAGGCGAGCAGTGGGTCCTCGGCGCTATGCACCCCGGATGAGCCCAGGGAGGCAGTGACTGTCTCCAGAAGAGCGGAATACACAGGAACCACGAGTTCCGAAATCTGTTTTTATTGACAAATTTAAAGCGCAATGTTGCAACACGATTTAATGAGCAGAACACCTGGAAGTGTCTGGGTAAGCCTCCAGATATCCACTGCCGTATCTCTCATGGCTAACATTTGTCCTACTTATGTAGTCCCAGAGGGTTTTTTCTAGCGCTTCCAAATCCAGCGTGTTACATGCGGTCGTAATTGATTGTTAATTTGAACTTTTTCTTTTATCGTGTTGTTATGGAACTGAAAACAGGACGCACGTGTTGGGTGAAATATCATCTGAAGTGAAGCAATCAGTAGAAACACGTGGACCACACGACACAGGTGACTTGTTGTTTTAAATGTTCTGTGATTTTTCTGTATTCACGTGGACACTTCCCACGTAAACGCATAAACATGTTATTCATCCAACACTTTGTTTATCTGACAAAACAACACTTTGGCGTCTGTAGAGCAAGGGACTCAAATTCAGTCCTTTTCCCACCATGTCTGGTGTCTGGTCCACCTGAGCTCTCAGTAACCTACCTGACAATTATTTAACATCTGTGTAACTGGAAAACCTAAGATGTTCTACAGGTAATTGAACCTGTAATGACTTAAGTAATGAACCGTGAAAAAGGTTAAGAAACAGCCTGTTTCTGTCAAACTAAGAAAATAATTAGGTTAATTGTTTAATTGACTCCTTGGATTGGAATATAGAGTTCCTTCAGGGATGGAGTTTGACACCCCTGATCTGCACTTAGGTTACCAGAGTGCTTTAGGCCTTCAAACGTTAACGACTGGTGGAATTGTTTAAACCTTAAAGCTAAACACTGAACGGAATAGACGATTCAGATCTCAAGTCTGAAATGTCACGTGTATATTATAGTTTAATGTCTTCTCAATTTTTTCTTGAAAGTCCCATTGATAAGAAACTTTACTGTGTGGCAGCACAGAAGCAAACCCCTACAGTAGCTTGCCCTCTGCTCCTATTGGCTATCAGCAGAAGCCTTTAAAGATTTTGAAAAATGACTCTGTTGTATAGGTTTGTGTTTGTGTCTTATACATTCCAGTGAAAAGCCAAAGAATATGAAAAGGGAATCTTTTTTTTTTAGTGGTGAAACTACCAAGAGCAGATGTAAAATTGTACAATTATTATTATATGTGGAATATTTCCACAACAAGAACGAGCAGCACTCTCTTTGTTCCAGGCTGAAGATCCGCTCTTCCTTGCGTGATGTGGTGCTGCATCGTGCTGCAGTCTGCAGGGGTTGGGAAACTGCAGCTTGACTGTGTGTGTTGCTTCCATCGCATGTGTTCAGGGTGGGTATCTGTAAGGAAGGCAGGTAAATCCATCTGATCAGTGTGTTATCTGAGAGGGTCAGCTGTGACACAGTGCACAGGAATAAAACCTGTATACTGTGAAAGAAGTTCACTGAGCAGAGCTGATCTGAGAGTCAGAGAGTGCGAGTAGTCTGCACTAACAAGCAGTTCATTGTTTACACAACAGTTGATGGACCAATTCATCTTAATTCATGTAATATACTGGAAGTGCTCTGCTGGGCATGGGAAATATGACAGAATCATTCACTTAAGAGTTCCTCTCTGAGGAAAGTGTTATTAGTGATTGCTATTGTTCCTGTGCAACAAATTGTACGATCTAGTGAAAAGATCAGTAGATCATTTATTTTCTAGAAATGCGCTGGACCTTTTATATACCTCTCTCCTCAAACTCCCGTGGAAAAAAAATCCATGATTTAAAAAAATACAGTTGCAATAATATCAAAATAGTTCCTGAGCCAGATATGCATCATGCTCTTTACCTGTTTATCCGAGTAGATTAACAGAGCAGAAAACAATTTCACCAGGGACACCAGAGTACAAGCGTTGAACGCCTATTAATGCTTGGAATACTTGGTGAAGAAAAAAATTGGCTTATGCCGCTTGGTTAATGGACAGCCTCTGGCCACAGGACAAGGAGGCTCGAACCCGTTTCAGAGTGGAGTGGACCAGGGGCAGCTGCAGGAGGGAGGCTGGAGAGGAGTGCAGTTTATGTCGGGACTTTCGTAATGATGGTGTGTATATACAGCTGTGTGAGATTGACTTGTCCTTGTTGTCCCTCCCCAATGGCAGTTGATAATGTCCCACAAGTGGCTGATTGAACTGTTGCGAGTCCTGCATCTGAATGATTAGAAACACTAGATGTTCACGGTGCGAGACCTGGACCCAGTGTCTCCAGTTACTGTTGTGAAGCTGATTACAATGTGACGTTGTAATGGCAGGTGGTCAAGACACATCTTTCACTCTAAGCAAGAAAGGCAGATGATGAAAGAAGGAAGTTTAATTGTGGGTTATTGTCTCAACTGTGTGCAGAGCAGGGAACACAGGGACCCAGCAAGGATCATGCGTTGCTGTTGGTCTTGAGTTCTGACCGTTTTTTCAAACCTCGTGCTGCAAGACCTTCTGTGAAAACAGCTCACTGTCTTCAGAAAAATGCATGTCTTTGTCATCATAGAGAAATATATTTGTAAGCTAATGAGTTACAGATGAATTGTACATGCTGCCCCTTTACACAGTAAAATTTAATAAAATCCGAAGCAGCTATATTGTCAAATATGAGAAAAGGGAACGCAGAATTTATTCTTAGGAACACACATGGTCTTTCAGCATATGCAGGGGGCTGGGCTTCACTGCTGTGTTCCCTATTGCAGGCTCACTGTCAGCAGTTGGTTCAGACTATATGCATGATTTCATATCTGTTTTCCCACAACATTTAACAATATTGTTCCAGTTTCAGTCACAATGTCTGGCTTTAGCCAGCAGGCTTATCTTATATAAAGGTGAATTTTGTTGATCATGATTATGCTAAAATGTTACATTTATTTTTATATATAAAAGTTTATGCTGATGTACAGTTTATAACAACAGAAATATTTTGTTGAAGAAGCTTAGCTGTTAAAAGCCACTTGAATACACACAGACCCTCTCTGGCTCTGCTGAGAGACACAGATCTACTGTACACCCCTGTTTTCCTGGTAGGCCTCAGGAAAACGAGGCACAGTGAAAGAAATCTATTGCTCGTGTCAGCCCAGTGCTTGGAGCTCGTGGTAAGTCCTGGGTTGAGGAACCGCAGTATTCTGGCCTCAGCTATATACTCTTGGACAAGCTTAGTAGGCCCTGGTTGACATTCTTAAGTAACAAGACACAAGTCTCTAAAACCACAATGATATTTTTTTTTTCTGTCTGCCAGAGTAAATCAGATCAAATGGTGCCGTGGAAACTCTCGTAGTTTCATTCATCTGTAGAGATTATTCCCAGTTTGTAGCCTGTACGCCACACATCGACACTTTAAAGAGGACCCATCGAATGGACCGGGAAAGTCTGACACTTCAGACAGGACACAAACACTATTCATTCTGGAATCGTTCTTTTGTCTAGGCCCCTGCACACATCAGCTGTAATGAGCACCTCCAATCCCTTTTTCTTTAATTTGTGCTGAAGAACTGCAAATATAATTAACTCTGAAGAGGAACCTCTTTCCAGGAAACCCATTGCAATAAACATGGTTGAAACATTAGTTTCAAAATATGTATTTGCAGTGCCTTAATGAGCTTTTCATCTGGTGCATTTAAATCATTTTAAGTTGTGTAGCCAGTACACACAAGCAGATACATACAGTGTATGTGTAACCTGTCTGTTTGCAAGTTTTATTTTTTGTCAGGGCTGGGTGAGCATGACAGGTAGATCTATATTCCTACAACATTATTAAACTGATGTTTATGTAAAATTTAAGCTCTCAGAGAACTGGAAGGATATATCCTACTCTCGGGCACTGGAAGCTGGATGTCTCATCTGTTACCTTGTATACTTACCCTACGGAATGTGCATTGCATTTTAAGAACCCCTTTCACTTTTTTTGCAGACATTTGGCAAAATCCTACTGGTACACTTTATGTATTTATTTACGTCTGGGTGAAAATAATGGCCCCAGTGGCAGCTGCTTCTGCTTGTATTGGTCAAGAAGTTATTTTAATATTCTGTACTCTACAGTTTTGATTTGTTCATCCTCTCCAGCTTGCGGTGTTAATCTGTAATACTTTTACAGTCACCGCTTTTTATGTTGCTAACATCATATCACAAGTTTGAGTCTTACCTGGTACCCACCATTCTGCTGATACTTTTTAACAGATGTCTGAAACCGATCATTGTGTTTTCGTGGCTCCTCTTAATGAGATCTTCAAGTCCTGTGGCCTTTATCGAGGATTAAATAATTTTCTTTAAAAAGCTGAAGGATGTGCCATTTCATCTGTTAGGTCTTCAAGCCTGGGAAACACGAGGCCTTTAAACAGCACAGAAATTGAGACAACATCCAATTCTAATCAAACCAGCCCAGAAAGACATCGAGCAAATCCAATTTATTTTATTGTTATTCAGCTTCTTTTTTTAAACTCCTGTAGGTGGTTTATGTTTTATTTATATGATTGAATGATCAATATAAAAATTTCCCCCTGAGCATTATTGTGTGCTGGAAAAAAAACAGCATTTATTGCTTTTTTCAAATATAGTATGAGGCTCATAAATTGCTGTTGCTGTATGAGTCTAAGCATTTATTTTTATCGTAATATACAGGGCACTGTTTTCCATCAAATCTGCATTAAGTTAAACAGGCAATTTAGAAAGCCTCTTATGACTAATTGCACAAAAACTGGGGACAAATAGGATTTGGATGGCCTAATGAGGAATCACTGAGTCTAGTTCCAACAGATATTCCTTAAATAATCACTTTCCTCGTTTTCTTTTGTGTAAAAGATGACATGTGTATTGCTTTAAGAATACACTGTAAATAAAAAATGTCTTTGCGGATAGTAAGTGTTAATGTTTTTTGTTTCAAGTGAAAGGTGCAACTAAAACGTTTGGTATTTCCTGTGCCTGGATACGGTATACGTGATATGTTTCTTTATAAATAAATATCTGCATGAAAATCGTCTGAAATTAACAGAAATATGTGGAAACCTTTGCTCCTTTATTTAAAAGTATGTAAAAACTGCTTTAAAGAAAAATTTAAAAAGGTCATTTTAGATTTCCAAATAAAATGTACACATACTATACTTCAAAGAAACTTCAGAAAAACAGGTTTACCTTTTAATACCAATCTGCCATTTTCTGCTACAATAATTGATTACTACAGTTGGTTAATATAAAAGAAAATGTTTTATTTGATTCTTCAGTGTAGTATTTTGCTTTTTCCCCATATAGGCTAACAAGGCAAAAGACAACAGTTTCTAAAATGCTAGACTCCATCTAATAATATGAATACATAAATTAATCAACAATTTTTGAATTAACTGAATAAATAATGTTCCCCAAATATTTTGTCTTCTTCTATTACATTTTTCTTCTCCTACTAATTCTAAACCAATATTTTAAGCTTGCAAAAAAAACAATACATTTTTTTTTAGATTCAGATTTTTTAGATCAGATTCTTCCTAAGGCCTAGGTATCAGATTTCATTAAATTATTCTGACGTTAGGACATCCAGTTTATACTATATATATAAAAATATTTATAGTCATTTATATGTAGGTAATCTATTTAGAACTGTTAGAACTATCCAGTTTAGATCATTTTTTAAAAGAAAGTACTGTATGTGCAGCATTCTATGGAAAATACACACTAGAATACATAAATGTCTTTAAAAAAACTGTAACTCAGACTTGTGAAAGTCATTTTGTTTGTGTTTTGCTACATGACTTCAATTCAAACTCAAGTGCAAGCAGTTTTAGAATTGTGCACAGGACGTTTGCTGTTTGTACCAGACCTGCACTTTGGTGTTCATTTTGTAACCACCCCAAATTCATATGTGAGAGTTTTTATTCTAAACTACAAGGCACCTTTTTTATTTCCTAACATTGTTTTACAAATTCTGCTCTTCTTGAAATTATACTCCATGCTAGCGAATTGAATCATCCCTTAAAGATGGATCAAGCAACAAAAGCATTTTAAGATGATAATGATGAATAATAACCACTGAAAACTGAATAAAAGCCATTCTGTCACTGTAATACACAAGCAGTAAGTATTCAGACAAAAATCACTATCATTATTATTGCTATACATAATACTTTAAATGATTGCAGTTTTGAAAGCTGTGATTTACTTTAATACATGGAAAACAAAAACAGCTCACAGGTTGTATATATTTCCATTCACAGCACTTTTTTGTTTCCCTTGATGAATAACACATTTATTTCAATCTGAAGTACGACAAAGTCCAATACAGGAAATTGGTCTTAATTGTTTTCTATACTTTTAATAATAATATAGTTTGGGGAAAAAATAAAACTCATATAGTTCAACACTTGGTAAAATAGGGATGATGCAGAGGGATAATACTTGGATATATTTACCAATATCAAAGAAATTAAAAGCAATATTTTAGTAAAATGTTAGTTCAGACCATTATTTGGAAAAAACTGCCTTCACTTTAGTAATCACTGGAAAAGGTTTCAAGGCAAGGTGTATTAATACAGACAAAAAAGAAACTTAATGTTTTTTTTCTGATAATTAAAAATAAGATGTCTAAAAATACTTCTTTCATAAGGACTCTCTTTGTATGTATTAGTTTTAGTTATTACTGCAAACTATACAACACTAATATTGATAAACGTGGCTTTGTGTTTATATGGATGAGCATTTAATAAACAATTCCCAAACCATTGACAAATGTTTTTCATAGACACTACACTATTATAAAATAATGATTACAGTTATCATTATATTATTATGTTTTGAATTCTTAGATTCAGACTCGACAAAATGTGTTAAATATATTTAATGATATTTTTTTCAATTATTTTGCATGCCATGTTTGAAAGTTGAATTAATCACATCAAGTCGACAAACTGACAATCTTTAACTGACCTGTGTGATTTGTTTTTTTATATTTGCCAATCAAGTGGTTTTTAAAAGCTTTTATGAATTGAATTTGTGTAGGAAAAGCTTTATAAAAAATAGGCCTGAGATGAAAATGCTATGTAGTTTAGGAGAGACTTGTGTTTTAGTTATGGAAAAATGTCACTGTAAAAGCAATTTATAACACTCAATAAAAGTGAAACAAGCAATCCATAGTACCTACTGTATGAGAAAATAAAGCAATATGCAAGGAAATTGTCAGCTTGGTTTACCTATAATTTTCCTGTATGTCTGTTATGTACAGAGCTTCAATGTCAGTATTTTGCCCTTTAACAAAATAACAAGTGGAAGCTAAATTATTCTTCATTAAATTATTCAATATAGATTCCCTCAATTCAGTTGGAAATAACTGACACGTTTACAGATTCCAGCCAAAGTTACCAGGATTTTGGAACAAAACAAATTTCCTGACCCAGATTCTTTTTGAACTGAATTACGACGTTCCCCACTTTGTTACACTGGAATAACAATGCAGGACATGTGTATTGCTCCTATTGTCCACCATTCTGCATGGTGAGGAGCTCAGCCCTGATTTAGCATATGCTGCTGCCCTATAGAACACTTGTCCTCAGCTTGATGTCAGATATATTATATCTGCTGTAATGTAAACCCTGGTGAACCACAATCAAGAGGCGCCATTGCCTGACAAAAGCTCAACAAAGTTTGTGTCATTTTAAAAAGACTCAAAAACAGATAATTATAATAATAATAATAATAATTGCTTACACTTATATAGCGCTTTTCTGGACACTCCACTCAAAGCGCTTTACAGGTAATGGGGACTCCCCTCCACCACCACCAATGTAATGTAATTATTGATCTTAAAGGAGATTATTATTATTATTATTATTATTTATTATTTATTATTATTATTGACTTAGAGAAGTACCCTGACCCATGTCCTGTTTTAGTAAATCAGTTAAAATTCAGCAAACATCTGTCGCTTTCAAATACTTTTTCCAAGAGGAATCTTAAGGACCTGAATTTCAGAAAGATCGGTAAAATGTAACAACTGTCTTCGTTCTGGAATGGCAGAGAGCACCGACGTTTCTTTTTGGTAACAAGCAGAACGAGTCAATAGGTGGTATCTGATCCGCATGGCTTTCAAGAACTATACGTTGCTATTGTCCGATGAACATTCATGCAGGCCGAACGATGAATTTCCCGGTCAATTCTGCAATAATAAAGGTTTGGGCTGATTTATCACTGCTTGTGGATAGGTGCTCACGCTTTCATTTGGACAGGAAACTGTTGTCTTGCTGCTGTTAGCCCTACATTAGGTATTCGGCAGCTTTATGACCAGGCTTGCAGTCTTGCAGGCTTGCCAGTCTTGCCAAAACACTTGGAATTAGCTGTGTTTTTTTTTTATTATGTAGCGTTTATTATTCTGACATCAGAAAAGGCTCATTACTGTTATGGAATGGGAGCAGTGTAATTAATACTGAGATTGTTTTGCCCAGATTGACTCTCTTCAGTTAAATTAACAGTACTTTGCAAAGATAATCTGGAACACAATAGTCTGGTTAATGTATTGTCCATAATTAAGATCGACTTGACAGTGTTTAGGAGCTACCGCATTGCTAAATTGTATGCCTTTCTTTACTGAACTTAATTTACTTGATACTTGTATTCCCTTTTTTAAAAGATTCCTCTTTATTACCATATGACTGCTGTTTTGTAAATTATCTTTGTCTTGCCTGAGATAAAAAGACACTTTAAACCTCAATGAAATTTCATTACAGTCAGATTGACTCAAGGGATCAAGAAAATAAATGAATAAATCAATGCCGCATTGCTTGAAATCTCAACATTTTAAGCCGCTGAGCAGGATATAATTCTAAAACTTAATTTTGAAAAGATTCATCCAATGATTAATACCACTTTAAATACAATGTTTTGATATAACATAGGAATTTTGCCATTTTTTGTTATATCTTTTTTATATTTAAAGTCAAAGAAGGAAAGAGTATTCATATGGTAACACAGATATAATGTCTCACCTCAAGCCTTATGATTTAACCTGTTGTTCTGACTCATGTGAAAGTGTTTAAATTACTGTATATAAGTGTGTAAACACATATGAAACATACAACTGAAAATGAAGGAAACATTGTGACTTTTTGTCAGAAATATCCAGTAGTATAATGTGATCCTAAAATAACGGTGCACATTTGTGTTAGTCTATTGTACATGAGGTGGTATATTCCCGAATGTGCTTCTAATTTGAAACATTTATATTTCAAAATATTAAAGCAAAAACTAGTGAAGGATAATATCAACAAAAACATTTGGTCATTTTATAAATAATGGTGCCTGTTAATTGTTTTCCTTAAAATGGGGCTCAAATGTATCTTGTCACACAGTGAGTCCTGATATCCATTTAATTTTACAGTATATTGTTATTAAAAACCAAAAGTTGGTTAATTTCTTCTTCCTTAGAGACATCTTTAAATTCTAGACATATTCTAATATCTATCTGATGAGATATGGAACTAGCATTTCCACACTGTATATTTCCAGAAAACATCCACCTCCATAATCGTTTTTAAGTATTTTTGTGACATCCTCTGAATTACAAAAATGAGGCTGACATTAAGTATTGAGTTTTAAAATTTAAAATAATCTTGAATAATACATGTTCATAAAAAAACATATATTAAAAACAAAATCTAGAAGTATTAATTGCATGAATTATATTTTACTGTTGTTTTATGTAAAGAAGACAAAGTTAGGCTACTAATATTTAATCCTTTTATATGGAATGCATTTTAATATGCTTTAACGGCTTAGTGTTTCTGTCTTGGACTGTACGATGGGTAGTATTTACAGTTTTTCGAAGGTCACTTTTGTGTTGTTTCTGTTTGGAGCCTGAAGTTATAAGCACTAGCACCTGAAGAAAATGGTAATATCTGATCACTTTTCGTAATCCTTTCAAGACGTGAAGTGTTTTCTGTTGTCTGTGAAAAGCTGCTTTCTGCTTTAGCTTGTAACCCTCAACAGAAACGACCAATAACCAAAAGGCAAAAGATGTTAAATCTCTTAGATTTAATTTTCTATTGGCCCTTTTATACCACAATGTAATAGGAAGCAATATTAAACAAGAGTACTAAAAAACTGAACTACAAAACAGGTCTAAACAGTCACCATCTAAACAAAAATATTATATGTAAAACAAAATGATCAAGTTTTGTCCCTGAGAACGCCTCCTGTGCTGTAAGAATAGCATTTAGGGTCTTCATGCTGAAGTAGGCTTTAAGACACTTCCCCTACCAACTCATTATCGAAAGGAAAGTTCTCCTGAGACAGGCCATACGTATCTTTTGCGTCGGATTTACAGTATATAACAAGCACTTCAAATACATACATATATGACTGAGAATGGCAAAAATTGCATAATTATCTCATTCCAGAGAGTACGTAGAGTTGCGAGCCACCATTTTGGAGAAAAAAAAAATCATCTACATTTTAAATGATTTCAGGCTTCTTCATCTCCGAAAAGGTTAAAGGCGTATTGCTGTCGCAGAAGGGATTAGGTTACTAAGGATTCTGGGACTGCAGATGAAGACTGCGGCAAAATTCTGGGTATCGTCACAATGCATTTTTAGGTTCACACCCTTGAACAGTTTTTTTTTAAATAAAAATGGTTAAATAGTTCGTATGCAATGACAGAATGCCCCCTTTTGTGTTCTATCTCATCTTCTACCGAAAACATTCTTTCTTAAAAAGTACTGAGTGGATTCTTTTTCCCTTTTTGTTTTTGCGAAATGCTAATTAATTTTTTTTTTTGGAGGACGCTTACATATCCAGATCACGCAGCGCCATGAAATCGATAATTTTTGATCTCCTGGTTAGTAGGCACCACGGTGAGCTCTTGCGGCAGGAGCAGCCGGCGGACATGTTCTTGTCAAGACGCCGGAATAGGCATCTTCCCCCCCGTTCCCCGGTATTCCCTGAGACCCCCGGCACCGGCAGCACCCCTGGAAACTCCAAGCCGGAGCCGTTCCGGGACGCGGCTGCCCGAAGCACGCCACAAAACCCGGGGACAGAAAAGACGCCTGAAATGCACCCAGATGGACGAGAAGTTTCTGGTGCACTTAAAAAGCAAATAATGCAATGTACAAAGAGTGGCAAGTAAGAATATAATCACATCATGCAGGGTCCACAGTCCCTATTTATCGAAAATGCAAAGAGGGCAGGTTCTTTAGAACATCCCTGCTGTGCAGAGTGAAAAGCATGAACAAATCAAAGACAGAACTCATCTGTGTTTATATTTTTCACACAATGAAAAACCTACTCTTTGTATGCCTCTTTTTTCTTCATCATCGTAGGAAAACTGCCACATCTTCCCTCCCCCAGCCACTCAGGCCCTCCTCCCCCCACCCAGAGCTACAGACAGTGCCTCTCTGTGCTTATTCCATTTTATTATTTTCAACAAATCTGTCTGGGTACATGTGCACACACACTTCAGAAACAAAGCCAGGGGATCCATCTTTGGGGAAACTGCATGCCTGAGTTTTGCCTGGTCTGCCCTTTGTGCTGCTACTGTATTTCTCTTCCCACCACGGGAAAGAAGGGTTCATCTAATACATGCTTCCTTCGCTGTCTGTCACAGGCACCGAGAGGAAGACACACATGGCAGCTAGAGGAAAAAGCACATCAGGACTCTGACCTGAAATATGAGAATAACCTGTCGTGTGCAATAATGCCTAAAATACGGTGTCCAGGTCAATGGCTGCTGCTTCTACCCACACGGAGGTAATCTGTTAATTAATGCGCAAGAACAAGTTCATTGACTGCTGGTTCTCGTTGTTTTGGGCTAATACACCTTGCAATTTTTGGGGGATCTGGATGGGTCCTTTTCCCACCCAACAACACAGCTTTCCCACGCCACATCCTCGAGGAGACAGCTCTGTCCCACGACAGCAGCTCTCCTCCATTCTGATGATGTGGTGTTTGGAGGGATCATTCGGAAATGCTCCCGTTTGCTCTTGCTCTCTGCACCCTTTGCTCGAGTCGCATGCCTCCTGCTCTCCTTAGCCCACTGCCTTGTTCTCTCTGACTGAAGCACAGTGGTTTCCCTTCAGCACAGCTACTACACTCGCTCACATTACAGAAGGGGGGGAACATTATTATTTCACAATGAACAAAAATGCACAGAAATAATTCACGCAAGATGACAATGCAGGGTATTATTCTTGTTTATAGAATAAAATGCGTGTCTTGAATATTTTTTTTTCAATTTCCCTCACCTACTTTGCCAACACTGTCATGTTCCTGAGCATAATATTCTGCCCAGGCGCACTGCGGTTTTGATTTCAACAGCCATGGTTCTCTCTCTTTCAGCGAGTCAGTTCCAATCGGCGTTTCTTGGGTGCTGAAAACTGTTTGGATCTGCATTTCTTAAGGAGATACTGTATACTGATAAGCTTTTAATGGGATTTGGTCGCTTTAAAAAAAAAACTGATCTGCCTAGTTAGCTATTAGACTGCTTAGGCAGCTATTGTCTTTTAAAATATGGCGGTTGAACACCTGGTTCTCCTTAATCCTGTGTATGGTTGCCACAACTCTTTTTGAAATTCTTCTGTGTCTTGAAAGTTGAAATGCAACAAAAGACAACTCACCCTCTATAGTAGCAGAATTTAGGGATATTGTGATTTTTTTAACAGTTACATTGTAATATTACAAAACTGAATTTAAAAAGCCTGGGAATACATTTTTCCCCTACTGTTGAGTTTTCAATTGCAAGAGTTTCAAGTTTAAAAGCAAGGGTGTCCTCCTTTTTAGAGAATCAGTATTCTAATAATAGGACACTATTAACAGACCTTTCTCAGCTCAGTGGATTGTGTGCATTGCAGTCTGATTATGCCAGTTATGAGACACTGTTAACAGGTAATTAACTCAGGAGGCAGGAGTATTGGAGATAAAAATGCATCAACTACAATCCATCAGAATAATGAGTTAATTTAATTGCATGCATACACCTGCATACAACCTACTCAAAATCACTTTCCTGTTGGTTTAACTATTCACACCCATGCAGCTTTTTTTTGCAATTAACTTAAAGCTGCAGGAAGCATAACATTTCTAACACGTGAGAGACACCTTTTTGTGTATATACATTTGAATATATATTACTTCAATGCTCAGTAACTGAAGAAAGTCTACACTGGTAACTAGCATATAACAAATTCTCACTCTTTATTTTAGATTTTGCAACTGGAAGATTAAAACAGAATCACTCAAGTTTAACGTCTTGTCCAGAATATAATCAAGTTAAACGTAATCTTAATTAGCTAACATTAATTTTTTTGTCAGGAAAAGTACAAAACTTAGGAGATAAGAATTGAGTCTAATGCCAATTTCAGCACAGATATACACATATTTATTACACAAAAGCTAGCAAATAAAATGCATTTTGCAAAATCTGAAAGACCTCCTTTAAAGATCCATGAAAAAGAAATGAGGAACATGACCATCCAAATATCAGCAGTATATTCTTACCTACCTGTGTTTTATGGTCTCACAAAGCATCTCAAATTAGAATTGAAATGCCAAACATGTGTCATGTCACAATATAGAGATTTTAAACCCTGATTAATGCTGCATGAGACAGAAAAGAATCCTCACCTCTTCAAGGCTGCTGGATGCGTTAGTGTAGTCTGTTTTCTGCGAGTCCAATACCAGAACGTGGAATCATGCCTACACTGGCCGGCCTGCAGAAATGTGCTCTCTTGGACTGGATGCAGGACCAAAGATTGCTTTGGAGACATACCAATGAAAACATTTTAAAAAATAAGTTCAAAACATGGTTCTAGAACAACAAACAGGGAGCAATCTTCCCTGTCTGAGAGCAACATTTATACACATGGCATCTGTGGTGGATGTAATGGTGTGTTCAGTGGCTACTCTCCAATATTTTAAGGCCGTTTTCTATGCCTTTATTAACAAGCAATCCTCTTGATGTACAGGGCTTTGGGAACGTAACGCTTGTCTCAGCAGGAGCCATTAGACATGGTTTGGTGGCCAACATGAAAAGAGTTCAAGGTCTGAAGATGAAATCTTTGGAAATGAAAAAAAAAACACAAAAATAACTAGCTGTTTAAAATTAACTGGGGGGAAAACAGACAGATGTTTATTATTTCATTATCTAGTATCTATGAAGTCAGGAAAAGAACAGTTTCACATGCAGATGTATTATAGTTCATTTTAAGGAGTTTTGTTTCTCAGCTAGTTAGAATTCTAATCACCATGAAAAGCCTCTTACATTGGATGTAAATAAGTTTCTTAATTCAATGCTGAAATTCACATTTTCCTTTAAACTTTGAAGCATTTTTCTTCATTGCTGGATAATCACTTACTTTATTTTTTATATCCTAAAACGAACATGCTAAAATGCACACCCAAAGTGATCCCCCACTTTAATATGTATAGTTATTCTGTGCCCTTTGAAACCGAGAGGATAAAGGATTTGGGGGTGTTTTTAGATTAATACTGTTTGTGTTGGAGATGATGATGTAAATATACTGCACCACTGCAACAAAGGAGATAATCAGTGAGTCTGACCTTTATTCAATATTTTATCGTAGTTTATTTCTCCTCTATGAATGTTTGTGTATAGCGAACAATTAAAGTTCCACATGACTGCAAAGGTGAAAGTTAAAACAGAAGTGAATTCTAGTTATGTAATAACATAATCCTGGCATTATTTGAACAGTGGGCCCCTCTCAATGAGTTCAGCAAACATTTTATACTCATCTAAGAAATGAATGTATGCAGAAAAGCTTTTATGTATTTCAAATTGTAATAAGAATATCATGCATATCATTGAAATTGTATTAATTTAACTACTCCTTTGATGTAGTACGTGTCTTACATTCGCACTCTTTCCCTGTGTTTGTTATCTGTGATATGGTGTGCAGTCTGACTGGTCAGTCAGATTTCTTCCATTGACTGGGGTGCTGCTGTAAAGTAATGTGGGTTCTTTTAATATGAAAGATGAAGTATAATTTAACTTAGTTTATTAAAATTTGTCAATTGTAAATAAACATTTTAATAACACATATAAACAATTAAATGCCTGTCAGGGTGTAGAAATCCTATATCACCCCTGTGATGAAACCATAAATAATGTGGTGTGCAGAGAGAGTTTTATTAGTGCCTAGTGCTCTTAACTAATAATAAATCGTGCTGTATAGTGCCCGATATAAAAAGATGGTACTTTGAGAAAATTATGATTTATTCAGAAAACTGACTACATCACATTATGAGCTGACATCCATGAAGAATATTTCTATTTTTGCATTACCCTTTCTTAAGCATTTGTGTAGTGTGGCTCATGATACAGACGCCACATGCTTTCAAGAGACTGTTGTCTTTAGACATTCAAGGCATGGCTGATCATGGCCAGACACAAATCTGTCTGGTTCTCACTGTCGGTGAAATGGTCTAATTTAATTTCTCCTTCCCACAGTTTTGTGACTTATTTGCACATCACAAAAATGGTTTTATTGTTTTGGATAATTGCTGATCTTAATGCAAATATTAAACAAAGGCGATATTAGGAGTATTTCATCACTACATTGACTGCGTAAGAAAATGGGACTTAGAAGTTGGGCCTCATGTGTAGGTAAACATACATCAATAGCAAACCAAATATCTCAGTCAATCAAAACGCAACAGGGAATGAGCATTACAGCAAATTAAGATTTAGCATTCTCTTTAAAAACAACGGCGTGTCAAAAAATCGCAGATGGAGGGAGATAGACCTGAACCAAGCGATAACAGGCCAATAGATCTTACTCTTATTATATGTAAGGGCTTGGAAATGATAATTGCAGCTAAAGAAGAGGATCGTCCAGACAGAAAGATAGTTCTAGGTGAGAGTCAGCATGGCTTTGGGAAAGGTGAGCCTTTCTTTACTAACTTGTTGGAATTATTTGATGGAGCAGCAACAGTAATAGACATCCATGTACTGTAGCTAACAGTAAGATATAAGTTGAGGTTCAGTTGGATTTTGATAAAAGCTCCTTGCGAAAGATCAATTCTCAGTTGTATTATCGGTAAGTCGCCTGGAGCCTGTCCGAAGTCCACTGGGTTGAGAACAGTCTGCATCCCCAGCCTGCTGTGCCACAGCTGCTGTGACTGCTTGCGCTGAGCAAGACACAGTCGGGTGGCTCGAGCCCGCAGTGCCAGCCAGGAAGCAGCCTGAACTGGTAGTGCAAGGGAATCCTGGGTTCTCAGGCAAACAGCGTGACCTGCCCAGTCTGTCCAGATCTGCTGGAAGCGGTGGGTAGATACTAGCGATTGATTGTCTGTGGAGGTGCTGTGCATCAGACAAACTCAGACAAGACAAACGAGTTCGAAATACTTGGGAAAGTCTTCCTCTTATCCTCTCTCTGTAGGACCAAGTGACAATCAAGCGCATTAAAATATTTTATTATTTTCATTATGATGTTCTTGCTCTCTTTAATTCACCAGTTTTTTCTGGTACTTTCAGCTGTATGTTTAATCAGGCATGCAATGTGTACACTTTAGATGTTGTTTTCACCTCAGTGGAAATGCAAACCATCACCTAGAATGCTAGTTTACTAGACTCTTGGACGTGTATGTTAATGAATGCATTCCCCTAAAACTCAAACCAAGCCCAGTACTAACACTAGGTTCCTGTTAGATCTTTACAAAATGATATCTTTTAAAAGTATAATCCAAGAAGTGCCGAGGGATTCTGTTTTAATTAAGTTACTTTAGAATGATTTGGGTGTTGTGTATGTAAGTGTGGCATGGAGTGCCTGTTTTTGAAGACTGCTCATATATAACCTCCTGTGAGGCGCAGACTGGGCAGCTAGGCCCAATGTTTGCATAAAACCTGCCAAATGTTCAGTGACAATTAGCCCTTTCAGAGTCATCAAGTAGAGTTATAAAGGGTATTAAAATAGTCTCCAGTTACCAAACAAGAAGGTTCATACTGAAAAGTATTAATTTATTTTAATTATTCAAACTTCTTTAAACACAAGCACAAGGCACAAAAAAAAACAGATCGAAAAACATTTTAATTGGTCGTTTTTTCAGTTTCCCATTTTTAAGACTGAAGTGAAATGCGCTCATCCTTCTTGTAGCTTTTTATCTCTCTCTGTCTGCAGCCGGGCAGCCCAGCAGGGGGGAATCCAATTACACCACTAATTAAAAAGAAACTTCGGCAAACAGTTAATTGGTTTACTAGCAATGGAAGATGGAGGGATTTTCAGCCAGGGATTTTCTTTCCTAATGTTTTGTGTACTGAAGGTAGTCTAATTTCTCCCACAGCTGCTGTAACACATTCATTTAGACCCGTGGCAATAAGAAAGACACAGCTTCAAAACCATATTTCATATAACAATCAAACTCGGCTTGTGGATTTCTCCCTGGTTTGCCTGCCTCTTGCCAAGAACTACACTTTATGCTCTGCGACGCATTGCTGTGTGTTTATTTTCTTTCCTTCAGTTAAATTCAGGCCAGTGGAAAGCAGGTTGTGTAGAGGGCTCGTGACATTTGGGCCATTTGTGCCCCAGTCTGGGGACAGCTCCCCACTGTTATCTTGCCGACCTCAAAGGGAGCTTGTGCAATCTGACCTCCTGGGGGTCCGGCTGAGAGCCCCCTCCACCCCCACACCCCTCCCCTTCCCCCTCCTTTCTCTGCTGCAGAAGCAAGGCTGTCTAAAGTCAACACTGCTTGTGGGAAAAGGCCAGAAAACCAATAAAACAAAGCTCATCTGCTTTTCTCAGCTGCATCTTGTCAAATAATAAATTGTACCAGCACTGAAGTGAAGCAGGTAGCCTTTTTCAGTGCCTGAAGGTGGTCTCCAGAGCTTCAACTAATTGCATTTTTCATAAGGTTGAATCACAGGCCTAAGTGACTATTTATAAATGTCCTAATTTTTTACACTGTCTGTTTCAGGAAGATGAAGCCCATCACTTTTGGCTTGATTGCTGCTTTTGAGCAAAGAAGAACTAGTAAAATGTTGCTTCTTTGTTTTAAAAATAATCCAAAAGCATGTGTCCTGTGCATGCAGGCTATATCCCAGATTGTTGTGACCCTTGCCAGGAACAATTGGTTTTGTGATAAAGGAAGGATATCATATGCAGAGCGTTTGAACATCAGATCTTACTAGTGCATTGTATGATTTTTGCCCATCATCGCTTGATTTAATGTTTATTTTTTAACTATATATTCTAACAGAGATGCAGCACTGTGGCACAGTGGTTAGCATTGCGGCCTTGCAGTGCATGCTGGAGCCCATGGTGTATTGTGTGTGTGTGCGTGCGTGCGTGCGTATTTTGTGTGCCCTGTGATGAACTGACTTAACATCCAGGATGTTTCCTGACTTGCGTCCGTTGCTTGCTGGGATAGGCTCCAGTACTGCTTTTCAGGAAGCACCCTCAAGGAGTTTCTCCACACTTTTTTTCTACCTAAATCTTTTAGCATTTGTTTTGCCACTTCTACAGTGTGCAGTTTTCCTCCCATGTTGGGTCATCTAAAAACCACCTGTTTCAGAGTGGATTGTGGATCCACAGCCACAATAGGTGATACAGTACATAAGATAAGATCCAATACCCGTTTGTCTGTATCCTGTTGCTTTACAGGATAGATTCCAGTGACCCTGCGACTGGAGTGACCTGAAGCGCCTGCTCGGTCAAAAAATAACTACCAGCACCTTCATGAACTTCATGAACTCTGAATTAGACGAAGCAGTTAGAAAATGGATTGATGGATGCTCTAAACAGTATATATATGCTGTGTACATGGGCTTTAGATAGAGTGCATTGAGTTGTCAAGGTTAATTTCCAGGTATGGATGTTTTGCCACAGGAACTTTTGCAAAAGCTAATTTTGCAACCCATGGTCCAAGTTCCAACAACAGGGCCTCAAAGATAAACTTTAAACTCTCAGCTTTGAAGACAAGGGTATTCAAAAACAGAACTTAAGTTTTTTTTTTTATTTGTTTTTCCTGTATCTAAAACTTCCCTTTGCGAGACTAGAGCACAGATGTCTGTGGTGCTTAATTTTCTCACCAGTATTGGAGGACGTAGGGGATACAGATGAACAGGATCTAATTAATTCATGTGAAAAACTAGGATTGTGATGGCCTAGATAAATAGAAAAAATAGCATCCTAAATAAGTATAAATGCCGTGGGCATGACAAAGTTAGTTTTTTTTTTTTAAAGTTATTTTTAATTTTTATTTTATTATTTATTATTTATAACTGCCACACCACCTCGTTGTTTTTTAAAAATATGGAAAATACTGAGTATGATTGTGATTCAGTATATTCAAACCATCTAGTTTTTCAAAAGGGACAAAAACAAAGTGTATCCTCTTCTCCTGATTACGGGGGAGTTTCAGAATAAATCCATCCTCAGCCATAACTTTAAAGCCTAAATCAAAAACAAGCATCATCTGGCATTCACAACTTTTCATGTACAAACGATCCATACGCGTCCATTAAAAAAATCCTATTAAGGAAAGAGCACAACCGTCCAATATTTGTTTTTCAGACGTCTATTAAAGACAGCTTGTTTATATTACGATTTTCTGACCAATGTTGTATGAAGCAGGTCATTCAGTGCCCATAAACTAATTACAACAGAACACAAATCACATTTAAAACCAGGTTTAAAGGCCAATCCATCAAATCACTTTTGCCACTGTCACCAAAGCTCTTTAATCTCTACCTTTGAGCACATGCAGGTAGGTGAAGGCAGTATACAATATGCAGCCCGGCGAGCTCCTGCTGTTTTTAATCAATAACATTATAATGTCTGTTACTGGTAATTCTGACTGTAATCTGCTTTCATTCCGCACGCCACCCTGGGATTAAATTACGCTCCTCCAAATGCAGTCCGTCTGCATGTGTTGACTCACCGAGGGCCCTGAGAGCCGAGATAAACGGCACACGGACACGATTTCTCATTGAGGAGAGAGATTCTGGAGAGCCTGCTGGGATTAGTGTTTCATCTAAAAATTAGGGTGATTAAATTGATTCATCAGCCTGTCAATGCAATGTGAGGTGAGTACAAAGAGTGGCTGAGTGGCTGAGGACATCGGGAGAGCAGCGGGCATGAAACAGAGCACATATACAGTATATAGTATCTGCCGGTCTACCTGTATGTGTGCATGAATAAGGTTGGTTCAAGGACATCACATGGTGGAAAATAAAAGGAAAATCATTTAATTAAAAAAAAAACTAAAATCCTTGTGCAGTAACCATTTTATGTATTCAACCTAGAGTATTGTATGTTTCCCATTCCAGTTATTCAAAATGCCATTCACTAGTATTACTAAATTTCCATATTTTCTCCCCATTTCTTTTATCAAGTTCTTTTTGGCATTTTGTATTGGAATCATACATGTCAGCTGCTCTGTCTTTTTGCTGAAAATGTGAAACCTCTGCTGCTTGAATGTTGATCTGCCTCTTTCACTGCATCACGATATCAAAGGTCCCCCGTTCCGTCGGCGAAAGCATCTTTTCCAAACTGCTGAGATTTTGAGAATGTTTCAGGTGTTCACATATAATTGAAAAGAGGATCGGAGATTACGATAAACAGCATATACGATTACTGTACTCAAAGACAGTAAACATGCAAACGTGTGTGAGGACATTGGCTCAAATGTTATTTGTTCCACTGTTACAATGTAGAACAATAAGGTGTTGAGCTAATGCACCTGTATACAGTATGCAAGCTAATGCAGCTGCAGCATGTTACATCTTATAAAACATTTCTGAAGTGTTGTTTCTAACTTTGAGGAGTGTCGTCACACACAGCGTTGCAGATTTGCAGTGGTAACTGCTTCGAATGTTTGGTGCAGGAGCAGCTGTGCATTTTGACACCGTGTTGAAAGCAACAAAGTCAATGCGGTCGGATGTGCTATGAAAGAAATTAACATAACTAGGGATCTTGATCCGTGTTTCTCTTGTCTTCGTAATACCTGGTAATGGCCATAATGGTGAGGTTTCACGTTGCTAAAAGGTCTGTGATTGGATCCACAGAAATATGTAAGGATCTGTGAAACTGGTAGAGTTATTATTGCTTTTTAAAGGTTGCACATCTCTCACTCTCAGAAAGTGCAATTCACACCGATTCCGTTGTTGTGTAATGTATTGTAACGTAAGGGGCTGCAATAGTATAGACACCCTCTGAATCTTAGTGATGCCTCATACGCTGAAGCAGCACTGCTCAGTTTTTCCATCTACCACATGGTTCCAGTAAAAGAGATAGCACCACCACTGCTACACTTTCTGTCAGATGCCCTTTTCACAATGGAAAAACCATGAGTGTGATTATTAGCATTCTGTCACGACATAAAACTATTGGCAAAAATGTCAGCTCTTAGAAATGCCCTTTCAGTTAGTAGCAAAAGGATGTGACTTTTCTCTGCAGCAGCCTCCTGCCTTCGCTTTCACAATTTCATCACAACATGTAAAGAGAAACTGCGACCAGCCGGGTTCTCTGCTGGTATAAATACAACCAGGCCAAGAACAAGACTCCCCCAGAAAGGGGAAACGTTAAAAGCTACGTTTTCTAAGTTGACTCCATCTCATTGACGACATCGTCCCACCCACTGCAAAACCCAATTCTAGATCTTAATGACATCGCACAAATATAGTGAAGAGATGACAATCATGGCAGCGAACCACAGGCATGCTCAGAACAGAGCAGTGGGAAGGAGGGACGTGTTGTGTTGTTTTAACTCATGACGCTTGAACCTTCGATTTCGGGGAGCCTGGATGCAGCTACAGCAGAGATTACAAGTGAAATGAGCTTGGCTGTTTTAAATGAGGTTTTGAGGTGTCGGTCCACATCAAAGATGGGGCAAAGGATTTACAACGCTGTGACATCAAAGGACAGTCAAACTGGAGTCGGGCAAGGAGTCCGGAGACAGGGACTGCCCTGTCTTGAACCAGCGGTCATTTTGTGGACACGTGCGCAGAGCGTGACTCCAGTGGTAAAATGGATCCTGTTGCTTTCCAGTGGTGAACCTGAGCTGCACCAGTCCTGTCACTCTCATGCCTCCGTGAATAAGAGAAACTGAGAGCACACACGAAGAGTCAGACACGGCTGAAACCACACTGTGCATGAAAGGTGCATTTTAATAACTTACACATGAAAGTGGGTTCCGAATATTGTGTGCATTATAACTAACATTGCATGAACATACAATAATAAATATGCATGTATATTTCTCTGTTCTGTAAGGATTCAGACAATAAAACCAGAAAATAGCTACAAAAACATTCTTACAATCCCTAGAGTTAGCAGGTTTATATCGATGGATACATTGCAGGCTATTATTTTAAAAAGTGAAATTATATAGCGTTCTGCTATACAGAATACACGTCTTTTGAGGTTCAGCTCACGGAGATTCAGAATGCAACATACCGAATGTACAGTATGAAATGAATCTGCCACACCCAAAGACACAACCTGAGGGAAGGGATACTGTGGACTAGAAAACCCAGACAGTGCTGTCTAAAAAGCCAATGAATAAAATTGACAAATTAGCTTCATTTATAAATAAAAAAATGCTTTATCTACATTGCCCCATTCAAGTTTGTACAACATTCTGAAGCTAAAGAAATGATATACCAAGAACCTATGCATTATCCTGTTATTGAGTTATTTTCAGTTATGTTATTGTCTCTTTCAGTTATTTATTGTCTATGTATTGTATATTATACTGTAATTCATTCTTAAAACATGCACTTTAAGAATTAGTCATTCTATTTTACAATGTGAGAGTACAGAACCATTTTAAATCAATATAGTAAAGAAGCAGATGTTCATTAAATGCATACTTTTCATGTGTTATGGATGCCTTTTAAGGAAAAATCTTTGATTTTACTATATGGTATTTTCCCAAACTATTTAACAAATTTACAACACATATATCAACAGTATTTACACAGTAAATGCAGAATATAGAAAAATAGTTATTTCTGCTCATTGCATAAACTGAAAGATATCAGAAAAAAAACATAATTTCAGTAAGAAAATAATGTAGAATTACATTGTAAAGATGTATTTTCAATTTTTAGCAATGACTCCAATGATAAATGTTGCATGTACTTTATGTTATTCTTGGTTTAAGATTAACACCTAACATGAGCCTCTTCTAATAATTTAGCCTTAAACATTTTAAACCACACTTCCATTAAAAATACTAAACCTACAAAAAGATAAATTAGATTAACTCAAATAATATACAGTTGCTTTCAGAATAAACTGCACCCTCTAATGTTTTAAATTACTTAGGCATCAACATTATATTATTTTGTTACAATTTGCATTTCTCTTCAGGTTTAATGACATTAACATGGAAAACATTTATGTATAAGTTTGAGGTTTAGGCTTTTAATTATTAGGTTTTAATTAACAGTTTGAAGGCATTATAATTATCGAATGATCTTCAGTTGGATTAATTTAAGATGAAAACAATTTTGAAACATATCTATGACAAAATTGATAATTCCTTCACTGTTGTTTCAAAGCGAATTCTATCTACAATCTTCAAATTACTCATAGCTCACAAGATTTAGTAAATCGCAGCAATTAAATTTTAACTCCAGTTTTCTGCAAGTAGGGCCTAAATGACTAAAGCTCACTTGTGTATTTCATACTTGTGTAGAAACACAATATAAATAGAACTTTAGATGGAGAACAAATAATGTCAAAGGAAACTGTCTACTGCCAATCTCTTTTTTTTCCAAATCTAACTCGATAGATCAGAAACAGCTGTAATACAACAAAACAATAGTGAATTAATGCTTAATATTAATTATTGCATAATGATTTAATCATTGGTGCTCAACTTTTAATGGTGCTACTATTTTAATGCTTTAAGAATATATTTCCCTATATATTATTTCATATAAGAGGTACTGTTGTTGGTAACCCCAGCACTGAAAAAAAATTAAATCCATTTTGAAATAGTATTTATATTCTACAGCGAAACACTGCAAATATAAAATGCAACTGCATTTCTTTGCACTACAAATAATGATCTGTAGTCCAGGCAGCTAAGCATTATAGAGCCATATTAAAAAACGAGAGAGACAAGCTTTTGTGAAGTTGCACATGAAATATAAGTGTTCTTTTTTAAATTACTTTTCAATAATGCATGCATAGTTTTTACTGTATACTATCCAAAAGGCTATTGTTAGCAATTTTTTAAATATCTGATTAGGGCCCATATAAATACATATGTCAATAAAAAATTGTTTTGTACCTGCTTGCACCAGTTTCAGGATTGCAATGTTCATCAATACTCTCAGTTGGCTCGGGTTCAACATTGGTCCAAAGTTGCATGAGGCAGTTCTGGCTGTCAATATCAGAAACGGGTCACTGTTGATAAAACGTAGGTAATGAAAGTGAAAGCTCTCTGATGGGGTCTCGGGTTTTAAGCTGTTTTTGTGTACATGAATATCCCATGTCATCCTTCACCATACCCATTTAGGGAAGTTTTTATCGGCTGTCTTAGAAGAAAGCAGTAACCCAAGCACATTTTTTAATCTGAGCCCATTTCCTTTGTTGCCAAAAATCTTCTTTTGTTCGAGTCCTTAAGAAGAGAAATTGTGGATGTCCTCTGGTTGTGTTTTCAGAAATAAAAGCACAATTCAGACCCGTCTTCCTTTCAGGAATTGTGGAGAGAAGAGTTCTGTTTCTTGTCTCCGTGATATTTGTGAACCAAAATGCACAGAAGATGCAGCTTTTCTTTTCAAATTCTGTGGACCTGAGTTCTTTGATGCCCCCCAACTGTGCACAGTGTGGTGTTTGAACTAGGGTAGTAGGACGCTGATTTTAAAAAACAGAAAAGTGTTGCTCTAGATACAGTGATTAAGAACCAATATTAACCCCATAATCTTATTTTCTAAACGGTGTGATTCACATTATATAACAAAATAGATTGTCTTAGCGCCCTTTTATTTGTGAGAACACCAACCAGAAAGTTATCTGTACATATGTGACAAAATAGACATAATGACTTTAACAACAACAGCTTCCATGTGTGTATACGTTAATAATATATTATTATGTTACATATAATATAAGGCTACATAGAATGTTTCCATCTGATAGTATAATTACAATATTTTATATTTATAGAGATATCCAGGTAATAAAAGGAATGCATTTTTATGCCCCCTTCTTTTCGACTGACAAGATATCAACAATAAAAGCACGATGGTCCTTATTGTTCAGACATTTGTGAAAAATGGAGCAGTAAAAAAGTCAGTAAAAGTGCTTTTGATAATCCGCTTCTCAAAGCCCGATTTTACATTTGGACAGTATTTATTCATGCAACACTATTCTATAAACACATTTACATTTTGTTTTTTTCATAGTTTACTATTTTTGGTGTTTTGTAACAAGAAATTCTAGAACAAAGTAAAGCATGTATTGGCAAACACTAAAAATGGTAGGTCATCTTTTTTTTCATTTTAGTCTTTTAGACAACGTCGTACATTCAGTCCTTCATTGTTAGGCTGAAATTGCTTGTAAAATCAAACTAAAAGTAAAATATTTAATAGTTCATTTGATAATTATAACTATCTAAAAATAACAACAGAATAGCAGTGACTTCAATGACTGTAAATGAAATTAATTCTGTTTACTAAACCTGAACCTTACAAATAGCTTTAAATTTAGACAATCTTGCTTTAAAAATGTACTGAACTAAACCATGTCCAGTGAAAAAAGTGATGTCATTTATGTATTTTATTCAAACAAAATCTATTGGAGGAAAAGGATGAAAGCACAGTATTATACTGTATAAAAACACATTTTGTTATTTTTCAGAAGAAAGTTAAAATGTTTTGTTAAATTAGTTTTTAATGAAAAGAAGCAATCAGTGTTTCATCCAAACACATATATGCAACTAAACAGGCACTCTGTATTAAAACCATATCAGTTTAGCAGAAGGGGTTTCATTGAAGCATCCTGACATAGAATTACAATCTTATAAAAGACAAAAACCAACAACTACATTGATGTTTTGGTGTTTCATTCTGTGTGAAATACTAAAGCACACGAGTCCTAGTGAGAGGCTAAACCAATAAGTATATAATACATATTGTGGAAACCTAATGTTATGCAAATTGGTTTTCTGAGGTGATGGTGAGGGGGGTTATTTTCTGGCTGTAGCATCGATAACCTCCATTACCAGAGGATTAGGCAAATGTTGATGTTCTGTTCTCCTTGGAAACTGGTCTCCAGCATCTGCCTAATCCTGTGATCACTTATTGTGTGTCGGGAATTTTATTCTTCTGGCTCTTTTAATTCACAGGCGGTGCAGCTCTGCTGTTAGTGCATTTAGCTTCATGACTAAAACTCTTTTTTTCTTTCTTTTTTGTTTCTTCCTTCCTCCTACAGCCTCTGTCACCAACCAAGATAGTTATTTCACCCTCCTCTGACACTGTCGCACATGTCCAGTAATTTCACTTTATGAATTAACACCCATCGCCTTGGCCTGATCCCTTGTGTGCATATATTTGACAGTCCTCTTTGTACTTTCAATTAGGTACAATCTGACACTGGCTGCTTAAAATGAAGGATATTTGTAGAAGAAACAATTAGTCGTATTAGTCAATTGCATTTTGTTTTCTCATGAATGCCTCTGTCATTTTCAAGAGCTAGCTATCTGCACAGCCCAATTTATGTGTATCTTTTAAGTCTTTCATTGCTTTTCTAAATTAATGTACGTTTCTGCATTATGCCTACAAATCCTGTGTCAAGCTCCGAACCCGGAGTTTGTGAAACCTTTCAAGTTTGATTTTTCACTCTCATATCTGGAGTTAACAAAAATGTAAATTCAGTTATTATCAATGTACCTTCATAATCCTCCTTAGCTTGGATTTTCAGTACTGTCTTTGCCACCTGCTACCTTTTGAAAAGCTCCTTATAGACGGTATGATCCTTTGCACACATATTATCTGTGTATAATACAAAAAAACATATGCATGGAAATACAAGCTACATCAGTACTCAATCCAGGCATTTGGTTAAGCAATGGCTTAAAGAAATGTCTTGATTGCAAATTAGTGAGATGTAAGCTCATTGTGTTCCAGAAAAATTATTGGTAACGCAAATATACAAATAAGAATGTTTAATATTGAGCAAATATTATGTTATGCATGATGTGAAAGGGTTTGGAAAGCTTGAATGAAACAGGCATTTTACCACAAAGCCCTGAATCTCCACATCTTTTTACATTGTGTCAGCAATTAAAATTAGTCAGTTGTTTATTTACTATTTGAAACAATTAGTTGTATTTTATGTAGTGGTTATAGGGGTCTGTGAAATCTTCCTAAAGATGAATAGGTTTATTTTCAACATGAAAATGGTATTTAAATGACAGACTACCAAATTTCTATTTGAAATTTAAACTCTTTAGCAATGAGATTCAAGTGAACTGAGTTTTCAGGGTGATACCTATTTGCGATTTAAGGTCTGTTTATTATAAAAATGACCCTTGAAACACACTCTTTGTGTAAAATAGTTTTTATAAGAGCATCTCTCTGCGAAAAGTCTGCAGCAGCTCTTCTAATAAAGGAATCAGAACAGGCCAGAGAGGCTATAGTGATGGTGACAAGACAAGACAGGAATAACAGGAATGTCGTTTTGCATTGTGTGTTGAGACATCTACCCACGTGTGGTGGGACTGGCTGTGCGTTTCGAACCCCAGAAATGTGGGCCACTGCTGTACAGAAGCCTGCTCCTGCTGGTGGCTCCTGCTGTCGAGGAGTGTGGCTGTGATGCTGCACGATTCAGTAAACTGCATCCAGGAGAAGCTGAAGCCGATCAGCAAACTGGTCCAGATGTGGACTGAGCTCCCAGACCGCAGATTGAAAGCTGGAGGGTTGGGAGGCTTCAGACGAAGTGAGTCGCATGGGTGTGGTTTCAGCAGCCTGGCTATTTCCTGTCTCGAATTTCCTTTAATTTGATCCGAACAAAAACAGCACAGGGGGAGGCATTGCTGGAACAAGAAAGACAGTTTGGATGGCTGCTTTTCTTGGAAGAAAACATCTTTATCAGCAAAAATTTGTACTTGGATCCCGTTTAGCCCTGCATTTTGACTTCAATTTTTAATTTACTTCTCAAACACTTGGCACTTACTCCCTAACAACCTGCTTATTAAAGTTCAGTTACACCACCTTCTGCTTTGCTTGCAGTTCATGAAGTTGCTCAACCTAAATTCAGCTGTTAAAAATTCATAATTTGGGGGGAAATGTCTGCACTGAGGTTTCATATGAAGCTTCACGTCCGACAGCTGAGATATTATTGAGATCTGTCTCATAGCCTGCGAGTGGAACAAGTTCTGCTTCCTCCAGAGTCTTCTTGTTAACCCACCCCTGACCACCTCGATGACGTTCCCACTCCCGGCAAGTTTTTTTTATCCTCGCACCCTGGCCAGCAGCCAGCTGCTTCCCAGAAGTCCTGCTTGACTGTCGTGAATGCCAGTCTGATGCACTCGGGCTCAGCCACTGCTCTTGTAATGAATGGCTGTTGTAAGAAAAGGCCAAACTTCAGGTCAATATCATGCTTCATCATTGGTGTACTAAAACATTATTTCTCAGTGCATAAGCTCAAATAACACTCACAAAGAAGGTGTTTTGTGTTTAATTGCCCTTAATCAAGAAATTTATGTGCTCTAAACGTCTTCTGTGTCATGCAGACTGCTCTGAAAAATTCGACTTATTTTTAAACAAAAATGAAGTGGATGCTGTGTAGCTTTGGTGCAACAAATGATGATCTTTTATATTTAAAGCTGATATATGCCAGAGGATAGATAGCTGAGACGGAAATAATATTTCAGATTCCCTAATGTGACTGCTAAAAAAGTTCTTAAACACTACTGTTATCTAATCATCGTACGCTGAACAATTTACAAGCTTCATGTTTTCATAACACAGAGAAAAATACAGATGAATGTTCCTCTCTGAGTAGTCCTTATTTAAGTTTAATTTAGTGATTTGGAACAGAAAAAAATGGCATAACATATAAACACAATTTGTGTAGTTTATACGATGGATGACTGTCCCCCACAGCTTCTGGGCAATGTGGTTCACACAAGCGCTGCCATCTTGTCTCGGCCAGCACCATCTCACAACATTCTCAGGATTATAAACCAGACGCATTGCACAGTACTGGCGCACAGAGGTCTTGAGGAGCTGAACAGTTTATCTGGCATAGTTCAGATAGAAGAACAGCAGGAGCCTGTTATGCCTGTCGTGCTCATTTGGCTACTTGTAGCTTGTTGGTTCTCACTTCTTAGAAAATCCCAGTAGAGAGGCTTCTGCCGGCCTTTACGGCTGGCGATCTTTTTCCGCAACACCACAAAAATGACAAAACGCAAAAGGAGTTGCGAATGAGAGGTAGTCTTTTGCACAAATTTTTCGTCCGCCAGTAGTTCACCGGTTTCGAACTGCCGGCCTGCTACTTTCTGAAGGGTGGTTGTGGACACAACAGCTGCCGGAGACGTTCATGTTCGCCCGCCGAGAACAGAACGGCCTCTCCGAAGTGCAAAACTGTCATGAAGAAAAGACGTGTTGAGGTAAAAATGAAACGTCATCACTATGTTGAAGGGCTCACGGTGGAGGTGAGGTTCTCAAGGTGTTTGTGCTCGTACTCTAGCGTTCTGGGCCTAGCGAGATCGCTCTGGATTCCTCTCCGCGTCGTCTGTCTTTTCTTGTTATTGTTCCCTGACCTCATGTAGCCACGGCAGCCGGAACGCGTTGCCGTGGGAATGCACACGCCAGCGGCCAGCTCTCTGCTGGCAAACGTGACACACTGGAGCTAATGGATCGGGCAATTCTGATACTCTGCGTCACTGGTATACAGAATATATATGTATCTCTCTATTCTCCGTATAAGCTTCATATCCCAACCAAATAAATTTCCATTTCAATTTCTACATTTTTTTTCTTCCTGTGTAAGGAATCTCTTTGCAGGTAATTTTAAGCAGTAATAGTAAATAAATTATTAAATATTTCTTCCTCCCCCCAAACTGAGCTTCTAGTTTGTATTTGTAAGGCTCTGGATGTCTGTGGTCTGTGTAGTCTAGACACACTAACTACAGTACATTAAGCAGTGACCACTCACTTAGTGGGAGGTACATACTAAATGCAGGGCTGCAGTGATCATTGTTTTAGTTTGGCTTTCATTTGTGTTTCACAATATTGACCCAGCTAGTGGTCAATGCCATGCATTAAAAAAAAATCAGTGATATTTTAGAGAATAATTGTCACTCCAGACAAAGAAGGAGTATCAAATAATACAGTATATTGCACAAGAAAAGTATTTCACTCAGGACAGTTCCCTAGAAAAATTGCTCACATGTAGAAAAATCTATTTAATGTTGTGTTCTTACTTTGGCTTAATTTATCTCCAGCTCTCATCTGATATCAGTACATGGAAAAGCACCAGACAATTTGAGACATTCTGATACATTTGTGGTATGTTTTAAAATCTGTTAACAGGAGAGATATTGATCTGAAGAAAATACCTCTATCTATGTAGAAAATGTTTGCAATATATACATATAATGCTCAGTACATATATAAACTTATTAGTAAGACTGTATAATGTTGAGTTAATAATTTAGTATTATTGCTAATATGACTATTTAATATATAATATTAAATAACCATCTGAATCTTGTAATAATGTAAACATGACTTTAATGATGTTAAAAAGACATTATAATCAACAAGGAAAACATTTTCCTCTTTGAAATATTTCACAAAACTAAGAAGAGCTTGGCTTAGTCTTGTAACATATTGTAATTTTTGTTTTTATTAAATTATTTTCGGACGTACACGTTTTTTTTGTTCTAACACACACACACACACACACACACACACACACACACACACACACACACACACACACTGTATGTACCACTTGTGCCTATTAAGCAGTGCCACAGCAGAGACGTGGTGAGGAGTGCTGTAAAGGTCACTTCTGCTCTGGCTGGGAGTCCGGACAGACTGAAGGACTCAGCTCCCGTAGGCAAGAGCTGCAGCAGTGGATCACAAGCCCTGGCACACTTGCCAGAGTGTGGCAGGTGAGTACAGTTCCCTGACACGCTGTCCTCTTCCTGCCCTGCTCTAAAACACTCCCGTACACTGGACTGACGTGATGAATACAAAAAAATATATGGCAAATAAGTATCGCACTAATGAAATGCAAAGTTCTCAACATCTGATGCTTTTAATGGCCTTGAATCATGTCTGAATAAATGGTTCTCGGCCATAAAGGTCAGGAAATGTTTCAGTATGGACCATGGCAATGATTTCTGTTGTTAAAGGGCCTGTATGTACTTAATTATGGATAGTAAATACTCCGATAAGCATAGATATTCTAAAGACTTGATTTGTTTAGCTGCTGTATTTATTTAACTACTATACAAACTTTGCATTTGAGTATTCAAGGTTATGGATATTAATTATTAGCATAAAGCTAAGTAGCTCCTGCATTGTTTTTGTGTGGTTTTCTGCCTGTGAATACAGGACACCTTCGTTGATGAGGATCTTCAGTTCAGTCACTGTATCTGTGCTCCTCTTTGTACTTGTAACACATGAAGGTGTACTTCTGACCACATGGTGGTTGGTGTGATCCACACACACACACTTCTCCTGCCTCTTTCTTCGTTAGCCATGTAACCGTCTTGGCATTAGGCTCTGTTTTCTGGGGACGGTGGTACTCCTTGTCCTGCGGTAAAGTTTGTTGAGGGTGCAGACGAAAGATATAAACTGTACAGTGTGCCGCACACTTGCTATCCCCGAGCCATATTCCTGAAGAATTAAAGAGCAATGCTTCCATTCTGACTAAAGAGAAATAACTACTACGACGGCACCTTTCCTTGCACAGAGAAAGGAAACCGCAGTCCGCGCCCTGAGCTCGTCAGCGGAGGCACACTGCCCCTCGTCGAGCACGGTCACCGTTTCCGTTTGCTCTGCCTGCTCTGCACCCGGGGGGAAGATGCGCAGAGGCCCCAGGTCTGCCGGGGTGCTGACAGAATCAATTCAATTCAAGGTGCTTTATTAGCATGACCGATGGGTACAATCAGTGTTGCCAATCACTCTCTAGCTGGGAATCCCAATCATCACATTATAGGCCTGTAGAGAGAGGGCGAAGGCGAGGACTGAGCTGGCAGCAGACATGCGACTGTCCAACGTCAGATCTTTCACTTGATAGGATCGGTGCTATACAGTATGCTCTGCTAGCTGGCTGATTTCTCTCAGTCGCTTCCTGAGTGCACAAACCGATCGTCCTTTAAATCCACTGTTGAAGTAGCGTGGTAAATGTTTCTAATTACTTTTCTATGTCTTAGAAACCAAACAAAATCTTCTAAAACTGAAGGTACTGGACAGGATCAAAGTTTTAATTTTTTGAGTCCGTGAGAAACAGCGGCCAAGGTCTCAGCTGGAGCCCTGTGGGATTTAAGAACCTGCAGAAGTTCATTTTCAGGACTATTCAATGACTATTTAGAGACTTGCCTAATTAAGATGTATAAGTGAAGGAAACAAACTTGAGCGCTAGTCTGTTTTACATAATGATTCATCTCTGTTTCTTACAGTGCAGGAGAGTGATCCATAATTTTGCCTTTCTGAGCCTTTTTTTCCTTTCTCTTTCCCCCAGTCTATTTCTCTCCGCCTCCCACTCCCTTCCTACCTCCTGGTTCTGTGTCTGTTTTTGACTGGATTTGATTTCAGAAAAGCCTTCTGGGGTCAGCACACTGACCTTGGAAATTGCAGTGGCTCTCTGAAGTAAAAGAAAATATGTACCAATGTGTTACGGCCAGGGAATATAAAGCTAACATCCATTGTCTTGTGATGAACAGTGGGTTTGTAGGCACTGTATCTATGTGGAGTGGATATAACAATCGAGAAGCAATTTTTAATTATAGTTCTGCGATTACATAATGTATATTGGAGCACTGTATTCACATGACATACATCTGTTCTCCCAACCAATATTGAAAAACTGGTAAAAATGATTTTTCTGAAAACATCTGCAGTAGTCCACCCTTGGAAAAAGATTAGCCACGACGGTAACACATTATGTACAAACGACTTTATTATGATAATAATGTGTTGTGTAACCCTCTCACATTAAAAATGGTGATCGAGCTGCCTGCATCGTGTTTTAGTTCCACCCGATTCTTCCTATAGTTGTGTCCCTTTTATCTAACAGCTCTGTAAAATTATATTGTTTCACAGTAAATATAAATGAGAGACAACAAGAAAAAGCTTATTGATGGAACAGTAAGCAAAAGGCAGATGTCTGGAAAACCTATTTTATGCCCCATTATATGCTCTTTTTAATGGAATATCCACTTATGTTGGATATTCGTCACATACAGTATTTGAATGGTGTCACTTCTTACACCAAATACAGTATTAACATGATAAAAGTACTATAATATAGAATGCCAAATTTAACTGACACAAAACAAGATACAGGGCTAGTGGTGTCATTACAAAGGGTATTTTTCTTTTTCCACTGGTGTTCCACGTGCTAATTTCAGAGCTCCGCAGGAATACCTAATATAACTCCGTTCGGTGCTCATTTTTATTCTCTCTGATGAGCCAAACAATTTTAGACAGGTTTTCACTTTTCACTTTTATTCCTCTTTAGAGTTCGCTAGGAGACCAATGTGAGGAGCACCCAAAAGGACATTTACGAGATAACTCTTTAGTTGTGAGAATATTGAAAATAAAGTCTAATCACCTCTTCATGGAGGCAAACAGGAGTGTAATGGCCTCCTGGGAACAGATCTTTGCACCTGAAAACGCGAAGCTTTAACAATGCGTAACAACAAATGTTATGCTAATCGAAGACAGGGTGAATCTTAGAAAGACTTTTGTGGTTGACTTACATTTTGTTTAGTATTTTGCAAAATAATATAAAGCGGTAATCTTACACCGAAGAAGAAAAACACAACCAAATTGATCATTTCACTGTGCATAAAGCAGTGTTGTTTATTCTTAAACAATCTCACCACACAGAGATAAAATGTGGGATGTTTGTAAGGGTCACTATACCGGAGAGAGAATTTATCTCATGCTGTGAATGAAGTTTAGTCTGCAGACAACATGCCAAAAGGAGAGAGTTGTGAAATGACCATAAACGATTGTTAGAGTACAAGTGATTTCAAGCCTCTAGTATAATATATAACCACCTGGAGATCTTTTACATTTTTTGTTTATCCCACAGAAAAATTTATATAAACAGCTGAAGAAAATTTTACACCTTTTAGCTCTTAGAACATTAGTCTGTTAACTTGGATTGTTCTAAAAACAATTTGATGTATTATGCTCAATTAGACCATGAGATCCCAGAGAACTGTGTATTTCCTGTTTAGGTAAATAGTTAATAGGTTAATAGTTCAAAGGTGTTGCATCCACACAAAACTACAGGTTGCATAATATAACTAACTAGTCATTTAAGTTGATCATTTTAGCATCAGGACACAAGCTAAGCTCTTCAATGGTACACACGCGCACTGGTTTTTACTTGAGACCTCATTTTAATGATAGTTAATATTTAGAATTCGTCTTGACAGGTACATAACTTTCTACTACATTCTCTGCCTACCTAGCATGCTATCTGGTATAAGCTGAAATACTCACTTTACATTAGTGAAGTCCACATGAAATCAGACGGGGCTACAGCAATATACTGTACACATTACAATCAAACCACTGATCTCCATTGAAATACAATGTCCGTTACAATGTGAATGATACATGTTTTTCCTTATTAGTTGGTACATGTTAATAGACATGAGTTAGCAGGATAGAGTAATTGAATATGTACTTGGTTCATCTACAACAGCTTACAAGCTTTGCATAGTAGCCTATGAGGTAGGTGTCCAATCACTAAGATAAACAAGACCAATATATGAATTTTAGGACTTGGGCATATTATGAAAAGAAGCTTGGACAACTTTTAATGCCTTCAATGACACATATTGAGACATTTCTCCTTAATTGTGCAAGATATTATTTTCAAACCCTAAGCAGTGTAAAGAAAACAGTAAATCTCCTTTTTGTTTTTAAGCTCATTTGTTTGAATAGTATCCCTGGTCTGATGCCAAGGACTGGAAATAAAACCGATACTTCAATGGGATTATTTCAACCAAAAGCCAGATCTATTCTAAGTGATTTGTCACCTTTTTTCTGTCTCATGGCAGAGAAAATGTAACACATGCTCTTCACATTTTAGTGTGCTGTGAGCACTTGTACAAAGGGGGAAATGCAGCTTTCAGCAAGGGTTGCCAAGAGAAACACAGGGCTGAGCTCTGGAAGGAAATGGCTGGCTAAGCAAAATGCAGGATTCTTTGTGGTGAGAGAAGGAAAATTGACTTTAGCTGTAGCGAGGGCAATTCATAACACACTACAGGGGTGGGAATTCTTTTCTACAGCTATATGCCACACACAAACACCAGACAATAGATCCTTTTGTTGTGAGCCCGACTTCAATCCAGGAAACCCGCATTTTCTCCGAGTTCAGTTTTCAGTATGGGCGTGCAGACTCTTGGAAGTTTGGGTCAGGATTAAAAACAGGACAGATTTACAAAAACTGGAACATGTCCAGGCTTAAGTGGTAGCTCATACAATTAGCCATAACAAATGTGGACAAGTATCTACTGTTCGGTAAATCTTTTTCTGGGAGTTGCCTCTTAACATTTAAAAAAAAAGTAATACTGTATACAGTATACTTGACTTAAAAATAACCCACAGTATTTTTGTAACCACTGTACAGTATGTGAACAATTTAGGATCCTACAGCTTGAGTAGTTTTAAATGATCAGCTTTGTTCTACTAACCAAAATGTCTATTTTAGGATGTTTAAAAAATAAATATATCTCCCTTGTAATACATGGAAATCCTGAAAGCAACGTTTTTACTTCCATGCATTCTCAGTGTATACATATTTAGGCTGGTAAAAATGTCTTTCCTCTCTTCCACAAGCATCACATACTGCATTTGTATTCTTTGTGCAAACAACAGCAAGGTTAATTAGTATTTAACTACCCAAAACATACAGTACGCATGGGCTGAAAGATAAATAATTCAGATGAGAAGATCTTAACTCCAGCATACAGACAAGCAGTGCAACAGGTGCAGAAATTTTACTCAGTACATACAGACACGTGAACACGTTAGATTCTTCATGCTTCACAACACAACCCTTAGAACATATGATTATAGAATTTTTAGCTCTTGGAAAAATATGCAACATGCAAAATACAAGACCTTGTTGAGCACTACCCTGCTAGAAGCTCATGCAAATATTTTTGTGGATACAGCTATATTTAAATTTTGATCAAAACAGTCGAAACCACAAACTTTATCATATGGAACCACCCACTTACTCAAAACTATTAACAGTATATTTGCATTCAAAGGAATGCAAGACAACAACATTGTGAGTTTTGTGCAGTTGTATCACTACCCATTTCTGATTCCTTAATTGAAGAAAACCTTGTGTAGACACCTCAAAGCCTGTCAGCACACCACCCAGCTAATTTGTATTGAAGGCTGGTTTGAATGGAAATCATCCCACCAGCCCTGTGCCGATGTGCAGCAAATATATGCAGGTGCTGTCATCTCCTGGCATTGTTCTGGGGGTAGATGTCGTGACAGGACCGGGTGGATGACTGGCGTTTGGCAGGAGGGAAAGCTTGCAACTTGAAAAATCAGACTCCCTGACAGGCAGCCGCGGTATCGCTCACAACTGATCAGTGACGGGGATGGGGCCGGCGTACACAGGCAGCTACTGCTTTTGGAAATTAAACAAAAATCTGTAATCTTCACAGTAATTAAAAACTCCTGGCAAACAGTGTAGGAGGTGCCAAGATCAGCAGGCGAAAATGAGATTTCAGGGGATTAATAACAAGACTTTATTTTCACCTTTACATAGAACTTAAGCGTTGCCCATATTTAAACAAGACACCAGGAAAATCTATTTTCCTTCAACCTTATGCTGAAATTGAAGGGGTTACTTCTCACGTCCTCCCGTAATTTAAACTTTGTTTTAACTGTTTAATTGTAATTAGTCATTTCTTGGAATTGGACAGTCTTTTCAGATGGTCAATTTTACATTTAAACAAATGAAGAATGAACAACAGTTGTTCTAGCGTAATAGGACCTTAACACCTTTTTCATGCTACAAATAGTCATATATAATTGTAGACTCCCATACAGCAAAGGAATATCTTTCTGTCTTTTGAAAATGAATTGGTGTGAACATTTTGTGATAATGAAAACAGAGAATTGTAACATATAGTGAAATGAATTGCTTTTGATGCTTGCACATTATTTTGATGTAAATTATACTGCAGCCCAGCATGGTTTTGTTTCTGTCGTATGGGATAAGATTATTTTTTCATTAAAAACAGGTTAACTCCTTTAAAGGAAATGCGTATTAGCACCTGACTTTAAAATAATCTTAAATTACTAGCCTCCTGAACCCAGCATCCAAATAATTAACTACTAACTGCCCCAATAAAACATTTTCAAATGACACACAACAACATGATTAAGTAGCCCAAAACCTTATTAAAACAAACTGATTTGCTGGGCACCATTGGCCTGTTCTGGTGTCACAATAGTGCATCGCTCCAATATTCTTCCTAAAACCTAGTTTGAATTCGAGTGGTTTAGCAAAACAACCAGCATGTGATTTGCTGGGCTCTAGAGAAAACCAGTGCTAGACATCAGGTTCATGTCAGATACTTTCGTGGGATGCCGGCATATTTATAAGTATAGAGGGAAATCCCATCAACAGGAAAAAATCTAAAGACAAAGTTGCTGCTGTGAATCCGCCCAGAGGAGGCACCTCCCAGTGTTGGCTTAGTGATGGAGCTGGTGCAAATTAAACACTAGATTGCAAAGCAGCTAGTACACAAAAGGAACAAAAAGAAAATTTCTGTCTGAAGATACATGTCCCATTTAATCTCTGAAAACTCAGAAAATACACGCCCCTCTTCTCTCCTTCCATCCAGTGTTTGAGCTGACAATTACCTTAATCCCAGACAGTGTGGAAACCCCAGACTCCATCAATAAATATTATCCTTCCTTTTATGTGATGATTTTCGGCCTTGGAAAATAATTAGGCTAACGGCTAATGCAAGTACTGCTAACGCTGAAACTACTTCCTCAAAATCTTAAAGGGAGAAGGCTTTCATGTTGGGATATATCAAAATCTATTACAAAAATTAATGCCAGTGCCCCACAGGTACTCAAATCTTTTTGCTGTGCAGAAAGTAGAAACTTTTTGCTATGATTTATGGAGTAAATCAAGCATTTTAAGGCCATTTCTTCCAATACTTCATTATTTAGAGTGCAAATTCCAATTAATTCTCAAGTAACTCACCATTGACTTGCTCTTGGCAATGGAAGACTATATTCCTGACCCCTGTGGTTTTTGGAATCCCCTTCCACCCCTTAATCAAAGCCAGGTGCTGAGGTTGGAACTCAGTTCTTACCTTTTATATTCATGGTGTCCCTCATGGCAGCAGGCCAGGGGGAGTGGATGAAGAAAACGGGACTTAATAGCATGGATGTTTGGTTGTTTGTTGGCTGTGACTGCTCTTGCATTTTTCACTCACTTGGTTTCAGAGTCAAAACCACACACTGGGTCAGGCCAGAGCTTAAAACCTGGTGTAGTTCTAGGACTGTTTCCACGGTGCCCTCTTGTGGGTTGGAGGGGAGCTGTACCCTCCACCCTTTTAAAAACACCACTGATAAACCGTTATCAAAGACATGCAGTACAATATTTGTGCAAAAGTCTTATTTTTAAGGAAATACAAAAAAACTTTTTTGTTGGGAACAAAGTTTGTGTTTTTGTATAATGTGACATATATTGTAAAATGTCTGTATAGGAGCAGGGTGCCTTTAAGATAACTGGGAGGTTACAGAGGGGTGGAGCTACCTGAATAAAAGACGAGGCTTGAGTGCTGCTGTGTTATTTATCTTACAGGACTCAGGGAGGAATTTGCTCTGGTTCCTTTGTTGTTAGTCTGGTAAAGGTGTTGTTGTTTGTTCCTGCTGCCTTGTAAATGAACAAGGACCCTTTTCAAAGTATCCATTTTCATTGTTGACTGTCTGAAGGCAGCTTCCGCTATGAACTGAGCACAGATGACCACACAGCAAAGAGAGAGCTCTGTGACAATTTTGCATAAAGCACCTAGGTTGACTTTGTCCGTGGTTTTGCGAATATAGAATACCTCTAGCAGATCCTCTCATAGCCTTCTCTTTTTGAGACTAAAGAGATTAAGAACCCTTGGTTTTTGGGGTCTCTCAGAGTAGGATGTTCCATCTGAGGCCAGGGATGTAGCTTGTCGCTCTTCTCTGAGCTGAATGTTTTTGCAATCCTGTGCATCTCTGCACAGAGCTCTAAATGAGGCCTTACCGTTGTGTTGTTGATTTCAGTAGGTTAGTCTTTCTCTAAGGAATGCAATGGAGAGACAAAAGTATTAAACCTGTGGTTCTTAACCTGGGGTATATACACCCCCTGTGGGTGCAGGGCCTGACTGATATTTTTAGAAGGTAAATTGTCAAAATAGGTGGTTTGGCAGAACTCGCATAGCCTGACCGTAAGGAAAAGGCTGACTGAACCCTCACTTGCTTCACGAGGAATGAGCCAGGGTGCTGCTGCAGGAGTTGTTGGGTGCGTGCAAGAGAGATCTGCAAAGGGAAGTCCAGAAGGCAAGATGCATGTACAGCATATATATGCAGGAGAGTGGCTGTCGGTTAGATTAGGATTTAACATTCCTCCTGACCTTTCATTATAAATTATACTTTACAATATATACGTCCGTATAAGTATATATATAAATCATACAAGGGAATGTTATACTCCATATGACGTCCACTGATATAAATGACCTCCATATTGTCAAAAGAAGAAATGAGTGACAGGGCAGCATACTGTAGATACCTACTGTAAGTCTTTTTCATTGGGAACAGTCTTTTTCAATCTTATTTTTTCACTCCTTATATTTATTGCCTTCATTTCTTGCTTCCTGCCAGTAACGCTCTGCAACTGTCTACATTAAATGTCCTCTGCCAGTTAATGTACAGTAGATAATACAATTAGCAGCAATAGCAATAATGACCATAAATCTCACTGACACAGCAGATTTCATACCAACAAAAGGACTCCAGGAGCTTGAACATTAAATATGATCCCTTGTACTTGGCAGCTCCCACTGGCCACATAATGCTTAATGGACCTCAAATGCTTTTTATTTTTCAAAATGTATAACACCCTGGCCACAGATTCTAACCAGCATTTATACAGTTGTAGTGCCTGAAATATTTAAACTTTTTCCTCCTGTTACCTTAAGCAGAGTATCTCTACTACAGTTTTCTGATGATAAGTTATAAAACTCTGCTGGCTGAATAGTTAAGAGGGCTGAGGATGTACAGGCTTCTTTCGGTGTCTTTTATGTGATGCTTTTTTGCATTTTGTGATGATTGTGGTGTAATCTAAGTTCCTTTGTCTATGCGTATTCAAACAGTAACTTAACAGTAATCATGGCCAGTACTATTAATTTATTTCAGCTGACATTTTTTTCCCACGCAACTTAACCTGGGATCCATTTGTAAAGCTGGGTGATTTACTGAAGCACTTTGGGTATAGTGCTTTCCCAGAGCACAACAATACAGTCCCACCTGTGATTCAAGCACACAGACTACCAGTCTTAAAGAGCCTTGTAAAGTCTGCAATAAAAAAAAATGCAGGTTTCATCCAGGCATTTAAATTCAGTTTGTGTCTTGCATGCATGCTAGTCGGTTTTATCTCAGCAGAGGACCAGCGCGCCTAGGATCTGATGTGATATTTGTGTTTATCAGGCGGTGTCATCTGTGTCACGGGAGCCAAGTGCTGGTTGCGTGCAGAGCAGGGGAGGTAAACAGGAGAAGACAGAAGAGTCCTGATTGTTATCCTGCCAGGCTGAAAGAAACCTTTACCTATTCAGAAAATGTTTAAATGCCTCGACAGGAATGAGTCAGATCAAAACGAGACTGACAAGGAGATGCGGCAGACGGAGCGCGCAGGGGGGTGAAAGTCGGGAAGTGGGTGAAAACATCTGTTTCGGGGCCTTTTGTCTTCGCTCCGAGCTAAAATCACGGCTGTGTTGCTCACTCCCATAAGGCCCTTCACGGGGACGCAATGCAGCTCTGTCTGTTTTGCTGTCTCATTATTTCTTGTTTGTATGGGCGCCCGCGAAGTTGCCGGATGTGAGTCTTGCAAAAAGACAACATCTGCGTTCACGGTTTTGAAAGGGCGCAGCTCTCATTGCAGCAGCTAATGTTGCGGCTCTTCAGCAGTGGGCAGGACAACACACGCTTTATTAAATGCTGTATAATCAGTTTTACCTACCAGGCACAGAGGGACAATTCAGAGACACCTGTAGGCCACACAGGAGGCACCCCAGTCTGGTAAGGCACCCAGGAGCTGTGAGGCAGCAGTGCCAAGCAGTGTGACACTGTGCACCCCCAGGAAACAGGCACCACACATCATAAACTAGCTAATAACATTGTCTGTTCACCTTTATATCACCTTCACGCTGTAACGCTAAGAAGCTCAGGCTGAAAGATGCTGCATGTTCGAAGACCTTTGAAAATGTTTCTGCACATAAAATGGCATTGATTTTAGTAATCATGACTACATGAATACATCTTAAGCACACATGAATATATGTCAAATATGTCTGTGTGCCTTTAATGTAGTTAATTAAATGTATTTAAAATTGATACCAATGTATTTTTCTGATTTGTTTTAATACTGCTATATGTAATTCCCAGTTACATGTTGCATGTGTATCAGGGATACCTACGGTATATGGATTATCACACAGCCACTGGACGTTCTGATCTCCATTCAGTTTAATACTCTCTACAATAGAGAGCTGTGCCCCTCTCTGAATAGGCAGTGACTCGTAATGAATTTGTAAGCTAATAGCCAATAGTGAAATGATCAGTCCAGAAGACCGGCTCAGTATATCGGATCCAACACAATTCTCTCTCTCTACCCGACAAAGAAGCATCTTTCACACACCAGATTCCCAGGGCTTGGGGTTTTCTCTCTGAAAGAGTCTTTCCAGGTAATTGAGTTCTGAAGGCACTGGCTTTACATTTTTGTAGAAATATCGATTTTCCTTTAAGGCTAAAGGAAACCTTGTTTTTGAAGCAATAATTTAGTACTGGGAGAAATATTTGCTCCAGTTTGTCGTGAGCATAGGACCACAGTGGTTGGTCCTAGGTAGGGCATTCTGTATAACAATACCGTCTTCATACTGCATTTGTCTCTCTTCCAAACAGTAGTGGAATGTGTTTATCACAGAGAGTCCTCTGACTCCTGGAGTCTTGAGTCTGGCTGAGCCTTGGTCCTGTGGCCCTATGTGTTGTACTAGACGTCTGTGTCTTTTAAGCTGTTGCCTGTTCATTTCCTCTGAAGCTACGCTGTGCCAGGAGCAGAGAAGCCACGTGAGCATGCCTGACATTCCCTGATGAGTGGGACTTTCAAAAGGCTAACTTCTATAAATCTGCTCGGGCAAGCTGATATCAGGACCCGATTTAATTTATTTGCACTCCCAATGCTAGACCAAGAGCCTTTCCACCCTCCATTTTACTTTCCATGACTGACACGGCCGTTAATGTGCTGGCCTTCATTTCAGCAACAGCCAAAGCTGCACGTTCTGCATGGCTGTTCTGACTCCACCCTCTGGCACTGCAAGGGCACTAAGGTATAACAGTTCAGTGGGGTTTTTTCCCTGTGAAGTATTTTGTGCGACATAAAAAAGTATGTACCCTGGCTTCCAAACGGGCCATCAGAGTTTTAGTGGCACAGTGGACTTGAGCACATGTGCCTCCAAACCAGATGGTCACAGTTTTGAAAATGGACAGACTCCATCTACTAGCCTTCTCCAGCAGACTTTCAGGAGCCAGTCTACAGTCAGAGGTGCTGTACTCTGAGCATATCTGAATTGTGCCAATACCCCATCTGCTTCTCTGAAGAAACATCCCATGGCACTGTGGCGGCATTCAGGCCAAGTCTCGGTCTTCCACCTGGTCTTAGGCACACAGCTATATCAGAGTACGTAACAACCTGGCCCTGCACACTTCTGCAGCCGCAGTCATTCTTAGCCAAGTGGAACAGATTGGAAGAGAGCTCAGCTTTCCACAACACTGCGTAGGCACTGCAGGTAGCATCGGAAGCAACTGCAGGAGAATTTCAATTTCTGTCCGATGGTGTTTTTCAGTTCTTGACAGAAGATATTTTCTTCACTACGGATAAAAAGCAGTGGCCATTCTTTTCCTTTCCTGTGCTGATCTCTGTTGCCTGCTCCTTCTTTTTTTCAATCATTAACCCCTCTGAAAGCTCTGTGTGCACGTGGTTCAGACCAGGCTGAAGAGGTCTGCTATTCTTAACTGACCAAAGTAAAATGTTTCATGTGCTATAAAAATCACTTCTTGCCTGAATCCAAAGGAAATGTCTTACTTCAGTGTGGTCCTTACACCCCTGGGGAAGATGTGAAAGCACTTTTCAAGGTGAAAAACTAGTCCCTATTTATATTACATCTTCCTGTAATGATCGATGGTGTTACTAGGAAATGAGTTTACTCAGTAATCACAGTGGAATTAGTTTGATTCATTGCTCCTAAATAAAAGCAGGATGTGCAGCAAAGGTCCAGATTCATCCAGCCTTTCTTGATCTAAAGAGAAATGAGAGCGTAATTAATATGACCACATTTGCTATTCAATCATAAGCAATTACAATTATTTTACTGCATCCTACATTGTGGTTCAATATGTACACAGTTTTTATTTTACTGTTAGATATGCTTCAATTGCTGCTCACCTTTTTTTGCCAGTTTTATTACCTTAGTCTTGATCCTCCATGTTTTCTTTTTTTTTTGCTAAGAAAATCTGTGCTTCGCAGTATTCCCTTTGGCCTCCATGCCCAAGACATGTACAGCTTTGGGTTTCAGTAGCCTCCAAGCACAGTGGCATTTCTGCCAGGGAACCTGGTTCATAATCAGTACGACAGTCAAGAACACTTTCCTAAAAATGTACTTCTAATTTGCCTGTTAATAATACTTTTGATAAACTTCATGCATGTAAATAATTAGGATAGAAAACAAATGCCCTCCAACTTACAGATTTTAAGCTGTATATTTAGAATAGTGAATTCCTCTTTCTTTCTACAGGGTACCTCCTTATCCTGTGAATACAGCACAGGTTTTCGGACTGCTAGTAAATGCAACTTAAAATACACTCACTGGAAAAAATTAAATTTCACGTTAGTTTTAAACTTTTGGAGGCCTTCGTTACTGACTAGAGGCAATCTTTAAGAAGGGCACACAACAACATTGATTTTGCCGTGCAGAAGACAGCTGTCTCCCATCTCGCAGGTAGGAACACGTGAAAGCAGAAGGAGCTGATTTAATACTGGTGCAGGCCAGCAGTGTCTTGTTGGGTGGAAGTACCACTTTAAAAGTAATTAAAAGCACCGAAACATGTTGGAAACAAACAGGTTTCAGCAGCAGTGCTGAGTGTGTACAGGGTGAGGCAAAATGCACCTGCTGTATGTCTGAACTTGCCTTCTGCACCTCAGCTCGTTCCTGCGTTTTCGGGTTGTCAGCCAGGAAGACAGCAGTCATTCTGCCTCCTTCAGAATCACTTTGCAGAGCCCCAGCAACTGCCAGGGACAGCAAAACCTGTGCTGAACGTGAATCATGGATACAATGCACCTCTACGAGCTCCACGTGGTTGGTAAACGGAGAGTCCTGTTGTGTTATTTCCCCCGGTGTTCTGCTTTCACAGAGCTGCTTTATTTCTCCAGAAAAGAGGTCCAGTCCTAAAGGCTTACTTCCAGTCACATCTCCTGTGTGCTTTTCCCAGAACTAAGTACCTTCCATGAAGAGTAACCCTGCCAATTAAACATCTGCTTCTTTAGACAGGAGGCACTGTGAGTGCTTCTGAGTTGACTTTAATAACAGTCTGAGTTTAAATGTGGCATTGACGAATGGCAGGTCTGTGGCTAACCATTCCCTCCTAATTAAAGATCTAATCTTAGACTTTGGTCTGGACTAGATTCTAGAAAACGTATCGCAGACCTGACTGCACAGAACACATCAGATATGGCAAACAAGTAACTCCTCGAAGTTCCAGGGAAAATAAGCACCGGGGACGTATGTCTATCCAACCAAATGTCTTGCAATAGAGACGCCATTTTAAAGAGCCGGGGGTGGGTTGGATGAAGTACGTATTTCTATTTTTAGCTGTCTGTTAGATCCAAGCAGAATAGTCTGAGCCTTGTTCATATATTCTCAAAAGTGAAATGAATTAAACTTTTCACAAACAAGTCCTTTAAAAAAGGAATCGTTATAGTTGGTTGTAAATGGCATTTATGAATCCTTATGCTTTTGAGGGCACTGGAAAGATTTCCCAGCAGTCATCTCAATACCTCAGCCCCGCTGGATGGAACAAAGTGGTTAAACGGGCAGACTCTCCTCTCTGCACTATGCTACACTTGCACTTAGGCGATTTATTCTGCTGAGTGGGTTTTAAGAAGATTATAAAGTGGAACTGTCTGCAGCTCTGCAGATTGTCAACACAGAAGAAATAGGCGAACAAAATGCATTTCAAATGGATCACAAAGAGAGATGTGCTCAATTAAGAACTGTGAACTGCACTGAGTTTACTGTATGCAGAGTGTATGCATGCAGCACTTTCAGACAACAGACCAAATAGGGCACAGAAACAGCTCCTCTGCTGCTAGATAAACAAATTATAGTTGGTGTCAGTGATATGGCTATTGTATCAAGAAGCAGCCAGTATTACACCTTCATAGATGCCACACTGTAATAATAACAACAACAACAAGAATACAAATGAATTGCATTAGTAAAATAATTGGATCTATACGGCATGTTTTACCACAACGGATCCCAAAGCACTTTACAGCTGTAGGACAGGACCAACGTCACCTGTCACTGAAGAGCAGCCCCACCTGGGGGGCATGAAGCTGCGATCCTGTTCCTGCAGCCTCAGTACACAACAAGTCGGACAGAGAAGAGTAAAACTGCAACTTTAGGGAGGCCATAATGTTGGAGCCCACAGTAGAATTTAGCCAGTACCCTGGGGTTAACACCCCTACTGTTTTAAACAGTGCCACGGGATCTGGATAACTAGGTATTCAGGGCTTGGATTTAACATCACATCCAGCACTGAATTATCTTTCATCTCTTTCAACACAATGTCAATAATCCATCAGATTACTGGGCAATTGAAAATGGAGGTTTGGAGAGTCTGGACTAGAAGGGCCACCTCTTGCAATTTACCGGTTTTCCCAGTCCTATTTGAATGGGCCATCCCAATACTGACCAAGACCAGCCTTGCCTAGATTCTGAGGTCTGATGAGGTCAGGCCATAAGGTGTTAAAGGAGCATCAGGGGTCTCAGAAATAATATGGGATTTGTCTTAACAATTATGCAAAAAGCATAATGTCAGGAGAACACCACCACTTTCAGATGTCAAGCAGGATCATACACTAGCTGGGGTTTCAACAGAGCAAAGCTGCAATCTGTCCCTCCAGTCATCAGATTTGAAAGACGCTCAAACCAAAAAACATGTGTCTAAAACAGTCACAACCACTGAAAAAAGCTTGTGGAATTTTATGTTCTCAATCAGCTGAAAAATGCTGTCAAAATGCTATAGAAAAAAGCATGCATTTCAGACCAGTGTAGGGTTTGGATTACAGGAACCCTTACATGTCGACTCCAGTTACACATATAATTGCAGTTTAAATGAGAAAATTAAGAGAGTTTACCCAGTAGAACAGGTTTTCTTACAACTTTTCATCTGACTCAGTTCTGAAGACAACTGCTGAACTGTGCAATGCACAATATAAACAGTCAAAACAAAAAAGGAAATAGGAGCAAATTATCACTCATCCTAAAGTTCACTTGTGACTCATAATCCAGCACTGAGTGTAAACAATGTCTAAGTAGGGTGGGAATGCTAACCCTAACCCTAGCTGGGGTTTCAACAAAGCAGTCCTGCAACCTGTCGCTGAAGCACTCCAGAAATAATGTATGGTCATACTGTGTGTGGAATACAGGAATACCTAATTGAAGGAATGAGACATTCTTGTCTGAGACAGAAAGGAGTACAACAGGTTACAACTAGTATAAGAAATAATTAGAATAAGGAATAGATGGCAACGATATGAAGATAATCTGCCTGGAGCACAGAACATATTAATCCTATGTACAAGTAAATCAAAAATCAAGAACACAGAGGCCACAGAGAGAACACATGATTTAATACATTAATTAATTAACGAGAATATGAGGGAACAGGAACACTGGAGTGATTAAAAAAGTACAACATCAAATTGAAGAAAAGACATACTGTACAACTGTCTCCGTGGGGGATATCACAAAGTCCAAGACATAAACTGGAAAAAATGTGGTAATTGAGGTTAAAATTCATTACTTTTTCAGCACTACAACAGAAAAAATAATCGTAAAGGATGAGGTAAACAGTCTCAGGACTTTTATCTGAGTCTGGAGAACTTCTTGATCAGGTGTGTCAAGCAAAAGGTCCAGTATCCAAGTCCGTTTGGCCCATGATGTCAGAGCACGTGGCCAGGACTCATTTTCACTGTCGGAGCCTGAATTTAGTACTAAACTTAGTACCATATTAAAGTTAAGTAGTTTAACATGAGCACAGTGCAGTTACAGTATGTTCAAGGCAGCAGAAATGACTTTTGAACTATTGACCTTTTCAATTCTTTCTAGCGTTTTCAGTTTTACATGTAGGGGAATGTTTCCCTCGTTTCCTTTGCTTTTGTAACACCTGAAGCACGAGCTGCATGATTTTAAAACTGACGAGGGTGTTTGGTGGTAGACCCGACGGGCCTCACAAGACAGAGTTCCTGAATTGACACCGAGTAAGGTCACCGTCAACTGTGACGTGTGCCACATGAGCTGAATAGCTCAATAGCAGTGCAACAGCTCCGGGAAACATCATCACTAATTTCATCAGGACAGGGTTGATGTCATGGCCTGGTGTCTGCAATGTGCAATGTCCAGAAGAGGGCACAATATTGGTGTGCACTATGTGAAAATGATTGACGAATGATAATACTGCATCCAGTTGTGATTCTGCATTCCTTTAAAGTGCATTTGTAAACTTTCAAATTTAGCTAGATGGTATCTATTTATATCATGACATTAAGACTGTGTAGTTTACTGCATGATCCAGCACATCACATATTTACATCAACCGTCATTGAGATGGATGAAGACAAATCTAGAGTTACAGCCATGTGGCCATCAAACCCCCAAAGTCACCACAAGGTGCCAAAAGCCACAGAACCAGAAGTCATGGGGAAAAAACAGCTTCAAATAGTGGGGGATCTTCTGAGACGACATGATCCATTCCTTCACCAGTGGCTAGTTACTGAAAGTCATTATTTGAAGTGCTAGGTATCCTGTGGGTCATGCATTAGGAATATGCTTGAATTTTCTTGTGCTCTGTGTTTCACATGTGGCAACCCTGGCTTAAGTCATCGCTTTGCTTGGGCAGCACTGCAGGACCCTGAAATTTATGCCACCTGCCATTCTGACCCCTGAGACTTCACTCTCAGACAATATTAATATTTGTTCAGGACAAGTCTTGTCAGAAAGTGTAGCTGTTCCGGGTGTGTGGGTAGCTATTCAATTAGAAAGCAGCTCTCCAGCTCCTTGATTTATTAGGTTATTTGAAAGATGTATAAGCAAACGGTACAGTCATAAATTAAAAGCTGCAACCAAACTAATTAAAATTTATCACACTGCTTGGGGTTTGTAAAGAGTGTATGTTGATACAACCATGGCGATATTCTAGAGAAAAAGCCATGAAATATTAGAAAGAATTGAAATTTGGAATTTATTTGTGATTTTCCCCCCAGCAAATGTGAAAGTATTGTTATCATCAGCTTCATTGAACCACAACTAATAATCTTGGCATCATTTTATAGCGGGACTTTCTGTGCTCATGAAATTGAAGTTTGCAGTTTTACAGCAGCCTCTCAATGCTGGTAATTTCTTTTTAAAGATGTAGAAGGTTTTACACATTTCTTCTTTAGGAACCGAATGGGCGTTTATATGTTTTTACAACATGTGAAGTATAGAGAATCCTGCCTGGTAAAAAAAGATTGAAAGATTATCATTCCTCTTTTTGTGATGATACAGTATATTCTTTCATTGCGGTTTGATATTAGGGTTCCTATATGTGGTGTAATGCAGTTCACTATAAACTGCTACATGTTTATATATATGCATGTATGTACAGTATGTACCCTTCAATTCTAAGTCAAATTCACATCTATTACAAATGTGGCATGTAGACTGTTTTTAATTGTAATTTTCTTTTCTCATGTCCAAAGATTTATCAGATTTTAATATAAACCATGTTAAGCCACACCAACATCCCTTCTTCACAGTAATTGTCTGTTACAAAAATACCAGAATGGGACTGGGACATTTTCTTACTAGTCTGCAAAACAGCACACACAGTTGGAAAGACCAGCAGCTTACTAAACATGTTAAAATGTTATCTAGAAATAAGAATTTAGAATTTTAGAAATCTGAGGGAACTTTTCTGAAGTTGGTCAAGAAACGGAAAAGCTAATTCTTTCTCGTCCATCTTGATGTCAGAAATTACTTTCGTATTACTGATCATATGGTATCACCCTTCTATTCAAAATTGTGAAGAAAAGAAAAACAGGGAAATTGGTACAGTTTACTTGCAAACCAGAGGTTATCACAAGCGCAGCTTTAGATCAAAATATATAACAATAACTGGGGCTAACATTTCTTGGGATTCAGCCCAATCCTGTCTTATAGTCTCAACAAGGCACATTTTAAGACTGTTGTCTTATTAGTTAGTGTACTCTGACAGAGAGCCATGGAACAAAACCAGAAACATTATTACATTTTCATCAGCTGATTCTACTTAAAAGCTTTTCAAGTCATTTTTGCAAAGGAAAGCAGTGAGGAGTGAGCTCCTGCCCTATTTTACCAGTATAGAATATGGCACAGACATATTTTTTAAATCCTTAAATACGGTACGCTACCTACATTACAGTACAGTAATGTAGTAGATAATTAATTAAAATAAACATTACATACATTTACAGTATAGACATACAGTTTTTTTTCAGTCTCTCTTCTACAACCTATTTTCCCTTTTCTTAAAGTAATTAAATGTGAAAATAAGGAGATGCAGTTCTGAGTTATTTCACTAACTGTGAGGGTACAATACTCAAAACTTGATTGCATCCGGAGAGCAATCAACCGCCCAAACCTATTTTTTCTGATTGAAGGTACATCAACTCTGTCTAAGTCCATGAAGAGTCTGCTCTTATATACAGATTTACAGTGGGGCTTGCAGGATCTGCAGATTTCTGCAGCTCTCTCAAGCTCAATGAAGTCATGCAGCAGCCCTTGAAGAACATTGCGCTGCCAGTCCAGTGCAGACTTCAAGCTTCCATGTTCCATGGCAGAGGGCGAGGTCAAAGTTCAGCTGCCATAAAGTACAAACCGCAGAGCAACTTAACAGTGATGATTGCTGGTTGCTTTTCTCGTAAACGGCAGTCAGGCAATGTTAGACAAACCAGCCTTCAGAGCATTTATCACAACAGTAGGTACATCTTACCTGGGGGAGAAATTCGATTGGTTGTAAAGCGCAACGGATTGCGATACAGTTCTATACTGCCTATGGCAGGAAGCCAGCAGTTACAGACGAAAAGCCTGTATGAGAAAGGAAAGGAATGGAGCAGTACTATATATACTGTATACAGTGGGACTGAGCAGACAACACAGAGACAAAATACAGCAAATTACTATATTAATAGGTAAAGAAATTAATTTTAAGAGTGAACAGAACGTTTCAACACTGACAGAGTTCCAGGTTCTATAGCAGGTACACCTCTAGGATCCTAGTATTAAATTTTACCTGTTTACACACTTCTTGTCGGCAAATTTTTTCTCCTTAAAAATAGAGGAAATGGTTTTCATCTTAAAATTATGACCAGAGGCTTTTCCTATTTCACTCGTATTCGATTGCTTTGTAAGTGCTTTCTCCCTTTGCCGTTCTGTTCATTGCCCGCAGTCCGCTGGAGCTATTACATCTTCATTTCCGTGGCTAACTAATTCTGTGATGCGCAGTACAGATCGCTGTAGTCACACACATACTGTATATTTAGACATACAAAGCCAATGCGTCACAGATGTGTTTTTTATGTAACAAGGTATGCAAGCTTTTTGTTGCATGAAAAACAAGATTTTATAAGGTTATCATGAGACTATAAAATAATATACTGAAAATGTTTCTTCTCTTCACTGAGACTTGTGGATCAACATAATGATTATGTACCAAAATGCCAAAGATGGTTGATCTATGCTTGTTTGGTACATTCGTCTGACCATTGGTTCCTATATGACAACTATGTCTATGCTTTGCTCTGGGTTTTTTTCTTGTGCTGTCTCAGATTTTACCTATGTGTACAGTTCTACGTGTTTCCTTTGGTTTTTACATAGGATGCAGTGAATTGCGGTATCAACACAAGTTATTTAAATGCAGAGAAGCTGTAGTGCTCTCGGTTGGTTATGTTTTCTTGGCCTTGTATGGTTAACAGCGCACCATCACTAACGCAACACAGAGACAATCCTCCAGGGGACCAAGATTTTGTTTCTGTGAAAACAAGTTCTGCAGGTTTGCGTCTGGAATTTGTAAGACAAGCTTCTGTTGCTAAGGCAACCCTGTCTGTTATACCCGGGGTGTAGTGTTCTCTTAGGCAAAGTTACAGTGCAGGCGTCACAGATAATTTTATTTCCAGTGCTTGCGGTTTGGTGGAGGTTATGTAATGACTACCTGTCTTCAGTGAAGTCTGTGAGATTAAGGAGATTAAAGAATTCTGGGAAGGAAGAGAGGAGCTACTGTAATCGCTGGTCTGGAAAGCATCGACAGCTCGTCTAATTTTCATTGACTTCATTTGGTAGATTCTTAACTGTATGGGTCACTTAAAAAAAGACACTGATCAACTCTAATGTGAGTCGATCAATCACAGCTGAAATCATGGCAAAGGTCACAGTGACAATGTTTTTATTGAAAGCACTGCTCTAGAGTAGAGGAGCTATCCAAGAGCGGTGACAATGGATCCAGCCTGCTTAAGTTTTCTTAATTCTCAAGAGCAGCAAGAGAAACAAACCAAAACAGTGTAATCTGAGAGAAATCAGACAAAATACAGATGAATAAAGTTTAAAATTAAAGTAAAATTTCCTATTGGCCAGCCAACACGTATAAAATGCTATTTTAAACGCAATAAATAATCTTACTCTATTTGTAAAAGTAAATAGTGATAATGACAATGTTTTTGCATGGATTATTTTGTTTCATGATTTTATTTTAATGTTTTTGTAAAACAATATGAATGTATATTGTTTCTACTGATGTGACAACGGTGGATTTAAAACAATGCTTATTCTGAGACTCTGTGAGGCTAAAAGATATGATGAGGTAAATTGCTTTTATGTTCGCATCAACACATGAGTTGCCTGTTGGACTGTATATGACACTGACTTGGGTTTGTCAATAGTTACCTGTGACGCTTTCGGTTAAATTCTAATCCAGGATCTGTGCACAGATATACCACTAGAAAACTAAAGAACTGTGAATCACAGAGAATGGAGTTCAGCCCCGGTAACCAATTCACACAAAACACTTTCTCATCAAACGTTTTTATAGTGCTTTGCAACAATGACAAAATGGGACATCATGTCAACAATCTGATTATCTAAAAATGCAGTATGAAAATAGAAACTAATAAAATAAACATTAGCTCAAATGTGTTTTACATGTTACACAAAAGAACCCATCCAGTTCTCTTTTTTCTGGAGTTTTGTTGGGCTGTTTTCAAATGTTAAGCCAATGCTTGTCAGAGTCTGGATCTTAGGCGTGCCTCTTGCTGATGAATTGTAGCCAACCTTCGCCAGAGAAAGAGTGCAGCCTTTGAAATAAATAAAGCTGCAAAATCAAGATGAAGTGTATTGGTTTAGACAATATAATAATTTCAAAACATTTTATGGATCTCAGCCAATTATACTACCCACGACCATCTCAAAACTAAAAAACTGAAAATATGCTCATTGCCAATCAATCATTAAGATAACAATTAAATTAGTTCAGTAGATTCATCCTCAGTTTAATATTGTGCATTAATCACTAGGAAAATGTGACAAAGTATTTTATTTTAAATCTGAGGACAAAACAAATCTGTTTTAAATACCTTGTGGAGGCAGTTATTGTGCACAGTTAAGTTTAGACCAGTGTTTTCAGTTATTTGAAACTAACATGTGCTATTGAAAAATCAATCTTCCCTTCAAACAAAATAGTGTAATGTAATTATACAGTACTTCTATAATGTTCTCAGAAATCCCGTTGCAAGAAAAGCCTGAAGGACATGTTTTATGATAAGTGTGTGTCATGTGAATCCAAGCTTCACTAAAAGACTGTAGTCTTGGCCTTGAAGGAAAAACAGAGTCAGGCATTTTAGTAAATGTAATCTCTCATCTAGTTCAGCTGCACTCCCAGCATATACCTGCCAAGGAAGATAAGATTATCGATTTAACAGTACTCTAATTTTCCACAATGCCCTGATTATGATCATAATCACGAAATCCAGTATTGTTTTATTCTATGTTTTTTGTCACAAAAAAAACATTGTGTCATCAGGAACGTTATTTTTTTTAACAGAATGAGAAGCGCTTTTGCTGACCATGTAGCATATCTCTTATAAAGAATCGTCCATTTCAGCAAGTGATTGCAGCTTTTAACAACTTAAGCTATTTTGGCAGCTCTGCCTGCTTGTATGGCTCTAGAAAAAGGGAAACGTTTTCTTCCAGAGCCTCAGACTCAAGTGAATTCTGTGTGTCTGGTTCTGTCTGTTTACTGCTCCTTGACTTCCTGTTCTAGTTACTGTATAAGCTTTTCATACGTTTGCATCCCCATACGAGCTCAGTTGTTTTTTCTAGCCTGTTTTCAGAACTTCAGAGCCCCGTTGGCTGACAGTTCACAATATACTGACTAAAAACGCTTACTAAATCATATCTGAAGGTGCCCCTGTGACCACCCACAGTCTGGAGAGTGTGGTCATTTGGAGATCCTGTCTGACAGGCCTCATAGCAAATGAACGCATAAGATTGGATTCTTTGAGATTCAAGGCTCAAACCATTAAAATAACAATTAAATGAGTTAAGCGGATTAATCCTCAGTGGAATATTGTGCCTCTTTGTTCACCTATTTTAGAGGATTGTCCCGGTAACATACCTGAAAAAAGAAGGTGTCATGTTGTTGTTTATTCTTCTTAAAAATGAAAAGAACACAAAAACAAACACATTGACCTTTAAACATGAAATATTGCATGCTGTTGGGATGAAAAATGGCTTGTGTGATATTTTATTGCAGAATCAGTTCAGAGCCTCAAATCAGCTATGCTAGGTATGACAGCTCTATCAGCAGGTTCATGCTATTTGCCCAGAATATATTAAAAAAAACAAATATACAGGCAGCTAGCTTCAAAATACTGATTTACAAATTATCACCAGGCTGGGAGAAAGTGGAAAAGATTTGATTTTTTCCACTGGTAGTTCACTTGGGAAACAAGGTACTGTTAATGCCTTAAGGGTTATGCAGCATGAAGTCTTAGTACTGTACTGGATGACTATTTTAGATATTTCATGTGGATAGAAGTAACTGTCAACAGCACAAGATCTAATAAAAGCACAAGTGTCATGATACTTTTCTTTCAAGCAGCAGCATATCAGGTTGTGTATAATTGTCAGAGACTTGCAGGTGTTAATTATTAATATTTCAAACCAAAAGATGAAATAAAAGAAAAGAGAAAGCAACCAACTGAAATGACATACAGTACTTGCAGTCAGAAATGAGTTATAAAAGTAAAAGTGCTTTTATATCATGGCAAGTGATATTCTTTTTTTTTAAATGTTTCATATTTTTGTTTTTAAATGTGAGATTTTCCTCTTTACTTTTTTAACATTGGATGCACCTATGAAAATGATAATGGGACTCAGGAGGTTAAAGCATGTTTTATGCCTGTTCAATATCTAAAAATACTATTGGTATCTGTTTATGATGTGAAAAACTTTTCAATGGCATCATATGTGGCTTTTGCTCTTTGTCTGTTTACATGTGTATAATGTACACGTATAAATCTATTTTCTAAAACATATAAAATTACAAAGCCTGTAAGTCACAAAATAAGTCAGCCAATGTGGTTTCTGGCTCCTGACACTTGTTTACAACTGCAGTGGCATGAAGCAGAGTTTGTGTGCTGGGAATGTCTGTTCGTACTGTGCAAAAGGCACCAGGATATGTCTGGCTTTGAAGGGCATGAATTGCACAGAAACACTGTATGGCACGTCTGCCACATCTTTGTGACTTGAAGTTGGGATTCAGCTTTAGCTCAGGGGTCAAACCTGTATTTAACATTAATATTATGAATTCATTTGAAAGGGAGAAACATGTTGGGAATAAGTATTCATGTATTCAGTGTATTTTTTACTTCCTTTTTCAGATCTTATGTCCTGAATACAACTGTGGTAAAACCTTCAGATTTCTGAAACTGTGAAAAGGTCATCCTGATATGTCTTAATGGAATAGCCCCACCATAGGATTTTTACAGTACATTAAAATGCATTTAAAAAAACAGAAGTCAGCTTTGGAATGAAAAGCAGAAAGGCAGAAATGTTACCACTTCATTTCATGCATAATTCATATGGGTGTCCAAATTAAACTGGGCGTATCACACATTTAGTTTGTCCACTCTCTGAAGCAGATATTACTGCATCTCCTTCCAGTGATGAACAGGACACCAGTGAGATATGAAATCCTGGAGGCCAGCAAGTTTTAGAAACGTCTTTAATTCAAAAGCAGCTTAAAAGCTGGGAAAAGCTGTTGAACAGCTCCTGTTAAGCTAATAATTAGTTCAGCTGGGTCATTATGAGCAAACCTGCACTGGAGCTGATCCACAGACACCTCCATCAATCCCTCCCTCTGCTCTCTGCTCTCTGCTCTGCAGCTCCAGTGAGGAGCTCTGATCCCAGAACACTGCAACCAGTCCAGGCTCCTTATTCTGACCTTGAAAAATACATTGAGATTGAAAAATATCCAGTACCTGCACCTCTGCATTATTAGAACTGTTCCCATTATGCAGCTCTCCCTTTTGTTTGAAAGGCTGGGACAGTGTCACTGACTTATCGGAGAGGCAGCAGGAGACACAAGACAGGAAAGTGTTTTCCCTGGTCACTTTGCTAATTATTGAATTATTGACCCAGATTACATACTCTTATTTATTTAGTTCGTTTGTTTTTCATAAGTATACATAATTACAAAGGTCAAAACATATACAATATATTAAATACAGTACACATAACACAAAATAAACAGTATATTTGATTTAGCTTAAAACTGTCAGCAGATCCCAGAAGCTTTAACGTACTTAAGAGTGTAAGTGAAAGCTTGGTGAAACTGAGTGGAATATTATTATATTTGTTCCTGAAATAAAATTTTGTGCGTGAGACAAATTAGTTTTTTGTTTGGTCAAATGTTGCAAAAGGCAAGAAAGCCTAACTGTTTCCTATGCTATAAATGAATTTTACAGCTGAGCCTGTCACTGTTGGTACAGGAATGTCACCAGTTCCTGGGAGCCTAAAGCTAGCATTCTTAGGTGTCTGAATTACTTTTAATCAGAGTGGTAAAGGACACATTTTATTGCTTTGAAGAAATACAAACCCTGCAGAGATTGCATTGCCTGGGAGACTATGTGCCAACCCTCTGTCTTAATAGGTTTTAAATAACAACCCCTAGTCCCTCATTAGGGAGAACGGGCTTCCCATTAATTAACCCCCTATAATCTCCTGATTTACAAGCTAAAATGGCATTATCTCTCTAAAAAGAAATCCAGGTTTCTCAAACACCGGACATGCCATTTGCTTTCCTGGCCATTTAGTTCTGTAACCTTGTTTCACTCTTCACATTTTCTGGGAAGGAGTCCCTATAGACAACGAGTGTATTTCTGCTGGGTTTAAATACCTCTATTACTGCACTGACGGTGGTTGTCTACTGTCACTACCACCAATTAAAGGAAAGACTATCAGACTGGATTGTCTTTGCTTCTGTTCCAGGGCGATTGCTGATCATCTCATACATTAACACGAGTGACTTGGGTTCTCGCTAGGAAAACAAAAGTGCTCTTTCCAGGTGAGCAGGGAGCAGCTGCCATCAGTGGGGGAGTCTGGGTGCCTCAGGCTCTGACAACTGGAAGTGTGAGGAGGGTGCAGAGGCAGTCGGTGGTGAATCAACAGCAGAGTCCCCAGACGAAGCCTCTGGTCTACAGTCTGCCCACCTGTGATCAGCAGCGGTGTGTGGGGGCCCACGGGACACGCTCATGAGCACGAGCAGCAGAAAGAAGAAGGGCTCCACAGCGCTCGGGAGTCATGGGTTGAGAAGCTAAGCTACGAGCTACAGAGGTTTGAAATAGAGTCGGTACTCCTACAGATCGAAGGAATTAGGACTCCTGGAGGCGTCTGCTGGAGCTCTACTGGACAAACCCCTCTGGCAGGAGGCCTTGAGACCTGTACCCTGGACATGCTGTCTGCACGATATCTCCTGGCTGGCTTGGGAATGCTTTGGAATCCCTCAGGGATCATCGGATCCATTGTAGAGGAAAAATATCCTCCCTACTCTTCGTGCTGCCCCGTGACCCAGGCCAGGAGAAGTGGACTGGAAATCATCGGATATTGTGCGAATATGCCTGGGATATCAGCAAGACGATTTTCCAGGAAATCACGGGACTTCAGATATAATAAATGCTGCCCTCAAATAAGCACTGTCCATGAATAAATACTGTATCTCAGGCATTTTTACATGAACACTGCAGCATTAATTCAATGTAATATTGTATTTACAGACAATCTTGGTATTTTTCCTTCACTTAAGAGATCATGTATACACGTTTACTTTGAAACATTATAAATATTATAAAATATTATATCAGAGTATATTTGCAATGATCAAAAAGCTGCTCAGAATCTTACAGGTGCCGTTAGTTAAGTGGTACAATAATTTATTGGATCATTTGAGGCTCTTTTTGTTCTTAGACACTGTGAAAAAGTTCAGACCCTGAGGATTTGCTTTTAAAACTGATGAGCTAACCCAAGTCCATAGAAAGCTAATGTGATTCTGTAATACTGCTTCATTTAAATAATTCAAGCCTTAATTTATGTCGGTACTGGCAGTGTTTAAATGGATGGCCAGTTTAATTCATTTATGATCAATTTCACTGTTTTGAATTAAATAGACTGGTCTTACTTTTGCTTTTAATTTTGCTTCTACTTTACTGCACTTTAACTGAGATGCCTGCACTATTATTTAATCTGTTTTGTATATCTGAATTAGTCACTATGCAATGTAGAAGCCATGCACGTTCATCACTGGTTTCGTGGAAACTGATTAAACTCGAGTTGATTTAGTGCAATGTTACAACCACTCCTGCTCAGCAGTGTAGCTGCAGAAAGCGTGCTGTTGATTGTCCCTACATTTGAATCTCTGCAGTGTTTCAGAGCAGGAGACCCTGGATGGTCTGGCGGAAGAATGCAGATCAATTTAAATCCCGTTGTGATTCCTCATGCCCACTTGTTGTTGCACCTAATGACCTAACGTCCGTTTCATGCAAGTGGTTGTTGGAAATGACAAAACAGGGGAAAAATGGATGGTTTTAAAATCCTGACCTCAAGAACAAACATTTACACCAACAACAAGAATTCCCAGAGGCATTAGCAAGTCAACAAAGCAGAGTTCTTCAGAATAAATAGTGACACGTGAACCAGAGGGAACCTCATCTGCGTATTTAAAATGCATTTAACACCAACAGGAGGCACCTCTTTACCCAAAGCACTGTGGGAGTCTGGAAACAGCTGCTTTCCTATTATACTGGCTTCTACCAAGAAATGGCTGGGTCCGCTTATGCGTTAACTACAAAATGGGTGGCCATTTCTTGCTTGTAACTTTTCCTGTGTTCTTAACACACTGTCAACAAATTGACACCCAAAACAAAATTCACATTTCTGGGGGGGGGGTAAAACTGCAGATTAATAGAAAAGGTATTTCCTAAAATCATTTGTGCACTTTCACACGTAAAGGCAAGGAAAACAATTTTTTGGATCACCGGTTGTTGCAGTGAAGAATTACAGAATAGTCTCCAAACAGGTTATAAAGCAAGAATTTTATTTAGTTGAATAACCTTTCTAATTGAAAGTGAATGTCATTGCAGTTAGCCAGGATAGTATTTGTGTTCATTGGCTTCTGTTATTCCGGCCCCTCTATACTCACGATAGCACATGAAGAATGTGGAAGAGCAGGCCTCAGAGGGCCAGGAGGAAGGAGGAGGCCATTGTAAATAAATGCATGATAAATACATTGTTAAGCTGTTAATGCAGCCATTAAGTGTAGGCTCAGATAGGCTTTCTACATGCCAATGTCACATTTTCATGGCTAATTTCCATCCAGGGGCTAGCCAGGGGGAGACCCAAATGAAAAAGGCTCTTGATAGCCGCTCGTTAACAACAGAACGTGCGTTGCTGATGAGGCGTTACCTCTGTTCTGTGTTAATCACTGCAGAACTAACTGAGAACATTCCAGTGGCCAGTACTTCATACACTGCTGGAGAAAACACAATCCTCCTCAGCGACTCTTGGCTGGTAGTAAGTGTGTTTCTGTAAATTAACAGTGTGGTTGTGGCCACACTGTAGGACAATCAACTGGACAAATTGCTTTAGTCCCTGGCTTTCTTTCACCTTCCATTTAGCCAGCCAATCTATCCGATACTGAAACATTCAATGATGAATTCATGAAACAGTCCCAAGGACGACATGATCACCTGTAACACAATGATTCCACAGAGTGAAAGACATTGAATAGAAAGCAAATCAGACAGGATAAGTGAGACACCGTGTCTAGCTCAGGGCAACTGAGAAGGCTTGTTCTATAAAAACATACTATAAAATTATTATATTATATAGAAACAGGCAGATTTTCAAAACCAAGAAAATTAAATCCAAAAGATTAGAGATAGCAAGTGAGCAAGTTTGTCTAAAAGCTCCCCTGACTGATTCAGTCATTGCACAAGTCAGTTAGGCAGCGTAAACTGTATTCTAAAAAACTCATGTGAGTATGAATGTGAGTACTGAGATCTTGTCTATACCATCCTAATGAACAAGATGGCTGTTAGACTCGAGTTTCAGTAAGAAGCAATAAAACTGCCCCAGTAATTCTTGTATTTTTCTTTAATTTTCTAGTAACTGAAGAATATATTACCCATCCAGGCTGCAGCCAGGATTAAGGAACTCACTTGAACTGGTAGTAACACAGAGTAGATAGTAATTTTTGTAAAAGATAACAATCTGAATTTGTGATATCTGAGATTTTAGCCTACGTCTCAGGTTAACAAACAGCAAACAAAGGTTTCCCCAAAGGCTGCGCTGCTTATAGAGCCTCAGGCCTTTAGCTCTGATCAGACATGTGTAGGCGAAGACAAAACAGTGCTGGTTTCACTCTGTATGAGGGTACTGCGAGCTGCCAGTGACTAACCCTGAGTCATTTCGGCAGGTGATGGGAACACGAGTGCGACAGGATTGTTTGCCTTTCCGTTTAGTTCCTGCACTCACTTTCTTTGTCCTTCCTCCCTCCCCCCAAAAACATATGAATCACCTCTCAGGTGGGAAGCCTTTAAGTTAAAGCAGCCAGGAGTTTCCCAGACGTCATGCTGTTCTTTGAGACTATGCCGGACAAGGAATATTGACCCAGTCCTGCCAACAGTCATTCGCGTGAGCAGCAGTTTGTGTGTCTCTCAGGAAAGTGAAGGGGTCAAGTCAAGGGTTTGATGAAGTCAGAAGTGCAAATCGTATGGTTCCCCTCTTCTGTTCAGTCCTGCTCCTGCTCACTGTACCAGGGACTGAATCTCAAACTATTTGTGCTTTTCCATCGCCACTCATTTGCTCCTGAGTGCCCTTCCTCCAGCTCTACCAGAGACAGATTATCTAAACTCACAGCTCGACTTGTTACTAGGGCCTGTGTCTGATTGCCTGATGATGACTATTATTCATTATTATTATTCCAGTTTCATGGATGCACTGTGATGGACCCCATTCCCCACCTTTTAGCATTCTAACAAAAATGTACCTAAAAACAAAGAGGCTTGGTTTGTAGATATTCTGTAAGTGCACTGGTAAAACAACTATATAAAAAGGTTCATAAATCTAGCTGAAACTACAGTATAGTTGGAAAAAACATTATGAAGTGTTTATCGTGACACGAGGCATTTCTATAGAAACCTGTATGTCATCTCTTTGGCACTTTCATAAGGGGACACTCAGTTCATCCTCTAGGTTCTGTCTTATTCCATCACAAATGATTTGACCTAATACACTTCTGTAGGCATCTGAGACACACATGCATCTCTAGATAGAAAGCTTTATGGTTTACAATTAATCACAGAGTCACATTTATGTAGGAACCAAGCAAGAGGCTCAGAGCCCTGAGATTTGTGATGTAGTGCAGTAATTAAAGGTGCACGGCGTCTCTCCAAGAGTAATCCAGTTCAATAAATGAAAGAGCTCTTTTGCAAACACAAGAGAAAATACTCAGTAGAGAGATTTTTAATGCTTATCTTTGGCTTCTTAGTAAAGCATCTAAACAGCATTCAGATAGCATGGGAAATAATAGAGTAATTATTAAATCTCTTTAAAAATTTGTACTTGGCACTAATGACAATTTACATCCTGCTACGGACTTACTGTTGACAGTTCACACGTCGCACAAGGCATGCCTGAAGGTTTGAAATTGGTATAGCAAGTCTCACCTAACAAAACAATACTGTCAGTCAAAACAAAACATGTTTAAAAATAGGAATACTCTGTAAAAATATTTTTTTGTCAAGGCAGGACAGGGAGGCTTCATTAAGATGTAACCTACCTCGTTATGACAGGAGTTTTGTCATCTTAGTTAATAAAAATTGCTATTGAACAGAAGTTCAGGAGGAGGTCAAATTCGAATCTTTCACTTCTGCTCTCCTGCATCTAAATACCCCCTGGCTGCCCACCACTCTGGGCATCTCATCCAGCCCCCTCCCTCCCCTCTGCTGCACCCTTGCAGCTGTCTCCCTGGCTCATTCCCTGTCAAAGAGGGGGGATGTGTCAGCACTGGTCTTTGGCCACTACAGTCCACTCTTCAGCCAGGTGAGTTTCTCCCAAAGTATAAAGTAATTGCTTTCAATTCATTAGCTCGTTTTCGTCTCGATAAGAATTTGACTATTCTGCTGAAAAGAATGCCATTTACATGTTCTTACTTTCTGAAGTCTATTCTCATAGAAGATGAAAGAATTACCGCCTTAAAAATGATCAGCCTTTGTTCACAGTGCCACGAGTCTGCCTTCCCCTCGTTTAAAGTATGTTTAAGTCCTCTGATATATCTCCTTTGACTGAAGTTCCACTAATGAACTCTCCAGCACCTTCAGGTCAGCACATCAATACACTATTTCATTTTGCCAATAGTTTGAAGGTTTCATTGGGCCATATAGTCCTTCAGGCTTAACCACAGCTGGTAGAGGCTACAGTACTTTAGATTTTAAAAGGCGATTTTACCCCCTTGCATGCTCAGGTATCTAGTGCAACCGTAATGTTGAATAGATTAAATGCTAAACATAATTGAAAGTAATGAAGTTTTCCTTACAGCTTTTGAAAAGTATCCACCTTTCCAAAACTTCCACTTTTGCTTTGAATATCATGAATGATATACCGTACAGGTATGAGAGACAAAATACAACATTTAAACAGTTTTGGTTTATTGCTTGTGTGTTTAACTGCTGGTTGACATTGGAAATGTAATACCTTTATGACAAAATACAAGAATATAACAGTTCAACTGACTCATTTGCTTGCTAGAATCGAATTGATCTGAGGATCTAATCTAGCTGTTTTTTAAAGAAGCCAGGATATCATCTTAAACACAGCCAGCTGACTTGTTTTTAGGCTCCCAGAGCCCGTTGTGTAAAAAGTGCCTCCTGTTCCCTGTTTGAAATCCATTGGGTTGACTTTGTCAGCACCTTTCAGGATGTTGAATCATACTTCAGCTTGGAGTGCCTCGTAATCTTCTTTGTTCAAGTAAAATTATTCGGCTCTTTGAGCCTGTCTGGGTAGGGCATCCCTTTAATCCCAGGAACATGGAGGTGGTCGCTCATCTAGCAGCAATAACATCTTTGCAACTTGGTGACCGATCATTGTATGACACGTTCTTAACGAGCTCTTAGCGGAATTGTTTTCAGTGACACCAGGGGTTCCCAGTCTTGGTCCTGCTGGCTTCTGTTCCAGCCGAGCCCTCAGTTACACGATCAAACCCTTCACTGTCTTAATAATTCTGAGATTAACTTGAACTGTTTGTTCCCCGTTCTTAAACCCGTTGCAGCTTTCGCCATTGTAGTTTGTGAGAGAAATAGAATCCCAAACTTGTGAATTAAAAATGATATGCAAATATCAAACTGAAGCGACTTCCTGGGTCAAAACAAAGGCTTCAGTTCTCCGCTGAAGGTGGGCTGGAATGAAAACCCGCAGGAGTGGGGGTCACCAGCACCAGGACTGGGAACCACTGAAGTATGTATCCTGAAGTCATGTTTGCTTGTCATTGTGTCCCCCTGCTGTCTAAATGACGTATAAAGTCAAAATACCTAATCCTTCTTTATGGGCAGCCTCTTCAACTGCAGTTCTTTCCAACTTGTATTTACAGTTCTTCATGTTTTTGCTACCTGCATATTTGCAGTAACGCCATCTGCTAGATGAATATTTAGTATTGATTGTGGCGTAAGCCCATCTAGTGTATGCATTCTAGAAGCGCTTTATCCTATACAGGGTCACAGGAGAACTGGCACCTACCCTGGCAAGCAACAGGCACAGGGCAGGGTACAGCCTGGACGGGACGCCAGCCCATCGCAGGGCACACACACGCACGCACGCACGCACGCACGCAGACACACACACACACACACACACACACACACACACACACACACACACACACACACACACACACACACACACACACACACACACACACACACACACCAGGGCCAGCTCTCCCAGAAGTCTGTCAACCTACCAGCATGTCATTGAACTGTGGGATGAAACCCACACAAACACAGAGAGAACGTACAGGACTCCATGCAGGTACCATCTGAGTGAAAAATGAATTTAAAACATCGGGTATTTCCTTTTAATTATCTAAACATCCCGGTCTTTAACTCTGAGTCATATTACTTGATATTTTCCTGTTCCTTAGTTGTCATACTTAAAAATACTTACTTTAACCTCCAATGCAATATTCTTTTCTATCTTGGCTATTTATCCAGCAAATGAAAAATATTCAATATATCAATATATATTCAATATATATAATAAGGATATAATCTTTCCAACTCGCCTCCTCTGCGATGTAATGATAATAAGACCGTAATATATATTAAAATCACCTCCCTCTTGCATAGAATATCTCATGGCAGTGTGAAACTCTTGGCTCAGAAACTTATGTTTACATGAGTTCTTTTAACAGCGATCAAGGCCCTTGGAGCTCTGGCATTGAATGGTCCCTGAGCAATTGACAGGGCATTGACTGCAGCTCACTATTGTGTTCTTTGTCAGAATTCATTATGCATGACTGGAAACAGGTGTTCAGTAGTCTGCAATGGTCAGTATCACAAAGGTTGAATATAAAAGCCATGGATTTTTCAGTAATCCACCAGTCTCATTGCTTTGCACTTGAGAGAAGACTCAAGTTTAGTTCTTGGCCAAACTAAAATTTCCCAAACAGATGAACACCCCTTGTACTGACTCCTTTGAAACCCTACTGGATCAGAAAAAAAATAAATTATTTAACAAGAAAAAAAACAAAGCTGAAGTCAGTTTTGGAGGAGATGTCGTGCAACTGAAGCTGAAAGGTATGATTTAGCTAAAAAGGGGGAGCTTCTTCACTTATTGGTGCTGTCCTAACTCAGTTTTACTCTTCGCTCTATTACTACATCTATAGCTCATTGCTTAGTAGTTCTGATATAAGACATACAACATACCTCACTACTACATACAGTAAAAGACACTACTGCGCAGAAAGCACAGCCTGCGATCACTTTGAAAAGGCAGGCTTGCTGTTAATGGAGTTCAAAGGACAGGTGTTTTGCTGTGTGTATTTTTTTTATATTATTATTTTAACAAATTTTAGAGGTACAGCACGTAAATATATTTAGGTTTTAATGGTGTGATAATGCTTTGCTTCAGAAAAAATATATTAATATTGTAGTTCTGTTGAGAGATAACACTTTGAGTGATAGCATTCTGGCATATGCTGAAACATTGCTCCTTCTGGGACATGATACTAACATCTGAAATCGGACCGCTAAGAATTCTATAGAATGGTTCTTCTCTGTAAGCAGGTGAGCTATTGAAACAAAAAACACCCTGCGGCTCTACTAAAATTGAATTTGCAGATGAGCTCAACTCTGCTTGGTCTGGTTGAAGCTGCTGGGAGGTTGCTGCAAACACATTGCAAACACACTGTCTTGCGCATCGAGTAATAGTTCAGAATTCTGTGTTTTGTCCGAGCTCTATTTTTATAATCAATAGCTACACCATAAAGCCTTTTAGATAGGCCATGTAAGTACATAAACATTGAGAACATAATTGTAAAGTGTAATAATAAAATAGGACAAAAACACAAAATATTTTATCGCTGTAAATTAATAAAGCCACATTCACAACATTATTTTTGCAAGTGTTAATGTCTTAAAGCATGAAATAGTGGCTAATTTAAACTACACGATTTTTAATAGATGCACAAGGCATCTTTTACTGCATCAATGTCGTCAGAGGCAGAGAATATTTTATGATGTTCTCTGTGTAATTGCTGTTATGTATTGAAACTGCATAGAGTAACAGCACACAACTAGTAGCTGCAGAATTTTTCCTGAAGGAAACTTTCGAACTGGTTTCTAGTAATATCTCTTCCAAAGAGACTGGTGTCCCTAGCTCAGAAATGACAGCAAAACTGGCTCTTCAGAATCTACAAAGCATTATATTTCATTTTTCAGCATGTAGAATACTTTGTCCAACTATACTCAATGAGAGAACAGAGAGAATTTAAAGCAGTACATGTAATCTCAGAAGGAGAAATGGCAATCCTATTTTTCAATTCAATCTACATCCAATTGAAATCAGCCCAGGGTTCAAAATAGTGATAAAAATATTACCATCTGCTAGAGAACAACAGAAAGATCTTTTAGAAATATTATAAACCTTTGCCACTTTGCCAGCCCCAGTTCTAAGTGCATCCCGATGCATGGTTAATAATGACTGTGATTTAGCACATTTCAAGGGCTGTACATGGGAGGCTGCTTTACTGCAAGGCAGGATGTGTCCTTTTTTCCACTACGCAAACTAATATCGGAGAAGAGCACATTTCAATCAGTACCAATGGGAAAGGAGAGGAATGAATTCAGGCTAAAGGTGCCTTTCCGTGGGGACCGGCTCAGTAATAAATACAATCCAATATGGAATTCATCCCGGGAATGTGAGGTAAATATTGTGCAGGGAGCGGGTCGATACATCGTCACGAGAGTTCCTTCTGTCGTGTCTTCAGCCGAGCCTGCTGCGGCCTCCTGCTGATACCTCAGCTCGCCGGCTGCTTCACTTGACATTTCTCCCAGAGAAAAGCAATCAAATCCCCTCGGATTCATTCACTCTCTTACTATGACATTTAGTCTGGAAACGGGAGGGAAAACCACTATGTAGTCTGGGAATTAGTGTGCAAATTGCACTCCGAATTCTGCTTCATTGCAAATTTTAATGGGTTTTCTGTTCTTTTGCTTTTCCTCTGCCCTGCTGTGTCTTCAGCATGTTGTCCTCGTGTCCTAATGGGTCTGTCGCAGAGTCCACGGCCTGTTGTTCCTCTTTAAGCCTCTTTTACAAAATCTGTTCTCTCGGGAAGCAGCTGGGCAGTCTGTTAACTTTGAAGATGAGGCCTGTTTCTACACGACATAATATTACCATGATTCCAGCAATTGTAAAAAAACGTTTTTTTTCTGGCAGTCACAAATAAATCCTGGTTCTGGGTGAAGAATGTTAAGCATTTTCATCAAAACCAGAAGAACCAGTGGTGATTGTTCTGGCCAGGAAAAGTGACCAGATCTGTATTATTGTCACTCAAGCCAGCTGTGCCTGTCACTGAGAAAATCTATTCATTGGACTGAGTATCCTAATATTTTGGTCACTGAGTTTATTACAGTTTTCAGTTCTTATAAACTGCCAAAGTTTTAGTTCACTGCACACATATTCATCATGCAGTACCAGCAAGAGGAAGAGGTGAATTTATTTCTTGGCACTGCCTTGTTCATGAGTCCTATTAGTAGTTACAGAGACTTTGAATAAAAGTGTCTCACTCTTTGGGATGCAAGGTTGTGCAAGGAGTTGACATTCAGGCTATACTACTTAGCAACGGTGAGCACATGGAGAAATGTACGAGCAACCATCATTTCTTTCACTAGATAAGAATGCAGCTAAAATATGCAGTTTTTTAAATACTACAGAAATATTTTCAGCAACCATGGCTTCATTAAATAATCAGCAAACTATTAGGTCAAAAGTATATATTTACAGTATATCGTCAAGCCAAAATCAGCCTTTAACATTTTGTTTTGGGGGGAATTCTATGAACTTCATTGTATTTAGTTTCATGAATATAGAAAGGTGAAATAAAAAATAATGAGTAGACATCAGTGAAAACCAGTTTAATGCAGTTTGATTTGCTATGGGACACAAATGGATTGTTAGATCTTGTTACAGAACATGAAGCAGATTTCTCTGCAATTTGCTACCTTGAAACAGATGTGTCCAAATTCAGTGGTCTGGTCACCTTTATCCACTTCTGATTTGGTGCCTAATCTAGCGTGAATAGTCACCCACCTGTGTTCTTATCCCAGGAAAACATCACTGCAGTATAATAATGGCCTGGATTCTGTTTAGTTCATCTTCACCATTCTCCCATAACATTATGACATTCTTCATACTGAAGTAGTAAACTACATGCTATAGAGCTTCTTTTTTCATATAGTTTTCAAATCTCGGGCTAAAGGTTGGAACAAAATCAAAAGGCAATGAACCTGCTGAAATGTGATCCATTTGGGAAGCTGTTTTTCCTTCTGGTTGGTCTACTTGATCTCCAGTGATCTCCTTTCCCGAGTTGGTGTTGATGCTAGGTGATCAGTAATCATAAAACAGCGGTGAAGGCTGAGATATCTCTTTCTGCAAAGTGGAAAATAGAGTCTACTTTTCATGGTAAAGATTGAGAAGTTTTGGGCTATGTTTTGTTTTGGACTTGCGATTCTTGTACTGGCGAGACAGTGTGTTTTCAGTTTTTCTTTTCGGGTCAGCTCTTAATGATCTAACTCAGCTCATTATTCACCTAATAAAACAAACTTTATAACTGCAAACCCTTCAGGATCCAGAGCCTGAAAATGAATCTCAGCCTTCTGATGTTCATTGTCTACCTTCTTCACTGCTCTGGTCTTTGTACATTACTTCTGACAGCTTTGAGAGAGAGGGAACTGTCCTCCACCTGTATATGTGAGAAAGCACCATTATCAAATGAACGCCATTATCAAATGGCTTTTCTGTGAAGGCTAAGAGATGCCATGATTTTATTCCAGAAATAAGCAGGAAATGGGCTGCAAATGTTGAATTGTTTTTTTTCTGTACTGTTGACACAAAAGTCTGTTTGCTCTACCCTGCTCAGCTGATGTTCACCTTCAGACTCACCCTGGGCTGCTCAGCAATTCTATAATCTTATCACCCATGTGCGTATGAACTTCATTTTAAAGATTTACTGTCTTCGAATGAACACTGAATTTCTTTAGGATTAATCCATTGGAGGCTGTTATGTGAGATGCATGGGGCTGGCTCATTCCGATGGGTAGTGAGAGGCCTTCAATTTGATTTCATCTGATACAGGGTTGTAAGATAAGATCACTTTATTAGCCATATACAATTTCTTGCATTAGGAATTCATCTTTTTGCATACCCCAACTTGCTCTTCATGAGACACAGATACACAGACTGGGAGAGAAGCTTGGGGTCAGAGCACAGGGTCAGCCATTTATACAGCACCCCTGGAGCAGCTGGGTTTAAGGGCCTTTCTCAGGGGCCCAACAGAGTAGGATTTCTCTGCCAACCACAGGATTTGAACCAGCAACCTTCCGGCCACAGGCACAGAGCCTTACCCCCAGTGCCACTGCTCTGCCCAGTTATCACTAGTTTATCAAGGTGTTATTGATTTTGTTCTTCTTAGTGTTAATGCTATATTTTAATCTGCTTTGCACATACTTCACCTGTGGACAATAAGGATAATTGTTTTATGCCTCTTTCTTTGGGCTAAGTCAAATCCACAGCTCTGTTATTGGTCAATGAATATCTGCAGTGTTTTCTATTGGTCACAATCACATTCTCAGCTGGATTTATCTGGGTGACTGTCTCCTCTTCCATTACACCCATCCAAGAAACACACATTTTGTCATTTACTCTGGATCTGGGCACAGTTTATACAGCACTTTGTGTTGAGAGTCTTGCTCTTCCAGCTGCTAATCGCCAGTTTCCCTCTTCAGTGCTAAGTACTGCTTTTTATAGTTGGTGTTATAATGGCTTTTGAAATGTTTAAAGACTTATTTACTGATGCCAGTTTTGACTCTTTTTAACAGCAGGTTACTGGTATATATTTCTTTAGATACTATACATACTGAGGTTCCATTGACAAATTAAATTTCACTTTACTTGGTGCCTTTTCATATCCTGTTGTGGGTGGCTCAGATTCTCCTCTCTCTCTCCTGGCCTTCTGGGTAAACAGCCTCAAATACCTTCTCTCCTCTGCTGTCTGTAATTTACCTACTTTCTTCCTTTCTCTGTCCTTTCTCCTCTCTCTGTTTCCCTTGGGGAATTGTGAATTTCTCATTGTAATGTATTCATACTGTATCTGTGTGCTTGTGAATCATATTTCCATTCTGTGTCCTATAATTTTCAAAATTGAAAATTAATAAACAATAACAAATACTCAAACATTTTCCCCCCAGTGTGATTTAAGCCTTGCTTCTCAGAAAGTGTACTGGTTTTAAGCATTTGTTATCTTCAGATTAAAGGGCACATGGACGCAGAGGACCATTTTAAAGCCTGTCATTGTTTTAGGGGGACATCATAGAAAGTACTGTAAAAAAAAAACAAAAAAAAACAATATAATATTTACAAAAGAAAAAGCCAACACATACAGTGTGAGGAAAAATATTTTTTAAAGGTTGTGATTTGAAAAAGAAAACATCAAAATAGGACATACAACAATAGAGAGGACTTTATTGTCCTGCATCACCTAGATCCCTGAAGCTGGAAAATTGTATTATTTAAGTTCTTATTCTTCCCACATAGCTTGTTTCTAGTCAATTATCACCTTGGCTGCTGCCATCAGATAAGGTCACATAGATACAGACAGGTAGAGTGCTGGAGACATTATTGTACTGCTCAAGGTTGTCAAACAAGAACACACAGTACATACAATTTTCCTTTTCAGTTATGGCTTCAACATCCTATTGCTGATATGATATCATATTTAAAATTGGGTTAAGTTCAGAATTCCACTTGGGGTCTTTTTCCTCCCCCCCACTCCCTCTGAAATGAGAAGAGGTTTCTCATGGCTTCAGCAGAACCTTGCTTTGGGCACCTTTAGATCTCTTGCATTCACATTACCCGTGTGGGCCAGCTGACACTCGGGTCACAGTGACTTCGCTGTCTGCAGAGTCAAGCAGGGGGACTGAGCTGCCCTTTCTTCCCCCCGATCAGAGAAATGGCTTAATAGCAGTGCAGAAAATGCTAGAAATCACTCCCTGCAGCTAGCACTTCTAATCCCCTGGGTAACTCAATGGAGAACTGTTGTCAGGTGTCAGACTGTAAAAACTGCAATACAGCCTGTGCTAAACCTCAGAAAAATAACGTCTATGCGAGTGAACTGCTGCTACTCCTTGTGAAAACCTACACTTTCCGCACAAGTCTGGTAGTTGAGACCTCCATGTGAATGTAAATTAAGTCATTCGAACATCCTAACAGTGAATGAGTTTCCAATGAACGCAGAAGAGGGATCATTTACAAACAGGAAACAATATTAATTATGTCATTAAATAAATTAGGAAATAAATTGCAGTACCGCAGTGTCGCGGTTAGTGCCGTCTGCTCCCAGACTGGGTTGGGAACAACACTAGAAAAGCTCTTCTCATCGGGTACTCTTCCTGGTTTGGGTGAATTTTGGAAGAGTTGAATTAGGGTCGGCTGAATAATATCTCGCTTCCCTCAGAAAAACTGGTAGGACACCATCTGGCTCTGCAGATTTATGAATGTTGAGTACTCCCAGTACCCAAAACACTTCTGCCTCTTCTATGTTAAGACTACCTAATAAAAAACTTTGTCGTTCCCCTGCCAGAGGCACGTTGTTGATCTTCCTGAACCCTTCCTGAGTGCAATGCTCATTTAATACACCAGCTGCTTCCCTCGTGTTCTGTACAAGTTTCCCATTCTTCTTCTGAATACATTCTTCTATATCCTTTATGATTGGTTTCCTGTTATAGTACTGAAAGCAACGTTTTATTTATTGCAACATTTCGTTGCTGGTGTATATTGTAATTTTGGCTTTTCTAATATCCCTTCTCATCCATGCTTGCAATTTGTTTGCAATTTTCTTTAACTGGGTTCTATTGTTTTTTAATCATTTTATGAAGTGCTTTCTTTTCTCTTACTTTTTATCCTAGTTTTCACTAAACAATTTAGAAGACTGAAGTTGCTGATTTACTTAATTTTGGAATAGTTTCTGTTTAAAGCACAGAACAGATATATTTCAGATTTTGACATACATCTTCCACCAAAATCTACAGTATATATATATATCTTATATCCATTTTACTTCTCTTAAGCTCTGTCTTAATCCTTTAAAGAGTGTTTTTCTGAAACTGTAAACATTTGACTTTTTTGTTTACTTTTGTACAATCTGAACCATTCCAAGTAAATTTTAGAGCAACCCCATCTGATGTTCACAGTTCCTTAACAGTCCTTAGAGCTCTGTGTGCCTCACGCTGTGTTGATCTGATTAAAAAGACCAGATCACTACAAGCATTTTTTACTGTAGATGCTCCAAAAAACTATGCAAGAAAGCAATTATTAACCATGTCTACGATTTTAGTTTTTTTTTGGACATTCTTATAGATTTTTCTCATTCTGTGTGGGGAAAGTTTGAGTCTCCCATGAAAACCATATAATTGATTAAATGCCTCATTCTTCTTGGATTTTCAAATCAAAGGGAAGAGAGATAATAATGAAATCTCCCCTTAAACCCTTCTAAAAGCCATATCAGCTTTTAGAAGGCCAAATCCTTGTGCTGGTGTCCAGTTCTAGATTTTTTCTTTTACTTTTCACGGTGATCAGTAGAGTGTTTTCTCTTAGATGCTTGTGTTAACAATTCTGATTGAAGATTTTTATGTGCAGTAGATACGATCCTGGAACTGCTTGAGTAAAAGATACACCTAGTTGTATGAAAAAGATGTATTACTCTGTAATTTGTAATGGTTCTGAACACAAAGCACAGTGCATGCAGCTGATGAACTCTCACAGTGGTTGTGTTTTGTTTCAACCCATAACTGAATTTAGTTCTACAGTAAAGTGGTATGATACCGCTTTCAGAGCTTACAGAATGTGTGTAAAATTCCCTTAAATAAAACTACACATAGATACACTAAACCCAAGTTCTGTGTATGGTGTGTCCATAAATATAATGCAACAATCGAGTAAGGTTAACAGCCGTCTCTGTGCTTCTTGAGTACTTAATGAAATTCTTGGATCATTAAGCAACTAGCATCCACATATCCACATAAGCAAGATGGGCCATATTGACTCCTGTTATGTTATTAAACATTTACTTTTGTAAATTTATTTAGTATTCTTGTTCTTCTACTTCTACCACATCTGAAAATTAAAAGTATCATTCTAATGTGCTTCCTAGTGTGTAAAAGTGTACAAGAGTCACAACGCCCGCATCTCCAGCATGAAATGCTGAGTGTCCCAGAAACCTATTTTCGTCTGAATGAAAATTCTGAATTTAGCATCCTTCACAAAAGTGATCTTCTTGACTTTCAAAAGTACAGCTTAAAAAAATAAACTGGCAATATTCTTTCTTAATTTTTCACAATAGACTCCACGGCCAGGACAAAGAAAGATGAGAAAATAAAAACTGATGGTGTTGTTTTCAATCTTTTGTTAGGTAACTAACTTATTGAACATTTGTTTGATTGATGAACCATCTAAAAGCTTTTCCCTATAAAGATACCAAGGATAATTAAATTCCCATTTTGCTATCGGCAAGCACTCTAACCTTTGATTGGATTATTATTTAACTTTGATAGGATCTCTACTACTACAAAATAAAATACATGTTAAATAAATATACAATTACGATTACAGATTTAAAACATATGTAAATAATAAATTCATTAGTGTCGGTTATTTACAAAAGTCACTTGTGCTACAGTATAGTGTACAGTGTCTGACTCTCTAGAGTAATCCTTAGTGATCTAATTTTCCCCCTTTGACTTATAAAATTACAAAATAATTTTGGAGGAAACATATCTTATAACAAACATAAGCAATAAAAGTGATCATTACAAACCAGTTACTATCAATACAGAAGATATTTAGAAGCATCTATTTTTAATTTTGAACAGGATGATGCCTACTACAGCAAATTGTTATTTGAATAATAATAGTTTGTTGTTGTTATTATTGTTATTGTTGTTTGTTGCTGTTGTTGATGATAATGATAATAGTAAGAGAGAACTTTAATTAAAAATTAAATAACAATTCTGGGATGAGGACCCAGATGCTAGTTAAATAGAAAAACCTTAAATACTTCAAACACAGTGCGGTGAGTCATAGACAGATTTAATTATCTGTTTTCTGGATTATTATGTTACCAACAAACAGAAAGAGAAAAGACCTCTTGCCTACTGTAAACTTTCTGATCTTTGTCTTTTCCTGTGTTTCAGTATGTGCATATCTGGGAGTTAATTGGGCACAATTTGTTCTGGTGTCAAGTTCATTTCTGTTGTCCTCTCCTCATGAAATATATTTTATGCCTGAGCAAAACTATTGAATGCCCCAGTTGCTCAGGAAATCCATATGTGCTCCTTGTTTTGAAAGTTTTGTTCTCTTGACAGCAAAAGAACGCGACTGTGGAGTTGAAAGCAGTGTGCAGAAGCTGTATAGCCTTCCTGCCTTTGGACACAAGTGGAAACTTTGGAAACAAACTTTCACACCACAGTGGCCACATGCAGTGAGGATCCTTATCAGGGTCTGGCAGAACTACCACCTTCTCAGCAATATGCAGTGTGGAGGCACAAACAAGTAAACAAATACAGCTATAAGGGACTTTTATCTGCAGTTTAATTCCAAAAGAACTGTAAATACAGAGGAGCCTCAGAAACTCGGTAGGTTGGCTGTCAGCCTTGACTTTCTCATGCTTTGGTGTTTAGCATGCAGCAGGCCTCGTCTCTTAACGAGGTTAGAGCAGGCAGGTATGTCAGTGCGCAAGCTGCAGGGGAACAAGCAGAGGTTAATTCTGCACTGAAAAATAAAAAGAGAGAGACAGATTCAACGCTCCAGCTCTGGGAGGACGTGAGGCGATGACAACGGGGAAAGAGGAAGGGCTGGGGGAAAGGAGAGGAAGGTGAAACTGGGATTGTAAGTGGCGTTCGTTTACAGACCGCTGCGTCGCACGCCTCCCTCTGAAATTAGTTTTCCACGCTTCTCTCGCTCTTTCACCTGCTCAATCTCGGCTCCCATCCCTCCACTTTCACTCGAATCGCCGCAATGTCCTTTCATTTTTCGGCGTGGATTTATCCTCTTCTTGATCCTTAAGTGTTTTAGTGGACTGCTAGTTGTGCTGTTTGGACTCCTGAATCAATTGTCTCCGAAGACTGACTTAAGCGCCCCGTTACAAATTCAGATTCTGCTAAACACAGAGATGGAGGTTTGTTCAGTAGGTGTGTGTCTTGAATTTGCGTGCAGCCACTGCTGTAGATCATATAGCATCATATGGAGTGCGTGCAACCATCCTCACGAGAACACTCTCGAATCCTCATGGACTCAAAACCATTGGTAGTGTTGAAACACGAAGTTTGCACACCCTTATACTCATCACAACCTTTATGGATGCATAATCAATAATATTTATACCGTCCGTATTTCAGAAACTTGTAGAACACTCATTCTACTTGCATGCCTCCTGCTGCTTTCATGACCCAACACCGTATTCAGTAGGGCTTCCTAATATTTTGGACAGTGGCTAGACATCAGATGTACAAACGCTTATTGAGACTGTGTTAAAAGGACCGATTGAAGAACACAGAAAACGCAAAATGAAAATGGACATTGGTATACTCCGACTAGCTATTGTTTCATCTTAATTTTATTTTACAAAATACACTAAGGTTGAGCGAGGATGTCGTGAGATGTGCATAGAGCACTGCTTTCCCAGAAAATCATTCCCACAGGAATGAATTGAACAGGGATGCAAGTGCATTGCAAGTTATGAGAGACTGTCTATGGTCACACACCATTCTATAGCTGAAAAAGCAACATCAGACAAGTTCTATTCATTCACTGAATGAGTGCATCCAAGCAATCAGGCATCTTTAATATAAAACTTTTCCTATATGTCTCTGCATTAGAGAGATGTTTTTTCTTCATAGATATAAAATAGAATATCAATAACAGGCCCTGTTTAGGTCAAAATTAGCTTTCTGATGTGCAATAAGAGTCATCTCTTCAAGGAAGAAAGAGCATGTAGGGGAATCTCTGCTAGAGATTGTGCTTGTATAACATGGTCTGAATCTGACCTGTGAGTGCTCTGCTTCAAGAGGAGTAATGCCAGTGGGAATCATCTCTTCAGATCAGTAGTTATAGCATGAAGTGAATCAGTCAGCAAAGTGCAAACTGTCTTAAAAGTCCAAGAAGCTCCCCCAGAGACAAAGATTGCATCGTGTTAAATTAGCCAAATGTAATTTTTCAAATTCTAGCAAACTGATGTTGGATTTGGATTTCTGGCGGTACTGGGCTCATTATGTCTTTCATATGATAATACAGTAAATTAATCAGGAGGGTATCTGTTTTTGTCTTTCAGACAATATTCAGATATTTCAATAAGTGTATTCCAAAATGATTTCATATTGACTTCTTATCATTTAATTCCCCTGTTGTCCTTATAGAATCTAGACAATAGTAGCTTGCATCGCTCAAGCGCTTGTACTGCACAAGTAATGGGATGAGTCAGCGTGTCGACAGCAGACAGCAGAGCCCCAGCAATCTGTCATGTATGGATGAATCACTATTCTTGCATTCTATGATATATAGTGCCATGCATACAATATGTATTTTGATAAATAACCAGGCCACATGCTAGTGATTTAATATACCAAGACAACTTTTGAAAAATAAATAAGTATGGCTGTAATACTATGCTATATTCTGTATATTTTGTGTACAGAAAAACATTGCACTATTCATAATCAGAGTAGCTTTACCTTACCAAGGCCTCAGTATTTCTTCTTGATCTTCATTAAGAGACTCCTTTGTATCCTTTTTTTTCTTGCTTATGTTGGAATATGCATTTTAGGCATATGTCACAGAACTTATTGTATTTTAAATGAAGCTCTTTGAATTTATACATATATATTATATTTAGACAGCAACTTATATACCTGCTTGTCTATAGGTCTGATGATTGATTGATGTTTTTTTATGAAAACTAGAATATTATAAACTTATTAGAAAGCATGAGAGATTAGAAAAATAAGATATATACTGTTCCTTCTGCTGTGATTAATACTCTCCAAGCAAAAATGTTTAAATTCCAGATTCATGGCAGTTATTAAAACCACAGACCAATCAATCATCTGTCTTCTTATAAACTTAGTCACATGAAAGTACCAGTCAATAAAAATGCTAAATCTAACCACTGACACAAATTATGCATAATACCCACTTCATAATTTGATTTTACCTCATCTGTGCTGACCACGATAGACTAAATGATCAATATCTGAAACAAAAAAGTAGTGTTACCATAGTTACTACAGGGTACAGAGGATACTGTTAGGACAACCCTTTTCAATCACTGTGCTAACTGTGAACTAATTATTTGAAGAACGCAGTTTATTATTCTGCATGAATTTATAGAAGGGGGACGTGGCTTTGAAATATAATAATTCAACACTGTCTAGATATCCTTTTAAAATCATTAAACACAGCACATAGTAATAACTCATGCCTGAAGAAAATGTTGTTTTTTTAGATAAGGAAGGCCTTTTATAACAAATTTGTGAAAATCATCATGTTGTCAGTTTGAAATGCGATTGTTTAGTTTTCACAGTTGAACTTAAAGAGGAAATAAACTGTCTATTCAGTGTATTTGGATCCACTAGATTATGTGCTAAACAGATCATTAATGCAGGTTAATGCAGGTGCAATGTGATTGTTTTCATCAGGAGAATTTTGCAGGCAGAAGCAAATGAAGACGTGAGGATGCCTATGATGACTCTGTCATGGACTGACTGAAAGCCGTCTGTGAGCCTAGTAGAAGCAAGGTGGATGAGTAACTGCAAGGATGGGGGCTCCAATCACCAATGGGACTCACCTGTTGCACCAAAGAGAAGCAGGGTAATTTCCTCACAGTTCCCCCAGTACATTGCCTAGTGTAGAAAATGGTGCACATGTCACGCATTCTAGATGGATGGCATAATAGTGGGAATAGTCCAGCTACTGTACATACTGTAGCCCCTGTGAAAGTCTGGACACAAAGACAGCCTGGATCAAGCCGTTCTGCCAGATTGTCGAGACTGATACTCCGGCGTCCTTCAAGAAGCAGCTGGATGAGGTCCCTGGATCAGTTAGCTGCTAACTTGCAAATGGGCTAGAGGGGCTGGACAATCTCCTCTTCTTTTGTAACCTGTCTTATATTGTGATGAAGAGATCACCTCAGGGCTCTGATAAATACGAACGAACACCTGCTTATCTACTGTTATTTTCTCTGCAGATGCCCTTACCCAGGGCGAGACACAAAGCACATACATGAACTGAAAGTACAGAGGTAAACAATCCTGCAGGTACAAGAAAATCAAGTTCGCATGAATAACAGGATAATGAGGCTAGTGCAAGGGCTGCTCTGACAACATGAAACAGTAAGAGCTGAAAGATATCAAGCCCATACAGACAACGAGGAAACAGCAGCAATGTAAACACCCTGTTGGAATGTGTTGCATCCTTACAGTGACTACATCCAATTAGCAAATGATATTCCCGCTTTGAGAATTGAAAACACTTGTTCTAAGGAAGGTAAGGATTGCCGAAGTCTGTACACAAGAGAGCGAAGAGGTCTAAACAGGCGAGCCCCGAGCAGCCGCAGAGATGGTGTCTCTCGTTTCTGTGGACAGTCCACGTCCACCCCTGCGGAGCGAGGGATGGAGAAAGACTGGGCTGTGGAGGTGGGAGAACTGAAAGTGGAGAGTGAGGGCTAGAGAGGGCTTGTGGAGAGATTGGAGACCGGCAGGCAGGAGCGGAGTGGGTGAGGTGGCTGTCGCAGGTAATAACACAGTGCAGGTGCTTCCTTTCCAGCAGCCCTGCCGACCAAGAGAAAGGCCCGACGAGCCGCTCCTTTGCAGTTCTCAGGCATCCTGATACACGCAGCGGGTTTGGCCAGTCTCATTACATTGGAGAAAATCATTCTCTAATACAAGTGATAGAACAGTAATACCGCTGGATCACGCCCTGCGAAACACACTAAAACTGGTGTCGGATTGCACTCTTCTTAATAGGTCTGCAGCTTCAAGGCACGTTCACGTCCCACTTCACCCACAGTGGTGAATCACTGTGCATCACACTCCTGCCTGCAATCAAATGCCAGGTGACTTGTTGTGTGCTGTTCTTGAAGGAGCATTATCTTGCAAAAACACTGCATACATATGTGTTAGGAGATGTCGGTTCTTTAAAAGAAAAATCCTAAATTGCATGTGCTTTGCTCACAGTGCAGGACTTGCATGAACAAGGACTTTTTGAGCATTGTTCCCGTTTTGATAGCAAAGGCTCCTTAACGTTACCTAACTTGAGACGTCACACACATTTTATTTTAGCCAAGATCCAAGTTAACTCCAGCCTGCATCTGCACTTCCTTGTAGTTAATTTAATTATGCCAATTAAGCAGCTTTTACACCCTCTAGAGACAAACATCATCAGTGTCCTTTCAATCACCACGTCTCGTGCTCCACATCTCGTGCTTGTCAGACTTGCCCTTTTGCCTTCTTTTTCTGCCTCCCTCTAAATCAGGGGGTGTGAGATGCCCCTGTCTGGGAGTGCGAGACTTGCCAGATGTTTTTAGAAGATAAATAGCTGAAAACACCGATTAGGCACAGACATGTGAGTCCACGTGCTCTGTTTCATCACACCTACTGTGAGTATTTTAACAGAAACGTTAAAAGTGTGTAGTTTTTCATGTATTCTTACTTTTACTGTGACATAAAAATATATAGTTCTCTCTATTAATTGTTCTAGATAGTTGTGATCCATCTTAGGTTTAAACTTAATTACTTCAATGATTTTTGGGATCGGGGGTGTGAGAATATATTCTGAGATTAAGGGGTGCATCTACAGTAAAGGTTATGAAGCACTGCTTAATAAATATGCACTAAAAAACCATTATAAGGTCATAAGGAGATAAGGTCAATATAAAATGTAATCAAAAAATTTCCTAAAATTAAAGACATGTATAAAAATGGCTCCCAAACATTAAACTAAACTGTATGATTAAATAAAGCTCAGAACAAAGTCTTCCGTATTATTTTTTATTTATTATTTTTTACTTGGAAGTTCTAAGATGAGAAAATGATCGACAAAATGTTTTTAAAATAGTGCCTATAGGGCCTCCTAGGTTCTTCTATGACTTCTCCTTTTATATACATCATCCCTAAAAGAGAAAACACACAATCTCAACCTATTACAATCAAAATCAGAAAAAAACAGAGAAAGAAATATTGGATTTAATGAGTCCAGAAATAGAAATGTGTTGCATTGTGCTTAGTTTCTGTTGGTGTGTTTTCAGAAATTATTTTCACATTTTCATCCTGGCCTCTGGACACTGGAGCACAGGTTTGCCTTGTTTGCTAGTTTGTTCGTTTTTGTTTGTTTTTTTTGGGGGGGGGGGGTGGATTTCTGTTTTGATTCAGTTCTTGCTAGAGGTTTGCTAGAATTGGAAACGTACCCCTGGTTTCATTCCGACTCAGCGCCGTGTCTGAGCTGCACATCAGCTGACATGACATGAAGAAAGCTGCTGAAAAATTTATGCCACTGCCAGCTCACACCGATTCACTGCCCAGCAGGGGGCTGGGCTTTGATATTTCACACTCTTGGAAAAAAATGCAAATCATTTTCTGGGCTAAAAGAAAAGAGGCTATATCCTTGGCAAGTGAGTAAAATCTAACACGAAAAAAAAGAACAGCCATTTTCTCTCTCCATTCAGCCCTGCGTTCCAAAAAGAGAATGATTTTGCTATCACTGCCTCCCATTTTAGGATTTAAATAACACCAAAATCGGGATGGGTTCACGTAATCCCCATGTTTAGTTAAATACGGACATGCTAAACCCTGCATCGAAGAACACGAACTGTTCTCTTAATGAGTATTCAATTGGATTGTTAAAAGTCACATTTAAAATGAAAACATCAACAAAAACATTATCAAAGAAATAGCAGGTATTGAACGTCGTTGTGTGCATCTGTGATTGAGCAGAAGACAGTGTGGGAAAACGGGTCTTGAAATGAACTGCTACACACAATCGCCATTTGTTTTCTATGCATGTAATGAAATGCAGTAGCAGCTTGACAGTGAATCGAAGCAACAAGAGCAGCAGAAAAGAAAAGGTAACACCTTCTCCTGGGTAAGAACATCAGATAACGGAGATAATTGGTTCAGATAAGGGAATATTCTGTTTGAGAAATACGGATGTTTTATAGCTGAAAAACACATCTATGGTTGATAATATGACACTGATAATCAGCTCAGCAATTGGACATATCCAAGACTAGTATTGCACTACAAGTTCATTAAATGAATCTATGCTTTCAAACACTGAGTGTTTATCTGAAAAGACGTATTGAGGGTGGATTTTGCCTGGAATACCTCTTGCCTTTCTGGAGACAGGCCCTGACTGGCCAGCGACGGACGAGCGTCTGGGGTTGACTGGCACATCCAAGGCTTGTCAGGCAGGGAGAGTGTGGTGTCCGTGGTGTGCTTTGGGGCAGGGCGGCAGGAAACAGTTTAGGACAGCGGGCAAGGGGAACCACACCAGGGGAGATTGGAAGATGCAGTAGTCAGCTGTCAGGGGACAGACTCTCAATTAGCGATTGGAAACAAACTTGTTTTTAATGGATAAAAATAATATTATATATATTTTTAATATATCGAGTTTCAGAAGGCACTTTTTGCAGCAGTGGTGCTGACATGTCACAGACTGGAAATGTGTGTGGCCGGTACAAGCTGCAGACCTGCTAGCATGTGATACCTGATACAGATATCCATCACTGTGTTCTGGGCATCAGATCCATTCCTCTCATATAACCTGGACCAATATGTGCTCGTGCACTGGTGTTCGAGCCCTAGGTGGCACACGTCACCTCTGTTCATCCTCAGTGCTCAAGACGTATTTCGTCCAGTGCTGCTCGAGTCCAGTGAGCAGGACCTCCGTAGAATCACTGTCATGTTCTCATCTCCAGGGAAAGCTGTTGCTACATGAGCCGCGTCAGGACACAAACCGCCCCAACAGGATAGGCCCACAGAGCCAATCCTGAAGCCCATGAGGTTCCAGTGCTGGATCAGTGTATTGTAACACCGTAAAGTAGCAATGTCATCAGTCTTAACGAGACTGGCTCGCTGTGTATCACAATCAGGGGATCATTCGGTCAGTGCAACATTCTGTGATGTCTATCAGGGTGGTCTAACCAAGACCTTTATCACCAAAAAAGGCCACACTGCTGGGAAGTCCACCCACGGTGTTTGCAGCAACTCACCAATGGTGTAAAGGCAGTGTTCTACGGATGACCCGGATATATATGGAAAAATTCTTGATTTTCATCAGGTTGGAAATTCGACAGGTTAAATCACCTCATCACCTGTGCCCAACCAACTGTCTTTACTGCCATGATATAGTACTTACAGTATACGACATGAAAGTCAAATAAATGTGATTGTCTGTCATGAATTATAAATAAAACACAATGATGGGAAAAATTAACCAGATGCAATATCTTTATACCTTAGGTTTCTAACAAACACACATGAATTGAATGACACCCAAAGAAGGCTCCACAGCCAAAACGTTGCATTTTCTTTCTTCTCTTTTCAGCATGGAATAAACCTATTACTTGTTCCTTTGCAGCCTACACATGCTGACACAGCTCCTCACCTGAACCACATGAATTGAATGACAAGTTTCTTTAGATACTCAATATACTTTGTTCAAAAGTGAGAACGGTTAGAGAGGACTAGTAAGAAAAACCTGTCTTGCAGCAAATTTCTATTCAGCTATACAGGGAAATTATCAACGGTCTGAACCATGAAAATCAACAAGCATCTTCCTTTAATTTTGCTGGTGACAAGCTTCTACAATAGTCCCACCTCAGACCTTTTCCACCTCTTGTTAATAGAGGCCAGGCAAAACAGCATTTCCAGTGTAGACAATAAAATACAGCGCAAAATTAAATTGCACTTTTGACAGCTCAACAAGTCCATATTGTCAGTGTTTAGCTAAACCTACATTTTTCATCTCAATGGTATTTTAATGCAAAGGATTCACAATAAATTCTATAGCCTGTGCACTGTAAACCTTATTCTGTATTTCACAATTGCTCAGCAATGAATCATGTGGCTGTATCATTTTCAGCCAGCATCTCAGTGTGTATGGTATTTAAATTTGAAATGAGTACATGTCTCGACACTTTTTATTTTTTTTAAAAGAAGGGCTTCTTTTTTGGTGTAGATAGTTTTTCTGTTCTTATGGGTGCAATTGTAATATCCCTTGTGGTGTTCGGAGTCCACATTATCTATCATAACAACAAAACATGTGCTGGTGTTGCAGCTGGATTCCCTGCATGGCAAGGTGCAGAAGGAAAGAGAAGACCTCCTGCCTCAGTGCTTTACTGTTATCCTCACTGACACCTACAAACTGAGACAGGCCAGGGAGATAACCACCATCTTGGTGTGTGTCTATACATTAAGCTATAAAAACAACAGCAGACATTTGCATTTACCGAGCGGTAAATGACAGGACAGTGAAGGGAGTAATCAGAGGTTAGTCCAGGTTGCAGGACCTTAAGAGGAGGGTGCATTTAATTTTTGGGAGATTTTGTCGTTGAGACATTTTCAGTATGAAGAGAACAGAACAACCCATGCAAGACCAGCATCTGGGTGGGTGGGTGGGTGGGGCTGGTATTTCTTGCTGCTAATGAATGTCTTTGTCCTAGCCTCACTTCCCAGACAGCAGACAGAGAAAAGCCCCAGTCGTGTCATTAAGCACCCAGGTGTGTTTCAGCTAGGAGATTCTGGGAGGAATCAGTGGCGCAGGTCTGTTCTCTGTGTAAATGAAGGAAGCAAAAACTTTAAAATGTGAGGAAAAATGTCTTGTGACATTTGTGAGCGTAGCCTTTCTTCAGCTGTTACATATACATGTGTGTGATAGCCCTCATGCCGCTTGGTTTACTTTCAGCGTCTAAATAGTATGGTGAGTTAAATGTCACTGAAAGTCTTTGACTCCAATATCCTGCATGACTTGCTCCAACATGCTCCATGTTGAAAACACACTGATGACTAGTCAAGAAAGACTAACAAAAATGTACTCATTCAAATGAACTACAGGCTTCTTGGGGTTTGACATGCAAAGATTAATTGTCATGAAACGCAGGCATACAATGCTCAGGTTCTTCTTTGAAGTCTTATAACCTGTAGTTGAATAACAAATAAAGCCACCTATTTATTTAGGAATTAATCATTTGCTAAAAGAAAAAGAAACTTGTAAAACCTGCAAGACTACAGATATTGAGAACTCTAGAATGTTATCAAATTTGCTTTCTGGGTGATTTTAGGTAAAACGTATCTCTCTGTTATCTTCAAAGGGAGAGACTGAAAATGGATGACTGTATGTATTTTCTCAGTATTATTTTTAAAAGTATAGTATTTTAATCTCACATTAGATTTGATAAACTGTCGAGTGATGTAATTAATTACATCTCCTGGTTCATTTCTTGTTACGACCTGAAATACTATAACAATCTACCTCAGTTCCTGAGCATGACATCAAAACCAAATTGAGCATATATTAAAGGTACTGTAGCAACATTTCCAAAGGTAAAAGCAGATTACTTAAAAGCTGTCAAGGAAGAACACTTATTCCACCGCTGTTATCTTGTGATAGACAGCGGTAGACAGTCAAAGATGCACTGCAAGCACACAGTTTTGAGTAAAAAAAAGACAGGTTCCCTTTGTATCTGGTGCCATTAAAATTAGTTTCCAAATTACACTTGTATCATAGCAGTTCCATATCCATACCCACGGTACAAATCTAAATCTTTTGCCTGAGTCTCCGTTATTAGCTCTGCGTGTTTTATACGGTGTATTAAGTCTAATTCCAGCCCACCCTTTTCAAAGTGTCTAAGGGCTCTCTGTATCCATTCATATAAGGAGAGCAATGGTCTCTGATGACTTTGCAAGGTATTTATGGTACCTGGCTTCTGCTACACAACAGCTGAACCATGAGAAATCTGTTCTTAAAAGAGAAAGAACGAATTCTGTGCAAAATCTGACATCTAAATTTTGAATTTATTGGAATTATTCCAGCACTCCTCACTTTTTCTAGTTTCCAACCTTAAGACGAATGTTTTAGCTTTAAGTCTTCAAGTTTTCACCAGAAGTTGTTTTATGAGGTGTTCAGATTTGTCATTCATAGGTCTCCTTAATAAGAAAGGTTCTTGAAAACACAATCCTTTCTGAAATATCTTTTTAATTAAGTCCCTCGGTGCTGCTTCGTTTAAAAAAAATAATAATTTCTGGTGGTTTTAGTCATCTGTTAGAAAATGGTCAAAGAAACAGGAAATAAAACATCCTGGAGTCATCAGGGAAAAACCCAACCTAATGATCCGACATTTCTATTTTCAAATGTGTCACTCCAGAGACCACGAAAAACCTTCCTTGCATAAGAAAGGCAATAATGCAGCATGTTAATCCTCTTTCTCAATTACATTTCAAGGACTATAATTCTCATTATATAAAAGGTGAGGAGGAAAAAAGACTTGGGAACCTGTTGGGATTTAAAAAGCTGGCTTTTCTCTCACATTACTTTCAACTGTGTGTAATGACCTGGCTTTGCAAGCATTCTCACTGGGACTGGTAACCTGGAAGGCTAGAAATGGCCTTCTCCTGCTAAAAGTGCAGGACAAGATTTTAAATTGATCCTAAATTATCTGGTAACCCCTCAATGGGGGTTAGTACACAGTTTTCTGAATATTCAAAATTGATATCTGTGTATAATTTGGATACAAACTGTAGCATGCTTACAGAGCCATGGCAATGCAAATAGGATACTAACTAAAAAAAAACTTAAATAAATAAACAGAGTTTAACGACAGGAAATTGATTCCAGTTGTCAGATCACGTATACGCATACCTTAGCTTTGTGCAACAACCTGAAACTTTCAGGTACCATAAATAATATTATTGCTAAACATATGCCATTCTAATCTGCAAGCGACCAGAATATAGAATACGAATGTTTGTATAAAAATGCATTAAGTCCTGTTCTACACCTGCATGCTTTGGAAGCACTGGCCTACCTGTATACAAAATTTACAAAATGTATATACAAAATATACAAAATGCTAATATACAAAATTCAAAATTGATATCTGTGTATAATTTGGATACAAACTGCAGCATGCTTACAGACCCATGGCAATGCAAATAGGATACTAACTCAACCTGAAGACTGCAGCATTTCAGAATTGCATCAACCTGTAGATTTCATTTTGACTGTCTCAGTACATGCTTTTAAAAGCCAAGTTGAAGTCCAATAATGAAGCTGACTTAAAGGAGAAAAAGTCCATTTAGAAACCATTGTTTATATTAAATACAATTTAGTCCTTGGGGGATTTTATTTGAGATTACCTGTACCTGAATAACAATATATTAGAAGAGAAGAAAGAGATAAATATGAAATTATGCAACTGTCGAACTTTAATGTTCATGTTGATAAGACTGAAGCAAAGTGAGAATAGAAAATATATTTTAATGCATTTTAAGACCTTTAAGCACCTTAGTGACTATAGCTGGGATTAACTGTATTACTTTATAAAAACCACTTTGATACTGTTAGAGTATAAAATCTATTTTTAATCACTGGAAAAAAATGAGAGAATTAAATTGTAGAATGAGAGATTTCTATTAGGTTATATTGACAAATGTAAACAAAGACAACATAACTGAAGTCCTTTTGTACAGCAAGCCGTAATTATTTAATCTCTTTAATTGTAATTAATACAACGTCTACTTGAAAACTCTCAATTCTTAATCTCCGCTATACAAAATCCTGTGCTGTTGGCGGATCATTATCTATCCACAAAAAGACTCTCTTCAGTGATTAAAGCAGTATAAATCTATAAATACAAATGCCAGAGATTTACTTTTGACATACAGCCCTCGTGGAGCAAAATGTTTTCTTTTTTATCAAAGCCTAAAATATATATATATGTAAAAAGCAATAGAACTGAATATTAATGTTCTCTGGAGACAGATGTTGGTTGAATACATTGCTACTAAAATGCAGAATTTGACCCTTCTGATCCACAATCCTCATCAGAGCATCTGCAGCCCTGGTGGACCGTTTGTCGCTCCCACATCCCGTCCCGCTGGTATTTACTCCCGGATCTCCATGCCGCAGTGTTCATTTCACCCAGCGCATGGACATCCGGCTCATGTGGTTTATATCATATATATACTGTAGATAAGGGTTTTTAAACTGTCGCCCAAGCGATTCTCTTTCACTGACTGGTCAGGTGACTGCGGGCGGCAGACTGCTTCCTGGAGAATGTGGTTCAGGCGAGAGCTTCGCCACATGAGGGACCTCGGTCACAGCGGACTAGTGACGTGGTACAGGCTCACAGAACCGTCACAGCCCAGGAAAGAGCCTTCACAGGCCCGGCCTCCATTCGCTACATTGTTGTCCTGTCCCACTGTAGCTCGACTGGATGAAATATTTCACACTGAGGCTATTTTCTGTGGGTTTCTCAAGCTGCAGGGCAAATCTGACCATGTTTGATCGCAATACGAGCGGACCACAAAAGAAAAAAGTGAAAGAAAAAGGCAACGATTACCACTGAAGCCTTATGAACCAAAAAAAAAAACTCCAAATGGAATGCCTCATTACAAAGGCCAGCAGAGCTGTTGGTTAATCCAGGCCAGAGTTAAAAATAGTTGTGACAAAACTGCACACTTTAGCTAGTGCTGGCTGTCTGCTTCTCAAACTGATAAGGAGACGGACCCCAGTGGCATGCCATCAGATCTCAGTGCTGCAGTCTACAAGCACACAGTGCAGCTCAACAATGAAGATGTCTCAATTACCCGCTGATATTGTAGATTAATTTGAGGCATTAAATCTCCGAACCACGACACGAAAATTACAACAGCGGAATGAATAACCAGTGGACACCCAGGCTGACTTAATTCCCCGAGGGTCACAGCAAGGCCAGAGTTTCCACACAGTAAATCCGTCATGTTCTGTCATTTCATTTTCCAAAAACAGAAAGTTTATCTGCGTGCAAGCGAACTATTCAAGCTTTTCAGAAATGTAATGCTGTGTACTTTTCAAGAGTAAGAACGCAGGCCTACGCTAACAGAATATCCACAAAAATGACCAGAATAGTTTACACTATTAATAAATACGTTATTAACACAGATGATGGGTTTGGAAACAAAGCAAACAAAAAAAAAAAAACATTTTAATAGAGACTAGGTATTAACCATGTTCTGTGCTAAGTCTAAACAATGATCCGTCAGTCAGAATCCTGAATGTCATCATCATCAATTTCCCTACGGGATTAATAAAGTATTATCTATCTATGTTCCATTTTGTGTTTATCAGAATTACCTCCTTTGTCTTACCTAAGCAAAGCCAGCATCAATAGTATAGGGTCTGGGGTTTGCAATGGGCTCACAGAGACAAGTGTTGATTGAATCTGGGCCCGGTCTAAGAGAACAGTGCAATATAAGCAATAGTAGTGGCCAAGTGGTTAGGGCGATGGACTAGAAATCCCTCAGGGTCTCCCCACGCAGCTTTGAATCCTGCCAAATACAGCGTCTCCTCATGTCGTTGTATGCCAGCACAACAAAGGAGAAGCACTGCTTCACTGTGGGGCGTTGCAGTGGCTCTGTGGCTCAGGATCTGCGCCTGTGGCTGGAAGGTTGCCGGTTCGTATCCCGCAGCCAGCAGAGGAATCCTACTCCGTTGGGCCCCTGAGCAAGGCCCTTAACCCCAGCTGCTCCAGGGGCACCGTATAAATGGCTGACCCTGCGCTCTGACCCCCAGCTTCTCTCTCTGTCTGTGTATCTCATGGAGAGCAAGCTGGGGTATGTGAAAAGACAAATTCCTCATACAAGAAAATGTATATGGCAAATAAAGTGATCTTAAAAAAATATATAGAAAGAAAAAGATAGGTTTTGAATCTGTCACTAACCATATAGATACACAGAAAATGGATTTATTGATACTGTACATGGAAGAGCGGACGGAATTAAGTGCTTAATTTGTACTGTTTGTACGATCTGTAAAGTCTGACCCATGTTTTATAGTTGTCTGCAGCCCAGATGAACCAACAGTATTGGTAACAGGTCAAAAATTCTTTCTACAATTTGCATAATAAGAAATTTGTTAGCTATATAGGCACAGAAAATAAAAAAACAAACGTCTATGTGGTTGTTTTAAAATGCCCAAGACATGTTTAAATAAAAAAAATATTATTGAATTAAAATTCACTGCTCTTCTTTGATATTTTGGACTTCGTAAGGGTTGCCTAGAAACATGGAGCAGAGTTCAAAAAGGAAATCAATGTTTACTACCTAATTAATCAGAAGTATACGAAAATCAATTTTCATCTTGTGGTTCAGATTATACTGGGCAGATGATGCATGTCTGCCAGTTGTCACAGGGATTGACACTACTGTCGGGGAAACAGCTGCAAAATAAGTGAAATTACTTTTATTCTGTTCAAGTTTTATTTTCTCATAAACAGACAATGATAATAATGGAGGGAAACCTGTAGTCTGATGAGAAATATATTTTTTTTAAAAACAGGAAAACCTGAGGTTGGCAGTGGCCCCAGCTACATCCTGCTCGTTATTGGGGAGAGAGGAAACCTGAGCACACACACCAAGAAGCCAGGTGAAAACGTGCAGCTTCTCACACTGAGATTTTTCTGCTGCCTCACAGCTCCCACTTGCAGTCCTGTATCGTGTGTCTGTGTGTCATGCGCTTGCCATTCCTGAGCTCAGGTGGGTTTGTTCGGGATCTTCCTGACCTCTGAAAGACAAGCGGGATTGAGTTGGCTGGGTTCTCTAAAAGGTCTTCTTTGTTCCTCAGGAGGAACACCGCCTCATTACTGCGTCTCGTCAAGAGCTACACTGGTGCATCCCTGCCCTGTGCTCGCTATCGGGTCCAGGTTGCTTTGACAGGTTATTATTATTTTTGACACTGGTGTTTTATTCATTCCACAATCTAGTACTGTCTTGAGCAGAACAATGAGTCTGACGATACGATATACTCCACCTTCATATAACCCTACAAGACATACACATCCTTTGGACATTTTAATGATGCGTGAATGGATTAGGACTATAAAGTCTACTGTTTCTAACCTTTCTTGTCTTCTTAGGCTAGCTGGGCTGAATGGTCTCCTGTCATTCGTGATCAGCTTTCTTCCTCTGAGCCACCGCCCCTGAAAATCCACCTGCTACTTCAGACCAAGGCTTCCAACCAGAGCGACATCCAGGTCTGTGGATCGAAGCGCCACCCCCTCAGAAAGCCCAACCAAAACATCATCTTAAGGGCTCCTGTCAAAATCCCCTCTTTCCGCACACATCCCTGGCCTTGGCAGGAGGACTCGGTTTCCTCCGAGGCAGAAGCAGGAAGCTAATTTGATGCCTAGCGAGCTTTAACCCTTATCTGCATGGTTCCACTGTGGGTTCGAGCTCGAACCTCACCTTCCTGTCTGCCAGAGCCCACCAACGCCGACGTCTCACAAGTGCAAAAATGTGAAGTTGGCTGAAGGTGGTTGAATTTATTTTATTTCACCGAAAGTCCATCGTGTTTTCAGATTATCAAGGATGCTAATTATTCTAGAGAAAAATATGATGTATGATAGGTACTTAATAACTATGTGTGGTATCTAAACGTAAATAAGGTGATAACTGAACTTCATTAAATTCGTGATTTGCCATCGCCCCCTGTACTGCAGTAGCTCTGTGCTGTTATGCATTTAGTGAACGTGTTTATAATAGATGCCTCACACGTTTTCACATCACCCACACATACCAGTGGTCATGATGTCCATGTCTGGATTTCTATTAACTAAAAAAACTCTCCTCCTTTCTGTAAAAAACTGAACGCCTCGTTTTTGCCGGAGCCCCTATAACACTTCAGCCTAATCAGACTTATCTTGGATACGCTCCTCTGTTGTTTCCAGACCAAAGCGGCGGTGGATCGTATTTCCACTTGTAGCCGATTCATTGCGTGTTGAATTCATTCGGGGATTTACAAAACAAGGAAACGTTTCTTCTAAAATGCTGTTTTTCCCCACATACATAACCTTAGTAAAAATATCATCACTGATTGCTTAAGTTTTTGGTCCAGTGACTTACAGACACAAATTCCAGTGCGAAAACCATGCGGTTTCCTCAGGAAAATACAAACCAAAATGAGGTTAGCGATTGTCAAGCTTGGGCATTAGTTTGTCTACAGCGCCATCTGCTGGCGACATGGCTTGCTTTTTTCAGTATTTTGACATTTTCCCAGGGATGAATATTCATATTTCTCATTTGTTGGATAAAGGACATAGAAACATTTGCCCTTTGAGTGGAGTGTCCAGAAAAGTGCTATATAAGTGTATATATCCATTAAGATCCATTAACGTTGTCATTAATATTAACGACAGATGAGAAGCAACGTTAAATCAATTTGCAGCAGAGTTCTGCTTAATAATTTTTTGGAAATGATATACTTTACATGAGGAATGTGTACAAAAAAAGCATTGGATGCAAGCAATGCACTCAACTGCAGTACAGAAAGGCTAAAGACTGAAAAAAGAAACCGTTGTCACTTTGAACATGTTTACTGCATTAAGGGTCTTACACACAATCCTGCACAAGTTTAGAATATCCAGTTATTCAACAAAAGACCACACCTTAATGTTGCTCCTCTGCTCTATCTGTAAGATGTAAATCCCCACTATAGTACTGACAGATAATCAGATTTCCTCTTTGTTGAACCAGAGCACAAAGGAAGACCACAGGGGAATGCATTCACAACGGAGGTCAGAAGGAACCTCTTTACACACAGTCTTGTGGGGGTCTGGAACAAGCTGCCCAGCCTGTGGAAGACGATACCATTGCTTATTTCAGAGAGTAACTGGGATGGATGATCCATGGATGAATGAGCTACAATCAAACTAGCTAGAATGTCCCAATGGGGTTTTTTTTTGCATGCAAATTAATTTATGTTATTACATTATCCATCTTGGGTAATGTCTTCTGTATTTTCACCCTTTGGCTCTCTTGTTCACCATCACTAAGTATTTGTTCCCATGGGGAAGCACCAAGGTGACACGGTTACAGTACTTCCCCTTGACATGTCTGCTAGTTCAGCCTGCAGACGTGCGTCTGAAAGCTGCCCTTTTTGGTGTTGTTTCTTAAGAATAAAACACAGGTTACGGAAGAGAGGAGACCAGTCAGGCGATCTCGACGGCCCAGTTTCCAGTTGACTCAGAAGTCTTCTCAAGACATTCTTTGAAGGCTCCCAGTGAAAGGACAACATTGCTTGGCAGTGTTTTTCCACACATCCATGCCTCCGTCTACACAGAGAGGCCCTCTCTCGGTCCTGAATGTTTGTTTGTATACCCCGGCAGTCCCTTACAGGATCCTGAACAACGTGCATCGCGGATCCCCAGGCTCCGCTTTGTTACAATAAATCATGTGTTTAAATCTCCTCACGTGTGACATTCCTGTCAGTCCTGAGATTATTACGGTCCCTCTGTTTAGGGCTTCGTTGGTTAGCATTTCGGAGGTCGGCTTAAACAGAAATCACAGTGAATGAAGCAGGGCAAGGATGCCAGAGGTTGAAAAAAAATTCAAAGGCCATGTGCTATTTTTATATCCCACCTTCATGCTTTACAAAGAATTTACAGAAGCACTTGGGAATGTTGACATTCCAGAACTGCTCCACCAGCTTATCAATAGTTACTTACAGGTCTAAAAGCCAGCAGGGCAGATATTGAGATAGCCTGCACCACAGATAAATTAGAGATAAGGGTTAGCTAAAAGCTGTGCTCCTTCAAAGGTAAACAGATAAAAATAAGCAGCATACATCCTAAAGAGCATTTAACACAAAGGAACTAAATCTAACTAAATCAAAGGTCTCAGTATCACTTTGGGTCAGGTTTTACTAATTCAGATATTAACTACAATGCAGTCTTATTTCAGGAATTCAGGGATGAGTGCAAAGGAAAAAGTGGTTTCATCTGAGATTTTAATTGTATTTACATAGTATAGTATAAACGATGAGCAGTAATAGCAGCAGAAATTGAAATAGTAGATGTGGCTAATGACTGCTTTCAAATTCAGTTTATTACAGAGCCTAGAGGGCATATCTGTATTGATCTAGTCTTGCCAAACAATCAGGTCAGAGTGAGGAAAACAGAGGCGGAAAAATCATTAGGGAACCGTGATCATAATATGGTTTATTGTATCCTTCAAAGTCCAAAATGGAGGTTCACACTTTCAGTAAATCTGGCTATGAAGGAGACAGAGCTTCGGAGGAATGCAGTTAGAGAATGGGGATCGAATGAATTGCAAGATCAGATAAAAGAGGATATGAGAAAGGCTAAAACCGAGACAAAGGGGAATATTGCAATAAAAGCTCAAATAAATAGATCATTTTCACTATTAAATCGGTATTAAGACCATTAAAGGATGATTAATGTTTCCCTTTTTATCTCTGAGATGCTTTCAGATGATGAAAGGAAAGTAGCGATGTACTAAATGAATGTTGTCTTTCACGAACCCTTTGCTGAGGCAGAAACAAACAATGTGCCGCAGGCTGAGCAAACAAAGTTCTGTGCCGATGGTGTTTAATATACCGTAGAAGAGGGAGAAGTGTTACAGGTGCTGGAAGCAATTGAGCTAAACAAGCAAATCTCTTCTAGCGGTCTCTGGAGAGAGGAGTATACTCCCCTCTGAGAGAAGAGTGACAGAACTGAACAAAGTAATTTTACGCCAATAAGTCTTACTTATATATAAGGAACAATACGAATATAATGGGGACAATTATTAGAGCTACACTGGAGGGTTGTCTGTATGGCAATAGAATTCTAGGGCACATCCAGCACAGATCTGGGATTTGCCCAGCAATGGTTCAACTCGTTAGAGTTCTCCTTCAGCGACGAGGGGGCTTCATCACTCTGGCCCCACCAGGGCCTCCCGGGACCCTCCCTGCACGACTCCAGCAGCAGCGCGTCTCCAGCGATGCCTCATGAGGGCCCCAGACCAGCCCAGCCGCCCCAGACAGCGCCTACAGCCCCGCGGTGCGGACAGCGCTGCCTACTGACAGGCACAGCTGGACGGTCTGCACGCCCCTGCTGAAGAGGGATGCAGTCAGTCTGAAAGATCTTTCAGGTGCCTGCCCACCAGGATGTCGTCAAGGACCGAAGTCTCGGCCATTTCAAGAGGAGGCCTGGAGACCTGACAACTTCTTATGTCCTAGCCTCCTTATCCAATTCAGGGTCGGCCAGGGCAGGAGCCTGTTCCAGCAAGGAGGGGTACACCCCAGACGGGACCCCAGACGGGATGCCAGTCCATTGCAGGGCACGCACAGACAAACACGCACACACCCACACAAGGGCCAGTTTCCCCAGAAAGGCTGGGTCCCTTCAGACTAATTTGGTATAATTAATAATTATAATAATTGCTTACACTTACATAGCCCGTTTCTGGACACTCCACTCAAAGCGCTTTACAGGTAATGGGGACTCTCCTCCACCACCACCAGTGTGCAGCCCCACCTGGATGATGCGACGGCAGCCATAGTGCGCCAGAACGCTCACCACACACCAGCTCTCAGTGGGGAGGAGAGCAGAGTAATGAAGCCAATTCATAGAGGTCTATGTAGAAGGTCTCAGTAGTGCCCCAGTGTCAAGACACTATGCCCTCTGGTGTATTGGTGACTGCATTCCTTTTCAGCGAACCAAAATCATGAACACAATCCACAATTTTAGCAATGGTTTCAATGGGTTGGCGCCTGATGCCAGTGACTTCCTCTCTGCCTGCTTGTTTGTGCTCCAGCTGAGGCGTGCTTGGATGCAGCGTCTTCATCGCAGCTCCAGCTCCATGTTTACTGGAAGCTGTTGTCGGACTGATCGTTGGATTTAGGCCGTGGTGATGCGTGTTGAAAAACAAACTACAGCTGAAAAGAAAGCAGTGACTGTGCAAGCCGACTAGCTTAGCAAATGTTCCCTGTCCAAATAGTAATATCAACCTGAAAGTAATAGCTGCTGAAACAGTTCATTATAACAAGGTAGGGGATGTTTCCAGCCTTTCAAACATCCCTCTCTGAGACGGGACATCCGTCATTCCTCATCCACCCTCTTATTTCTTCGTGGAAGAGATAAACAGAATATCTGTTCCACCCCCGTCTGAAAAAACAACCTCGTGTTGTCTTCTGATAGTTGCCCTGATTTGTTCGCGTATAAAATAACTTTTTTGCTTTAATCTGGTGCTTTATGTTTAAAATGCACACAGAGGATCTCCAATATGTCACGGCCAGTGAAAAGGCACGTCCAGGTAGCGCAACATCCAATTTCATGTGTTTTACAAAAATATTTAAATTAAATTCATGTGGTACCTATATCCCCCACGTGACCGCATGAGGTTTACTTTTGTTGATGTTGATGACTCGTTTTTGAAAGACTACTTTGTTTCACACTACTCCGTTTAGGATGTCCTTTTCTTTTATCTGGGAAAGGGACAATTCTCTGTCAAGACACTGCAAACAAACCGAGTGAAAAGGCGTCTCAGAAACTACCTTAATCAGAGTCGAGGTGTTTTCTCAGGCGTCGGTTATTGTTTACCCTGTTTGCATAGAAAAGAGTCAATAACTTTACCATTCGAATAACAACTAACAACCTACAAGGTTAGATTGAATTAAACTGATTTAATTTAGTCTGTTGTCTGGTGTGTGAATACACAAAAAGATGCAGAATACACAAAACGAACCGAATGGCCAAAGACACAAGCAAGTCATTGCCAGAAACCAAACACGGAAAAACCACAGTTAGCTTTTAACTGGGATAATGCAATCATATAAAGTGTTTGTTTTGGAAGCCATACAATTCCTATACGAACTATATTTTGTACCGAAATATGAAATGTATGTCATTTTAGTCAAGAAAGACTGGACGTGTATCTCAATAAACTCAATAGCTTTAAGTTGTTGTTGTTGTTGTTGTTTTGTTTGGTTTTTTTTTTTGGGGGGGGGGGGTAATTTTACTTTTATTTCCAAGATATTTTAATTAGCAACACTATGATCGATGCATTCCATACTTTTGAATCTTTTTCAATTTCAAAAAGGAGCATCCACAGCAACAGCATTTAGTGCTACATATGAAAAGAGTTTTTAATGTGATTTAACAGTCAATGTGAAGTCCGGAAGAAAAGCTGATCTTGAAATTATTGATCAGTTATGGAGTTCTAGTTATGAGGTTTGCCTAACATAAAAAGCGTTTCATCATTACAAGGAGTAAAAAGATATGTTCTTCATGTTCAAAGACAGGAAAAGTAAAAGCCCACACGTCACCTGCGAGCATACCCGTTTGTTACCTGGGGGCGTCTACTCGGAAGCTCTTTATAGGAGACGAGACAAGAAACTTAATGTTTCTCTCGGTTTCCACTTCATATTCGCCTTGTGGCCGACTGCTATTCTCCTCGCACACCTCTGGAAAACTGTGGATCCTAAACCCTGTAACAATAATATGGGGCTTTTAAAGTTATCCGACACGTAGAGTTTCTACTGTTATTTATATACGATTAGAGATCTGCGCTCTCTCCGAGTTCCTCATGGAATCGGCTGTTGCGTCGGGATGCGAGACTTGAAGCATTTCTGATTAGATGGAGGGTTAAATCGGTATTCCCCGCATCCAGCTGATCTATTTCAACCAGAGGGTCGTTGCTCTGCGAGATCAAGGCTATAACTTGATTGCGGTCTTCGCCTGGATTTCGTTTTCGCTGCGGAAGAAAGAAGCGGTCGAGCCAGCGAAGATGGAAGACGGTCCGAGGTCTCACACGGTCATCACTACCAGCAGCTCGTACTTGGAAAACTTCTCCACCTCGACGCTGGCGTATGACAAACAGTTCATTCACACTGCTCCGGGGATCCTCGTGTTCGCCGAAATCGTGAGTATGGCTTTGCAAAATAACCTCCAAAAAAAAAAAAAGTAGTATTCGACCTGAATAGGGATGGAGAGAGCTCAGGTGTCAACAGCTTGTTACAAAACCGAAGAGTGCCTGAACGCCTCTGATCACGTTTTATCAATAAAGCACTGCTGAAGAAAGAAAAAAGACACAAAATACAAATGAGAGATCGAATGTTAAAACACGAGGAAACTGATTTTACCTTCGTATTTCACAAGTGGCAATCTTTAGATAATGTATGGTTAGTTTTTACGTTTCTTTTTACCGGCAACTTAATTGGAAATTCACCCGTAAACGCCGCCGTTTTTATGCTGTCATGCAGAGTGTTCCTAAAATGCTTCACAAAGGGTGATCGCCCCTTTCCAAGTTTAGGGGGTGCCCTGGTTTTGCCATTCATTTGCACGATCCCTGGAATTCGACAGGAATAATGGAGCATTGTTAGAACCGAGTCTGAAGCTCTCTTAAAGGCCGGGAAATTGCCAGCAATTCGATAAATTATTTATATCTGAGAATCAAGCATTACTTTTTAAGCATAGAATGAAACAAGAAAAATGTTTTTTTTTTTGTTGAAAAGGAGCTTTTTAAATGACAAAATGACATGGCTTTATCAACAACTACGAGGTTACTGAGGTGTGTGTGTATTTTATGTATTTTTGTACCAAGAATGTTTTTTTTCCCCGTTTGCAAATATCTAATATCTTATGCTCTCTTATATCTTATAGCAGCCTGCATCAGCTAGTTGTACGTCCAAACATGGGTGCTTGGTTTTAATTGCATGTGTGAACGGATGGATGAAACAATCATTCTCTTAAGTCTGTCAAAGAGAAAGTCGAGAAGTTGCGATGGATGAACTCAATTTAATGCCACATTCGTGCAATGGAAAAGAGATCCCCAAAACTATTTAAAAATCATGTCTGATGCAATAGGATGAGGATAGAATGTGTATCTGCTCTGGTGAAACCGAGATGCTTTTCAGTGTTACATTAAATATTGTAGTTTTTTTTTTAGTTAATCATTATTTAAGGGGAGTCTAAACTAACGACAACCTGAAAGGAACTGATTGTGCTACCTGTTTAGACTGAAATACCTCCAACATAATCTGCCACTGTATCTGTACATTGTCTTCTTTACTTGCCAGGTCTTTCTTGGTCCTGCTGGAATAAATTCAAGCATTGCAACATAATACATTTCCAGCAGGACCAAGAAAGACCTGGCAAGTAAAGAAGACAATATGTTTTTTTTTTATCAAATAGGGCCATTTTCAATGATAATCACAGTATAGCAAATGTGCCAAGAAGACAACTGACTGTACCCATCCTCTTTCAAAACATGGTTGAAAGAAATCTTTGAAATTCTCGGATCAGTTAGCTGCTAACACCCAAACGAGCTTGATGGGCCTAATGACCTTTTCTCATTTGTAACGTTGTCATCATTAATGTCTAAGTACACAAAACAGCAGGACTCATTCAAGTCTAATGCCACCAGCGATGTGAGTAGGAGGTGTCCCAATTTATGGAACCCGATAAGGAAATCGGTGGATTAAGAGTAAACAGTAAGATGTATTGTTTCTGGTGACATCATGGAACCAATTTGTTCTAGTTTTGGGATAGAAAAGGTAAGAAAATGAACACTTGTGCTATAAGTATAGTGTCCCTTCAGGTAGATACATTGTTAGCCATTACAATATGATAAAGGATAGTAAGTGTGGAGTTAAATTGCTTGTGATGTACAATGAAAGCAGTTCAGTCTGTGCAAACTCCAAGATAAATGGCAAAACACTGAAACGCAACAGCACAGAAGGTTCTCGAAAACGCAGAAAGAGGAATGTGCCCTTAAAATGGTAACTATATCCCCCCAAAATAAAGTGGACACCACTGCTTTTTTTATTGGGGAGTGCTTAGGAAAATATCAAACACAGGGCAAAAAAGTAGTTCAATTGTTTTCTGAAAACAAGTCATGATGAGAAGATATAAGTGTTACACGAATCACCACAAAGGAAATCAGTTCACAAATGTGGGAGATTCAAAAAAAAAAGAAAGAAAACAGATACAATTATTTCTGTGTGCCCAACTCCATATGCCAAACACATGGTATGTTTCCCCATGGGTTATTTTCTGGTTATGCTACACACACCATACAGTGTACGTTGTGGCTAAAGTACAGTACTCAGTAGGTGTGCTGAAGACTCACATACATTCTACAAGCTTTCTGCATCCGGAAAGTCCATCCCTTAGACACAATAACATGAGCCATCATAGTCTGCTAACGGCTACCGTAATAAGATCATAAGGTTATAAACGACAGGTATTTTGGCCCAGCGAGCTCTCAGAAGTCTGCAGTTTATTGCTCTGAGAGGAGGCTGAATATGAATAGAAGGTGAGATTACAGAAAATCACACACCTGGTGATATCAGGTCAGAAATCAGGAAATAAAAAGTGCATAAGCAATTCAGAACTGTTTAATAACATCTGATTTACTCGATACTAAAGAGTACACAATTATCTATTTGGGCTCTCTTTTTATTAGGAGTATTTTTGGGATTGTGTTTCGTCGATGTCTGAATCTGACCGATTTCCACAGCTTATACATTTTCTTTAGCACTTGTCCAAAAAAAGCAGGGAAATTTCCAACACTGTCTGAACTGCAGTGGAGTTAATTACCATATTTTAAAACGGACATTACCGAATAAGACTTTCCTGGTATAATCTATATGCAATCAGAAAATAGGTTTTAAGCATCAGTTAGGAGAATTAAAGTCCCTGCTAGTTTACAAAACAATTAAAAGTACCCCAGAGATGGCAATGTGGATGATTGTGCTAGTACTCGATCTGTAAAATGAAATGCACAATTTCCCTACAACTGAATTGCACAAGCACATACTTACAAAACCAACTGCTAATGTCATGATTATTAGCTCTCTTACTGGATATTTGTTAGAGGAAATTAATGATTCTGCTTTTATAGAACTCTTCTCCTTTTTGGTTCCACACTTTGTTCTTTCAGCTATTTGTGTGTTAAATGACCCAGATTGCATGATAAATGGATAAAACCTTGTGAAACTTCCTGAAACTTGTCACCTTGTTTATTCTAATTATACAAGAAAGAAATATAAGGAAAATAGCAGGAAAAGATTGCAAATTCTCAGTGGAACCTTAAAAGTTTTTCAATCATCCAAAGAGATCAGCTTTATATAAAAAGGAATTTGATCTCAAAGTATACTCCTCCCATCATACAAATATTCTGTGATGTGAAAAAGATCTTCTATAGAAATGTCTGTTTTTATGAATGAAGCCCGATGTCAAAATCGTTAAGGAAAACATTCATTTAAAAGGCACAGATTGTCAAAGATACACAACTGACTGCAATCTGACAAGCTGATATTAAACACCCCCAAAGGTGTTCAACTGAAAATCCAACACTTAATAGCAACCAGCTGAAGGAAATGGCAGCTGGCCTCAGAGCTCGTGAAACAATGTGTCAAAGTTCAATAGTTCAGCCGTTTGTTTTGTCTGATGCATTTTCCAATTTTAAAGCAGATCTAAAATATTCTGGGGGAATGATAATACAGGCATTCAGTCTCGTAAAGGTAAAATATTGCGTTTTCATGCACGCCAGTGCCCGTTTTCTGCAGGTTTAAAAGTTAGGTTAGTTCTGATCTGGAGAGGTGGAAGTACAATATAAAACAAGTCGAGCCAACAGTCCCTTCCTGTGTACTTGCATTGTCTCCCTTCCTTCCACGTCTTTGGTGGGAACTGTACAGAATGCAGTCTCAGCCTGTCCTTAAAATAATCTCTCACTTGGATACTCAGCTCAGCTGCCCTCCACCTCTCCCCACCCCCCACACACACACACACACACACACACACACACACACACACACACACACACACACACACACACAATCCCCTGGAAGAAAAATGTGAGTTTTCCTCTTGAGCTTAAATTAAATTGCACATCAGGAAGGCAACTGAGGACTTCCCTAATATAAGAAAAGCAAAAACATCACAGTGCACAGCAAAAATGTCACAGATTCATGCAGTGTTTTAATTGCAGGCAAACAGCACTTGATAGGTTGAAATTATTCAGCTCATCCAGGGTGAAAATGAACGTGAATTCCAGTGGGAAAGAATTTGTTTTACAGTGACTCAAAGTGTAAAACTAATTTGTGTGTCATTCCCACTTTATTCAGTTTATCATTGTCAGCTTTTTCAGAAGAACTAAGTGGGCACTAACACTAACCCCTCTCTTTTTGGCCTTTTTCCACAAATGTTGGTAATCCTCCAGACTTCAGATTTCACATTCCTTAATGTCAAAGGTCATGCATGCTTGTAGTGTGCCTCAATTTCTGATAGCGCCAGTGTGCGTTATGTGTGAGCGCGAGTAAACAGAGAGGAGAATGCCTACTTCCAAACAAACAAGCTGAACAAAATGTACCACAATCACTTGCTTCTAAAGTCAGATCACTTTATTGGCCATATACAATTTCTTGTATTAGGAATTCGTCTTTTTGCATACCCCAGCTTGCTCTCCATGAAGGGAGAGAAGCTTGGGGTCAGAGCGCAGGGTCAGCCAATTGTACAGTGCCCTGGAGCAGTTGGGGTTAAGGGCCTTGCTCAGGGGCCCAACAGAGTAGGATTCCTCTGCCAGCTGCAGGATTTGAACCAGCAACCTTCCAGCCACAGGCGCAGATCCTGAGCCACAGTGCCACCACTCCGCCCTGGTGGCCTTGAAGTGATTAGTCTTGATCTAAATAAAACAGTGATTCCATCTTTCGTTACTGGAATTATTTAGGATTTCACTCTAGGGTGGTGGTTTAGAAGCGCTGTGTGCATCAGCAATGTTGTAGATGCGATGTGGAAGAGGACATCACCTCAGATGCCGGCTGAGCCCAGATGAATCAATAACGACACAGCAGAGGTAGTGGTCAGCCATGTCGCAGGGTCACAAAGGTGACAGAGATCGTTTCAGTTTAAAAAAAGATGGTAGGTAATGAGTGGTTAGGGACTGAAGAAGACGTTTATATTATGATTTTGTGCACATTTCCCATCCCCATGGCATTTCTGCAAATAATGTGCATTTCTCTGCTTCCCTCCAGGTGCTTGGCCTGCTGGTTTGGACACTGATTGCGGGGACAGAGTATTTCCGGGTGCCAGCATTCGGCTGGGTGATGTTTGTAGCAGTGTTCTACTGGGTGCTGACCGTGTTCCTTCTCATCATTTACCTGACCAGGGCTCACAGCAGGATTCCTCAGGTCCCGTGGACGACATTGGTATGTCACACCTCATTAACGTTTCCAGATTTCATCTCGGCCGCGAATGAAGAGCAGCCAAACAAGGGCGAGGTCATCATGCATCAGGACAGGCCAGGGAAACGGTTTAATGATTAAAAAGAAGCTTCGATGGAGAGGAAAAACGCACCGACCTCAGGCTTTTCAGTGTTGCAGCCGTTTTAGAAGCAGCAAGTGTGCTCAGTAATCTGCTAGCAGACATACTCGGAGAAAAGGAAAATACACATCTTTAAAAGTTTAAAGTTCTGCAGATTCACGGCAAATGTGTTATGGTTCTAGTAGTAGATCAGCAAAGAGAGGAAGGGAAATGAAGTGGAAACATGGGATCACAGATGATTAGTATAAACACAGATGTCATACACTTCACATGGGAAAGAATAAAGGTTTCTGGAGTCTGCTGGCGGTCTTTAAGTTCCTTTACCGATTTAAATACTTGGAATCACTTATACTTTCCCTTTTCACACATACACAGACTTGACCAGAAAAGTTACTGCAACAGACTGTCAGCATGTTGTTGTGAAAAATGTAAGGACCTCAAAGCCCGAGTGTACATTCTCTGACAATTCCATTCATGCTTGCGTGCAAACCTCAGTTTAGGGAGCTGTTTGGCTGAGTCTCGGGTGACCTAACAGCGAAGAGTATTGAAATGGTTTGTGAATGAGACACCACGACTTCACCTTAGGACAGCAGCTCGCAGTCCTGGTCTTGGAGCACCCTGTATCCCCTGGTGTCCGTGTGGGCTCCTAGTCCCCCTTCTCCTGACTAAAAGAGCTCTGAATCGGTGATCAATTATCAACAGGCAGACACTGTTGGGAATGATGCTGCTTAGACATTACACATTAACAAGCTTTATCTAGCAAGCAGATCATTTGTTATTTAAGGGCCCAGCTGGAAGAAGCCCAGCAGACACGGAGGTATCTATACATTTGCAAGTTCATTTTAAAGTATATTTGTCAAATGTTATGGTTCTTTGCTTTTTTGAAGACATGGGCATGTGAAATTGACCTGAGTCACTTCTTCTGGAGCCAAGACTCTTGTGAGGAAGAGCCGTAATTTAGGTTTTGTGCACCGCCTTCGTAGAAATGGTATTTATAGAGTTATATATATGAAATATGAGCTAGTATGCTATTCCAGTCTTCTTGAACAGAGCCCGTCAACTTTCATATCTGCATTCCATGCTGTTGGAAGCGTGTTCTGTTCTACTGACTCCTTAATTAGCTAAGTGACCTGCAACACCTGGATTTATTGAGCAATTAAGGATCCATTCAGCACATAACATGAGTGGGTCAAAGGATTGTGCAGTGGCATAGACTCCAGGTGCTCAAAATGACTTCTCCTAGAGCAGTTGTTCCCAGTCCTGGTGCTGGTAGCCTTCACACCTGCTCGTTTTCATGCCAGCCCACCTTCAGTAGAGAACTGAAGCCTTTGAATATTCGCATTGAGCTCTAATCACAAGTTTGAGATTTTATTTCACCTACACAATACAAAGGGTAAAGCTCCAGCATGTTTGAACAGTTCACATTAATCCGATTATTCTGAACCCAGCGAAGGGTTTGATTGTGCGCTGGAACAGGGGCCAGTAGGTGTGGGAGGCACCAGGGCTGGGCTGGGGAGGGTGGTGCTGTGGCTGATCTTGTCCCCTTTCCCCTCTCTCCCCTCCAGGGCCTGTGCTTTAACGGCAGTGCCTTCGTCCTGTACTTTATCGCCGCCGTGGTGGATGCAGTGTCCGTCAAAGCAGCCCCACCCAGTGGGTACAACTTTAACAGCTGGGCTGCCTCCTCGGTGAGTCCAGGCGCGAGGGGCACAAGAGGGTTTGTAAACTGGAAGAATTAAGAATCGCCTCCCTCCTACACAGCTTTACATTGCCGAGGTTCAGTCAACAAAACGTAGTACAGTAGTGGCTTTTTGAAGAGTTGCGGTGCACTCCCGATGTACGCACACGCCCCCTGAAATAGGAACACAAACCATCACAGGCCGGATAGATTTACAAACTGGAGAATGGATCCGGCTTTAAAAACTGTTTTTTGTTCCCGTTTCACTGGGGATTTGATTACATGTGGAGGACACTGCACATTTAACACGCAGGAACATCCCTCGGTGAGCTGTTAAACTCCCTTTCTGGCACAGCTAGTGGCTGAGCCCTGTTGAGTCGTGTAATGGATTCATTTCGTTGACTACATGTGAATGTTCCTTACTTTTATACATAAACGATAACTAGTTTAATTGACAGCTCAGGTTAGAAAGGACAGCAGAAGAATTAGGTTCTCCAGGAAGTAAGTTTAAAACCTTGTTGTATATAAAAAAAACAAAACAAAAGTAAAGAACAGATATTTTTCCAGATTGCTTGTATGTGCAGTGAGTAACCATGTTCTTCCACTGTGTGTAAAAGTGTATGAATTCACTCTTCTCTTTTGTTTCAGTTCTTTGCATTTTTAGTAGCCCTGTGCTATGGAGGAAACACATACTTCAGTTTTAGATCCTGGAGAGCAGGGGATGAGGACAACTGACATCTTCATTTACATAGCAGTTTAATACCTGAGGAAGGCACTTGGACACCTATGACCTGTCGGACAAAGAATATTTAAACAACTTTTCGTCATCAGACAGCATATTAAAGCAGAAAAAAAAAAAAAACACCTCAAGTGCTTTAACAATGTCTTTCCTCCGGAAAGATGCACATCGTATCCTTTCCAAGATCTGAGGTGGCTGTTTTTATTTTAGTTTTGGAATAATGCATTTTATTTAACTTAAATCCTAACCATGGTTTAATTCCTCCCCCCCCCCATTGAATACAACATTTAACCATTATCTGATAATATGTTGATTTCTTTACATCATGCAGTTTGTTAAAAAAACTGAGTGTTTTTCAATGTAATTATAAAAAGGTGGCTTTTCCACTATTTTTTTTTCTGAGTGTAATGTTTGTCTTCCATTTCTTTAAATAAAGACTTTTTGTTGGATCTTATTTTTATTTAATTTTACAATTCACCAAAATAAGATACCATACAGGATAACCGTAAACCCCAAACCAGTTTTCAGCTTTTAACGATTTTAGCATCTGTCCCCTAAAGGGCAATTATCAAATCCATTTCCATAGTACTGCAATATCTATTTGTAAGTCAGAAGTAAGTCTTCATAGCTTAGGATGGAAATTAAAAGTATGGCAGTGCTATACCCCAGCCTCTTCTTTAAAAACAAACAAAGCCACAGACAAGATACCCAAGGGGAATAAAAACAAAACGATACAAAATAGTACAACACAATTGTACAGATACAAAATCAGTGTCTTTTAAAGTCTAATAAAGAGTTCGATACTAAGCGAGTGCCCATTCAGATGCATGTTTGTTGCAATACAACCTCACGGAGCTGAGCAAGCCTGCCTCTGGAGATGGAGGTAGGCGAGACCTCCCAAGAGTAGGAGGCTGCAGGAGGTGCTGGCCAGTAGGTGGCACGATTTCTGTACAATCCAGGTTCCTAAGAATTCCCTTCACCCAATTGGTGAAGCAACCTCTCGCTTTTCTATCTAAACTGCTGTGTAAGGGGGCAGATATTTGTCTTAGAGTTTATTATGAGCGCCATTACTGCATAATCGCATGTGCAAGGCCGTGCTGCAGGGATCTGTTGAGTCTATACTGAAAGGAACGTTGATACCAAAAAAAAAGAAAAAACAACAACAACCTTTATTCTGTTTCAGCAAGTTACAGGAACTGTTTCATTTAACACTTTGCAGGAGGAAAAGTACTTTCATATCAGAGATGAGGACAAACACAAAAGGGTGAAAAACCACTTTCTGAGCCCTGCACAGTACAAAAGCTGGGAAGCCCCAGCTAAGTTCAATAAAGTCTTAAACTGCAGTTTCTGCTCTTCTGATGAAGACATCCCCCTCCCCCAACACAGCTGCTGCCATATAATGGAAGGTACACAACACTCAGGTGGGTCTGCACCTTGTCAATAGAAATGAATCCCTCCCTTTATGCAACGAGCACAGGTTCTTAGGGATAAGAAATGCAAGGAATTATTGAAAATATTCCTATTGTTTTTATGAAAGACTTCATAGGAGAGGAAGAATTTCATAATTCTTTTACCGACTACACATTTCTTAGTTTCAGACCCCATAACCCACAAATCAAGATGGTAAAGGGTCTAATTTCCTCCAATGACTTTGATCTATTCACTCATAAGAGTTTCAGAAGTGTTAATATGTAGGATAACAAAATGGAAATGAGAGCAACCTTATTTTATGGTGCATTTTGAATATAATTGATCATGCTTTGGGTGCTCAAGGCAGGCTTGCGACACGCTAGAATTAGAACAAGAGATGGTTTTACGAGCCACTATGTGGAAGTGGCCGAAAGGGAGACGTCAGCCCCACTCTTCCGCCCTCACTTCCCTTTTTCGGGGCGACAGCTGAGCGGCTGGCTACAGTGCGACTCTGCTGCCCGTCACTCCTCTGGGTTTCTTCCACTCACTAGGGAAGCGTCTCCTAACCCCTATGGACATATGCCCACCTCACCCCTTTACAATGCAGAGTATTTCCGTTAATCAACGGACCTGGAGCCTTTTGTGCCTGTCTGGATCTTATTTACATGCCTGGAGATCGTCTGGTAAACTGCTAGATGTCACGAAGCAATTCAGTACTGACTCTAGAGTGTAACCTCTGTTTTTGGTTTGAAGCATTTCATCAGATACTGCACATCCTATTTTTCCTCTTTGTTCTGGGATTCTAGTTGCAGTTGAGTTTGGGAGTTACGCTTAAACAAGACAGTCATAGCAACAGTACAGGCTGGTGATCCATTATTCCCACTAACCGACCATGGGCATTAGAGTTAAAGGTCTCTTTGACAGAAACTGGAGGTTTATATTTAAATAGTGATCGCCAACTACAGATACGACATACCAATACAGCAAGTACTTAACACGTTCAGTTAAGGATAAGGATCAAGTTGCCACGACATTTCTGAATAAAGTGTGAACAAATACAGCATGTAAACTTGCTTCTGCTGTGAAGTCATCGCGGAGTATCCCATTAAATGCTACCGTCTGCAGTAGCTACAGGGTCCTCCAGGAGTGTCGGAAAAGCAGTCAAATCCTCCCCCCTTTTGCTTCAAAGTTAAAGAACCAGAGTTTGCGATCATGAAATGGAAATCAGTTTCAAATACTGTTTACTTTTAAAGAACTCCAAGGGGATTGATTTCAATATCATTATATTCATTTGAAGCAATAACTGCATGATGCCTGCAACTTAAATCGGCCATGATATTTAAAGCCATTTATAAACAAAATTACACGGGATATTTTGACGTGAAAGCAGTACCTTGTCAGCAGTAACAAACACACACACACACACCTTACCCTCAGCGACGTTACTTGGGTTTGCTTCTGGGAAATGATTCTCAACCCTGAGAGGAAGAAAGCTTGCCCAGACAGTTGCACCCAGTTATTTGCAGCTTATTCCTTGTCAGGTTTAAACTGAAACCAACGTACCAACCGCCGCTACTCCAAGAAATATTTGCAGCGGTTTAAACGCCAGAAGACAACCTCGAAATGTTTTTTTTCCCCCCCTTAAGCTTAGATGAACAAGCAAGGCAGCCGAAGAGCAAACTGCAGAATGCATCTAGTTCATTTCTTGATCTGGACAAAGTCACCGCTCATAACTGTGCGGAGTACACGTAGATCTTCTCCCAAGCCTCGTCCCGCAGAAAGAAACAGCCACAGCTCAGACTTCACAGCTGTCCCAGCTGTGTAAATACTTGAACAACAGTCGGTTATTTGCGAGTGTGACCTCATTCAAGTCCCCGCCTCCGTAGTATGATGGATTTCATAAAAAAAAAAACGAGCTTAGTCCGCGACGTCCGTTTCTCCAAAACGCTACGCCCTTTCGCTCTGCTTCATGAAGTTTCCTACGTCTTTGCGAAAGGCCTTGAAAAAAGGAAGGAGGAATATCTAGTTTTTAAGAGGTTCTTAAAGCATTATTAGTACCCTTTCCTTCAGTAAGATGTCCCATACGATAGTAACGGCAACCACCACCTCTAGCAGTTCAGACGGCGGTGCAATATACTTCGGCTATGCGAGATCTCTCCCGGGGATACTGAAAATTGCACAAGTGGTAAGAATCGTCTTTTATTACACACACTGCCTTTAATGCAGAGCATTAAAAAGTAACACTCCAGAAGGCGCTACCGACCGCAAACGCCCCTTCGTATGCTAGATCTTCCGCTTTATGCATGAACCTTTTCTACTTTAAGAGAAAACAGGGCGTGTGGTCAAGCGTTAGGCGTGACTGTAAAACAGCGACAGTTCTGTACTGTTTGGGTCACTCAGCAGCACCTGACTGACATTTGTTTCATGTCGGCTGGACACACCAGTCCAGAGACTACAGATGGTCTTCTACAACTAATGCAGAACCTGCCTTCATGCTCAGGCGTGGACAGCAATAACTAATCCGAAACATTCAGTTAAACAAATGGTTAGGAATTAGTGAAGTACTGGAAAATGGTACGATTATTTTGACAATTATTAAAGTATAACATTTTAACAGATTTAAAAGTCCATCTTTTTCAGGCTTTTATCACACGGGTATGCATCCCACAGTTAATTTTCAATCTATTAGTTGCGCGGATTGACTTAATAATCCTTTCACTGCTAAGAGCGTTTTAATTCTGTATCAAATTTAACTACATAGAGGAAGTGTATTGAACCAGGGACCCTCTTATGCTTTGTACAATACGTCAAAATGCATTCAGTACGTGCAACAAAAGCAGTTTCTTTCTTATATTAAATACCACTTTGTCTATCTATTATTGAACATACTGTCCAGTTAAACCCTTGAATTATTTTCCCCATTCTGGACCAAAAAGAACAATTTGCAATTGTAATCAGCAGTTGTTCTCGAAGATGTATCTCCTATGTTGGCTATGTTGGCCATTTTGTATGGTCGCCAGTGACGCAGAACACAAAAATAGCATTTAAAAAAAATATATAGAAAAAAATGTCTTGGAACTTACCAATTGTTTTGTATATTCACAATTTGGAATTGCCAGGAACATTCATTGTTAACTACAGGCTTAAAACAGGACTGTGAAGGCAAGCCATTTTCAATTATTTAAATAGTTTTCTCCTGTGTGCTCGAATTTTGCCCCAGCTGAGTTCTAGATCACTTGCTGATTGATTTAATTGTTTCCTGTTTAGGCTTATTTTTAAATTTGTGTTGAATTCTCCTAAAAAAAAGCTGAATGTGATTTCTAACTGATATCAAGGCTGGTACTAATAAGTGAGTTATGGAAATAAACCTAATTCTAGCATTTTATTTGAAAAAAAGACCAACTGGACATCAGCAGAAGGAAAAACTCTCCCATTGGAAGTGCCAGACAGTGTGGTTCCCACCTGTTTCTGTTCATCATTAATTGGTGACAAATGCTTTGTAGTCTAGTAGGGGAGGGGAGCAATTTTGCAATGAGTATCAAGCAAACTGCATTAAGTTCTGTATGCTGCCATTTTTAGAAATAATGTACTTTAGCTAAAAATGTATTATTTTGAAACCAAGGCCTCTGTGCAAAAAAGACCAAGGAAGCAGATCAGCTAGAGGCTCCTTTTCTGTGATTTTGAGCTTTGTGTGCCATTTCCAGTGTTGCCCCAGTGCTTGGTAAACTGTCACATTGTCCTTCATTCGCAAGCTAACTGCCTGCATTGGTTATCAAATTAGATGCCTCCACAATGTGCGAACTCTGTGTTTATTTTATAACAGAGCTTAATTCACTATGGTGGAGTCAAGGTGACAATTGAGCAACATAGTGCTCTAATCAATTCTACCACAAGTAGAAAGTAACAATGTGTCTCGCGGTTAAATGCGGTGGAATTAAATTCAAGTCACACCTGCATATCTGGCAAATAAACTTCACAGGCTGACTGCTGGTGTCTTCTGAATGTGTGCCTTGCAATGGATACTGCAGACCTCTGTGTTTCACTGAACACATTTAAAGTAAACGTATTATGATGAAATGAAGTAACAAAAATGTTTCATTGGGCGATGGTGCCTTTTGGCATCTGCTTATCTTGTCCTTGCAGTGGGCAAGTTTGTCTTTGCTACAGCACCTGAGCTATCAACAGTTCCCGTATTGTCATTGCTTATGCTTTACTGTTGCTAAGAATGGGCCATGCACACTGTCTTAAAGTGAAAAAAAGGCAACAGGAAGTTACAGATGTTTGCACCTCTTGAAGTGGAGCTATCAGCCTTGGTTCCTGGAAGACTACAAGGTTTTACGATCTGTGTTCTAGCTCAAGTCATACAGGAACTCACAGTATCTGTTCTAATTAGTCACTGAAATGTACATATTTAAGAATTTAAGTTGATGCTACTGATAGCTGAATCCTTTCCGTTTTAGTAGCAAAGGTTGTGAAAGGTATAAAAGATGTTTGCACTTCAACAGTGAAGTCTTTTCTGTTATATATTTTAAAGGACATGTCTAAGAGGATATCAGATTTAATACCATTCTGGAATTACTAAATATCACACTCACTGTATAGAAAATGTCACTTTTCAAAGTACTGCAAAACAGCTGTGAGAAATGGAATAGAAATGCACCTTCCATTATCAATAGAAGTTATCTGAAACTAATGCTTTTTGTCAAAACATTTTGAATTCTGTACCTTATCCCCCGAAGTTGGCATAGAAGACCCATCACTGCATGTTTTGCGTGGATTGTGTTTTTAAAACCAAGGTATTAACTTGCAGGTTTCCCTCAGTTTCCTTATATTTGAACGTGTGTGTTGTATTTGTGTCTCAACAGTGTTGCTCTAACAGATGTCCTGTTATTCCTCCTTAGCTGGTGCTGCTGGTTGCCTTCCTGTGTGTGCACTTATGTAATAATTGGACCAATTACGATGCGTACCGCTACTTTGAGGTGGTAACAGTCTGGTTCCTCATTGTCTTCCTGATATTCTTCATCATGCACATTTTCAGGCTTCAGAGCAAACTGCCCTGCATTAACTGGACTTTTACTGTAAGTAACTTTTGCAATTTCAAATTTTTAGGTTCAGTTTCCAGGTTGTATGTATCAGGAGGAATAGCTCTAAACTATCTGGAACACTCTGTAAGGTTGTACTGTTTTCAAAATTTCAAAGAGGGTCTTTTCCTGATGACAGTTTCAAAATGCTGCACAAAGTCTTTTCACAGTGAGGCATAAAATATCTCAAAATGTGCTCAAGCACCAAAATAAATTAATAAGAACACTCCTTCTTTTCCAAGGCCATATTATTCTTGAAACTTAGAGCATTCTTAATGTAAATTACCACAAAGCTACACATGTAAAAAAAACTCTTTGGGGTTCATAAAAAAAAAATATGTACCGATGGGAAAAAAACGCAACACTTCCTCCTCCACACTCTGGGCCTCCCGTCTGCATGGAACAGGCTGAGGAGTGACTCATCGCAGCCTCTGTCTGGCCCAAGCCACTCAGGTGTGACGTCTAGGAGGTGTGAGCAGAGGGCAGGTCATCTTGCTCTAAGGCCAGCAGCATAAGCTTTGAATTAAGGCCTTTTTAAAGGTGACCTGATCAGGCATTGTTCCATCTGGACCTCGTTGGGTAAAAGTGCACCTAACGAGCTTTCGTGTGATTGGCAAGTTGCATACCTCACTGCACAAGCTGTACTGCTGATCAGAGGGCTTAAAAGAAATTGACAACTTTTTGTGAAAGTATATAAGCTATAACTATAGTATTCTCATTCCAGAAAGTGTTGCTTTTCTTTTTTCCATCATTATATATATAGTGATGTTTATTTTTAAAACCTGATTTATAAGAAAGGATCTAATGGTCTTACTGAATAAGTATTAGTTCCCAGTCTACTGAGCGAGAGGCCGAAAGTATTTGATTGTTTTGCTAAGTTGTTGAACAAGAGTTCTTATGAATTTATATTTATAATGCTATACTAAATCAAGAAATTGTTTATCGCTTTTACAACTTTTTGTAATAAAAATAATAATAAAATAAAAAGTATAGTTCAAGCAGGTAGCTGTGTCAGCATGCGTAGGCTGCAAAGGCTGTAAACCTTTACTTGTTCCAATAAAAATTAAATTCCATTGCATTTGAACCAAATCAGAAGTTATTTCTTAATTTTTTTAAAGCCCTAATTAAATCAGAAATAAAAGTAATTTAGAAACCATTTTTAACATGAGAATAATTGAAGGATTTGCATGTGAGTGTTTAAATGCGCTGAGGTAAGCTCTGTTTTGTGGCATTTCAGGAGTTTTTGCATTATGCCATCGGAACTATCCTGATCTTCATCGCGTCCATCGTCGCTGCAGTGAAGAGTCATGGGGTTTCTTGCCTTGTAGCTGGATCAGTACGTTTTGCATCTTCTGTATGTGTAACTGAGCCAGATGGTGATTTCGTTGTCACATCCAAGAAGGAGACTTTCAGATGCCATTCAAAGCAGAATGTTTTTCCTGTACTTCAGCACATTACACAGCGTGTGCTGTAATGTAGGATGAGATGACACTGTTGGTCTATGAGTTAGATTGAGTTATGTTTTATTAAATTAACAAGGTTTAATCCTTATTTTATCATTAAGTTAAGGATAGTTAAGATTGGCTTTCTAATATTTGTTCAGTGCTTTCCGGCACAGTCAAAAAGGGATTTCTGTCTACCTGTTTAGAAAAACTCTCTTTTTGTATTCTTGGGAGGTGGGAATGCAGAAGTCTAGGTACTGAACTACTCTTTTAAATCTTGCAGGTTTTTGGATTTATAGCAACTTTTCTGCTTGCTGTAACTTTATGGATGTCGTACAAGGTCACATGTGGATCCCAGCCAACAGGTGAGCATGAGAAATCATTTCCTGCACCTGTACTTACTCAAATGGCTGACCCTGCGCTCTGATCCCAAGCTTCTCTCCCTGTCAGTGTGTGCAAGAAATGCAAGAAATTGTATATGGCCAATAAAGTGATCTTAAATCTTAAATAATAGAATTGTCATATTCAGAGAGACATGAAGCCAGGACGCATAGTTGAGAACAGAATACTGGTGACTAACATTGTCTGAAAAGTAGACTGGTTTCTGACAAGGGCAGGCCAAGACTATGTTGGTGTTGTGGTTGTAGCTGGTAACATTGGTAAGTAAGGCAATTTGCCTACCAAACCATATCAGCAATTTCAGAATAGACTCATAGTATTATAAGTCTATTCTGAATACTAATAATTAGTATTATTGGTAGTACTATTGGCTTCCAAGATTTACTTGGAAACCAGCTGACGAAGAGGACCACATCAGTGGTAATGAGGGAGGTCTTGCACACAATATGCAAGGAGGAACAGCTACAAGCTCTAATCTGAGGACACAGCACATAGTCATTAACAGGGCTTCAGATTTCCACTCTGCTGAAAACTTCCCTTTCAGTGGGCTGTCTGTGCAGAGTGATTGGCTACATTGAAAGAGAATAGACACAGTACAGGGTTGTCCTCAACATACAGTAACTGGGGGAACAATGTCACAGTACCTTTAGTGAGACAGGAACACAGTGATTCAGCCTCTACAGGATGCTAGTCTCAAAGACAGACCCTGTCTCTCTCTTTGTTCTGTGCTGTAACTTTACAGCTTCTCCTTTCTTTCCTATAAATGAGGACACATGGAAAAAACAGAAGTGGCTTAGTGTCTTCTGCAAAGCACAAAGATACGTGCAGCAGATAGTTGCAGATAAAACGATCTGATGCAAACAGATAGTCCAGTCCTGGCTTTCTTTTCAGTGGAATGAATATGTGTACAACAGACAAATCGTGGTGTTTGACAGGAGAGAAAAGTGTGACCCTGGCACCAAAGTAGGGAGAATTAACTGGCATGTCTCGGTTTCTGCTCTGTACTCAAACCTGTAACCCCCAGTCTAGCTTTGTTTAAAAACACAGAGCTGTCAAACAAAGTGCACATGAAGAACAGACATGCAGTCAGGACGGATCTACAGGCTCGGGGGGCGTGAAGAGAAAACACGTTTCTGTTTAAAACATGAATACAGTAATATTCAAAAGCTGTTAGAAACCAGACTTCAGCACGGAAGGTAATGAAGAGAATGAGCATGAGCTGGAAGTAAAAACGCCAGTTTAACGGAGTGCAGATGTCAATGTGTAAGTGGTTGTGTCAGACTTGCAGTATATAGGAGTAATACAGGCCGCAGGTCAGGCTGAGTTCTGAAAGTCTGCTTAAATGTTTATGCATGCACCATACGAATAAATGGGTATTTGGTATTTAATGTTGCTGCTTGGTTTCAGTTTTGTTTTTCATGTTATTTAGTTTTGGTTTTAGTTGTTAAACGTTTTGAAATTCAGTTCTTGTTTTGCTTACTTTGCATTTTGTCCATTTTCGTCTTGTCTTTAATGGAAAAAAATGTGGCTATGATGTCCCTGGAATCGGAGAAACAGTGAGCAGAAAGTGAAGGAGAAGAATATAGCAGAAGTCAGTGAACAGTGTCTGAGACAAAAAACAAGGAAGATTGATAAAAAAAACAACATTCAAGGGTTCAACATTCGAGTAAAAGAATATAGCCTATAGATGGTGATATAAATCAACTATAAATATTATAAATAATATAAATGAAACAAGAATCTCTGTGGGTCAGACAAAAAAGATTTAAATTTTCAGAAGGCATAGTGCTGTAAGTCTGCAGTTTACCATCAATTCAGTTCTCAGTTATGTTGCAGTCTTAAAGAAATAAGAATTGCACGTTAAAAGAAACTTGTGGTAATCATAGGTGACTAATTTTCCCCACATAAACTGGAAAAAAAATGTAAGGGAATCCAGAAGCTGAAACTGAAATTTTAGACATAGCTTATGGCTTCTTTCTTACTCAAGAGTAACTGCTAGAGGAAATTCCAGTATTAATCTTCGATATTTTAAATTTCTATTAGCATACAAGAGGCAAATGTGTTGCAGATACTAAAAGCCATTAAGATAAAGACATCTCCTGGGCCTGTCAGTGTTTTATCAATTGTGCTGAAGGAAAAGAGGGATGGTATTTATAGACCTTGTACAAACCCCTCCTTCAAATGGATTCTCGATTGTAACTCCACAGGCAACAGTGGCTGACCTTATTCACACAAGCATATTTCTGTTACTGACCAGGTGCTCACTGAGATCTTTTGAGATTATTTATTCTAAAGGCATTTCTCATTATAAACAAGTCTGGATATTTTTATTAGTAATCCTGCTGCTTAATGCTGGTTCTGTACAGTATGTTTATGATGGTTTTGGGTAATTCTATATATATGTGGTGCAATTTAATGTTTGTTTTTTATGTGGACTCTAGAATAAAAATAAAATGTCCTGAAGCCTTTATAGAGAGTGTTTGGTTGTATATGTTATTCTTAAGAGCTGCAACCACAATGTTGTTTATTGCACATTAAGCAGTAGAGCATTAGTATTTTCTTGCTGTTTATTCATTTGAATTGAGTTACCTTTACTCTTGCATTAAAACAGATCTCTTCTGCTTCTTAGCCGTACCATTCCAGTACATGAATTCAGGTAGAATTCAGTTTTATGGTTTAGGAACTTGATGGAAACAAGGAGAGATTAGAAAGTGGCCGTTTTTAATTAATTCCCAGCAATGACATTACTATGGCAAAGATTGGAATACAGTTTTGTCATCGGAGGTCCCAAGGTCACTGCGGGTCAGTTTTCCGAGATTCTTGACTGTCATGAAAACGTCGAGTAATGTTCACACACGTATGACATGGAAGAGAAATGTGTTGAGTAACTGTTTTGTTTTATTTCCTTTAGGTGCAGCTGTATAGAAGGAACGCCGGGTCTTGTTTTTTTCTGTGTGGTGGTTTTGGTGCTGTTTCCTGAATGGCAGACTCTCCACCAGGGCCTTAAAAATCAGTGTTACTTTTCAACCAGGGCTTTGTTTCTTCTGGTTAATGTGAATTCTGCATGAATGTTTTGTAATTGTTGCATATAATTAGTGGCGTTTACATTAATATATTAAAAAGACAGTCCATCATCCAACTGATTAACAGTATAATATTTATGATAACTTACTGGCAATCTTTTGTTCCAAAATGTGTTTTATAAACAGTTAAATAGCTGCCAGTTCATAGGAGCAGTCAGGTACAAGACCATACAGTTTATATTTTATACTTCTATGTGTATTTAAACTGTCCCCCCTACTTGAGTCTTCTGATTTTCAGAAACATATTTTTCACTTTCTGATATATAAAACATTTTCACTGATGTGGGTGGACTCTTCAGCTGCAGCTTTTTTTTTAAATGTCAGTTTCTTATGTTTGGTGGCTCCGTGAAGAGAATAAAAAGCATTTCAGGCATCCTGAGACTATGTTTGGTCCATTTAAAAAACAAACAAGGATAGCCAGTCCTTCACAATCACAAGACAGATTGAGTATAGAATACGCGTGGTATTTTACACAGTGCTGGAGGAAGTCTTTGGTCATGTACAAGATCCTGAAAGTTATTTGGGAGGTTGAAGCAGTTCACAATGACTAAGGAATGCTGAACACATTTGTGAGCTATATCAATCAGGAATCCCCTATAATATACAGTACGTGGTGATTACATCTTCTGCTTGGTATGTGCAGTTAACCAGGAAATTGTTTTCAGGCAGAACTAATGACAGAACATTACAGCTCAGTTTGTTAGTGCAAGTTGTTAATAATTTTTTTTAAAGGTTCCAAACATTCGGAGGCTTAGTAGAAGTCAGGTCTTTGCATCATTTTCAGTAAGTTATGATTCCTTCCTCTGGGATTAACATACTGTAAGTCTTTAGACACCATCCACTCTCAAATCATGAATCATTCATAACGAGCTCTTTTCCTGGGTTACGAGGTCATCATTCCTATAAACCCCTAAATCACAGCTCCTCAGTACATTTACTGCTTTCTAGGACACCTATTAGAACTGATGACACACATTTAAGAAGCTGTAGCCTGAAGATGTAGAAATGAATTGCAAGTACTGTGCCTTAATTGTTAATTATCCATATCCATGTCTGTGTCTAGTTAATTTGTTGATCAACTATTCAGCTTTCTGCTTTCACAGTGTGCGCAACGTTCTGAATGTGGATCAGATGGTTCAGGAGGGTTGCTGGAACTTCCAGTCAGTCATTTACAGGTTCTAGAAGAATAGCACATGTGACAATGCCTTAGACTCTGATGTAAGCGCTATGGAACACAAGACCCATACCACATGTCCTGGCCGCTACTGAAACACAAGGCAAATGTGAATTATTCCCTTAGGAAATGTAACTGTAAAAAGCAAATTAGACAACCATTCAAACAAGATAGCAAAAAGAGAAGAAATTTGCAGCTGAACTGAAGAATATACATTCATCAGTCTATGCAATGTCCTGTGTTAGAAAAAGAGTAATTCGTGTCATTATTGAATGTGATTTCAATTTACTGTTTCTTTTTCCCCTGTATTGTAGCACAAAAGATAAATACAGTGGTCATTCTTTGAATTTTGTTTGCAACTCTAATAAAAACAGCAGGTGACATAAAGGTGGCTTGGAGGATGAGGTTTTTGGAATGGATGGCCGAAATGGTGAGGACTACTAGCTGTGTGACAGAACGCACAAAATATGTATAGCTCTTATTTTGTATTTTCACACATAAACTTCAGAAATAATTAATGATATTAAAATCAATCTAGAAATGGTGAACTTTAGTCAATTCAACGATCTTGCAAAATAAAATCTGATAAACGTTCTTGAATGCCCTTCGTGCACATTACTACGTTTCTTCTGTGAAACAGGGAAATTAAGATATTTCCGGCTCCTTAAAATTATGGATTAAAGAATTTCCAAGCTTTAGAATAAACAGGAAACGGGGCGTAACTCTTGATGGCTGCTGTAGATTGGACTGCAACCAGAATAGTAACAGTGATTCCAATGTTTTCATATTTTTGCATGACTTAAATCTGAAGTAGCAATCTGTTGCTGGTTCCATTTGGTGGGGCTTTACTGAGAAGTTTCTTTACTTCTCCGGATGGAAGTTATTTTGCTATTAAAAGAACAAAGATAAAACCATAAGAGGCTTCAGTCTTGCTCAGCTGCAGTCACTCCAGAATAGGAATCATCACAAAGTGTGTCCCGATCTGAATCCTGGATTCGTCAGAGGCGATTTGCTGAGGGGCTACAAAATCTGCAGACAAAGGGCGGCACATTGGCATCGCTCATCGCAGCGCTGGGGTGCCCTCAGCATGGGCCCACAGTCTAAACACAGGCTGGTAGGTCATTTGGTTTCCAGGAAAACTGGCCCTGGTGCGTGTGTGTGCGTGTGCGTGTGTGTGCGTGTGCGTGTGCCCTGTGGGGGATTGGCGTCTCGTACAGGGCGTAGCCTGCCTTGCTCTCAAGGCTTGCTGGGAAAGGCCCTACTCCCGTGGCCCCGAGCTGGATAAAATAACGAGAGGACGGATTGATGGTGATCCGATTTTCCTGGAAACATTACATTATTAATTACACAAATTATTTAATTATGCTAAACTCAATTCCATGTTTTCATGGTGCAAAGTGCAAATCGGGGGATTTTCCTTTTCTTGCACTCAGCAGATTGCTTGACTTGAGTGCTGCAGGTTCCGTTTACCGTATTGCAATGATCACATGTTTTGTTCCTCCCTCTTGCATTAACTGGGCCAATGTGCACACTGCCAGCTGCACCAAACAAGCTGCTGCCTGACCCCCTGTCTCAGAGACTGTAGGACTAGTAAGGGTCTCATGCCTGACCACTGAAGCCTCTTACAGCCCTCTTCCGGCCCCCAGAAGGTCACGACCCGGAGCAGTCCTGCTCCGCTTCTTCAGTGATTTGTGCATGTGACACATTAGCTATTTCTCAGTTTTCTGCTGCTTAAATCTGTATTACACAACTGTAAAAGCCTCAACAATATCAACATGTTGTAAGAAATGTCCAGCACGTGTGCATAGTCCTGTTCAGTTTTGTTCGAAGACAGAAACATGTTAATTACTTGAGCACATTTTTGCCAAGTTCTGCGAAACCCTTGGCAGTATAGTCCACGCCTGCCATCTGGTGGCAGTCCCAACTAATGACAACTCGTTAAAGAAATGTTTTCTGCCTGTACTGTAAGCAGGTACAGGACATTCCTATGGCTCTTAAAGTAATGTGAACATATTTGAATAAAATCAGAGGAAAATGTCACTGCAAGACCAAGCTTAAATGGCTACAACAAAACACTGAAACTGAACTATATCGGGGCACAGCCCTTTCATTCCCCAGTTGTAACCCCAGTGTCCAGGCCAAATTTCCCATTGGCCCTTACCAATCATGGCTTCCTAATAACCCCCCTCTATGAATTGGCTACATTACTCTGCTCTCCTCCCCACTAATATCTGGTGTGTGGGGAGCGTTCTGGTGCACTATGGCTGCCGTCGCATCATCCAGGTGGGGCTGCACACTGGCGGTGGTGGAGGAGAGTCCCCATTACCTGTAAAGCGCTTTGAGTGGAGTGTCAAGAAAAGCGCTATATAAGTGTAAGCAATTATTATTATTCCACATTTTTATATCTGGCTCATGACTTACATGAATTAAAACATCACTGATGCATGGGGTCAGATCAATTCAGTTTACTTTGAAAAGCAGAAAGTGAAAATACAGTGGTACTGGGGATTTGTTTAAATAATGCTTGGATGATATTAGTTATGTTGAGTAACCAAAATAACATCTCTTAAAAACAATCGGTCCTTTTCCTTTCTTATAAAAAAGCAGAGATTAGTAAATTAGCAATATATGATCTTATATTACATGGACATTCAGTCTTTATCAAACACAGACAAGAACTATATCAATATGACAATAAGCATTTATGTCTTCTGCACTATTTAAGAAAATTAATACATACATGTAGGTAATGATAGACTGCAATTCATTTCAGGATTTTAAATGGTTTATAATTTTTCTAAAAATGACAGTTGTACTGTTTCTGTATCTTTTGCTCCGTTTCCAGATCTGTTACCACTTTTACACCATCAGTTTTGTTTGGCATTTTATTCAATTTATACAAATATTAAAGCAATCTAACCGCAACATCACTCACGAATTAAAGAGGTGCTTCACAGGGGGGTTATCATTAAAAAAAACCTTGCTAGTGTTACAATCTGTGTGTGGCTCATGCGTCAAATTGCATTAAATCCATGATGCACTGCTGAGCGTACACGTCTGACCCTGCCTGCTGTCCCTTTCAGTGCTCAATTCAAATATAACCAGCTGTAAGCACTGTTCAGATAACTGCACACTTCAGGTTTATCCCACATCAGCAACAAACACTTCTTTTTTGGGGGGGTGTCGGAGAATGGATTGTGACTGTGGCAATGTTTATTACACCGTCCCATTAAATTCACAATGTTTAAATGAAAAAAACAACAACTAAATAAACATTGTGAAAAAACAAGTAACCTATTTAGCTTTCATTCCAAAACTGACCAATTAGCCACATGTGTAATATTATTATACAAAAATCCTATCTATAGTATGTTATTTTGCAATGTATTTGATCATTAGTTATGAATTCTCATAACTGCGATCTGTTGTGTATTTAGTTATGGATTTACACGATTCACCCCCCCCCCCACCTTTACATTTTTATACTTTTTTCCTGGATCATTGTGAAAATACATGTCAGTGTTGCACAGAAACTATACTGCAAAACAATCAACATTTCACAGTGCAAGGGATGAGGAGGAGGACAGGGGTCAGAGGACAGTCCTCCAGTTTAACTACCTTGTAAAACCTCTTCATGATAGGCACATCCAATACAGATCAGACAGGGCCAAACCAAAGATCAGCTGACACAGCCACCAGGGGTCGCCATTGAGCACAGCAGAGTATTAACCCCCTAAAGAAGGCACTAGACACTTTTCCTTTCTTGTTCTGTGATGTTACACTTAACATGGGGTGTCATGTGGACAGCCAGCTTTCCCGTCATACACAAGGGCTGAAAGACAGGAGCAAAGCAGTGCTGATAAAAGCACAACTGTGAAGTCTAAACACAGGGTCCTCTTTAAAGATGCGCTTCATGGCCTGCCCCAGCAAGAGATGGCACTAATGTGGAATTACAGCAGTGCTTGATATTGCATTTGTTTTGGGTTTTTATTTTTTTGGTTTCCCATGGAGACAGTGACCGTGATCTCTCAAAAACTAACTGTTTTGGCCTATTAGTCACCATCGCACGCTAGGCTTGTTGAAAGTCACACACAGATCTTAACCTTTAAATGGAAGAGTTGCTGGTTCATTCTGTCCACAATAGTTCCAATATTCAGTTCTTTAAACATTTACAACTAACAAAATAAACACTCTTGCAATAGTATAAGGCAGAGACCTAGTACAGATTTACTACTCATTTTAAAGTGGTTTACACAAGGTACACATGATAATTAAAATTCATGATTCAGTGCCTTACTCTTGCCTTTATTTTTCTGGACAATGAAGTCTCCTGAGATGCCAAAAAAAACGAAAGTTTTGTCAAACAAACATCAAACTCCTTGCCTGTTGACACAAACATAAAGCTAAGAAAATCACAATTCAGACCGACAGAAAAACAAACCCTGTAAAAAAATACAAAAGACATTAAACTAACTAAAAGCAAAATAATTTTGATTAATCTGTCTTGTGTTAATGAATTAAGCTAATACCAATGATTGACACTTTCACCCTCACATAAACCCTACAGTTATGACTAATCATCCTTTTTTTCCCACAGGTGATTTAGAGATTTTAGTAGACTGTGACAGAATTTGTACAGTATATGTTATCACCCCAATCCCTTTGGCTTTGAACAGACTTTTCCTGTCTACTGGCTCGATGTTTGACCCTTAAATCCAAGATCAGACATCTAAGTAATTTTAAAAGAGAAAATATATCAAGATTATTCACACTACAGCGGTAGATCGATTTAAGTTTCAAAACAAAATGAGTCAAAGTACTGCTAGAACAAACTGCAAAGGTAAGAGAAACTAAGGCGAATAAAACCCAATATATACACACACATTTCTACAGTCTCACTCTAAGAATGAATCCATATTAACTCCAAACTGAAATTGCCAAGACCTTTCAATCTCAATTATAATTTAAAGGTGCTAGCTATTAACCATTTCATCATAAGAGAGCCATCTTGTATTCCTGCTACTATTGAAATTCATTAGGAACACACAACCAGCTACAATGCAACACCAAATTCATTTTGATAAAAATTATCCAGGCCAGAAGAATTTATCCCTAAATTTTAGAATTTAGTCAGAACTACAATGACTGCTTCCAAAAATTAAAAAAACGTTGCACAGATGTTACATGAAGACTAGAGCCGATGACTGTGAAAGTCCCACGGATTTTCTAAATTAGATTATTTCCAATTTCCAATTCCAATTACTGTGCTCAGTAATCCATACCAAATAAGCAAGTGGACTACACATTTAAATATTTGTTCCACAGTTCATTATGATTGTTTTACACAGGTGAAAATGTTACAAAATAAAAACAAGAACTTGCTGTTTTTGTAACTCACAGCAATACCAAACAAATAGTTCACACAAGTTAACATACAGGGCAGCTTGGCAAGTTATTCTGAAATTGTCTCCAACTGCTGTAATCTTATTGACAAGGGAAACTGGGGGGAAAATAGAGGATCTAAAGTAATAAACCAATCATAAAAACTGAAAAAAGATGGCCTTTCATGGCACAGGCACAAGTAATCAAGAGTTCACAGTCTGGAATATACCACCTGCATCTATTTAAAATTTGCTGCATCAGGGATTCAGCTGAAGGAAAGGAATGTATCCAGATATCAGTTTGCAACAGCTATACAAAGCGTTTTTAAGAAAAGCTCGGGACCGATAAGAGTGGCCAGGGTCTTCCTCACCTCTTTTACTTTTGACTCCTAATCCTCCCAAAATGCCTAGACATAAAAACTACAGCTGTTTTTACTGCACCTCTCCTGCAGCCAGTGCCCTCCTCCTCCTGTACCATCCTATGGGGAACTGGCTGCCCTCTGTCAAGCAGGTCCAGTCTTGCCAACTTCTCCATCAATATTCCTACAAGCATCGTCTTATTGAGCGTTATTTCTCAGGATGCATTTTTCTAAAATTAGTTCTGAAAATTAAAAAAGCAAATCCACATGATTAAAAGCCTATCACAGCTGCTAACTAGAATTTCATAGAACTGCTCTAATAAAATCTCACCTTTCTAAACACAGTAGTGTATTTTGATATATTAAAAATTAGTTAAGGTAAAACGCTGGGTTTTAAAAAATACTACACCAAAATTAGATATGCACTGGACCTGCTCATTACTTCACTGGTCATCGGACTAGAAACGGCTTTGACTACACTGGGGATAGCTGTCTCAAGACATTATAAAGGGCAAGAGGGATGTTACAGCTCATTTTATTTATTTTTATTGTATTGCCTGAAGAATTAAATTCCTACGAAGGGTAAAAGCAAACTCTTGCCTTTAAACTAGCTAGCAACGAGGACTGGAAACCCTAGAGAATAATACACAGCCGACGCCCGTCGAGTTTAAACCGATGACATAACAGGCACGTCCGTCTGCCTACAGCGACACTGTGCTGCAGGTGGCATTCTGATTTAGACAAAATCAACCCAATCGTGTAAGAGGGACACCAATCGTTTAAGAGGGTGATATTTTTTCTTCCCCATTTTTCACCAATGAACTCTCCAGTAGGTCTCGGACTAAATGTGATTGTTTCTGTGAGGGAGGACATTCCTTGCACAAATGCGAAGACAGTTCTTGAGGCTTAATTCGCGGCGTTAGTTCCATTAGCGGAGCTCGGGGCGCCAGCGTTCAGCTTCTCGGCTTCCGGCTGCGTGGTCTGAGCGTCGCCAGCTCCTCGCGGGCCACTCGTCCACGGCAGGCCTCTGGTCTTGAAAAACACCCCAAGGTCGAAGACGAACGCTAGAGATGCCAGGAATCCAAAGGCCTGGAAAGAAAAAGAACTTTTTTTTTTACGGACGCATAAGGAAATTCCGAAGAGGTCACATCACAGTGGTGGACAAAGAAAAATACACAAAACTTTAAATCTCAATACGATAAATGAAATAATAAATACAAACACACTACATGTAAAAACTACATACCGCACAAAGAAAGTGCATGTCTGGGGTGCGAAGACAGTGCTGGTTACCCTAACTACTTCCTCACACCCCTGACGAAGTTTAAAATAAGTGACACTGAACGAATGAGTGGCACTTTGTCAAATTTGCCTCCCAAGCACAACCGGATGCCAGAGCAAGCTTAAATATCTATTCACTAATAAAGAACAGCAAATGTTCATTCTGCGGTGACCTCTTTCTTTGTCCTCTGTGTAATTCCGTTTCTACTTGAAAAGAAACAATTCCAGCTAAAACAGACACTAAGCTGACTGCTAAGATATGAGCTGCATGGTTCTCCAGGGTTCAGCAGAAAAAAGCGTTAGAGCACCACTAACAATCCAAATGAGTTCATTTCGATGCAGATCCTCCTTAGTACCATAAAATACTAGATTTTATTAAACACGTACAAAAAAACATCAGTGAATTCAAGCAAAACAAATGAATTTTACAAAGTGGATCATGTGCACTATTGCCTTAAAATGCGCTGCCCTATTAGCAGCTTACTTCCCATTTCCCACACATTCAGCTGTTAATACACTAAGAAGAGGTAAACGGTTCTGCTAATAAAGCATGCAATTCAATCTGGTATCTTTTCCTCTCAGCTGATGGTCTTTAAATATAAAAATAATTATAAAGAAAAACATTTTGCTTAAAAAGGACATGACGGTCATACCACAGAGCCTTTCTCCAATCCTGTCCCCTCGTTTGCAGCAGCAAATATAACTGAGGCCAGCAGGAACAAGACTGCCACGACAGCAGTGTACACAAAGTCCTGGGGAGAGAAGAGACTTTAAAACAGCAGAACTGAAAGAAAAGGAAATGTTCGCCTGGAGATAAACAGCAGTCATCTGCTTAAAGCGGCTCTCCTTTCGGGGTGAGTGGAGTGTCTTCTTTAGTCAAAGTTAAAAACATTGTTTTTGGTTTGAAGCAAGTTGCGCTACAGACAGGTGTAGGCTGAGCAGTCTACCAATTAACACCAACCACTCCACTGTCTTCTGCACAACAAGATCAGATCACTTTATTGGCCATATACAATATTTCTTGAATTCGGAGTTTGTCTTTTCGCATACCCCAGCTTGCTCTCCATGAGACACACAGACAGGGAGAGAAGCTGGGGGTCAGACTGCTGGGTCAGCCATTTCTGGTTGCATAGTGCACTCTGAAACAATGCAGAACACTTCCCAAAAAACTTACTCACAGTAAGAGCAAGAGTGTCTCATATTCGAACTGACAGGAAGTCTGGGAAGATGTTCAGAGTTCCAGAGCCACAAAGATCATGGTTATTCGGGCACTGTTCTGATGTTCAAAATATAAACTTGGATCGCAAAAGTGAACTCCAGATGCAAAACACTTCTATAAAAAAAAACTCTGAACAATTGTAGAACCATTTGCCAGGTAAGAGTCTTCACGGTTCACTTGCATGACGAGGCAGTTCCACACGAGAGCGCTGCCGATCTCCTTACCAGGACAGACCACTTCTTAATCCCGACCTTCAGGTACAGTGGGGTGGCGAGAAGGATGAGCAGCAGGGCTGTGAACAGGAAGGCCGTGCAGCTGACGAACTCGAAGAAGTAAAGCGGACCACAGGAATTGCAGTTGGTGACAACCTCTTCGAGGATGAAGGCGACGAAGGACAGAATCTGAGAAGATGGACAAAAAGTTAGAAAAGCAGACAAACTTTTAAAAACATTTTGGTACACATCGAAAAAAACCTGGAGAACTTCTTTCTATTTATCACTCATGTCTCATCAGTTCTTAGCACTCTCAGTTATAGTAATTAATGAATCACTTACACTTATATTTTCTGGACACTCCACTCAAAAGCGCTTTACAGGTAATGGGGATCCCCTCCACCACCACCAGTGTGCAGCCCCACCAGGTGGTCAGTAAGACTCACATCTCCTCTGTGTGTCCTACTTCGCCCATGAACTGATTCTATGTAATTAGTTAGGTTTTTCTGCAGATGCAGCTGAGGAGAAAGATATCTTCCTCTAGAAGCTGAGGAGAGAGGTTTTACTCAAGATGAGTCTTCTTTACGTTTGTCTTTATTGTTAAGAGTGCTGTGAAGAATAAAACTACACTCTAAGTAAGAATTGGCCGATATTCTGATTACTTTTTTTAACGGAGCTTTCTGCAGCCCACACACACACCAAAGATCTCCTCCACCTAGTTTTTACAATGAAACCTTCTGATCATTTACAGAAAGATTACTCATTAACTTATATTAGGCTAGAAACCTCATACTCGTGTTTGCTAACCAGAGACAGATAAGGGCAAATATCATCCTCGTATTAATTTCACCCTGTTGTTTCACTTCATATCCACTGCGAGATCTTGCCCCAGTTTGGACCCGCAAGCTCACCACAGGTAAATTCATGACTGCTAGAAACATAACCCATCCATTGTTAAGTATACAGTCTGTTTAAAAACATGTGGTTCTTTTTCCATTCAAAATGACTTCAAGCCATTGCATGAAAGCTGTGTAAGTGGCGCTCTGCAGAGGAGCTGAGGCAGCAGTGGAATACTTGGCTCCAGGCCTCTCAAAGCCCTGGAGGTGTGGCTGTATCCAGCAAAACCCCACTTCCTGTCTACAAACACCAGACCTCGAGACTTACTTAGAACCCGGATGCTGAAGACTTGCTCAATGCACCTCTTTCGTTTACGAAACAGCGTAATCTGTTGTGTAGTTTCTGATGACCTTGTTTATCGTTTCAAGCCTCTGTGTGACAATGATGACAACAAAGAAAGAAATGTGTCTCACCCCCTCCATTGCAAACTCACACTTCCCCCATCTGGGAGACGCCTCTGTGCCCCAAGGTGTAAAACCAACAGACTCTTTCATCCCCACTGCAATCACACTCTTAAACAATACCAAGTAACTACCTTGTCTTTTGTTTCTTTCTCCTGTAACTACAGTATTCTCTTCCCTTTTGGTGATGTTTATTTGTCATTGTCTTTTATGGCACAGTCAAACATAACACAATTTCCCCAAGGGGACAAAAAAGCTTGAATTGAATTGAGAAACGCTGAGGTGCTCCTGTGATTTGTGCGACAGGCAAGAGGAACACAATGAGTTTTGGAGTTATTAGTCTACTGCTGATTACCAACTGAGCAAAAACCACCCCTCAGGCGAATGCACAAGTGTCACAAACCGTGTAGACTGGGCTAAAGACTTCACCAGAACCTCATTATACCTCTTTCCTTACAGAGCAAGCATAAGAAGCAACAGGCTTTTCAGCAAAACTATTAAGGTGGAAAATTATATTTTACTATTCATTAACTCTTATTAACTCTTAACAGCAGAACAACATTGTTCTTTTGCAGTTCCAATGCTGTGCGATCGTTTTTGTTAAAAACTTATTTTATATTACTGTGTCCATCGTGTAATGTTATGGAGATGCCTTAAACATTTCCTATAAAGAAAATGCTTATTTTGAGATTTACATTGGCCAAAGGCAAATATAAAACTCTTATGGACCAGCCATCCCAGAATGCCCTGATTCAGTCAGCAGATCGCTGCAGTTTCAGATCAGACTGAAACAGCACCTGTCTTTGCACTGTATTAAACTTTCTAATTCCAAAAGAGACGTTACAAGTCCAATAGTTACTGAGCCCCAGAGTCATCTCACTCCTACTTTTCTGTATTGTCTGTATATGTAATTTTCTTAAAACAAGGAAGCAAGAACAGCAGACTGCCTATATAGCATGTCAGCGTCTTGGCCTCAGAATCATGGATGGGTTCTACCCGCTTTTCACCGCAGGTTTTATTTCCAAATATGAGCAAATGAAAGGAATCATTTTCCACTTTAAAAGAGCATAATAAAGAGCTAATACTAAAAAAAAGAAGACGGAACATCAGTTACTAACATTATAAAATTCATTTAACATTTTTTTATGATGATGAAAAATGCAGATACTGAATGTGGTGAAACATGCTTGGAACTGATTAAACTGATGAAAACAAACTCGATTATACAGTCACGTGCTACTGTTGATGATGACTTCATCATATTCTAACAGTGGCCTGCAACTACTTTGCCACTGAATGACCGCACTTCTTAAATTAAAAAACACAGATAATGGGATGTTATTAAAAGTAAATCATGAAGGCAGTGCCAGCTGGACTTGGCCAAGGAAGTGGTTTATCAGGTCAATGCATTCAACTATTTATTTTTATACATTTAACACTAAATGGTCTACTCACCTTTCCCGTTGGTCCCTTTGCACTCAAAATTGTTAAAACGTTATGACAGAAAATAATAAGACGAATATAAATAACAAATAAAAGATGGCTTTAGATTAGTATATACTGTGGTTTGAGGAAACAGAAGACAACTGGGCCTAATTTCTTTACTTCTGTCCCCTTGAGTGTATCAGTGAAGTATATGTGCAGCCTCCCCACGCTGACACACAACAAATCCCTGTAGATAACAGAGATGCTGGTACTGTAGAGGGCAGGACCTCCCTCTTTCATGAACATTTATAACAACATCCAGCAAACCTCTGGAAGGAAGCCAGCGAACTTGGTTTCCTTAACACTTTAGTTTTAGAAGCTTACAATCATAAACATGGACTATAAACATGAGGCGACATTACCTGGATGGTGTAAAAGGTGTATCGTGCATGTGGAGTAATTTGCACTTGGTGGGACAGAAAATGACACCTTGCAGGATACCACACAGCTCAAGTGCCTCTCTAAAAAGTACATGCGCACTGAATATTAGCCTGTGCAATAACGCTTGAACAACAAAAGAAAACGAAACATCTTACATTAGTCTCACATGACATGAGGCACACATTAGAACGTGGCAGAAGATCTCCTTACTCGCTTAGGAGCCTTCAAGGCTAACAGGACTGACTTCTGGGACTGGCTGTGTGGCATGAGGAAGATATGCTGCTGCACACGATTAACGTACAATCAAGCAACAGGTTCCAGCCTGCTGTCTATTGAGGTTTCCAAGCAGTGACTGGAAGGCTCCTTAAAGTTCTTAGGTTGTTTCCTATCTTTTCTGCAGGCTGGAGAGGCAAGCGTGTCCCACAGACGGTCAATTGCGTCATCAGCCAAAATGGCAGCCTGACCTCGCACCTTCCAAAACCTTACAGACCTCCACCACTGACCGTCCTGAAATGTGGAGGACACCCGTCATCGACGGCTTGCAAGTGAAGAGTGGCCCCCGGTCTTCCTGCACCTGCAGTGCAGTGCTGTCCTCGGGGACAGCGTCCAGAAATACAGCCCCCCCACGCCGACCGCTCCAGCTCAGACACCGCTTGGAGGATTGCTTCATAGAAATGACAGCAGTAACCAAAGCCTGAACATGTGTGAAGGTAGGATTCCTGTGTAAACTAATAGGGTCGTCACAGCAAAACTAATTCCTGCTGTTCAGAAACCCCCACACACTCGGCGTTGCCTCTCACACAGCCTGCTCCTCTTCGAGGAAACGGGAGTGCAGGGACTTACTTGCCTGGAAGGCTGCCTGCAGTGTTTTTTTTTTCAATCTAGATTTACCCTTCCGCTTCAAGGGCAAGTTTACTGTCACTCGCACCCGAGGACAACGAAAAGCTTACTTGCTGGTTTTCGTCACATGACAAATGACGTACAAGATGACACAACGTTGAGATAAGAAATGACAGCACAGTTCTTGTAGAATTACCCTTTTCTGCACAACCAATGTGAATTGTTGTTTTTACTTCAGCAATATTTCCAGAAAACTTGATGAAGTCCACAGATGACCCATATTAGAAGCACGTTGTAGAAGTGTCAAATTACATTGCCCGGTGACAGAATAAAATGCTATATGTGCACCTCTTAACTATATATATTTATTTGAAATAATTACTCAGAATAAATGGGCCCGAATGCAATTAAAACCTCCAGCTTCTACACCCACAGAATGAGAAATGTTAATATTTTACAAATCATCTTATCATACAAACATTCTACCCCATTTGTTTACATGCAAACCAGAAAGGTGTAATTTTGACAGCTGAAACGTAAAAAGACAAAAAATAACAAAACTAACAGATACACTGTCTGTTATACAGAACATGCCTTGTAAGCATGTCCTGAAGACACCGCTCCTCTGTTGTTTAGTAATATAGTTTGCATTGAAGGCTCAGAATTATCACCTAATTTGAGTTTGCTCAAGTAGGCGTCAGGTGATCTTTATAATTATATTAAGCATACCGTCGGTTACACCACGTCTACATGTTTACTGCTGGAAGCACTAACAGAATGTCAAAACCTTTTCTGGCTCCAACACTAAATCAGATTATTTATAGCGTAAAGATTCTGGACTAACTTCTTTTTTTTTTTATAAAAGTTTCACTACCTTATAACAATTTTATAAAACACCATGAGATCAACTCGTGCTGTAATCTTTGGTTACTTCATTGCTGAGCAGGTTTTTTAATCTTTGCATTTTCCTGGACACTTTTGGCATCCAGTATGAAATACTGTTTTTAACATCGTCAGTCCTTCCTGTTTCCCTGTGCACAAAGCACTGTGTTACAGTCTCCTGGCATGTGCTTAACTAAAAAGACCACATAATATAAACATTTTATTAGTAATAGAAACTACTGTCCCTGATATCAGCACTGACTATACAAGTGCCTGTACTTGTATGTACAGCCTAATCCCATTTTGCATGGTTCCTTCACTGTTTTTGAAAACAATTTCCACACGTAGTACAGCATCGGTTAGGCATCTTTTACCAAATAAATAGCCTGCAAAAGGCTCTACTAATGATATACTGGCATTAGAAAACAACTGACTTCTTTATGGCATGGGGATGGACAACTGGAGCTTTCAAAAGCTGCCAAATGCCCTCAGGAGCCCCTGTTGTAAAGATCTGATTGCAGCAGAATTTAATCAAGTAGCCAAGCATTCAGCCCAATTTCCAATGCAGCGCTTAAATGCTTGTTTACTGCAGAGGAGCCAGTCATTTGATTTAAAAGTCTTAAACAGGATCATGTTTTCTGGGGAAAGGTTCTGTTGTCCTCTTCTCACAAGAGGTTCTTACAGCACTGGAAAATATCGGTGGCCAAGAAGCGTAATTCTTTAAAATGATCAGGAATGTGATATTGACTCAAATGCTCTGACTTAAATATTTATCTACCCAGTTCTGTAACCAGGGATTGTGCTGCAGGGGTACAAGTGTAGTATACTATGGCAGCGTTGCAAATTTAAACAAAGCGAAGAAATTTGTTGTACTTATTTTTCCTACAAAAACATCTGAATAATATTGCTTCCAGCAGTTCTGAATGTGGCAGTCTGCTCAACTATAAAACTTAAATATATATATAAAACTAAAGATTTCAAAGATTTTCTCCAATTTTTAGGGATTTCTGTATTGATAGTTCTCTGAGGCTTAATTGCCTACCTATTGTTCGTTGTGGTGAACGGTTTGAGAAATATTCCATAAATATAAAATTACTGCCTTAATTAGTGCAACAGTTAACAACATCACTCTATTCGTGAAACCAGATATGTTAAGACCACAAATGTCCTTGTTAGCAAATGATCACCTTCCACTTAAAACTACCGCAACAGACATTTTGAAATACAGTGCTCGACTTTGCTGTGTATTTGATGTATATTTTTTTCGGGGGGAAACAGTAAAAGATATATAACAAATATACACACAGCCTCTGAAGGAACATTTCAAGCAGACCACTTGTACATGAAGAATTACGGAAATGAGATTTCAAAGTAAAAAGCTTGAGAAAAGGACTTACCACTTCAGCACATTTGATAAAAAAACGAAACTTGTCCAGGTGTTCCGTCGGCACCACGAACTTTTTGTTGGGCTTGTCTCCCTGCGTAGTCGTTGGGTTATATACCTGTGCCTCGCTAGCCATCCTGGTCAAATACCAAACACAAGGACATGTTTAGAAAAAAAATCATTTAAGATTTTATTATAGGTTTATGTGTGTGATTTATTTTTACATGAGAATCACCTTAACTGTGCAACGCAATCGACACGAATGTGAAACCGAAAGTGTTCTATAAGACGCCTACCACCAAACAAAACGTGTTTTACGAAAAAAAAATATTACGAACATTTATTTCCAATTAAGCACAACATTCGGCAATGCCACACTCCCGCTTACAGTTAATCAATTCAGCGCACCACACAAAACAACAACAACAACAAAAAAAAAACTGCTTCACGCCCTTATCTATTATTACTACGGATCGCAAAAACATGAAGATACCAAGAACCGCGTTCTCACTCCTCAATATCTAAGAAGAAATCTTACAATTACGTACCTGAATCTCAATGGTGCAAAACAGTGAGACGTACTTTTTTTTTTTTACAATAAAATGTATTTAGCGCTTGTTGCTCCCAGCAAAATTTCGAGAGACTTGTATCCTAGACGTAATTCCCCTGGCCCTTGGTCGCTTCCGCAGAGAACTAAGTTTCGATTTCGCACTTCCGACTCGGAACCGTATTGGGGACGGAACACCAGCCCAGCGACACCGCCGCGCTTCCGGCTGCTGTGGAGCAGCCTGGCTGGCACTTATTCGTTGACAAGTCCAGTGATTTCACTTTCAGGGTCTTGTAATGCTCCCTTTCCTCTGCCCGATAGTCTCTGTGCCGTTGTGTGTTCTGGGGGTCGTTTAATCGTCCAGTTTTAATTTTCTTCATGTAAGGCTCACTTTCTGACGGTGCTCCGGCTGGCTCCCCCGGTCCAAAGACGTAATGGTAGATTAACCTGGGAAGGTTAACTTTCATTTCTGCAGCCCTGAGGAAAAGAATCATACTAAGCAGTCACACTCTGAAAGGCATCCGTGTAAGACCAGTAACAGCATAAAATGAAAGCGATTTTCCACATTCAAACACCGTGAACGAGAAATGGCTGATGTATTAAAGTGATTTTTTAACCCAGGTGTTTATCGCCGAAGAAATCTAAACATGGTCCAGGCTAAGGAAGGATAAAGTTTTATATTAAATAGTATTGTTAGATAAGGCATCAGTGTTTCAGGTACAAGAAACACTATTTGTATTTCAGAGGAGATATTCATAGGCCATTAACAACATTCTTTTATCAGTTTTCTTTTTTGGCAGAGGGTTAACACCCAAGGACTGGAAAATTGCTAATGCTGTGCCCAGCCATAAAAAGGCTGACAAAACCAGAGTATACATCAAGAGGTCCTACATTAGATCTATTACATGGAAGGTTTGGTAAACAGAACCAATCATCTAGATGGAAACGAGACTTGCTTGACTAACTTGACCAACACCAGTTAACAGATACAAACATGCTATATAATACATATACAGTACCCTCAGGATTTATTCACACTCCCAATGAAATTATATAAAAATGCTGTCATTTTAATAGGATTGCAAAGTGATATTTGTCATGAATAATTGATGAACACGAGCACCATCTGTTCCCATTCCTGTTATTTTGTAAATCCTCCTCTGGCAGGGATTACACTGAAGTGTGCCAGGAGGTTCTGACACTTTCTACAGGGGGATGATGGACCATTCCTGCAGGCAGAATTTCACCAGGTCCTCCAGACCCTTCGGTGTCCGGTTGTGACCTGCCTTCTTGAGTTCAGACCACAGCTGTTTGACTGGATTGAGGTCCGGGGGTTGAGACGTTTAGTCGCAAACATTTGCTTGGAGTTAACCATTTTTGGTCAATGTGGATGCTTTGCTTTGGACCATTGCTGTACTTGGGCATAACTTGTTTGGCCAAGCTTGAGCTTCACAGCAGAGATTTGGCCAAGGTGTCCTGGGATGTATTGGAGTTCAGGATTTCCCCTCCTTTTCCAAGGGCCCCAGACACCCTAGATATTAAAGAACCCCTCAACATAACAGACCCCCTGCAATATGAATTTCCTCTGACCACAAGGCATGGTACTTACGGCCATACAGAAGTATTTTAGCACATTTAAAACACCTCTTTCCCAAGCAGCCTCAGCAACATTTTCTAATCAGTGCACATGCATTCTAATCTTTAATATTGATTGATACCAACATTAATTTGTTGGTTGTTAACTGATGACTATTTTTGCCATCATTGTATATTTTATGTCCTGCAATATGCCTATTCCATTGCTCCTGCATAAGAATCAAATTACATGAAAGATGATATACTCCCTCTGCATCAGGAGGGTATACTCATTAACCATATAGGTAGAAGAAGTAAAGGACACCAAGGTCATCATCCCTGAGTCACAGGGTGGCGATTCTCTTGTCTAGCAATTCATAAAAACAATGATCATTTCCAAGAAAATACAATGCATCATAGCAGATGTGTATGGACTGTGTCATTTTTTTTATCATTTTGCCTGGCAGAGATGCAGTCTCTCAAAAAGTGAATTAAACCAGTGCTGAGAATAAATACAACTTTATTACAGGATTACATACCTGATGAATAGAAACATCACTACATTATCTGAAATAACAGGACCAACCATTTTGCAGGTTGCGAAGTATACATTCTTCAGATGAGGCTGACCTCTACCCCTTTCTTCCCGTTATACAGCAGCTAAGTAGTCTCGGACTGTACAAATGTATAGTATCTTTTAGTCAATTCAGTGCCAAAGAACAAGAGGTAATTAGTTCTAGCAAAAAACCCACAAATGTAGTGCATTACTTTGTTACTTCCCAAGTTCGAATAACTTTAATAAGGTACCTCAGAAGTGCAAGGGCAAAATAGCTGAATTTTCACTTACAGTGCTTAATACACTTTCCAGTTTATGGAATTCATTTTTCTTCCAATCACCTTTTAAAACGTTCCAAATTGTATTATCTATAATACAATGTGTCTACTCAACACTTTGTACTGAGATTTTAAGTAACGTTTCCTGAAAAATATTTTCCCATTACTGCCTTTGGCCAACTGGAGTATATCCAGTTAGGTCCACCTAAATCTATTTCTCTTGTCTGTTAAAGTACTATTAGAATTTGGACTTCTTGGTCTTCAATCAACAAGAAAAAAAAACAAAAAAAAAATCCAGTGATTACCATCAGATTCATAGTAATAAATAACACTCTGTAAACCAGACACAGAAGGCATTAGTGGGCCAGTGTTCACATTTCCATATGCAATCCATCTTTAACCTTGCTGCTAGTTATTCAGAATTCCCTTACAGACAGGACATTAATGAGTCAAGCACACAATGGTACACCTGTCCTTTAAAGGTAGTCTGTGTAGTTGGTTGTACTAGGTGGCCCGCAGTAACGCGTCACGGAAAAGGGAAGACAGACTCGGACAGTAAGTGAGGAGGCTCTGCTGCTGTCTTCAGGATTCATCGTCTTCTGCTGGAGATGTTGGAGTTGCTGGAGAAGACGCTTCAGTGTCTGGTTTACTTGAAATTCGATCAAGCTCTGCCTGCACATCTGTCAAGCCAAGCTTCTGCACTGGAATAGAACAAGTCACAGTTAGTACGCAATCATGCACCAGATGCCCCAGAATGTAGTCAGAAACAGTCCACAGGGAGGTAGGCTATTCCATGCATTCCTTCATTCACAAAAGCATCCCAGAGTTAAGACCTTCCTAAACCAAGAATAAAAACAGGACAATCTCATTGTGCTACACCAAAAAGAAATAAGATGTAATTACAAATTTCCTCATATCGTTTTAGTTCTGATGAGGCAGTTCAGATTAAGTTCTGTACTTCTGTTCATGTTCCATGAAAATCCTCTTCTATAAAGGAAAAGTTAATCTTTCTTTTTAAAAGCTTGGCATTTTCAACTTTTAATATGAAGCACTCAGAAACAAAACTACTACAAAAAATAATCTGTATTCAAAGAAAGATAAAAATCAAACATTGTATGCTTGGGTGTTAAAAACAACAGCATTATCTAGCCATAATAGGAAGAAGAGCAAAGCAATTTCACCAGTAAATCCTAACAGGATAGGGAAGACCCGATAGTTAACCCCTGGTGTGAAATGCACACAACAACAAGCATCGATGCCAAACTACTCAGTTAAATGTGCATGAAACAGCTACAGATGCAACAGAAGAAGCAAAGGCAAATGCAGCTCAAAAGAACAAAAATGATCATCAAAGACAAGAAAATGGAGACACAGACGTACAGAACACAAGGAGTCAAGATGCAATAAGCCCCGGAACAGTTTAAGATAACATAAAATACTTTTGCAAAGGAAGACAAACGTGGTGCTTATGAAGGTAGGGAAGTCACAAACGCCTGCAGTTACACTAAGGAGTCGAAGATGTGTATGACATGGATATGATAAGGAACATGCAGACGTATTGCCAAGCAGCAGTATGAACACATTATATGATGAGGGGAACAAATGAAGGATTCTGCTTGCATGATAATGGTCAATGGCTCTTTAAATGTATTTAGTGCAAGCAAGAACGTTACTCAAACACTGACCTTAACGGGGCCAGCATCCTGTAACTGTGACAGAGGGTGAGGCTACATTAACACAATGAACTTTAACATGACATGCTGTAACACACTGCACATAACCCAGAGTACTCATGGCTGAATGGCAGAATAGACAGGAAAAGTTTTATCTAAACTCATGCTATTAAAATCTAAACTAAAAATGAATGCTTAATCCATCACAATTTTTAAAGTGCATTAAGCACATACATAGTAGACACTGTTCCTAAAATGAGCTAATCTGGAGTTAAAGAGTTCTGAGCTGGAAAAAATAAAAGAAATTAAAACAAATCAGACTTTGACTAAAAATATAAAAGTATGATAGTTACAACAAAATAAACAGGAAAAAAAGGTTTCATTCAATTTCATGAACTACCCTTTAAACATCTTGCTGAAAGGGTGTTGTAACGAGCTAAACTGCTGCACATGAGAAATGTTTTTTTTCCCCCTACAATTCAGCAATTTACTTTTTGCCTGAAAAATGGGAAAAAAAGGTAAAACTAGATAACACTGGTTTTAAAATTCCAGTGAAAGTTTAAAGGTTCTAATACAGAAGCTTATAATTGTCCATTATGGTATTGTTGGCATGTTTCCCTATGTCAGCCATTGAAGAGAAGGTGGGTTCCAGTTTTGAGGTCAGTCAACCTTTAGGAAGCAAATCTTATAAGCAAGAAAGTTTTAAAATTTTTTCACTCCTATTCTTCTACATCATTTGTCCCGTCTAGCTTGATTTTTAGCCTACGTGCAAAAAACACGCCGAGCCATCACGTGCAGTACCTGATTTCTTGGCTGATCCAGGGACGCAGCTACCACCCCCTGCTGGACTGCTGCCTCCAGCCCCCGGAGAGCCGGTCTTTTTACTCAACAGGCTGTTGAAGAAGTTTGCCAAGACGCCCTCGCTTGTGGTTCCAGCTATAATCCATCAAAAAAAAATTCAAATCATACAGATGTTCATGTGTGAACTGGCATTTAAAATGCTTTACATGAATGTCTAAATGTTTCTACAGATCTGAAAGGATGTCATGTGTTCTCATGCTCCCACCACATATTTCATTTCCACACCTTTCATGTTGGGGTCGATCTTCTTGGCGTTGGCTGGAACTGGCATGACGCTGGCCACGTTACTGGATCCAGAACGAACTGGTGTTCGTGGAGAACCTCCAGGGCCTCTGTTGGTGGCATCCTAAACAAAAAGAAAAAGAAAAAAGAAAGAGTTCCATTCTTAAAAAAAACACAAGAACGCTGTTAAGATCTGCCTAATATGCATATAGTTGGTCACACATCTCTCTTGATATGAAACCCATTACAGCATTAAAAAGAGAGGCAGAAATCTAAGACTGCTATGAAAACGTAGAGAGAGTCAAACTCATTCTTTTTTTAAGTGTATGTACTTGATTTGTTCTGGAGAAGTCTGAGAACTAAAGATGTTACTGCATTTCAGAATTTGTTTTCAAGGTCACTTGCACAGTGAAGTGCAATTCACAATTATACAATTATTTTGAACAGATCTGAGATATCCAATACTGTTCGACTTACACCGTTTAATGTTTGCATTAATTTAAAAGGAGAAAGATGCGCTCGATTACCCTTAAAGGAAAACATACTGACCACTGGTCTTCCAGCAGCGACAGGAGGTTGCTTTGCAAGTAGGGACTGAAAAGAAAGATACCACATTAATGCAAGCACACTTCACGCATGCAGAAGCCGCTGCAGCACTTCCATGCTTTTTGGCAGAGAAGGTGGCAGGATACGAAATCACTGGAAGGTCTTGAATTACTATACAATAGGCTACCTAACCTGCATCTCCTGTGATCCTCAGTATTACAGAAATTTTGCCACTAGAGCCTAGATTTCATTAATTGGTCATTAGCATATCGTTTTAGAAATCAAGGAGCTGGTTATATCCCAGTATTGTAAAGTGGTGAATGGTACGGGCCAGAGGTTGCACAGCTCTTACTGCAGTGATGATGTACAGCAGAGAACTGGAGCAACTCATTGTAAATAAGTAGATAAAGCTGTTGTCATGTTACTTCTAAGCGTGCTGTGATAAATGTTGCTAACCCTTGTTCTATCCATGAAAGGCAAAAGTCACCGTCTGTTGGGCTTTTATACAACATTTTCATTTCATATTACTGGATATAAAAATTATATTGCACTGTTTTGGAATGCACTCTTCTTTGTCTTCCCAGATTTATTCATAGACATACAAGTGAACTGGTGAGTCACCATTTACCATGGCTACTCAATATTACCACTTCTTTAAATTGTTCGTGCTCCCCACAGATTAGACCTAAAACTAAACATCAAGCTTAATTAAAAAATAAACAGGTAACCTTAAAAAACTTAGGTCTACACCAGGGAAATATCAGACTGTCCTTCTTATAAAATACATTTCAGAGTTGAGCGATATTCATTTTGGAATTCATGAACACGATGCTGTTTTCTATAGATACAGACATCAAGGTGCGTATTGCCTTAAAGTCCACTTTTACCATAATAATAATAATGCAACGCCTAAGACAATACTTCCCAAACTGTTATGCTGTGGAAGGGTCTCAGGAGAGCCGCCGAGTCGGAAAAGACTGGGCTTAGGATTGTGATAAACGCGTGGCCCAGGAGATTCGTGCAGTCCCGATGAACCAATGTGAACCAAAAGTCCATTCACAAAAACAAGCTCACGCTTCACATTGCAATTCTACTCAAAAAAGTGAAATTGAATATTTCACATTGAAATCATAATCCTTTTCAGGGAAACAGAAATCTGAAGAAAGTCATTCACACTACACTTTTCTTACCTGCAGCTTTATGAGAAACACTTGATCATCTTCTGCTGCAATTTCTTTTTCATGAACAAACTGGAAAATAAAAAACAATCCAAAGTGACAAGATTGCCTGAATCATCTGTTTTAAAGATTATCAAGTCCCACCTCCAATAATACTTGGAAGTTATCAACTAAGTATTTCATGTATTCAATCCAAGTTAATCGCTCAATTAAGAGCAATCTGACAGGTATTATGATTGTATAAATGACCTCTAAATTAATTTGACAAATCAGCAGTTTGACTGATCATAAAGTGTTCCATGTTTCTAGGAACTGATGGTATAATGGTCACCTATAAAAAAAGTGCCAGACTCAGGATCTCCAGGCTCAGGCTTGGAGACCCCTGGAATAGAAGAGGATCTTCTGCGGATGAGATGTTAAACCGAGGTCATGTTTAACCCCCCGTGCACCATGGGCTTGCACAAGCTGGCCTCCAGAATAGCTGGTCCTTACCTCAGTGAATGACTTTCACTCACTTTCTCTACCTGCTGTGTAATGGGGACGCTGGCACAATGGCTGCTGTGAGTCACCCAGGTGGGTTCTACTGTGGTAGACCAAGTGGGTCACTATATGTAAATTGCTTTAATATCCTCCAGAATGAAAAGTACTATTTAAGTGTAATGTATCATCATCATCATCATCTAATGCAGACATACTTTGAAGCATTGAGAAAAGCCTGATGCATAACTAATGTATTGTAGATCTGAAAGTGTATTACCTTTCTAACAGGTGGCTTAACTATTATATCTTCAAAGTTGTCTTCTGCTTTTAAAGACTGAAAGTTTTCATGGAGGATGGCAATCTTTTTTTCATTGTCCCACCCTGCTGGACTAAAAAAACAAAACAAGTAAACATCTAACCAACACAGCAACTGTTTTATATAGCAGAACTTTTATAAAATCTCTCTTCAACCTGAGCTCTATGGGTACAAATAAGTTCCACTCTGAATGCACATTCAACAATCGAACTTTGAACACGCTCACAACTGAAATGATCTCAAATGTGAAGATGTATTTTAATTAAGCAGTGATTTTCTTTTTAGTAACCTTCATTAAATTCCGTCCTTTTTAGTGTCCCCAATAAAACAAAATTTCAACAGAGAAAATCTTTGCATTTTTTTAGATGACACTTACATAAATACTGCATCCTTTTCCACAATTTGAGCGGGTGAGTTGAAAGGAAACCCATACAATCTATGGACAATATATTTATATAATAAATCTAGATTTTTATTTTCCTTCATTGAAGTGTATATTAGTGCTGCGCCATCTGGTGAGCTGGGGTGAAGGAAAACATTTTCACAACGAACCCCTCCTGAACCCCTGCTATCCCTTGCAGAAGGTTCCTAAAACAACGATGCCATTTCACACCAGCTGTATGACCGATCCCAGGTCATGTCTTGAAAGAAGCCAGGGTCCCGACTTCTTTCACACTCCCCACCCTGGCTTCCACGGCAAACTGGTTACGTGCGACAGGTTATTAAGCTACTCCTACGCGATGCAATATTAAAGCTCAATAACCTGAGCAAGTGGTAATGTGTCAATAGTTTAACAATATAATACAATTAACAACGCCATAAATAACTTCACCAGAGACTGAGGGTGCTTGTACGGGTTGGCCGCTGTCGTGTGCCGGCATGCGATCCTGCACAGACACTGGCCGATGCAATCATTCAGGTGTAAAAATTACTGAAATGTGAAACTTATAAAACTGGGAACGACACCTTTTAAACTCACCAGGCTTCTCTTTACTTCTCGTGTATAAAAACTAAAACGCTTTTCCATTCAGGAAGCGTTCCCTCACATGTTCAATCTGCATATTAAAATCCATTCTAAAAGTGTAACATCCTTACATTTTCAACAGACTGGGAACCGGTATTCTTAATATAATAAGTAGCTTCCTGCAACATACATGTCATTGGAATCTATGAAAGCCAGATTCTGAAAGGATACATTGCAAGCAAAACCGACGAATATGCAACTGAATGAAGTCGAAATGTTCATCTTTGTAGTCGTGTTCCTTTTCCAAGCTACTAATGGCATCGCACTGCAAAGGAGAGAAAATCCAAATTCCAGTCAGTCGCAAGTAAGCAGTGAAAACCATCACTAACGAACAGCTCTAAGACTGAGTGCACCCAATCATAATGTGGCTGTTTCTCAATATGTCAGACTCCATTTTGATTCTTCAAAGTGATGCTGCAGTTTATAAATGAAATGTTTGAATAAAAAATGTAAACCACTGAACTCCTTGACTTTGCTTTGTGCATATCTGTGTTACTTATGACGCTGAAAACTAGACACACAGGATTTGGTGTATACTGAATTAAAAATGTCATTCACCTGACATATACATATATGATGTAAAAAATAACGATACTAAAAGATATCTATCGTAAAACTTAGTAAAATATCAATTACAGCTTTAAATAATAAACAGGTTATGGTAAGAACATAAATGTTTTTCTGCTTTTTCAGTCACCCCAAAAGCAAATAAGTTGTCACATAAAACATTTTCTACTATGATAAAGCTCTTTAAGAGCTGTTATGCTGTCTCACCTTTGTGCAAACTACTATAACTGGTACACCGAGATTATGTGTAAGTGTATTTTCACCAAGAGGCAAGACAATGCTTTCATCATCTCCATCGGGCACAGACGGGTTTCTTCTCTGGGGAGAAACAGTGAGGTCAGCTCCTGGATCTGCATATTCCTGGAACTGTTTCACCACTGCATCAACAGGAAATCAGATTGAGTTAGCACACAATGGACACACCTGCTTCAGACAGACGAGTAACTACAGTGACTACGGGCAATGGGACCAGAATAATATTTTTAGAAAAAAATAAAATACTTCCAAGAATATTCAAAGAAAATTAAAAGTTATTTACTATGACCACAAAAAAAGTCTCAGGTGAAACAGTCAATAGTTGATTGATTTCCTGCAGTAATTAAATGTGCCTGGAGATGCTGTGGTGAGTGTTTTGCTGACTTTGGATTTAAAAAGGTGACGTTAACACGTACGCAGACCAACAGACTATTACCAAGCAGTAGATCTGAAGGAAATATTACACTACAAACTGTCAGCAGAAGGAATGCTTTCCAGACTTACATTTTTGCTCCATTTCCTTCATCACTTCAGGTGGGATCTTCAGTTTGTCAATATACTCTCTAATTACACTGGCCCATTTCTGCAAAGAGTCCAGGGATGTCCAAGGTCTCGACATGTCTACAACAAACAGTACTACGGTATCTGATAAACTGTCAGTAGACACCGCAAATTTCTGGAGGCCTTTATGATACAGGTCACCATCCAAGATCCACGCATTACATCTGGTAAGATCTGGAAACGAAAATCGGGGGGGGGGGGGGGGGGAGGACTTTTTGTAGATCAAAAAACTTTTTTTCTGCAATCAGTTTAGTTACAATTATTTGTCCAAATGTTTGGACTCACTCACCTGTCAGATATATCAAAGACCAAAATAAAATACATGACTGAGGCACAGTCAAAAAGGAAACTACTGCCTTTCAAAGTAATAAAAGAAAAGGTCGGATGACTGCAGGGCTGTGGTATGTGTAAGAACGGGGAGTGTAAGTATTGTTTAATGGGTTCAATAATTTAAAGTGGACATAGGGAAACTTATTTTTCCACAGAGAGCGGTTATTGCACTGTCCAATTTGTCATCTATTGTGACAACAGTTGAGTACCAATCTCTACTCTGCACTAAGCTGAGCTGTTGTAAGTGACAGTGCGACAAAAGGCTCATTTCTTTTTAAGTAACACAGAAGACGTGCCTGTTTACGCATCTGTTATTCTGTCAAGGATATTTTTCACCTGAAACAGAAATAATGTAGTTTTACAGGGCCAAGGGCTAATGAAGAATTTCAGTTATTGTACTCGTAGCCTTGAACACAAAGTCTATTAATGGATTATTCTGAACACCCAAGCTCAGCATTTACCCAACTCTATGCTAAGAAATACTTTCATCCCATGAACCAACCACATGGTACTCTGAGCACTGACATGCCAAGTGAAACACAGGTCATTCATACTTACCATCGATGTCCTCATCATGCACACTGAAGTATAAGTACTCCAGACCTCTTCCCTTCATGTACTCTTCTATACCCTGAAGTTTCGCAATCAAAGTGGTTTTACCAGCCCCATCTTCACCTGAAGAAATGTACAACCAAGAAACATGCCCAGCAGTCACTCACTGCCTTTACTCCGAATAGACTTTACAGTTGTGCTTCACAAAACAGCCTTACTTTTCACCGTGTAAGATTAATGAAACTAATTAGCATTTATAATACAATTAAACCTTACAAAATTCTACAGGCAGGAACAATTAATTATTTTAAGCGATTCCATTAAATTGCTATTACTAATTTAATTGTGGCTGCATTGCAAAATCGTCCAAAACAAAAAACAAGAGTCATATAACTCTTATGTATCGCAAAACATAAGATACATCGATGTATACTTCATAAAGTAATGAATGAGAGGCTCAGATGAAGCGATGCCCACTGTTAATACACTGGCAGATTATCGTACATCCTCTAAAAACAGCAGAGGGGTGAACTTGCTACCTTGGAAGGTGTATTTAACGAGCTGACTGTTCAGTATTACAGAAAAAATAGAAGACGTTTCTACGACTACATCTCACCACACCGATCAATTGATGGAAATTATTTAACGGTCATAAAAAAACACAGGTTTTTGATCCGTGCACAAACTGTCCACGAACACGCTAAGTCTCTTTTAAGTTATCACAAAGAAAAAAAGAGCACAAGAGCTGTACAGTAGCGGATGCATCATCGTTAAGAGGGGGATGAGACAACAGACCCAAGCCACGACAGCGAAAAGATAACAGACACAAGACACTCGTATTTGAAACGGCATCCCCTTAGCAGGTAAAAACGACACTTACCCATAACGAGGACGTTTTTCCCTGATGGCAATTTGGACCGGGAGTGCGTTGAAACCTCGCTCAGGATAGACGACCTGCACACAAACAGACAGCGCTGAGGGCGAACTGCCATTCAAACTGATGGGGCTCATCACCGCAACTGACCCACTCGCCTTCAGACTTTCCTGCCCCGCAAAAGAAAAACAAGAAGAAGCAGGAGGAGAGGCTGCCCCGGCGCCCCGAGTATGTGCACTACTCACCACAGGTTCTGCCCGTCCTCTTCCCCGCCGTTGTGGGTCTCCGACCCGGCGGTGTTGACGGCCGGGTTGCTGGATGTGGAAGCTGATCTCGCCACGGCGGCCATGTTCACAGGCGGTCTGCGGCGCTGCAGCCTCCCACCGCGGTGCCCGGATGTGAGGCCTAGTCAAATAGGGGCGGTACGCGGAGCCTGTGAGGGGTAAGGGTGTGAAAGCAGCCCTGACACTGTTCGACATTTATTTTGGTTATGTCCTATGGTAGAAACCTTCTGGATTGATTGGCAAACGTATATTAAAAAGGAGGCCAATGTTGATTTTAGTTTTAAAGAAATAGATGTCATGTTAAATTTCAATCCCATAGGACATACAGTAATACAAGAATATCGTTTGAAATTGACTTAATTATTATACAGGTTCACATCGGTATGCATCCTCACCACTCCCGCCTCAGGTCGGCCCTCCACCACTGGGTTCGAACCCAGGCTTCCAGCATCACTCAACAGGGAACCAGCCAGGTGAGTTATAGGGAAATCTCCCCTTGACCTGCCGGCTGAGGTCCCTGCTATTCACAGGGAAGGGCAGTGACGTCATCACGCTGGCAAGCCGGCTTGAACAACCTGTAATGGCGGCCGTATGTGTTACACTCTCCCCCACGTAATTCGCCGTCCTCAGCGAAGGGCTATCCCATCCCACTCCTGACACCAATCACAGATTCCCATCACAGATTGTTTCATAAACCAGCTCTAAATACAGCATATGGCAGCACTCGTGTTGGTCCTCTTCCTAATTTCCATGATGCTACGGTATATGCACAGCAACTACACACTTTCTGCTACAATTGTGGTCTCTGTGACCTCTTTGCTTAATATAGCCCACTTTAAATGAGCAAAAGAGGGCCGGATGGTGTTGTCTCTTTTGCACCCTAATGTTTTTGCAATACATTACAACTGCCATTTTAATGTATTTTTTGTACCACTGGGCTGTTACTTGTCTAGTCTAAATACTGTATATATAGGGTATACAGTATAACTGGGGCTATCCATGAGCCAATCAGTCATTTATTCAAATGTAGTACCTGTAATTACAAACACCAATTTGGTATGATTAACAATGGAGATAGGTGAAAATAAGAATAAATATTTTCCTTCAGTGAATAAAAGTCTTGCACTATGCAGTTAGAGACAGAGTTCGAATTGTTGCTTCTTAGGGATCCACTGTCCACAGCAGTTGCTCTGCATGACTGAACCGGTATCAATTCGTTGGATCTGACTGCTATCCTACATCATTGCGAACAATTCCGTTATTGACAAATTGGAAAAAAAAAAACTTGAAAACTATTTGTGAGAAGCCAAACCAGTGTTAAAAAAACCCGAGAGAGGAAGTTTAACAGAATCAGTTTTTATTCAGTCTGCAGGCAGCGGGACAGCACGGCGACGGCACCATCCATCACAGGAGCAATTCTCACAAATCAAAAGCAGACAAACAGCTAATGGCTTCCGTACAACCCATTCGCTTCACAAAGTTTGATCATTTTAGAAAAGGCCACTCATCCTAACAGTTGTTTTTACTATTACTTTTACTGTCAGCATCAGTGGTCAAATTTGTTTTAGACATACAGTATATAGTAAAATAACCTTGGTCTCAATTAAAAAAAAAAACAATTGAATGACGATATTGAGCAGGGGGCACATGATAAGACACGTGTGTTGTGATACGTGCCCTGTGCACATTTTTAAATTCAGTTCTAAAAGCGGCACGGTTCTCAAGGGGAGTCTGTAAGAAACCCACAAGCCTGGGCAAAGGTACCCACTGCAGTGCTGGTAATGAACACAATGAACCTTCCCAAAAGGGTCAGGCTCTTTCTAAAACACGTTCTAGTGCTTTTCTAATTAATTCAGGTTAATCATTGCTTCTCACCATCCCAGGCCAGTGGGAGGTATACACTTCATTTCCTCCACATTAGACTTACCACAGCATGGACAGCTCATTTTGGTACCCAATTTCTGGCCCCTAATGGACCTAATGCTACTGACTTAGACCATAAATTAACTACATGTGTAATTAACTGGTTTCACTTGCCATCTGTATGTTGTTTTTAATGCTTTTGATTTATAAAACTTGTGAGGACTATAAACATACAGTCTGCTGCATGACATCAAGCATTTACTGTTATTATCCCGATTCACAGTTATGATGTCCACACAATATAACATCCAGAAATCCATTTTTTTAACGAATAAAGTTATTACACTTGAATTATCCGAAAAAATAAGTTTATCATTTGCAAACAATTTTGAAGAAAGGCCCGAGTCAAATACGGGAATAGTAATAAAATGGCCAGCAGTGGTACCTCTAGTGGTAAAAGCAGTACATGGCACCTGGCTGTTTGCTCTTTTTAAGACAGCCGTGAGCCGTCTCAAGCACCCCGGGCACAATAGCACAATGATAAGTGATCGTTTTTCTTTCACATTACTTTTTTTGCTTTGGATGTGTGGAACAGGTTGTGTATATAACGGATATTGTTGAATGTTAAACCTGCACATAAGCTTGAATACCTTTGCTAGACACTGTGTGTTCTTTCAGATATTAGTATTTGATCTGGATTGAAATATCACGGTAGAATCCTAAGTAGTGGGTGCATAAAGATCCCTGAACATGTTAACATTTGTAAAATATATTTTGTAAATACATTAGCAATAATCATTGAGTATGGCTGTGAAAAAGAACACAGAAGCCGTTCTTCTTCCTTTTGGAAGTCAAACCAGCTATTAACTTTAGTCCACACCATAGTAAATGAATTAGACATGTTTACTCTCAGGAAAAGCTATATCCGAATGTTGTGATGAAACACAAAATGACAAAATATATCCAGGAGATGTAGTGGAAAATGTGTAGATTTGTATGTGAGCAGAAGGATTTTCCATCCCAACTTTTTCTTGGCGAGAAAAATGACAATTTCACACAAGTTTCTCGAAAGAGGAAGACTCCTGTTTTTTCTTCGGATTATTATTTCATATTCGTGACAGTCTTCGTATCGCCAACAAAGAGACAGAGCACATTTTCTTGAATTCTGACACAAGGACAAAGGGATTCTTCGCACTCCAAAGATCTTTTTACTTAATATACAGTATCTCTCCAGGGAATGTCACGGATGTTCAGAGGGAGTGTGCTTTCAAGATCCCTTTACCATCTGTATCTCATATTCTGAGAAATGGGCCCAGAGAGTACCTCTTTAAATTTCTGTGAAACATGCTGGCACATCTACAGAAATATGAAATGCTTAGAGACTGGGTGTATAAAAGTCAAGTAACTGACTCTAAACTGTTGCTGTCAAGCATTCCAAATGAAATAGTCCTCCCGAGAAAATAAACTGGGTCTTTATCACTTAAGTGTTTATTTAATTGTCCAGCTATCTCATTGGAAAGGTGGTGGGTTCAAATCCCATGTGGAGCTGTTACTCTTGAGCTGGTCCAGTACTTCAGTCAGAATGCTCCGCTAAAGTTCCCAAGAACCTACGCTTACAAAATGCCAAGATTTCTGTGAGTTGTTTTGCCTAAAAGCATCAGCCACATCAATTAATAACAGCCATTTAGAATGTGTCAAAGAGCTGTTGTACACGTGAGGTGAAGGGAAGTGTGGAATTAAACTCTGAATTATGACACTTGACTGTTTTCTCGGCAAAACGCGCCCCTTATAACATCGTTATCTTCAAACAAGCAGGGCAGAAGTCACGCATTATCTGTCTTCCCTTCACATCCTGCAGAGGTGAATTATTTTCTTGAATCCAGTCATGAGGCTAGAGTCTCTTAAAAAAATCTGTCATGCTTTTTGAAAATATTTTAAATAATCTATAAAACATTAATGCTTGTTTTCCTTTCAATTTCACTTCAGCATACTAATACAGCTGCCAATATACATTATATCATTGTAAATAAAATTGATTCTATTTCAGTGACATATGATAATGTCATATTTCTGCAGACTTAAAAGTTTACATTTTATTGAACTTTAATCAGCCTGTTCAATAACTAACCTTAGTAAAGTCCTGACGTTTTGGAACATTTAAGATCCAGTCTGCTTGCAGGATGGTCAGCCCTGTGAAAGGGGAAAAGGAAATGTTTATGCTGGCATTCAGGGCAGCTGAACCTGCTGCTGTGTCTCAGATTGTAACAATTTCAATCTGCTAATTACTTGCTCGTATGAACCAATATAAGAGCTTCTCCCAGCTGCAGGTGTTTGTGCTTTAAAGAGACACACCAGCCTCTGAGGCCCAGGACGTGCCTGAAACCAGCCTTGTTCATGTCCCTGATTCTCCTCAGCTGCTAGTAAGAGAAGGAGGCAAGTTGTATTATTAATAATAACTAATGACACACTGTCATACTTTTGTGAAATAAAACATGATTAAGTCAAACGCAAGTTGAAATTAGCAGTTCTGTAACATCCATGTTGAAAGATGTGTGTGTGCAGAACATTATTAGCATCTTTTTTTTCCACTTGGATCCAGAAATGTGTAAAATAATCTGTTCTGAATTGGCTGCATTTTCTTCCAGAGGAACTGAAGCTACAACCACTGAATTTCATTATTTATATGCATCAATGCTATTTTAGGCTAAATAAAACTGTTACCATGCTTAAGTGATTTTTTCCATTAAATTGAAGGACAGGCTCACACAACTGAAAATAATGCTAATCTTGTTAGCCCATTTCATTCAAAACCCTAGTAATACTTACAGTTCATCTGGCAGAAACAATTTTCTTATGAGGTAATATGCATATAGATAAACTATTTAGTTCAATAGCTTTGAAAAAAAGACCTCAAATAACTATGCTTCTAGAAATAATTCTGAAATTGATTATCCTCTTACTAATAAAAATAATTTACTCTGACAAAATGAAAGATATTCGCAAAACAGAAAAGTGTTTTATTTTATTTAACATCTAATTATAAACTAGCATGCATATTTTCAATGTCTTAACCCATCCATCCATGAACTATTTTTTCCAATTCTGGGTTGCTGGGGAGCAAGAGTCCAGCCCAGCAAGCAACAGGCACAAGGCAGGATTCACCCAGGACAGGACACCAGCCCATTGCAGGGCAGACACACAGTAATGCACACACTCACAGCAGGGCCACTTTTCCCAGGAGCCAATTAACATACCAGTATGTTTCTGGACTGTGGGAGGAAACCCACACAAACGAGGGGAGAATATACAAACTGCACACAGACAGCACCCCAGGAGTTGAACCCAGGGCCCCAGCCCAGCAAGGGAGCAATGCTGATCACTGTGCCATCATGCCACCCTGAATATCTTCATACATTAAATCATTACTAGTAAGTAGACATAATGGAAACACCAAGAGTACTCAAACAAAATGCCAAAACAATTGAAACTGTTCTTAGTAATAAAGGCACTTCCAGTTCTTAAAGATATTACATGGAAATGTGGCCCAGTACAGACAATGAGTCTCAAATAAAAAAAAAATACATTACAAATAATATTCCATTTGTGGGAATTCAATTTCATATTAAGGTCTAGGTTACATAGATCTCATAATGGGTAATTCCAAAAACATACAGTAAGTGGCTTGGAACTTCTTCCAGGAGCTTGCAGTGGGTTATGATGATGATGTATTCCCAGCCTGATGTTCTTAGAATAGATTACTGAACAACACATTACCAGTGATTTATGTCCAGAACAAAAAAAAAAAGAGCAGGTGTAGTAATAGTTGGTTTATTGTCATTTTTCCTATTATTTTTTCCTGCTTGACTCTGTTAATTCTATTCTTTGTCTTGTCTAACACTTCAGATATCATCAGTAAAAGTGAGGAACAAAAGACATTACAGCTGTTATCATTCCACATGCCATTTGTCTAAACTCTTTCGTGAAGCCACACCACACGGAGTTATGCTACCCTTAAGTGTAAATTTATTCAGAAGTGATTCTCTAACTCACTGTAAGCCGGAAAAAAACAAAACATGTAAGATTGCTGTAAAAAGGTCTTCTGAGAAATTTGTTTTCGGGCACAAATTGAGAAAACAAGGACAGGAAGTGTGTTTGTGTTGCACAGGCTTTAGGTTCAAAACACAAAGCTGGGCTCGTCCGAGTCCCTCACCTCAGTCTGATACTGTCAATCTGGAAAGACACATGATATCTACTCCTTCGTTAAGACTGTAGCGACTTCTAACTACTTTTGGCACTGAAAACTAATGCTGAATAATGGTTCACAGAAGCACTTGTATTCAACTATCTAGCCTATATCAGACTGTTCTTAATTACAGTATTGAATAGGGTGTAACAGAGAAGAACAAGCTTTAATGTGGCTTGCATTAAACTTTGGCATTACTCCAGGCCAAGCCTTTTAAGGGCTGATATCTGGTGAATGGGTGTAGACCACGCGTGTCTCATTCTGTGGTCTTCTTCTCCCTTTAACAGGCAGATTTCTGTCAAAGCCACCTCTGACTGTCTCACTCGGTGGAATTCTGAAGCAGAAGACTACCATCCTAGGAACATGTTGAGGAGTTTCTCAACAAAGGTAAAGCTCCAGTATTAAAATTCAAGTCTAAGCCGCGATCTTATTGAGTTAACAGTACTGTCATGCTAATGCTTAACCATTTCCTCTAGATACAAGAGCAGCAGTGGGGTTATTGACACACTGTTACAGTAAATGTTCCTTCAGACCAATGCAATTAAGTTCAAGTGAACCAAATTAGACAATGTAGAGAACATTTAATGATAGAACAAAAAAAAAACAATTCTGTGTTCACATCTCACATCAAGACTTGGAAAGAATCACAATGTTATATATCATAAAAAGACAATTCACATTACAAAAAAAAAAACACACAGCAAGCCTGAGAGAAATGTTCCACTTGACTGATTGTAATATAGCCCCAGGAGGAGAGATTGAAAAGCATGCGTGTTTGCGAGCTGAGCTTCAGAAGTGTTGATCTGGCCGAATTCTCCAGCTCCATCAATGTTCTCATCTCAAGCATAACAGGTGACAACCCATGCTTTTAGCCCCCCGAGAGCAAAAAAAGTTAGACTTCTGCATTTGAGGGGCTGGATATCTCTTGCATTGAAGTGTGTGAGCATTTAAAAACTTTGGATAAGATATGTCTGATATACTTTATATATCATAAAGAGTTAATAAGACTAAACAGTACATTGCAACAGTTTGTATTTTGTAAAACTAAACTTAATGAACCCTATATAGACACAAGAGAAAGCAATTATAATAAATGTATTTGTTGTTGTTATATTATAGTTCGATTGCTATGATAATAGAGTACATAGTAGTAATACTGCAGTCACAGACGTTTTACAATAAGGGTCAATATTTCCCTTTATGTGAATTAAAGCGATAAATACACCAAAGACTATAGGTCAAGCTGGCTTCATTTCTTATATTCAGTTTTGATCAATAGTATTTATTTGGACTAATGAAATCAAAAGCTTCAAGATGAGGGGGGAAAAAGCAAACCACACCTGAAGAAGGCTCCACGGCCGAAACGTTGTGTTCTCTTTCTTCTTTTTTTCAGCATGGAATAAACCTATTACTTGTCCCTTTGCAAACCACTTCTCTGCCGAGTTGAGAATCGGAACCAAGTTCTCGGTGCGTCTGTCAGCAATCAAACGGTGCGCCTCCAGAGGGCACTGTTGGTAAAAGGCACGAATGCGCAAATTCTCCTCTTCTATGCTAAACAGCACCAGAAAGTCAGGCAGTGGAAGAATCCGAGAGACTATTCTCTTAACCATTCCTTCATTGAGGAGAGCGGCAGCTGAGCGCACTGTAAACCACACTCTTTTTACCGTGAAGTGGGTTGGTTCTCACGTCGCCAGTGATATAAACACAATGGACTGAGGATGGAGTTAGTTCTGCATGGATCATTCCGCTTCCAAACCCAAGCGCACTCAAATCCTGATCTATAAACTGGAAGTGACTGGGAATAATTTTTGCGCTCGCTGAAGGTGAGTTATGCACTGTCCGTTCATTTTTCAGCGCCTGCGGTCATGCCGAGCGGCGCTTTACTCCTTCAGAGTGAAACTGTCATTCTTAAGCTTCATGTCTCATTTTTATACAGTCTATATGCATTTATGTGCCGGTAGATGAATATCATTTTTATGTTATAAACAGTTTATATAATGATGCACATGCATTGCCGGGGTGATTTGTGAAAGTATGAACTTTTAATACTTTAATAATTCAGATTCATGTATCAGTTTCAGTCAAAGGGTGATGGATTAGTTGGACACATCTTGGACATTTGAATACACAAACAAATACCATACTTAATATTTAAACCATAAGGCGTTAGTGAAGGATTTAGTAAGATTTATTTTTATTGTTAAATGCTCCTATTAGTCGAAAGTTATTTGTTGGTTAAGGTGTAATATAAGAGAGATGTTTAAGGAACGCGATCCCTCTGACACTCGCAGAATGGATGTATCTATAAATTATTGCAGTACAATTCTGCTGTAAAATTAATCACTGATAGTTGACAACAATACAAGAGAAAGCCTTATCACGAGCTCATTATCACACCTCAGAAGATTTCGGCATAACAGAAAACCTTAGACTGTTAATACCACTTAAGTATCATACCAGATATTTTGCTACGTACACAATTCGCATTTATTTAAATTATTTTTTAGGGAAGCTGATACTATGAACTGTGCCTATTGCGTTATTAGAAGTGCCTATTAGTACCGCAAGGTGACACCGATTTGCCAGGTTGTCTTTTAAAAAGATTTTGCGCAGTAAAATATGCTACTGCCAAGCCAAGAAATATTCCGAATGGAATACCATATTTTTTTTAAGTTAAACTAAAATGTTAAGACAAAGAAACACACATTCTTTTATTCTTAAAAAAGTATTTGAAAGGTTGTATACAAAGTTATTAGCTCTGTACAACTTACATATTTAACCTCATATCGATTTCTACAAGTAAAAACAATTCAGTTTTTTTTTTACTTGTAGAAATGGATATGAGGTTAAATATATAATACTAGTTTGGGATCCCCGAATGAGGTTTCAGCGGTTATTAATGTAACTACCCGGGGGGAAAACGCAATGGTAAATGTTTGAAAGATTTTCCAAGTTTTTTTTTCTCCTAATGCACATCCACAGAAGTGGATGAGAAAGAAGACGCTGATACAGTATCTACTGTATGTACTTGCTAGAGAGGAAACTGTACCCGTACTGTGCCGGAGCCGTACGTTTCGCTGCAGTGTGTATATGAAATGCATCAATCTGATCACACTTTTTATTCTTTCACAATTACCTGTACGGGTTTGTCTTTGGTATTGCGTGCTTTGATGAAGTCAAATTTGAGAGAACCTTCCAGGCTCTTTACATATGCTACTGTATGCCAGTCTGCATACTCTGTTAAAAGCGCCTTGGGACAGCCTTGTTGTGAAAGGCGCTACATAAAAATAAATTGAATTGAATTGAATCAAAATAACGAAATTGTGTCATTTTTGGTACAATCTAGAAAAACTTTACTGTAAAAGCCGTAAACTGTTTTTATATGTACCGATGCCATCGGGGCCCTGCAACACAATTAGAAATATCAGACCACTTAAAGGCTTAAAACCCCATTTTCTTCTCGGAAACGTCTGCTCTGAAGGGGAGCAAAGAACATTCAAACTTGTATAGCTTCACCGCGGAGAAAACAAAAAAAACCTCATGTGCATGAATGTTAATCTCGGCATCTTCTGGACAAAATCGCACCCGGCTGACACACCGCGCTGTGTTTGAGAATGTGTCTATTGAGGAGGAAAATATCTCAAGAGCCGCTTGGCTTTCTGAAATGACCAACAGGGGGCAAGCAAACAGCGCAAAACAAATCTATGGATACAAAACTGTCTTTTAAAAGTTTATTCTTGAATAATAGTGCATTTTTAAATTTAAATGAAAATAGGTGTTTAATGGTTTGTTTATTGGATTAATTATTTGCGGGTTTTTTTTGTTTGTTGGACCAGTAACTTTTAGAGGTGCAGTGATTTAGGAAGTCAAAGAAAAATACAGACTCTCTCCTGGCATACTGTACATATATTGTCTTCTTTGTATTTTTAATTTCTTTTTAATCTCTAAAAATACATAGTTTTAGTCACAGAAAACCACGGAGAGGGTTTTTAAATTTTTTAAAATCATGCTTTAATGTTAAAAGATTGCAGTCTCAGAAAAGCTACATGAAGCATTCAGGAAAGCGAATGTGAAACTCAAATTTAGAAGAGGCCTGTATAACTTCAGCCATACATTTCTGTCTGATGGAAAAACAATCATTCTCTGGGGGCCTCTGGAATGTCTATGTACCCTTAATTAATTCAGAACATTTTTGATGTGCGCACATCTTAAATGAATGCGCACATACCTGTGAATGACAACATCAATGCACAGGATAATACAAGCACTTTACCGCAACACTGGCACAGTAGGTCCTTCTTAAAATCATTTTATGTACTGGATATTATGAGCCAGTATAGCAAAGCCATTAAGGTTTCTGCTATTTTCTGCTTCCTGTCTGATAATGGAGTTGGTCAGAGTGATAATGGTTTGTTTTAGGATAGTGCTCTATCACACTATCCAAGCGCTGAAGGGATCAAGTCGCAGTGGCGAGCATGGGATCATTGCAGGCTCCTGGCTGCACTCTTCTGCCGGTTGCAGAAACGTTTCCTATTTTTCCCTATTGACTGTAGTTTCCAGGTTTGTGGTGTGGAACAGCTGCCCCTGAGCTGAGGGCCGGGCTTGAGCTTCGGGCCAGAGAGGGGAGGCAGGACTGATATGGGAAGCATGTTAAACTCTTCTGCTCCTCGCAGCGGAGGAGCAGCCCTGTCAGTCCCACAATTGTACTGCTTTCTTGTGCGAGAGTGTGGATTGGCTGTATGATAGTATACACCAGGATCTTTGTTATTCATATTTATTTTCTTTGATCTTTTTGCCTTTTGTGCTCTGTAGCTGTGGTTATTCAAACATGATACTATGGTTTCCCTTTGGTTTCACCTGCCCTCCAGTTTGGTTTCAGTCTGTTTTTCCAATTCATTCAGTCTCACAAAGCGGGATTTTCGGGCAACGTTTACACCTTGTCAGACAGGCTCGGCAAGGAGTGAAACTGACATTTTCATGTTAAACAATAAAAGAGTTTCAGCTCCTTCCACTGTAAGTAAACAAAATTAGATTAGGCAGGAAATGTAGATGGTTTAGTGACTTTGGTACATTAGATGGAAATGTAAAACGTCCGATGATTTGATCTACATTGGATTATATCTCTGACATCAGATACACCGTAAATAAATACTTAACACCATGTACATGTTTTCCCACATGATTCAGGTGATGAAGGGAGTAGTCATAATGTTGACTTTATTTTGCCTTTTTTTTGCTAAGCAGTGAAAGAAACTCTGAAATATCGTCAGCTATCTGAAGGCTCTACGGTATCAACACATTCAAGTTTGCATGTTTTGTATCAGAATGTGTTGATGGTAATGCAAGATACCGCTCTTTCAGTGGCATGAGTGGTCGGCTCCCAGAGCAGACCATTGTCAGGAGAAGATTGATCCATTGAAACTCATTAACTGGAACAGTCCACAAACCTGTGTGTCTTCAATATCCAAAGGCTGATTAAGGGTTAGGGTTAGGGTATTATTCCAGCTGTTATAACTGGGATTGTTTTAGAATTGACCTGTTGTGGTGGTGATACTCCCAGGGGTTTCCACAGTTGATCAGGGTCTTGTCTTGGGGTGCAGGGTTTGTTGCCTATTTGGGCTGTGTGGATTAGACTTTAGGAGGTTGGGTCAAAGGTGGACTCCACTTGCAAAAGCTACACGTGTGATATTAAAGTAATGCCATTTTTTTTTGTATTGCTTGAAACCTACACAGTGATTATGCAATATATTTATCAAATTAAACTGACTATTCCAACAACCTGCAATGGTTTCATACATTTGCATTGGAAATTTGCATTTAACCTGTTTTTCTCTTTCATCTAATAATATGTCTATGTTCCAGAATGTGAGTAAAGAGGAGATGATGTATTACCAGAACAAAAGGCAATATGTACAAATTTCTCACCCTCTCCACTGTAGATATGTTGTACTTGCTGTGCTCCTGACAGGGCGCTGCTTCTTGAATTTGTAATTCGTTTGCACAGGAATATTGTCCCCAGCTTTGCTTAGAAGCGCAGGTCCTCCCATAAGAATCATTTTCTCTTTCCCTCTTATTACCATCTTATCATCGTGTTACATTACTGTGCAGTTCTCTCTTTTTTTATTTTCGTCTGATCTTTTCAGTATACATAAAAAAAAACTTGGTTCTACTTTAATCTAACAAACCCGCAAGAACGAGAAAAAGCGACTAAAAAACCAAAAACAACAACAGTCTTTTGGGACTTCAGTTTTTTTGTTCTGTGTTTCTTTCTAGTTTAGAACTGTTTCTGAAGTGAAACCTTTCATTTAATTGTTTCTGGACTTGTAAAACTGTTATGCAAATATGCAGTTTTGAATCAAAATATTATTTTTATTGCTTGATTGAAATAATCTTTCCCAGACTTGATAAAGTTGATGGTAAATGAAAAAGAGATCATGATGAGGTCCTGACTGGTAATCTCTTGGCTGTAGGAAACCAATCTGGATCTTGAAAAATGTTCTTTGCCATCATAAGTATCCATCGTCTTGTGCATTACAGCAAGCAGATAGAGTCTTTGACAAACCAAAGAAGACTACTTCTCAATGTGAGCAAAAAATGATATGTAGAGATTTTGGAATATGTTATGATGTTGTTCTGTAATATTTAAATTTTAATACTAGTATGATATTCATGTTGCCCACTATATCTTAAGTATATTTTCATTTTAGATGGTAATAACTGCTTTAAATGAAACGTTCTTAGGGCTGAAACCTCCTTGGATTTTTTCACGGCCAGCAATGCAACATTTTTACATAGAGTGAATAGGGGTACAACACAAGGGTTACTCTTTTGAATGGTGCTGCTTAGTGGGTCTAACGGAAGTCTCAAATATTCCCTTTACATGTAAGAAATAACGCCTCAGGCTTCCAACTTGCTGAAATGGTCGAATCCCAGTTTTCCTTTAATTACCTTGTACTTTGTTTCTTCATAATTATCGTAGTCAGTACAAAACATGATTATACATGAGGCAGCAGGAGCCATCAGACCAAATGGTTGATGTTGAAGGCAGTGGTAATTTCCCTTCTCACTTAAAGAGGGATTATTCTACCCAAGGGAGAAAACTTCTCCAGGGGGTCTTGGTTTAGGCTGATGCTTAAAGTGAGTCACATGCAGCTGGAGCACAGCTCTAGTCTTCTAATCCATAGGCACCTATGTCAATCATTAGAACAGTCCAGTACCCTTCCTTCCACACGCCAATGCCTTTCACTCTCCACAGCTCCTGTTGTCATCCAGTCACTGTACTGTTGTCATCCAGTTATTGATAGTCTGAGGCTTGAGGGATGCAGAGTCCTGTGCTTTTGTGAAATTTTAAGTGCCACAAATCCCAAAGGGATCATTATAATTTTAACAATGAGAATCAGCATGAGACCATGCATTCAGGACAGGAAATGGGTTTTCATGCAGTAGCACAGTAGTCAGCTTTGCTGATTAAATCAAGGAATCTCTTCATGTTAGTAACAGCTTTGCCAGTGTTGTGTCCAGGTAACAAGCTATAAATGCTTTACATACAGGAGACTGTATCATCTGTGTGGATGCAGACATTGAAATATCAGACTGCCATGATACTCATTACCTCAGGGGAAATGTCAGAAACAGAATAAATCTTTCTATGTGACCTTTGCTGACCTCACAAAAGCCTTTGAGCATGTCAGCCAAGGAAAATTGTGGGGAATCCCTCTGAAGTATGGATGCTTCCTCAGATTAGTCATTATTTTTTACTTTATTTCACCATAAGCTGCTACGACATGAAGTCAGGAGTCAAGCAAACCTACGTTATTGCCCAAACAATGGAGTGAAATGTCTGATTGGAGGGTAAAGCGCTTGACCTCTCTTCACTCTGATCTAGAACATGGACCTCCCCGATGTAGTTTGCTGCAGTGCAGTAGTTTCGGGTACTGGTCCTTGAGGAACTCTGTGTCTGCAGGTTTTCATTCCTGTGGAAATCTAAATCCATCCATCCATTTTCTAACCACACCATCCAGTTCAGGGTCGTGGGGGAGCTGGAGCCTATCCCAGCAAGCAACCGGTGCCCGGCAGGATACACCCTGGATCAGACGCCAGTCCATCGCAGGGCCAACAGATACAAACGCAAACACACATACTCACACCAGGGCCAATTTTCCCAGCCCAATTCTCCCGGAAGCTAATTAACCCACTAGCATGTCTTTAGACTGTGGGAGTGAATCGGAGAAAACCCACAGGAGGAACATACAACCTCCACGAGGACAGCAGCCCAGGTCTGGGATTGAACCCAAGACCCCAGTGCTGGAAGGAAGCAGCGCTGACCGCTGTGCTACTGGACCTCCCCGGGCTCTGACTCTGCAGTGCAGTCTGCATTCCAGAAATTCAAATTCACCAAGAGAAGGTTGAAGGTTCCCCTACACCTCATCAAAGTCATCTTTCGCAGACAGACATCATCGATTTAGAGATCCAACATCTCCTGAAATGTGCAGGCATAGCCTTCAGCCACTTCAGGAAACAGGCCCTTGAGGATGGAAAAGCCGGACCCAATTCCAAGCTAATGGTTTGTCTGGTTGATCCCACCCTGTCCTCGGGAGGTGAGATGTTGACATAATGAGAGCACCTCAGGGGTTGTATCTTTAAAGAACTGTCAGTTACAGGTAGAAGACATTACCGGACACAACAAGGACCCAGGCTTCGTGGTCTTCGATCCAGCTGCATCCAGGAGTGAGGAATCACATTTAAAGAAAGGTTTGCAGCATTTTTAGAGATGTGAACTCAAAGTGGTTAATGAGGCAGCTGTGGGCTTCTCATTAGTTTGCTCATTTGTCTGCTTTCCTGAGAGTAATGGACAGTCATTTGTGGTGGAGATGCGGGGCTTGTTAGTATTATTGTGGAACTGAAAAAGGCACAGAGATCATTAGAGTGTTGTAAATAATTCCCTAGGTCAAAATGGAAAATGAATGAAGACCTATCTAATGAGATTCCTTTTACTGATATTGAAATATATTGAATATTTGCAAGATTATGATAAGAGAACAATTAAAACCATTTTTTTTTTCATTAAACATTTATTAATAGTCTTCTTCTACATTTCCTTGGTTCAAAAACATTTTTGTATGTTATGAGGATATTTAAGAGGTTGGTGCATTAATATTTAAGAGTGAACCTGTAGTTGTTCACTAGTTGTTCACTACTGCACCTGAGAGCCCTACTGATGCTCCACTTGATGTTTACTAAAGGAGACACACACACATTATGGGGTGACCTTATTCTCTAACTTGTCCAAGTCTCAAGCAGCCTTAAAATGTTAATACACATTTTTTTGTATTTGTATAACAAATCAGAAATGTTATCTTAGTAAACATTTGTCACACATCTTTATAGATTTATTTATTTTTTCTATCCGGCATTCCCAGTGTAGGTTGCTATTGTTATTAATAGACTGAAATCTTGTTAAATACTAATCCTGTTGTTTTGTCGAGGTGAATATCTATATCTGATTGTTTCATGTCCAGAGGACAACAGAACCTACACTTTTTTAACCTTCAGACTGCACTTTAAGAAGTCCAATAGGAGATGTAATTTGTTATGCCAGAGTCATTTAAGGCAACAAATGTGATGGATAAACATACTCCTCTCATTGTGTGTGCATCGCAAGAACCCAGAATGAATTTACCAAACTAACAAGCAATACAATTTTATTTCACCATACTGAGCTGCGTAATGCAGAATAACAATCTCTGAAACAAAACTGGAGATAAATGTTCAATTATGGATAAATGTGCATTTGTGATTTTTTTCTTTTGCACTTCACAAAGTATTATCTTTCACTTGAATGAAATTGCTTTCAAAAACAGAATCTGTTATATACCTGTGTTGTACTTATATCTAAAACAGATCAAAGACTCACAGCCTTCCCTGTGCTTGAAGGAATTAATAATTAAAGACCGAGAAAGACACAAAGATCCAGGTCAGCACCTTTTCAGGGCACAATATGGGGAATTATTTAATGACACCTCAGATTAATTTATTAGTCATACCAATTTAATGCGGATAATCACTTGGGGTATAATTTATTCACAAATGACATTTAAATACCCATCACAGCCTCTTTCTGGATTTATTTCAAAATATAATATATAAAATATAATAAACGATTAAATCAGACAGGTCATTCAAACACTAGGCGGACATGGTCATATCAAAATCACTACCCAGAATCATTTGATAAAGGATGGACAGCTTAAAGGCTTATCACTACCTGATTTCAGTGCAGTGCACTGTTGATCAGATACTGCCGAATGACAGCGTGCATCAGCTGTCCCAGGTAAGAACTCATTCACTGCTTAGTGCTGATGCTGAGTAAACAAGCTGTCATTCTAGGGATGTTGCAGGGCTTTGAGTTGCTATTTTTTTAGGATATGTACTTAGGCATATAAAAAATGACCACATTCCCCGCCTGTTGTTTTTCGTCCTCTTCTGTTTTATATGATAGATAACCTCATGAACTTCATCCTTTCCAGAGCTGTAGAATGCCCTAATCGTACAATATCGGTGGAAGGTGATTTGTAGTCATCCAGTATCTGATATGTCCATTATTTGATGATTTATTAAAGCAGTTTCATTTGGATGGATTGGGTGCCCTGCAGTGAGCTGGCGTGCTGTCCAGGGTGTACCTTGCCTTGCGCCCGTTGCTTGCTGGGATAGGCTCCCCTGTGACCCTGAATTGGGGGAAACGGTTAGGAAATGAATGGTATGGGCTAGTATCCTGAGGTTGTGAACTAAGAACCATTTTAATTTGAATAAACTCGTGAACTTTCCCTGACCTTAGAAACATGGCAGAGTGTGGTATCACATTCCTATGTGATGAAAAATTCCCACTGTTACTGGGTTTAGGAGTTCTGCTTACTTTGAGCTCAGCTGAGGTTTGAGTTTTTAAGATTCTGTCTTGGCACTGCAGACTGTTAAAGAGTGGGAGCAAAGAGCGAGTGTGAATTTGGAGAGAGAAAGAGAAAGGCAGGCAGCTGGAAACAGCATCCCTGTAAAGAAGGGACAAAGCGCCCAGGTCCAGCACAAGGTGGTGGAGTGGGGAATAATCGGTTCACATCAGATTGTCGTAAATTCATGTGAAAAACAGCCTGGTGCAACTCGAAGGGGTTGTGTTGCCTTGTTGGAACTCTGGATCCCCCCTCCAGAAATACTATAAATAACAAGCCCAACCCCCACCTCCTCTCCAGAAAATAAGGAAGCAAGAGGACTCCTTCCCAAAACCGAGGGAATTACTATGCCCTTACACTGTAATGTGTGAGCAGCCCCTCGCCACAAAGGTGCCAACTTTGTTTTATTTATTATACAGTAACCTTTACCTAAATAGACCTCACTGTCTCCTGTGCTCGCTAATCATTATACAATGCAAACATGACAGCACCCAACATTTAGCTGGGGTGCGTCCTGTACCACATGCTTATCAAGAGCACTTTAGATTAGGGGTCAAGAATTCAGATTCTTTATAATCAGTAATACAGTAAGGGAGCAATAACAATGTTAGTACCCTGCGAGGAACAGAGTCGTTACATGTTCATTCACAAACATTACACTGTTCTCATACACGCTTAACTAATGAATGCTTGAGGAATAATAGCTTGTGCTTTATATAGCTGTAAATTGTCACTTGCATCCCTTAAACTTAAGTGGTGGGGCACTGAACATTCTTAAATTCTTATTCCAGACTGCGAACCCTGACTGTGAGGTCCCAGGATGGGTTTGCTGTCTGTATAACTACAGGAGATGTGGAGCCCTAACTAAATAGAGCCATTAGTCCAACATGCCAATAAATGAAACCTCACCTCTCAACACCCCAATCCAATAAGGAGTCAGCAGACTCAGTAGAACAGGGCTTCTTATGATATTATAGTCCTTTTAGTAATGTGTTGAATCATAAACTCATCTAGCACAGAGAAATGGTAAAGCGGTACGCTGTGAATTATAATTACGGAGATGGAGATAAGCCCTCATCAAGTTAAATAAAGCTGGGGGCACATGGCAGGATAATACTAAAGAATGGAAAAGCGCAATGCTGGCGCCTCATCACGAATGATGGCAATGCATGTTTTTAATAGGCACATGACTGTCCTTTATCGATTAATGACTTTTAAGATGGTGATATTTCTTCCTATGAGTTATAGGGACAGAAGGGTATTCAGCCTGTTTAGCTCATCTGGTTATGAGAGGGGAATTGATCCGAGAACCTGCCCAGCTGTTTGTAGACAGCTCGGCTGGGTAGCTGCTTCAGGACTCCCCCAGCATGTCTCATTGTCAATTCTGAACAACTCCACTGGGTTCACTTTGTAAGTGAGATGTGACTTTGAGGATCTGGGCTTCTGCAATGTGGTCTGTTCACAGTCTTCTCTGTTCAAGGTTAAGTTTTTTTAGCTTCTAAGTATAGGACTTTTGTTGTTTTTTTTGTTCTACAGGAGTGTAACAGGTCGCTCCTCTTTGGCTTTGACTCCAAACGGGAAGCTTTCTAGTTTTGGCATTGTGACAACCAAAACTGTATTTAATATTCTAAATGAAGATGATCAGATTGTACAATTTTAACATTCCTTGTTAGAAATTCTTTACTTTTTAATGATATATTGTATCTGTTTGCTGTTATTTATGATGTTCCCACAGTGTCCATATATGTCATTCTCATTAAAATCCAGTTCTATCTTTGTGATCCCAATATGATATTTATAGTTTGTTTTTGTTAACCTACAGTACCTGCATGCAACAGTCTGCTCTTGCCTACATTAAATCCCATCTGCCAGTCAGTTTCCAAGACTTGACTGTGGTCTAAGTGTCTCTGATTTTCTTTTACAGTGTTTGCTGATCCTCCAGTTTTGGGATCATCTACGAACTTGCCTAGCTTGGTGATTACAGGAATCTACAGTGTTGTTGTAATGCAGGGAAAGCAGTTGTTCTCATACAAAAGTGAAAATGCAGCACAACACTGTACCAAAGCAAACAGTGGGTAACAGGAAAAAAAAAGTCTGATAGAAATATGAGAAAGATGTGAGAAGACAGCAAAAATAGGTTATACATCCACTGCTCTCAACCCTTAATAGGGAAAAAGCACAGAGAAGGCAGCTGGAACTTCTGAACCCAGACTGTCTAGCCTTTTCCACGTGTTAATGAGCCATTCAGCTCTGGCAGGTTGAGGGATTTCTGCCAGGACTTACAAGGGACTTAGTGAACAGGAATCACTGTAGTGAGATGAAGAGAACTGTCCTTAGCCAGTTCCCTTGAGCAGGTGGCAGGCACATCCTGAGCAGATCGTAATACATTTTACAGATTCAGAAGTTATAAGCAGGGATCCTTCCTTATCAGGATATCAGGATATCAAGATATCAGGATGTATATAAATATATTCGGAACGTTTTTCTGGACAAAACTCCTGTGTAACACAAGTCTGCAGGATGCTAAATGAGCAGATGAGTGCTAAAGAGTACCAAGGTTTATACTGTACTGTACAGTACCTGTTGTCCCTTCACTTTAGGGTGACTGAAGAATCCTGCAGTATAAAATAATTGGGAACCACTGCACTGTACAGATGCAGATATATTGGCTCTATTGAAGTATTTATACTGCATATCACATATAAGTATCATTTTTATTTCTTTGAGTGAATTCTACAGTATATACTACATATCTACTTAAACATAACACCAAAATAATTCATGTGTTTGAAATTGTATTTAGTGTCTAATGTCTTGAAATACTGAAATCATGCCTATGATCAATAGGTTTTTTTTTCTGTGTCACCACATGGAAATGCATCCCATTTGCATCCCATTTGTTATGTCCTTTTATTACACAGGCCTTTGTGCACAAATTTGAACCTGCTGATGATAAATCTTGTTTCAAGACATAGTGTCATTTTTGGACATCATGTGTCAGAGATCCTCTTAAGAACTTCAGACTAAGCCTGCTCCTGCCTTATGCTGCTTGAGGCTAAACCCACAGTAAACTTTTGGAGGTGAGATAGTGGAGCCTTGAACCTGTTCTTAAAGTTCTTAAAACTGCATCAGGTGTCCCAAACTGGTAGGATTTCCTGATTCATGAGATATGCAGGAGCACAAATCAGACTAGATGACTATCATGCTGAACTGTGAGAGGGTTCTGCTTTTATTCAGAGATCTGCCTCCAGGTCTTATGGTGGAACATCCCAGCCACAGGCTCTGTGCATTAAATTTAAATTTTAGTGGAATATCAATGTGCAAGAATGCCCTCTGATATTGTGAGTGGTTTGTATCATAGCCCACATATTCGCAGAAAGTTACATCAAGCCAGATGCTTTGCTGTCCCATAAAAGATCAGAATGCAAATCTAAATAAAGGCTCTGATCACTTTGAAGTAACAGTAATGAATATTGAAAGCAAGTGAATCAATGTGAGACTAGCATGATAAACGCCAGTTTTCCCTTCAGAACTGCAGAATCTCTAGTTAGTCAACAATGCTTTAAAATTAATCAGTGTTGCTAGACGTACTGTCCATGTTCCGTTACATTAAATTATAAAGAGCATTACAGCTACGCCATTTGACATTTCCTCCTCTTTCTTGGACTGTCTAGCCATGGGGTTGCTTTCATTTCATTTGGCAGAGATGTTTTTCCCCAGGGTAATCAACACCAGGACCTGCTCGGCATTTGAAAATCACCAGGTTAGAAGTTTTGCACAATAGTAGATGGACGTTTCAGTCCGAGGGGTGCTTATTTCAAGCAAGATCCAGTCTCATGTTCTTGATTGCAGTGACCTTTGGTCCAGATGCTTTTTCAATTTGAATTTTCATCCACATTTCTTTGGTACTGCAGAGGAATTTAATATGTGTACCTGTTGAGCAGGTTGCCACAGCAGAAAATGATTTCATTTGAAATAAGATTCACAGAATTTCATTACAAAAACAGAAGGGACAGATACAAGATAGGCTGCAGCGCTGGGCCAGTCTTATTTTTCCTTTATTCATGGGAGATTTAATTGCTTTGAGATTAGCCCAAGACTGTTCTTCTTATTTGTCACTTGCCATTAACCTGTTGGGTTTCACATGTTGTAAACATCTATCTAAATCCAATTATAATGCAGCACTTTTGTTAAGAAAAACATCCTTTCAATCTGTGTGAAGGAGATACTCATATGTGCAATTTAATTTACAGTTTTACTTTGCTGTTAGCACAGTACTGTTAGCACTGTTACTTTTTTGTTGCGTGTTTTCAGCATTTTAAAATCACTTTTAAACCGTTGGAATGATGCAAACTATGGAGAGATCTTAATGTGGCCTTTTCTGCAGAGCCACCGGCAGTGTAATATATTTGAAAAGACCTCTACACCCTCAGTGAACGTGAGGTCTGCACAGTAGAAAAAAAGGGAAGGTTAACAAAGATGCCTGAACATGGCTATGGAAAAAGGAATTCCAAAGCTTTGTCACTGTGGAATCCACATTTTAGACTGGAGAGGATCTCAAACAATAGTGCATGTCCTACACCTCCTCACTGCCGATTATTACCAATGCTCGGACACTGACAGCTGAAAAGATTCCATTTATGTACTCAGTAGTCATTGATACCAGTGACTTCTTGTTGGTATGCTCTAGCTAGGCAACCCTCAGTAATACGTTTATCGAAAAGATAGATATATATATTAGAAGCAGAATGAAGGTTTGAAGTATTTAGTCATTTCCTGCGTCCACTGAAATCTAGCGATGGGCTTGTCGGCAATCCTACACGTCTCAGGTGGGGCTCCTAACAAGACCTTCACAGGAGCGCCGTAGCCTGAAATCAGGGCTCGTCCTGACCTTTGCAGTAAATGTCACCTACTGTTAAGCCAATCACAACACAGCGACTGCTGGGCTTCATCGATCGAGGATCTCAGGTCTGTGGCATGTCGCTCCAACCCCCAGCGGTGTGATAAATAAGTAAATAAAGTGGGAGACACTTACAGTGCCAGTCATCCTCCCGGGAACCGGCCTTACACAGCCCACCGGCTTGAACCCCCCGCCTTATCCTCCGCCGTTGTCACATTTCTAACTCCTACTTTCCTCTTTTTCACTGTCTCCAGCACACTCCAGCTCGTTGCAAAAGAAAATGAGCAACATCTACGAGTCGGCTGCAAACACGCTAGGACTCTTTAACAGCCCCTGTCTGACCAAAGTTGAGTTGCGGGTGGCATGCAAGGGGATTTCCGACCGAGATGCTCTTTCCAAACCAGACCCCTGCGTGATCCTTAAGATGCAGTCTCACGGCCAGTGGTTCGAGGTAGGTGGACATGCTGGCTTGTTCATTCTCTTGTTTTGTAGCTGCTGCCTGTGACCTGCTGAAGGAAAAGCCTCAGTCCCACTGCGGCACGCAGACCTCTGTGGGTTCTTTGTGCATGAGCAAAATGTTCAGCTGCTTCTCTGGGTGGTTATAATCAGTCTTAGCTCTTAAGACTTGTATCCTGGAAGGGTGATGTGGGAGGAACAGGAGCAACACTGCAGATTATTGATACATTTTGTGAGAGTTCATTAGGTAACTGAAAATTCCCATCGCCATCCCCATTAATAAGCTCTTATTATTAAGGCCCTAAATGCACTTTTAGTTAATAGACCTACACATGAATTCCTGAGGCTCTATGTTCTACTACAGAATCACTGAAATAAAAATGTAGGCTCTTAGCACAATAAGGATATTAGTTTATTAATTAAATAACATGTCATGGTTTTTATTCCAAATGCTAGGCCTCCTGCCTAAACATTAGTAGAATCTGTTATCAACGGAAACAGAATGTTTTCATTCTTTTTCGTGTGGAAGAGCATGACGTTTAGGATGAATATTTCAAATACTGACTGGTATTTAGTTTGTAACTGGTCTCAGACCCATAAGTAGATGATCATTTTTTTTATTTTAGAAACATATCTGTTGGACATTTTTTGGTCGGTCAAGAAAACTTTCTGAAGACACAAAGGCCTTTGTTCTGAAAATCTGTTGATGGTAAATGTTTGTAATCTGCAGTTCATACTAATGAACTGAGATCGTGTGTTGAATACTTGTCCATTGAAAAGAACATTTAAATGCCTTCTCCATTATATTGTTGTACAAGCAAAGGTTAAGCACGAGTCTCTCTGCAGCCTTGTGAAATGTTCATTAATGCATACTTAATGTAACTTTTAACTCTATACTAACATTCTATTAGTCTTTTTATTTATCCTCATATTGTCCAGAAAACATGAACAGCTATTTTATAGCTTCTTTAAGCTCAATGTCAGTTTTTCTACTACATGCATGTAACACATTGCCTTATTTACACAAAAAGTCATCTGTGAGGACTATACTGGAATCTAGATCAGTGATATAAGTTAAAAAGAGCAGCGGTCCTCATACAAGTCTCTGTGGTACTCCTGTAATTACAAGTTTGATATCATCATTCATCACATATCCAGACCAGTTGTCAGTCCAGAGACACATATTATCAATGATTGTCACCTGCAATGTGAGGATACATTTTGTGGGAATAGCTAGCTTGGTTTTTGTTTACATTCATGTTTCATGCATTATAATAGTGACAGGTGGCTGAAATATATTTATCTCCTAGTGGGAAGGCTAAAGGAAAAGAAGGAAAACACAGAATAAACTAACGTAGCCAACCTATTGTTTTGCATGGTACATAAATCACACTGAGTCCTTTTGTGCAAACATGTTCTATTTTAATAACAGCCTTTTGATCTTTAAAGCAGACCTCTATAGAGAGAGTAGAGATTAATACAAAAGGCACAGGAAAGTGTGAGGCAGATGTAGGGATTAAAAAGAAAAGCCAGGTTGTAATTATCTTTAGCACTGAAGTGCTGATTCATTATCAGAAGAATTGGGTTATAAAGCATTACTATTACATTATTATTATCCATTATATATTATCATTATTATTATACAATTATAATTGTTAACGATCCATAGTTTACCAATAGTGATTGCAGAAAAAAAACGTAATATTATAATTTTGGTACTATTGATTATTGTTATTATCATAATAAAACAAATTAAAGAATATAATTCAAATCATTGTACTTCATTATTGAATTTGCTGTCACGGCCAGTATGTGCGAATACAGACCTTCACTGTCATTATCTCCAAACTCTTTCATTTTGGGAAGCCAAGTTTCACTGCTTTCATGAATTCCATAAAATAATGTCCTTTTGTTACAAAGTACTTGTATTTCATGCACTGAGTACCTATACTTCCTGTGAGAAAAGTTCAAAAGTTAGTGCTGTTTACAGAGCTTCCAGTAAATTGTGGGGTTGAAAATGTAACCATCTTGCAGATTCTATAAAGAGCTCAGTCAGCAGTCTGCAAAGCTTTCATTTTTTTAAAACCCGTTATAATTCACATACTTTTATCTTCTACTTTCCTCTCCATTTGTGACTTCTTGATTTACATATTAAAGCATGTAATGAAGCAAAGCACAATTTGGTTGTGGTTTTATATGTTACAGTAAAAGAACAGAAAGCAGAAGGTTTTTTATGTAAAGGGTAATGGTAGTATGGAACCAGCTGCCTGGGAAAGCAGTAGCGATGCTGGGAAAACTGGATGAGATCCTTGGATCAATGAGAAATAAATGGAGAAATAAATTGCCAAATTCTGACCGCATGCTCAGCAGTTTTCTCACATCTTCAAATCTTATTTGGTTATCCCCATTCTTTCATTTCTGATAAACTCACTTTTTGTTAGTTGTTTTGTAATTATGGTACCTCATTTGTTATGTTCGGTTTTAAAACTTTAATGCCAATTGGTTAGACATATAAAATAAATAATTTCAAGAAAATCTAAGATATGAGATATGAGCATTAGAAAATTATACTTTTTATGCATTATAACTAGGCTTTGATTTTTTACATTTTGACTTAGGAAATGTACTGGTAATTCTCTGCTGTAAGTGAAATATGACTTGGAAATGTGGCCCTCCCGATACCTTTCAAAATGATTCAGATGTCTTTGTGACAGGTATTTGACAAGTTCAATGCAGTAATATTTTGCTTAAGGCATGTGGTTTAAGTCATTCAGTCTAGCACAGTTTTGTGAAGTGACAAGTAATGTCTGCAGTTAGTCACAGGTGTAGTTCTGTCATGATGAATTGCTTAATTAATGGTAATTGTATGTGTGCAACAGCTGTGCACTGCAGCAATGCAGAGCCGTGCTAGAGGATTCGATCAGATCGGATCATTCCTCGGTCTTCAATGAGGTATACCTCAATGTTTCTAAGTAAATAATTCTGTGGCCAGAGGAAAAGAAAACAGTCCCTGAAAATGTGCACATGAATACAGAAAAACATCTGCCTTAAACCCCGGAGATATTTGAAGAGTTTCCTGCTGGAGAGAAATGTAATTCCTTTGGGGTGAAAGGTGTAAAAGTGTGTTGTGCACGCATGCATTAATGTGCTGCTTCCAGCTTTGTCGAAAGTATGGTGCTGTACACTGTCTGCTGCTCTTTGGTGACAGACGGAAGTAGTTAAGTACTGTGGGATTTAGAATCTTCCTTATTTCTACTTCACAAGATAGATTTCAAAGGTTTTTCTTCTTTCATTCATGATTCATAGTTCAGAGGGTTTCAGGTGTCATTTGTGTCATATACAGTACATCTGTCTGAAACTTGTATTAACAGTATTAAAAATAGTTTTTACACAAGACATTCAAGTTCAATGTTGCATGAATTTATACTAGAAAATGAAGACCACTGTATTTATTTTAGTCTCATCTAATTAAACATCCTAAACAAATAAATTAAAGGAAAAGGGATGTTTAGCCACATGACTTGGTTTATGTGAAAAAATATTTTTCATTGGACCGTAAACTGTCGTGAAGAAGTTCTGCTTCAGATAACTTGGAAAGGTTTTTTTTCAAATGGTAATACATTCAGTGGAACCTTTGCTTCCAGAAGACAGATTTTCTCAAAAGCAAATTTCGGTGTGAAAAGACAGGCTTCACAGCACGTGTCTAATGAGCTGTCATTTTCATTTGAAATGTGGCACTATCAGAAGACCTGATGTACTGTGCCCTTAACTGTTTTTTTTTTCGGTGTAGACTCTAATAATGACCAGTTCCCATGAAAAAAAAAACTATTGATTGTGCAATCCCAAAGTATTTTATTTTTAATTACATCAGTTAAATTCTATGCTCTTGGGTCACTTAAAATTGATAATGTTGAATCTACAAAAGCATTAGGATAATTGGCTGAGAGGTATCTCTTGTTAGTTGTGTGTTTGGTATTGGGTAATTAGGCAAAGACATTAAAGACATGTAAACATTGTATCCACCTGTTTGGCTTTTACTTCAGTATTTGTGTATATAAAACCAAATATCCTGTTAATGAAAAGCAGCCAATGTTGAAGCTAAAATAGAAAAAAAACTCAGAACCATAGTACAGAAATTGGGCTTATCAAATCAAAACATTTTTTGGTCGGTCAAGAAAACTGGTGAAGGAAAACCCTAAAACAACTCTCAGTGAAATAATGAACAACCCGCAGGAGGGAAAGTATCACAATCCACCTTTCATGGAAGACTGAGATGTTGGTATTACAAAGTCTGCATGGCTAGATGAAAACCTCACCAGAAACAGAAAAGATTAGATTTTGCTTGGAAGTGCAAAGATGAGCAAAGGGAGTTTGGAGCACAGTTTTATGGACAGATTCGAGCATTTCTGCTTGTTGATCTTTATTGATGTAACTAATGATAGCAGCAGAATAAATTCTGAAATCTTCAGAAGTATTTTTTGGATTGTATAGGTGCTCTGTACTTACTGGTCAGTCCTTCACCATGCAGTAAGACAACGACTGTGAATATATGGTCTGTGCCAAAGCATTCTTCAGGAGAAAGAAATGTAACAAAATTTTAGACTGGCCAAGTCACTCTGCAAATGTAAATTCAAATAAACATGCATTTTACATGTTGAAATCAAGATGAAAATGGGACAGCCCACGAATTAGCATTAACATCAAAGTGTCCTGGATAGTAACAGAAAAAGAGTTTAGTGAGATCAATGGGTTGCAAATGCCACATAAAGTTTATACTCTAAACCTGAATGTGTTCCAGTACTTACGATCCATTAACATTACTGTGTTCAGGTGGGCAGCTGCGTCAGCATGCGTAGGCTACAAAGGAACAAGTAATAGGTTTATTCCATGCTGAAAAGAGTAGAAAGAAAACACAATATTTTGGCCGTGGAGCCTTCTTCAGGTGTGAGCCTACTGGTTTTCACTAGGGCAATACCAAAATAATACCAGCAAGTAGCTCACACCTGAAGAAGGCTCCACGGCCGAAACGTTGTGTTGTCTTTCTTCTCTTTTCATTACTGTGTTTATATAAAGAATGCACAGAATATGATATAAAGACAGAATGGATGACAGAATGCATATAAAGAATGCACAGAGTGAGGAAGGCTCCACAGTTGAAATGTTGAGTTTCTTTTCCTCTCTTTTCAGCATGGATTAAACCTTTACTTGTTCTTATATAAAAATGTATGCACATATATTTATTGTTTTCCTGTTTTATGTAAGGCAATTTATTAATTTTTATTAGCAGAGGAGGGGTTTGAAAGCATTTAAAACACTCATTCATCTCAAATTCTCTTTTGCAGCACGGTTCGGTGTGTTTAGTTCCAGTGAATCTAAATGTGCCTTTGATTTGTCTGGAAATTCAATACGTAGACTTGGCTCAGGAGAGAGGTTCTGCTCCTGCATTTGTGTTTCTTAATATCACACATATTTAAGTTATTGAAGTCATATTTGGGGTATTTAAACCCAAAGCATAAGGTTCTTTGTGTTGATTTTGTCACTAAAGTGCCTCCACGTCATTCTGTTGGTTCATTTGAAATTCTCAGCAAAATGTCAAAACAGAAAAATGGTTTTCCCTGTTACGAGAAATGGTGCTCTCTGGGATTATGACTGAACGCCTCTTAGTCTGAACCCCACTAAAAGGATGAAGAATCTCATTCTCATTCCTGCTCCATGGGGACGATAGCTGTGTCCCGATGTGTGACCTGCATGCTCTCTAACAGACTGGTGTGGAAAGTAAGACGTTAGAGCAGTGTTATGTGAAGAAGATGGAAGTGATGTTTGCTGTCATGCCCAGCACCTGAAGAAATTAGTTGGAATAGAAAGAACTATTATTACATTTAACTTATCTGTTTTAGGCATAAACAAGAGGAAGGTAAACATCTGGAGACACGCGGTCCCCATCAAATGTGTTCTTGAAAGACTCGCTCTCTGTTGTCTGCAGTGTGAGAACAATCCTTCATTCTGTATTGAAACGGGAAAACATGCTGCTTTCTGGAGTGAAGTAACATAAAACTGTAGGACATCATCAAAAAAAGAATCTTTGAGTTTTTCCCAAGATTCAACGTACCGTAATTCCATTTTCACCACATACTGGCTATTGCCAGTTCCTGGCACAAACCGAGAACCATTTTACAAGAAGTAGATCCTCTTTAAATCCATAAAGCTGAACTAAGTTTCTAAACAGAGGTATTTCGCCCATATTGGTTTCCAGTTCCCTTACCACGAATTCAGGATTAGAAGGGTCAGTCAGTAAAGAAAATTATATTTTGGGGAGGGGAAAAAGAGGAGATGGTATTTAAATATTTCAAATTCTTTGAAAATTGGAATGATGGCAGAGTATACATTCACAGTTAAGGAAGTCTGTGTTTTTTCTTATTTTCCTGTGAATTGAATTTTTAGCATTTTTAGCAATGCTCTTATACAGTATTTGATCTTGGTGTAAACAAACGTACAGTATGTGTCTCGTGTAATTCGTTAGAACAAAATGTCTGATGGATCAAGACATTCCTTTCTTCTCAGAGACTGGCTTAAAAGTTTCTGAATGTTTTAATAATCAAAACTAAAATAATGTAGAGATTCTCCAGAAAAAACTTTTATACATTTCCGCAATGAAACCTATTGAACTGCTTTTTACCATAATCTTTAAGACCTACAAACCTTTCGAGGATTTGATGTACTGTAACTTAACATAAGCCAATACTTCAATATGACAATAGATGTGGATACAAAGGGGATTTTGTTACTTGTTCATTGTTGTTATAACAACAAAATACCAGTGAATTTGTCTGCACATTCTCTCCAGCAAAGGGAGCTCTGCAGGTTGACATCGGCAATGCTTTAACAATTATTAAATGTATTCCCTGGAAGCTCCGTGTCTTTGTTCCATCTGAGTTCTTGATTTATTTAATTGAACCCCAAATTAAACTAACGATTTACTGATTAGACCTCTTGTACTGCTTTCAGTTCTGAGACTGACGCAACTCGAGAACCTTGTCTTTCGAGAGGTGAAAACAAGTACAAAGGTCTAATTAATCCGATTAGCTCAATTAAGGATTCAATCAAATCCAGATGGATTGAAAACATGATAAAACACAATGAACAGCATGTGCTCTAATGTAGTCATCATCCTGTGGATTTTGCTTTACAACTTTGAGGTCAACTTGAACTCTCCAATCACAGATCCACAATAGAACTGTAGGAGGGTGACAGCAAGACAACAGTCTGGTGCTTGGGTTGTATCATTGGGACACCACTGGTGCTGGAAGTCGAGAGGAATCAAATCTAGGGGCGTACAGTCGTCGACAGTTTAATTTTAGTTTAATTGAAGTAATTCTTTAATTAACCTTATTTTTTTATAATATCGAAAGATGGTGGCAGCCACGCATGACTTGCACACGAGATAGAGCACTTTGGCTGGGGGCTTTTCATTGGGCTGACATGTTTTCACACTCACCGCCAAAGGGCTCAGTGAACCACAGGGGCACTCCCAGACATGAAAGTGCCAGTGCCGCTCAATGTGTTTTAATTAAAGAGGAATTGTTCAGCCGCCATGCCTAACTCTCGGTCATGTCTGAGCTCAACTTCAATGCGCCACCCATCACATCTGCGGAAATCAGATTCGGTGTGGCGAAGTGGTTTTCTTTGATGTTCCATTATTTAAATCACATTGGACGTCTCTGGGGCACCATTGATCTCCAGGTTTGTTTTATCTGATGGCAGCCCAAATCGCAGGAGAATACGATCGCGTATAAGAATATGAACTGATCAATGCTTGGGGTTGTCATTCCCCAAGGTCAAACTGTGATTAGGTCAGTGAGATGTCAAAGCAGTACTGGTTCAGCTGCAAGAGATGGCACCTCCCAGTGACTTCTTCTATTGACCTAACTGGGAAGTGATCAAATGTGAAGATGGCATTTAATTTGAAATGAAATGTAATTGACATTTGGGTTACTGGTATTGACATTCAAGTCTGAGTTGGCGGAAGCAGGTGGCCTCATGGACATCTCCAAAGATGCTGATAAGTTTAAGAAGCAGTGACTACTATGGAAAATGTTGTGATTCCTTATTTAAAGTAGATCTTTGACTGTAGCTGCTTGAGTTTCTTCTTACTTTCCAAACACAGGGCGACCACATGGGTCGCTCTACATTGTGTCCCTGTGTCCTTGTGTCCTTGTGTCCTATGATGGACTGGCTGACTCCCCATCCAGAGTGCAGTCCTGCTGTGTACTCTGCTTCCAGAGTGTGCTCTGGGTTCGTACGATTCCTGGCAGGAATAAGAAGCCTTCTGATAAAAGGTGGGTGTGTGGATGCTATATTCCTGACATCTTTAGCAATTTCATCCTTGGCGAATCATATATGTTTTTTTTCCTTGAAGAGTAGATTGACATAGATGGATTAGCATCTAATCTGCGGTGGCACATTTAAAACGTGCTATAGGATCTTATCTCTGTTCCACAGGGACTTGTTGAATTCCAGCACAGAGAAGTGAACGTAAAGCCTTCAGGGCAAGAAGAAGCCGATTTATTGGAGCTGTTGGTGCGTAAGAGCTGCTCTGCACCTCCCTGAAAACTGCGGCACTTCTGTGGAGGATGAAGTGGGTCCCCTCTTATATGTAAAGCACCTCTGTGTGGGAAGTTCTGTATAAATTAAAAGAATTCTTATTTCAATTAGGATTACTTGTCTCTCTGGAATAAAGAACATCTTATTATTAATTATTCTAACTTTGCTTAATTGCAGAAAGGAATTGAGTCATGAATCTAGAATCTTAAACAGGGCAGAATCCTCAAAAGCAGATGGCTCTCAGGCAGGGGCTCATCTTTAAAGCCTCTTTGAAAAGTGGTCATTTGCCATCTAATGGAACTAAGTGGAACACTGAGAAGAAACTGCTTGTGTCAGCATTTACATTTTTGGGTGTAAAGAACTAGAAACTGATGGAAGCTGTATAATTTTTCGACTGGGGTTTCTGAAGTAGACAAATTGCACCTTTCTCTTTGTGTTGCACAATACATACTGAAAAAAAACACGTTCTGAAAACATGCTGAGCTCAAAAATAAAATCTTGGTATACATATTGTTGAGGCATTGTGGGCGTTACTTGTTTAAATGGCTTTATACTGTAGTAGATGTTTGTTCGTGATCTCTTGTTAAACTTAATTACTGCCTTTATGACAAGCATCTGTGCTCTCAGCTTCACCTATAGACAGGCAGAGATCATGAGACTGCCCTAATTTTAGCACCAAGTACAATGTTTTGGGAGTGTTGAAAGAAAACATAAATTTAAATATTAAGGATAAAGCTTTAGGCTTTGAAGTATATACATTTCCAAGCATATGATGGTTAATCGACCAGGATGACATGGTGAGGGATCATCCTAAGTATTCTTCATGAGCTACAAAAGCCAACATGATGCAGACACGTAAATCTGTTTATAGCTATTGTCGTGGAGTTATACAAATGTAATAGGCTAATGTTCTGCTAGAAAAGTCAAACTGAGGTACCCTGCCCTCACGTTAACTGTACCGCTGTAAGGTTTGATCTTTTATTTAATATCTTTCGTGTGAAAAATATAGGTGAATGCCTAGAAATATGTCTTATTTTACTAGGTGGCTTGTAACTTTGGGTAATATAATGGCATGGACAATAGCTGTTTATTCATGACATGAAAATGAAGCAAAAGAAACAAAGAGGATTTCAGATAAAGCAAGTGCAGAGATAACCAGCATACTGCAGAGAAAGGGTCACAGGGCAGGATATCTTTAAAAAGTCTTTCAGTGAGCAAAGTTATTTTTTCTCATCTTTCATCAGTGTCAGTCTGTCTCAGCGCAGTCTTCTGCTTCGCTCAGTCTATGTGTAGGAGTAAGAAGACGGTGGAAGCTATCTCTATCTGTTACATAATTCTGGTCGAAGATGCGATGGCAATATTGCTTTTAAAGGCAATAAAATTATTTACATGAAATAAATAGAAGTAAAGGGCAGAAAAAGATGCACTCAGCTTAATATCATGATTATACAGTATCATGCACACCACGTTTCGTTTCACATTAGTCTCTATCCATCAAAAACCTGACAATTCATTACTGTTGCATTATTTGCACTGAACCTCAAAGAAACTTAATACAACACATTCACAAACTGGATCCCAGGACAATTACAAAAGAAATGTTGGTCCAGGAGCACAGACATGCATGCTGTACATCAGGGGTAACTGGTCCTGGTGCTCCAGCCCAGTCCTCAGTTACACAATCAAACCCTTCATTGACTTCATAATAAGATTAGTCTGAACTGTTTGTTCCCAGCTCCTAAATATGCTGGAGCTTTAACTGTTGTATTTTGTAAGTGAAATAAAATCCCAAACTTGTGCTTAGAAACAAAGTGCACATATCAAACTGAAGCGACTTCTTGGGTCAAGTAAAGGCTTCAGTTCTCTACTGAGGGTGGGCTGGAATGAAAACCAGCAGGAGTGGGGGTCACCAGCACCAGGACTGGGAACCACTGCCAGAGATAAACAGAATCACATTTCCCATCAGCTGGCTGGATCAGCAGGGGCCCTGTCTTGGGCCGATAGCCTGTTTGTGAGCTGTCCCGAGAGCCATGCGAGCTGTCCGTTGTGAGGAGCTCTTCCTGGGGGCTGAGGGCTGCAGCTGCTGGTCTCTGAGCCCCAGACGCAGCTCCCTGCTCACGCACCTTCATCTTACTCTGCTGGTGACCACAGCTGACCACTGGGCCCTTGTGTGCTTATCTGACTTCCTAAAGATGAGTGTCCAGGAGCCCCCTCACCTTGCGTGTATGTCCTGAACTGCAGTTTTCATCTGGCAAGCCACAGGTCAATCACCTCGTTGCCTGTGTCCCCCCCAGCTTCCTGGATAATGAGGCGATGTAGAGGTTCACTGTGCCAGGCTGGCTGTTGACAGGGTTGTAATTACTCAAGTCCCGCCACTAGAGGGCACTCTGTGGCCTCTGAATTGTAAATAATCACGCTAGAGGGGCGGAGCGGTGTCTCTGTGGCTCAGGATCTGCGCCTGTGGCTGGAAGGCTGCTGGTTCAAATCCCGCAGCCGGCAGAGGAATCCTACTCTGTTGGGCCCCTGAGCAAGGCCCTTAACCCCAACTGCTCCAAGGGCGCCGTACAATGAGAGACCCTGCGCTCTGACCCCCAGCTTCTCTCCCTGTCTGTGTGTCTCATGGAGAGCAAGCTGGGGTATGCAAAAAGCCAAATTCCTAATGCAAGAAATTGTATATGATTAATAAAGTGATCTTATCTTAGAGTGAAATTTTTAACCTACATGCCTTTTGCCCTTTTTACTATCTGGCAATTACAACATTTAACTCAAATCACACAGGGGGCTGTGACTCACAGGACAGGTGTAGCTTCACATTGGCTTTCTTCACCTATGCACCGACCAAACCTTAGTGAAAGAAGTCGCCAATTCTGGGTTTAAAAGTACTTTTTATATAAATATTTTAATGAGGCTAAGTTCTAAATGGTATCTGTGTTCATATAAGGGATCATAACTTGATCGAATGTGATTTCATATTGGAAACCTGTCAGAGCTAAGACATCTTAGTTAGCCTTTTATAGCTAGAACAATCTCAGAACAATATTGTCAGGCCCTGCCATGAATAACGCCATTGATTTTAATGTCATGATTGGCCCCAGGTCTTTTTAATGTGTCAGACGCAGTTCGTATGGTGTGGGCCTGTGTGACTAAAGATATAAGTACATTGATCAAGCCAGAAAACAGTGCTGGCTTTAAATCTGAGCAATTTTCAGTTTGAATGCCTTTTAGAGCTGTATTCCCATATTGTGTAGTAGGGAGAACCACACAGAAGAGACTCACACTGAGGGTGTAATTGGGTGTACAGGGTGGTACTGTATTTTCCACCTGAAATGTTTCCAGGGTCTTTCATGTCTGGTGGCTTGCATCCTGCTGGTGTAACGATGTTTGAGAACTTTGGTCAATGTGAAAGAGAAACACCAGAACATCAGAACAGACATGCGTGGTATATAGAAATGGCCTTCCTGATCTGTACTCAGAATGTTTTGGATGTTTTCTCAGCTACCTATTTATCAAACTATAGACCTTTGCCGTGAATGCTGCAAAACCCAAACTTGTGTATTTAAAAAAAAAATCTGTCACTTTTTGACCCTGAACCAAAAGAGTTATTAATGACATAAAATGACATAAATGACATAAAACTCACGTTTAAAATATGTGTAGATAATGTGAAATACTATAGTGCACTGTATAGGTACTGTTCAATACTGAAGAAGAAGGGTGTTGTGGGAGAATCAGTATTTATGACACTTATTTGAACACTTTTGCTCTGTAGATGCTCTGTAACCCAGCCCAATGTTTTGCATGCTTTGTGCTGAAGAGCTTTGCACTTTCAAGCATTGCCTTCATTGTTTATCAAGGGATTCCCATTCCTGTTCTTCAAAAGTACGGCTCTTAGAAATTAGCAGCATTTGCATAATTACATTTCAGTTAGCTTTAATGCCTGAGATGCCTTAAAGACATTTAATGAAATGAAGAAAAAAATCATCTGAATGGAAGTCCTTCTGAATGTTAATAAAATCCCATGGGCTGTCTTTTTATCAAATATTATTTCAGTAAAGACTCAAGAACTCAACAACATATAAGCTATAGAAGCCTTAAAAAGGCATTTCTACGTGCTATGAATGAGACTGATTCTGGGAATCTTACCCCTCATGATTTCCCACTCATGCATAGCCACTAAGTTTAAGTTTAGATTTAATTTAAATCTAATTTATTTTCTACAGTGCTTAATGCTGTTTAGGAAGAATTAATGTAACACAAAGGACTGTTGAGTGCTTGGTTGAGTAACTTCTTTACAGGGGCGATAATTCACATTGTTCATTATAATTTACTTGACAATTCTTCTGTCTATTACCTGTGATTTTCTTTTTTTTGTCACAATGTAACTTCCTGGAACGGGGAAATGTTCATTTTTATCACACTGGCAAATGTTGTTCGAATGTTCTGCTCAATTGAGGAGGACCGGTGGAGTGGCAGATCTGTAGCTGTTTGTTATTTACACATGATGACTTTGTTAGAGCTCTGCAGTGGCTATTTCAAGAAACAATTGCTGTGAGTTGAGAACTATGCTTCTTTATCATTTCCAATCTAATGTTACGCATTTGTAATTTAATGCCAAAGGAGTTTTACAATTAACTTCACTTTTTTCCCTCTGTTTTGCTTTGCATGCCTGTATTTTCAGATATTACTAAATGTGGATTGATGCGTACAGTGCATTAAAAAAATGTATAGGAATTTTGGATACTAATTACTTTTTTAGCATGCATTTGATTATTTGATCATTCATACCATGATGAGCTGGAAAGATTTTTAAGTGTTACCTGTTAAAGTCACCTTATTTGTGAGAGAGTTGATCAGGCTACAGGTGATGAGGTTATTAAATGCTTTGAATTTCCAGCCTGGTCAAACTCAACTCACTGCCAGAAGCACACTGAAGCTCTGCAGGTGTGAGCCTGGTCAGTACCTAGATGGGAGACCTCCTGGGAAAAAGAAAGGTTGCAGCTGGAAGAGGTGTTAGTGGACCCAGCAGGGGGCGCTCACCCTGCAGTCTGTGTGGGTCTTAGTATAGTGACGGGGACACTTTACTGTAAACAGGTGCCGTCCTTCGGATGAGATGTAAAACAGGTCCAGACTCTCTGTGGTCATTAAAAATCCCAGGGCATTTCTCGAAAAGCGTAGAGTTGTTACCTCGGTGTCCTGGCCAAATTTCCCCCTGGCCTTTACCCATCATGGCCTCCTAATAATCCCCATCTCTGAACTGGCTTCATCACTCTGCTCTCCTCCCCACTGAGAGCTGGAGTGTCCAGAATAGCGCTGTATAAGTGTAAGGAATGACTATTATTAGTCTGTACAGAAGAACACTTGTAGTGATTGGTGTCAATCTGGTGCACAGCACTTCATTGAGAAAGGCCTGGGACCTTTGTTGCCCTCCCTTCAGACTTATCCTGATTTGACAACCTTTAAGCACGACTGGTCTGCACAGCCGCGTGCTGCTCACACAGCAGCAGCTTTCCTGTGAGATGAGAACGTAATGTTTGAACTGTAGATGCTCCACTCGGCAGACTGGACCTCTGTGGATCGTCTGTGGGCTGACGTGAGATGATATCAAGGGCTCAGAGACCAGAGAACAGACACATTTGTCCAGGCTTTGGGAGAGGAGTCCCCACAAGGCAGCATCTTGGTGCGAAGTATACATCGCAGACACGTTGTACAGCTTTTGAAGATGGACACCCACACTTATTTCCCCTGACCTGCACAGCAGAGCTCCTGTCAATCAGTATAATGCACATACCTGTTACTTCTGTTCAATCAATATCCAGTGCTCCTGATACAAAATGCTTTTGCCAGTTTTTGTAATACTTGTATGAGTCTATTGCAGTTACAGTATGAGTGATATGCTTTTTTGATTCTCATTTTGTATACAGTACACATACACGCCAGACTTATTAATTGACATTGACAGTATATCAGCGAAATACACTAAACATTATAATATAACCGTTTGTTTAGCATCGTTTCATTAATGTTTTTTTTATAAAACTCATTTGGTGCTGGAAGGAAAGCAGGGATTGTCCATTGCTTAAATTCAATTGAGAATTTTGCAGGGCTGTACAAATGGGAAACCATTTTTTTATCTTTGCAATTTATTATACCTTTTGTACTTACATGAGGGGTGGAAAATTGTGTGGAAAAATTCAGCATTGCAAGTGCGAAAGGAAAATAATGTGATCTTACAGGACTCGTTTGCTCTAATAAATTGATTAAACAGAACAAAGGATCTGCTGGAGGGACGAAGACACTTGGTTTTTCTGATGATTACATTCTCTGAACCAGCAGCTATCACTAAGCCTGTATTTTGTATCTAGAACTTCAAGTGCGCTCTGTAGCTCATTAGAGCGAAGACTGTCTTCTGGAAATCCACCCCAGTGCAGTTTCAGCTTCTGCTCATTATCTCATCAAGTTTTAGAATTCCAGGCTTCCACCCAGTCAAACTCCTATTACATTTACTAATAACCATGAAAATGTGCCTGAAAATCCACTTGAGTCTTTAATTGCGAACACGGTCGTATTCCAGGAAAGATATTCCATAGATATAACAATACAGAAATACTGCTATGGATGTAAAATAGAAAAATTGAACTGGACTCTTTGATCAGCAGATGGTTTTCTTGTGTGTGTGTGTGTGTGTGTGTGTGTGTGTGTGTGTGTGTGTGTGTGTGAAAAAGTTAAAATGCCCATTGAGCTCTTATTCTTGGTTAAGAACACAAGAATATTATCTGGTTGTTTGGCTTATCAATGTAACGATTGCTTTGTCCACGAGGTAGAGGAAGGACCCTGTGCGTTCTTCTGAGAGTTTCAGGAGATCGGAAAAAAGGGGGAAAGGGAGAGGAGATTGATGGCTACTTATCCAAATCGCTGGGCTGAAGTCGGAGTGGAGGGACGAAGGTAGAATATTCCAAGACCAGAGTTTCAATCCGAAAGAGGATGTCTCAATAGAAAACAGCGAGGTAGGAGCTCCAAGGATAGAGGCAAATACTGAGTGAAGACCCGAGGGTAATGAGGGTTTAAATTTCCTGAGAAGTGGAGGGTTTGGTTATCAGTGCGGTGTTGTGATTGGATAATTGATCAGTGCGCTGGCGCTTGCTGGAATTACCCATAGCTGTCGTCAGTTTAGCGAGAGGTCGTTTATGGGATGGATGGAGTTATGTGCTGAGTAAAAGTACTTTTTTTGGTTAGCACATGAGGAACAATACTTGTGGACATACTGGAGGCTTTTTGGTACCTTAGAATATACCCCAGCAAGTAAGTCTTTTCAGCAGTTTAATCTTGACTAAATAAGGATGTGTATCAATATTTCATCATCAGATGGGCAGAGATAAGGTCTTTACCAAGTAGTGTTACACAGATAATAGAAGATATCCTTGTGTTGTTTCTAACGTGCATTAAAAATCTGACACAAGGATCATGCATTGCATTGAATTTGTTCTGTGCTCTACGAGTTAAAATGTATAAAAATGTATTCGCAGAACACTAGTGTGATTGCATCATGGTCAACCACAACACACTGACTTTGCAAGCAGAAGCAGAACCACCGGCTGGTCAGAGTTTCAGCTTAGAAGGTTCTGGAAGATCCCAGAGGTGCAGATTCCAGATTCAGCTGTCTGGTGTGTGTCACAGGCTAATAGCTGTTCATATGAAGGCGTGTCCACTGTTGAATTTGCCTTGGTGCCTGTGATGAGGTGTGAGGCAAAGCATCAGAGTTAAGTGCAGTATCAGGATACTGGCAGATCAAAGGAGTTTCAGTGTTGTTGGGTTTGTGGTGTGGATTTTGAACCATTGTGAAGGGAGGCTGATGCATTAAGGGCCCTAGTTTGCATAGCTGTTGAAGGAGTACAGTATGTTGTGAATTGATATTTAAGAGTTTTCCTTTTTAGAAAATGATTGATTATTTAGCTTTGCTTTGCTTTGGTAAGCAGGCTGAAGCACTTACAAAGTACAGTGCATACAACTATTAAAAGGATCTAATGGCTGTACCTAATTCTTGGCCTCCCTATCTGTATTGTAATTTTTTTTATCATTAAAGTGCTTGCTTGCAGAAGAGACATCAATTATATATATTTTTTTAAAGTGTAAGGATCAGCAAAATATCAGAAAAGCAAACTAAACAAACTGTAAACCACTAGAGGGAACAGCCATGGACAGTAAATAACGAGTTTAAAAATCGGGTGACGTCAGATTTGAACTCTTGACTGATCCAGCTATGTCTTTAGGACTATTTCCATGTTAGCATTTGCACTGTTCGTTTAGAAAACCATTAGCAAATGCAATACAATATAAGACCATCAGAACATTTGCAAATGAGAGGAGGCCTTGTGGCCTTAGCTCGTTTTGCTTTTAGGTCTGTAGATCTCCTCCTGTTGTTTTCTGATACAAGAAATTGGATTCTACAAAATGGGAGGTTAGTTTTTTCCAGACTCACAACTTCACACATGTAAAGAAGGGCTTCCTGTTTTCCATTTTAAGTGTAATTCCCCATTTATCCCCCAGTATGAAATAAATCAATCTTTTATTCTAATTTGGAGAGTATTCAAAATCAACAAAATGCATTAACAAAGTCAACACGTTGGACCTGTTCAGAATCCACAGGGACGCTACAGAGCAGCGCACTTAGAAACGAGAACAGGTGGGGTTGTGGGAGTCTGAAACAAGGTTCCCAGTTACAGGGGAGTGTGGAACAAGCTTCCCAGTAACAGGGGAGTGTGGAACAAGCTTCCCAGTTACAGGGGAGTGCGGAACAGGCTTCTTTCAGGAGATGCCTGGATGAGATTCTTTGATCGCTTAGTAACCAAACAAATTAGATCCAACTGGTCTCCTCTCATTCATAACCTTTCTTTATATTCTTATCTTGAGACAGTCATTCTTAGCCGTGGTGCCTCTCAATTCATTCACTGTGCAGAAACAGAACACATCCCCCTTTAAGCAACAGTGTTCAAAATCCAAGAATTATAAAAAACTGAAAGTTGAAAGTAACAATTCTCTTTAGACTCCTTACATTAGGAGCTAGAACACATAGAGCAGGTCTTTTGTCTTGCTAACTGTTAGGTTAACCAGAGGCTGTCCATGTACACATACACTCATTCACTTGCGATATATTTTTTGTGACACTAACTGTAAAAAATAAATAAAACATATGATTTCTACACAAATATTGAAGTGTTATCTTTGCTTGCTGTGAAGTATATCTGGGTGCTGACATTTAAATATATCAATGACTTGATTTAATATATACAAGACATTTGTTGTGTAAAAGAATTTCATTAACATTTTATGAGCCATGGGAATACTGTGTCAACACCATCTACAGTAAATACAGACACTTTGGAATAAAGGCTGTTGGTTCTGCAGATGTGTTGTTTTTTAACAGATTTTCCCATGCCAATGTCTTAAATAAATATACTGTAACTTTTAAAAAGGAAATATACAATGATAACGGAAGGCTGCAACAGTTTTTGGATCAAAAAGGGTCAAATTCAGAAAAGCATTCAAGCCTCCAGAAATGGATTGCGGTGTTAATCCCGATACTGAAGCTGTGTACGCACTCAGACTCTGTATTGAGGGTCTGTATTGCCGGTAGTGTTTGAGAAACGATGAGATGATGAGATTCTTGGACTTGAAAGCTATGAGATCTGACATCAGTTTTCTTCTACATTGATGCCTTTCATTCTCAGGTACTCTTAATTTCTTCTTTTACACACAGATGACTGATTTGTATTGTGATGATGATGATGATGATGATGATGATGACAGGCATCCTCATCATGAGTTGTACATGGTCAAACGTCTAAGAGTTCAATTTAGCAAAACAGACACAAAGCACAAGGAAGGAGAAAATGTTCTGTATCTGTTTTTATAATGTAACGTTTTCAAATCAATTCACAATGGAAGCTGCAGACAGACACAGCTGACAGTTTCTGGGGCTGTGAAGTGACCCTCTCCTGCACCTTGCTGTGTGGCTGGTTTCTCAGAGGACCTCTGACAGAACAGCTCTGAGTGGATTTACACCATCATTTTCCTTCCTGGGATCCGTCACTACTGGATTACATTAGAGAAAACTGCACCTTGGGGAATTCCTGCGATAGCACCCAATACCAGACTTTACTGAGCTTATTTTAGAATTTCAGCATAAATACAATTGTTAGATTCAACTAAATGATTAACTAAAACTTAAATGATAAACTCTTAATATTGATGTATTCCACCAGTTGTAGAGACATCCATTTGCCTCTTCCAGAGGTAATAAATATTCAGCCACCTGTGGATTCATTTTTGGAGCCGTGTCTTGGTGAGGGCAGCAGTGAATATTATCATTCATATACAGTATCCAGCAATTCATACATATCTGTTCACAAGGAATACCTTTCAGGTTCTTTTGTGTGGGCGTATAGTTGCTACAAATGGCAATTGTGAATATTGATTTTAGAACTGGTCATTTTTAACAAGGTTCCTACATAGAGACAGAAACTATAATAGTTTCACCACATCAGGAAACCCTCTTGAGCATCTCTCATTATGCTCTGAAAGAACCAAAGACAGAAAACAAAGCCTGCTTTTCACTAGTCATTGATCTTCTTGAAATGATGGGCCCCATAGGGTTTACCACAGTTAACCACAATATTGAATTCTGAAAAGAAATATTGAATTCGTTTTCTGCATTTTGTTACAGGTATGGGAACTCATGATTTAAAAATGCGTTCGCAGCAAAGCTCTGTCTAGGAGTAGTGTGTGAAGGATGAGCTATAGGTGTTTGTCATTTTCTCTTGTTTTTACAAAGCAGTACAGTATATGGCAGTGCACATAGACTACCGTGTTACAGAGAAACATACAGTGAAACAGGAGCCTCACTCCTGTGTTGTTTCTCATTAGTCTCAAACATTGTCCAAGCCAGAGCATTGTCCTTCTAACTAAATTCTTCCTGCAATCCAATGCACAGCAGTCCTGCTTTGTAGGTAGAAATCTGGAAAAGCAGCCCCCTAAAGTAACTACCACAATCACAGGCATATCACTATGGAGAAAATACTTTGTAGCAAGCAGCTTTTAACGAACATGCTGTGCTACAAATGCGCTGAGGAGAAGTGCTGTTCATTTTCATTTGGACTTTTCCTTCAGGCATTCCTGTACTGTGTGATCCTAATCCAAATTGCTGTACAGTCTCCTGTTTTGTCAGGCATTGACTTGCAACATATATTTGAAGCTGAAGATTGGTCTCTTATGCCAGAAACTTAATTATCATTCTTGATTACCATGCACCATGTAATTACAAGTGTAGAATCTGCTGTTCTCAGTGTCTAATTTTCTTGTAAGCACTGTTCCCTCTAAGAAGCAGAATTACGTTATTACAGCTTGTTAATGCAAATTCAGGCAGTGAGGTTCTGCAACTCGAAGTTTGCTTTGAAATGTAAAAATAAGAAGCCTTAGAAGTGACGATAAAACAAACACAAAATGGTGTTCGGAACCAGTGTGAACATTTCAGTAGAGATCGACAGAGAAGTAAGTAATGACTGAGTAGGAAAAAAAGATGTATTTGTCTTTCGTGTCTCTTGAGCCATACAGGTCTCTGCCTAACCACCAAAGCCCCTAAAACACCCACCTGTGGGTTTCCTCTTCTAACTTGTGCAACAGCTACAGCAAAACAGATGATGTCTGGTTCCTCTATTGCAAAGACCACACCACACGTCACTAGAATCCCAGAGACAAGAGTCCATCAGGAACTCTTCGGAAACAGATGTATTCCCCACCAGCATACATATGACTTAATTCCTATGGCCATGAAGAGTTATTTGTGTGCAGAAACATTTTATTTTCTTCTTATATTTAAGTAATCAAAAGCATCATCCTATATCTCCCTAATTGCTCTTGACTGTGTGGAAAACCTTTAATTTGTGTGCCGGCTATCTAGCTAAACAGGCTTGACCGGAACATGTGACACGTGTCCAGCCTGGAATTATTCATTGTCCGTTTTCCGTTCATTTGAAACTTCCGTTCCGTTGCTCCCTTCGATGCAGGCTGCTGGGATTCCGCGTGAAAACAAAGTAAAGAACAGGAACTGCAGTTTTCCCAGACTTCACAACCTGCCACTTCTGTTTTTCTTTTGAGTAGGTGGAATATACCTCTTCGCTGAAGTCTCTCATTACTCTAAATTTTGAATTTTCATTTTCAACCTGAGACGTTTTTGCAAGTCCCACATTGGAGTTTTCTGAAGGCCAAATTAATTTAGAATGGCTGACGAACCACATGACTGTTGCCATGGGAATCACTTGCTCTGAGCACCGTTAAACCTCTGGCCATCCTTTCCATTTCTTTCCTGGACATTGTTGGTGTAATACACTAAAACTGCCCTAAAACTTAAAGAAATGTTAAAATTATTTTAGCGAATATGACTTGATTCAACAGCATAAAAAGGCCCAGATCAACACAGGAATGTAATTAAAAAAGAAAAAAAAGATGAATCAATATTGGACATTAATATTTAAATTATGCAATAGAAATTGTTTTGGAAATACATCCCTGAGTACAGTAACTCTAGTGTTTCATGATCAGAGGCTTGATGTGATTGAAATACACAGCTTCTTCAAAACAATTTATCCCAGAATACGAGTAGGGTTGTCTTCTTAAATATTTTTTTCAAAGGAATTAGGTAAAATTCTTAACAAACGTGAATAAGTGAAGGTTTTAAATGTGGACTTTCCAAAATACAAGAACAACAGAGGAAAAGATTTGGCAAAATGAAGATGTCAATTCAAATTCCTAGCACCAAGTAGAGAACGGTTGACACCGCTGGTGGAAGGAGTAATTACTGACCAGAAATCCATATCGGTATAGGTCAGGTTATATAAGATGTCTCTGAATATTTGATACCTGCATTAGTTTATAGATTTATATATGACTTCTTACAGGGACACCGAAAGATTATAGCTGAATATCAGCCTATGGGTGTGTAAATTATCGTTGATTCCTCTGCAGTCTTAAAAGCTAATGCATTTCGCTGGGTAGTGCACAAAATGCATTAATGCACATCTTTTGTTTATTCAAAATTAGATCTTTATGTTGGCAGCCATACTTAATGCATATTACTTTAAATAAACATGACAAAAATAGAAATGCAAATTTGACTGCTTTGTAATCTTTCATTCAGTTTTACCAAAGGGGTGATCACACTAAATGTTTTGTATGTTTTTATCGCTTTTATGAGTTTTTTCAGAAAAAAGTCTCTGTCACAGCAAGCTAACAAGTAAAAAAGAACAAACTTTAACAGGTTAAGGATTTTGTCAAAACAAAAACGCCTCAAACACTGCCCGGTGATATTCTGGATAACACTGAAAAGATTATTCAAATTCAATCTGTTCAGCCTTGAGCACATGGGAGTAGGGGGAGATTTAACTCTGGCATTCAGAAGTGTTATGGGGCAACGAGAGTACGGTTTAAGACTCCATACTCCTACTCCAGGGTTGTAGGGTCAAGTCCCCTCTGTGGACAAATTGATAAATGAATGTATATATATAAATCAGTATCCTGCACTGACAGGCTAAAAGAACGAACCCGTTCTAGACCTTAACATAGAAGACTGCGAGGGGACTTTATTCGTCCGGAATGGCCCTGACGGTCCAGTGGGCTTCAGAATCAGCAGTGAAACGTGAACCCGAGGATACAGGTGTAAAGGAAGGAAAAGTACATTTAGAACGGGAAACAGGAGGCCATCATTCTTACAAAGGGCTGCAGGAGTGAGGACCGCAGCCATGTTTCTGAAACGGAGACCCTGGTTTCCTTGAACAAGCGGCCGGACGAGATCCTGGGTCCAATTAACCGGTAACTACTACAGGGGCAAGACAGGTCAGAAGGCCCTCTCTCTCGTTTGAGACCTTCGCATGTCCTTGAGAAGGTGATTTTAGCCCTGTTGCTCCAGTATATCCTGTTTATTTCTATGTACATTCATTGATCAGTGAGTATCAGTGTCACTAGGGGGCAGCCCTGGGTTGGGTTAGCGTGTGACTTAGCGGGCAGTCTTGCCCTTTCAGCTGAATGCTATAGAAACCAGGACAAACTCAAGCGCAGTCTGCATTCACACCTGTTGACAGAATCAGCTTTAAATGAGAACCGGAGAGGCACAAGTGAAAATGGAGAGGAGTCTGTGTTTAGAGTTGATAAGGACACTAGGGGGAAGGACAAGGAGATGCGGCACATTTAGGAGTTCACTAGGAATGACAACACCAAGGTGAAAGCGCCATGAAGGGATTATGGAGTGAAACTGTGGCTGAACCCGCTTGGCTGAGGGCTGGCCTCCCGGTCAGAGGACAAGGAGGCCAGGACCCCCCTGCAGGGTGACCGGGGGGCAGCAGCAGAAGTGGAGGTGGGGTGGAGATGAGATGCAAGAGACGTGCAACAGAGAGAGACAGGGATCTCGTAGATATTTATAGCATCTGGGAGAGGAATGGATGTCAGGAGTGATTGTTCATTACTGACGGCTGAATCTGATTGAGCTTGGTTGTTGTCACCCCTCGTTATAAACTCCATTAGAAATGAGGCACTTCTTTACAATGAGAGCAGAAGCTCACAGGCGCAATCTACCCTTGCCACACTGGCTCTCTACTATCAAAGCAAATGATATTCAGAGATCAGTTATGCTCTCATGTTTTATTGCAGTGAGGCAAAAGGCTGAAGAATCTGAAAAATGTCACAGTGGGACTGACCTTCATGCACAAAAGGTTGAAGAGACCCCTCATGGAAATCAAAAATGGAATTATGTGGCTGCTCTCACCCATAATCAGCTTAGCGATTTCATTGTTCATGAAAGTTTTAGTATTTTTACATATGCATTGTACTATTTTGCACATGAGCTGAAAGATCCATTGTTTCTATTATATATTAAGTGATGGCTGGCACAATTAAGACTGATCATATAACGAAAGAGATATCTGCCCTGATTTCCTAAAACAGGCTCTTTGGGTTTGATTCTCAGAACGGAGGTTTTCTAAAAAAAATTAATCTTACAATTTTTATAGGCTATATCTGTAAAAATATTTTTAAAAATGACTATGACTCAGGAAAAGCTCTTTTAGAGAGCCGAGACAGTGAGATGAATAGCTTTCTATAAAGAAATTTGCCTTGCCTAGATTGAAGATAGCAGGCTACAGCTTTTCTAAGAGATCCTGAAGTCTTAAGTTTACACTGTACCTTGAAATTTGGTTTAATCTCTCATCACTGTTTACAATACTTAAGGATGCTGGTGTAACTTTTCTGAAGCTTACTACACTTGTTACTAAAATGGATTTCGTGATAAATGATATTGTGAATAAAATGTTTCACAAATAAAATTACACAAAATTCCTAAATGAAATTAATAATTGTTTGAGTGGCAGCATTTTGGTCCTCCTCTTTAAATATTCATCTCCATGTATACTGTGCTGTACGCATTAAAGTCCATTCTCTGAGCCAAGCACGATTCACAGCTTTCTTTCTCAAGCAATGGACAGAGAGGTGGCCTTTTCAACCTTTTATTGAAGAAAGTTGTCCACATCTCAGCATTGTCAAGGGCTGAAGCATTAATTAGTCCAGCGATGCCCTGTGCTTACTTTGATTTGGTAATTAAGGCAAGCAGGCTTTTGAAATACCTTAAACGAATATAATCACACTATTAGGGGGATAGAAGAGACACTTCCATCTTTATTTAAAAAGCGGTGATGAAAATGAACAATCATTAACTGCTTCAATTACTCTGTCTTACATTGGCTGTGGGGTAATTAAATAAGCAGTGCACATTTGACCTGCAAAACCGCATTTTTAAACACTCAAACCATATATACACACTTTTTTTAAAGTCAGCCAGTACTGTACATGTTAAATGGCCCATTTAGTTCTGCAACTAATAGTCCAACTAAAGCCAAAAGGTACTGTCTAAATAACAAGTCAATAATGAAATAGAATGAATTGTAAAAATAATAAAGGCAAGAAAGCTGGATGATTGCTACCAAACAGCCGCTTTATGGAGTGGGAAATATTCACCTACCAGTTCAATACCAGGGAGATGAAAACTAGGTTCATTTTCAGAGACTTTTCGTATTGTGTGAACTCCTGGTTTCATGCTGCGGTTCTGCCTTTTGCACATGCAGTGCTGGAATTCAGTGAGACATTTACTTAAGTTAACAGGGCATTTACCAGGTGATCTAAGACATTCCAGTCTGTACAAATGAGCTCAGAGGACTATGTGGCACAGTTGTGCACTGTCACCAGCTGCATTCTGCTACAAATAACAGCTGACAACCAGTGAAAGTTTGACCTTAATAAGAAGTTGCCTTTTCATTTTTCTGTCATTAGGTGGGCTGTGTTACCACAGCGAAACTGGAGAACACCAAGCCTTGTGTTGCTCAGTTTTCCATTAGGAAAAGACTGCAATTACATTTTTGTGACTAAAATAAATAATCATTGGCATTGATTTGATTTGAGAAAATGACACGAACACTTAAGTATAATTTAACATTTATAAGCTATTTGGTGAAAAGGACAAGGGAGATAATTTAGATGCAGAGAGATAATATATTGAAGAAATTAGGAAGGATTCTTAGTTTATAATCATTTTTAAAGAGTGCAAATTAAATAAATATATCATTACCGTTTCAGTAAGATTAAGCATAAAAATGTCTAATTCGTAATCAAGCAACAGATGATGGGTTTCAACTGTCTGGATGTCCTGTAATTGTGATTTATAGACCTCTTTATAGACCTAGAGAACTAGAATTGTTTGTTCTCAAGGGAAGCTCAACATTGTCTGAGCCATTTGCCCAGAATTGCTGGGTAAGCTTTATAATGACCCATTTCGATAGTTCACATTAAAGAAATTTGCCCACAAACGCATTCGGTTCCCTCGTGAGTAGATTATGTTAAAATGCCAGACTTTATGAGGATGGAACAGTCTCTAGGAGTCCCTTAATCAGTTTTAAATTGCTGCAAATATGGTTAAAATACGCTGAGTACGAGTAAGTGCTGGCTGTACTCGGGTATATATATGACAGGAAATATTTTTCCTGTCACATCTGTAACATTAATTTGGAAAATGATGTTGTTTACTGTATGAAGAAAATTGAAGTCAACTTTCAGTTTGAAGTATTATTATTACTATTATTATGGTCTTTCATTTTCCACCAATTGCTCTGGAATTTCTTCAGTGGGAACCATGAGGGAAACTGGTATTTTTTAACATGTGTTTTAATGACAGCCTCTGTCATATCCAATGGAAGAAGTCCTCCTTTGCCTTAATTACTGCCTTGCAGCTCCTAAGCGTGTGATTTACCACTTTCTATTAAGCTTCCCCTGACAATCTGTCCTGGGCTTCCTGCAGAGATGCACACAGCTGGTCGACAGGATTTTGAAGACAGCCTTTGACTCTTTTTTTGAATGCATAACAGAGTGTGGAGATGGTGAGGTGTCTGGTATTCCTGTCATGCCTGTCGTCAGACATGCTGAATTCTCCCCTGCACGTGAGCTGGGCTTGTGTTTCTCTTTGTTTCTCTCGGAGAATACGTAGCGGTGTTGGTTTGCGTTCGCAGTTCTTGCAGGTATCTTTCATGTGACTTTAGTTCGCAGGTATTCTGCTCAATAAAATATTCGCAGCTGGTGGCAGCCCATGCTTCTTCTGCGGTATAGAGTAGGATTACGTGGTTTTTACTCTTGATACCCTGTTCAGGCTAAACAATCGAATCCCATTTTAATATATGTCAATAGATATTCATAGTATGCACAATAGTAATGGGTGTTGAATCCAAAAGATAAATGCACTCCTTATTTCTGATTTTTTCACAGGATGAGAACTAATATCCATTACAAACCTAAACCGTTCCGAAAAAAACAAGATCTCTATAATCACTTATTACTTCTTGGAATCTGTTATCTCTAAATGTTTTGCTCTACATTTACTACACATGGCTGCAGCCATATCACCCTGCAACTCACAGCTGGCAGCCCACTAAAGCTCAGCAGGTATGAGCTACCTGGAGGGGAGACTCCTGGGAGAAGCTCAGGTTGCTGCTGGAAGAGGTGTTAGTGGGGCCAGCAGGGGGCGCTCACCCTGCAGTCTGTGTGGGTCCTAATGCCCCAGAATAGTGACGGGGACACTATACCGTAAAAAAGCGCCGTCCTTTATATGAGACGTAAAACCGAGGTCATGACTCTCTGTGGTCATTAAAAATCCCATGGCGTTTCTTGAAAAGTGTAGGGGTGTAACATTGTCAAATGTCCCCCCTGGCCCTTACCAATCATGGCCTCCTTATAATCCCCATCTATGAATTGGCTTCATTACTCTGCTCTCCTCCCCACTGAGAGCTGGTGTGTGGTGAGCGTTCTGGCGCACTATGGCTGCCGTCACATCATCCAGGTGGGGCTGCACACTGGTGGTGGTGGAGGGGATCCCCATTACCTGTAAAGCGCTTTGAGTGGAGTGTCCAGAAAAGCACTGTATAAGTGTAAGCAATTATTATTATTATTGCATTTACTAATACAGTATAATTTGTAGCAGAAGAGAAATATACAAAACAACAACCAGAAAACACTGTGTGTTCCACTATAGAATATGAAATGCTTCCGTGTGGAGCCTTTCCATCAGATTGAGAGGACTTATTCTGCTCCTTCATGAGGAAAAGGATTCCCATAGGGAGTAAAAGTGCAAGCTTGGATTATTGTGGCAATCAATGTTGGTGTTGTTTCTCATTCAGGATATTTGAGGAAAACATCTAACTGAGATTAAAGATCAGCCGAGTGGAGACGCTGCACACCTAAACATTTTGATTGCAGTGTTCCGGGCCACACACAGCAGGACTGACGTTACAAATTGGAACTGGATGTTGAATACTGTATATTAAAAACACCCATAACTACAGACACTCTCACTAACATATTCAGACAATCTGAAGCACACAAGCCTCTATGTTCTGAATAAAAGAAAACATTTTGGGTTCTTTAATCAGTTGACAGTGTTCAGATGAGTTGTCTTTCTAACATATTGACATTTCCTTCTTGGTACCTGACCTTTCTAGAAAAGACTTAAATACTCAGTCAATAAAAGAGGTTATTTGTAAGACAGCTCTTCTGTAAGAAATATAGACCTTTAAAAGAAAAAATATCTTCCTCAGATGTGTTCAGTTACAAATACTGTTTTTTAAGATGCGCCTGTCAATTCTATCTAAGCCAATGCTATTAGCATTTGAGCAATTCAAAGTTGAGCATTATCAACAAGGCTCATGGATACAGAGGAGGAGGAAGATATTTCCTTAAACAAATCTAAAATTCTGTTGAATTTGTTCAGGTTGTCTTTTACCTTTGAAAGCACCCAAATTAAGATAATTTATACTGTATATAGTTCCCTAACATGCATACATGGGTGCTTATACACTGAGTTTTGTAAATATTGTATGTATTCTCTTCAGCATACTCATGTGTACAAAGGTCTGTTTGAATTCATTTTTATTGATTTTAAAAAGAGGCAATTGGATCAGCAAAATCCACTGAAATATTTTGCACTGCATTAATGTGAACTACTTTGACAGCATCCTTTGAGAATATGGCTACTAAATACATTAGTATTATATATAATATATTATTATAAAATTGAAAAAAACATTGTAAGGTATTAAATTAATTAAATTCATGTTCACATATCATATGATGTCAAATGATTTGTACATGCATTCTTTTTTATATTTTTATAATTTTAGACTTTGATATATCTGTAGAAATGTTTGTAACAAAAATTCTAAATATTTTATTATAGTGATATTGTAGGTTGCTGGTTTGATGCACTTTAGTACCTAAATAAAAACTGTTGGGATTCAAAGTTCATCAATAAAGCAAAGACAAATCTCTGCAGTTACTGTATGCGATGTACCCAGTGGTGACTCTAGGTTTCTGTGACCTACTGTCTTAGTAATCCTTGTAGGTAAAAGGGTTGTGTGAGAGTACTATGAGCTCCTTACTTGATATTTCAACAGCTCTTGCAATTTTGTCTCCAGGTCACTGCAACACTTATTTTAAAATGAGTATGTAGTCATTTACAGGGGACAGAAAGCATCCTACTGCATAAAGAAAGAGCAAATAGACAAATCATATTACTTTATGTATCTAGGTCAGCGAATGACCTAGTTACAAGGAAGATTTGTGGTGCCAAACTATTGTGCCTGTATGAAATTCATTTATGTTATATATTTATGTATTGTGTTTTACGAGTGCTTGTGTATAAGGGGCACTAGTGTGTGCGTAGGATTATCACAGTCTACTGGCAAGCAATGTGCCATGAGAGGGGTTTCTCATACAGTAGCTCTGCAAGTGAAGTTAGTGCTGGACCCCAGCCAGAAGAGGCTGCTGGACTGTGTGAAACTGTACCAAGCTGCAGGATGTTTCTGAGAACTGGATTACTGTCCACTGGGGATCATGGTAAGACCACTTACAGGCTCTTTCTTTACCTGGGCCATCTCCGAAACTAGACCTGCTGAGTATATAATAAGTAAAACAAATATGAAGACTATTACAACCCATGCCCTTTTCTGTGAGAACTAGTCCATATCTAAAGTATAGTGCTTTCATGGTTTGCTGATGTTCCAGAGCATTATTATTCAGGACAGGCTGATTGCAGGTCATCTGGTAGGAAATTAATTCCTCTTGAGTTCTGACATGCAGTAGAAATAGCCTTGAATACTTTGGGGGAATTTGCAGTGTATTTCGTAACTGTGAAAGGATACCCAGTGTGTGTGTGGAATTAGGTATACCCAGATCATCCTGGTCTAGCCTACTGGAGGTGTAATGGCAACCACAAAAGATAAGATGGTTTGGCCATGAGGAAAAGTACAAATTATTGTAATGTGCGTTGCTCTGAAATAGACAAGTTGTTTATATTTCTATTTCAACACGTGGTGAATTTGTAACTTTAGACCTTTGCAGTTTGGCAACAGACATGTATAACTGTTTTCTGTGCTCCTTGCTTACCATGTCAAGAACTCATACTCAAATAGCAATGTATTCCAGATACAGTACGTGTTCACTCAGGTCAGGGTTTGTATTTATTTTTAAATACTGTAAGCAGGTGTTCATGTGTGATCGGCTGAGGTTTTCTACATCTAAGTCTGTGGAGAATCCTTTTGGAACTGTTAGAACCTAAAGGTTTTAAAGCTACTGAGATAATATTTTTGGGGATGTCGCAGTAGCACGTCTTTGGGCGTGCGTGGCGAAGAAACATATTAGGAGGTGCAGCAGAGCAGGTGTGGGGAGCCCAGGTGAGTTCCCAAGAGCCGGGGTCCTCTCATTTAGGAGAGCCGCATTCTTCAAATTCTCACGGGGAGACCGCTGAACTGGCTGCACCCGATATAATGCACCTCTCTACCTCCATTTGAAAGCAGTTTCTGAGCCAGTTAGAGGTTGTTGCCCTCCCGCAGACCCCTCGTAGTTAAGAAGAATTGAAATGAAGATTCGGAGGGTAGAGGTTTCTTCTGGTACAACTCAACACAGGAGCATTATAGCGGGGTTGTATTGGGAGCAGGCTCGGCCGTTTCCCGGGACGGGACGCCGGTAAAAAAAGAGGCACCCCGCCGACCGGTATCGACCGTGAGAGGCTCTTGCACTGATATCCGGGGAAATATATGGATGCGGTTCATGTGAGGGGGGATCCTCTTTCTGATTGCGTGGCAAGCGGTTCTTTAATAGGGACGGTTTGACGAGACCCTCCTGTCCCTGTATTATCCTGTGTGAGGTTTTCCTTTATACTGTACGTGTATAGCGTTTATAAAGCAGAAAATAAGATTTTTATAACAAACAGCGTGTGAGTTATACAGTTGTAGCTAAACCAGATGTTGGCATCGGAAATGACAGTAATCCATTCCTTCTTGGTTCGTGCAAGCGGCTCTCAAAACAATCAACACGGTGTCGCTTGAATATAGAGATGTGGACTACAAACTAGCCTTAAATTTTATTGGGTTGGCTATATTGTGTATACACATCTGTTTTTTTTTTTACCAAAATACCTCTTTTAAAGGGATGTTATACCTCTCAAAATATTTAAGTAACAAACGCTTTTAAAAACAATTAGTACACAGGGGCAGTTTTGCATTTCTTTTTTTTTTCTACCCTCATATGTTCTATTACTTTCCATCACACACCTTAAGTGTTGTTTCATGTAGTGAGAACTCCAGAACTACAATGCAGTAGTACAATTCCCCTTTTGAAGTAACCTACCAAAACATACTTTTAAATTTAAAAACTTAATATCTTAATGTTTTGTAATTTCAGGTCTCAGTGATGTACATTATAGAGTAATGAAAAATTGCAGAATACAGTCTCAGATACTGAGATGATATAATGCTGTTTAAAGAGCAAGGTGTTCGTTCACAACTTTCAGTACAGTGGTTTAGTTTCAGCAGGATCCTAATAAATCCAGAGTAAATCTTAACAAAGCTCAATCTGTTTTTTCAAAAATAATTTGACATTAATAGGATTTTCAACATATCAGAAAACAACATTCATGCATGTAGGAGCTGTTGGTTTAGGTCATCTTGTATGCTTAAAATAATTTCTGTCTTTGTAGGGAAGATTAAATGCACCTCAAAACAGTAGTCAGTGTTATTGTAATTATAGATACCCCATGGCAAGAAAATATCATGACAAATATAGTATCTTGTTTGCCATCTGTGCGCTGTTGTTACAGCTTGAATTCTGTTATTTTCTGATGGCATCAGGTGTGATTGCCTGTCACTTCAAACAGTGCTAAGCCTAATATAGAGTTAGATACACGGAGACAAATTCAGCTGCGGGTTGGCAAAGGGCTCTACTTATGCTCATATTATTAAAACAATGGTTGCAAGAATTAAATGGTAAAACGCATTAGAATGTTTTAAATTATAAGTTGAACCTGTAACCCTCCAATCAATAGAGAGACATCCCCGTTACTCAGCAATCAGAGTGATTTTCTATAAAAGTGGAATGCTTGCGTTGAGTTATTTCTAGAAGGAGAACAGATGTTAGCCCTTCTCCTTTGGGTTTTACTGCTGCCATCTGAAATCATCAGAATCACATTCTAACTGTTGTATCCACAGGAACATGTTTTGTTTAACAGGGAAAAGCAGAAATGAATTACCAATGCACATACTGTATATGGTAAAGCTTACGGACTAAATTCAACATTTCATAACCGACACGGTATCACATACAGTACCAGCGATCTGTCTTCTGAATATTTAAGTAAACGGATGGCTCAGTTAAAGTCTGTTTCAAGACATTTGTTTTGTCTTGGTGTCTTGATGTGTAGAGGGGGGATCACTCCATTGCCTTGCCAGAAGAAACCTTTGCTGCAGGTTTAGCTCTGACCCACAAGAGTCACACTCCAGCAGGCCTTGTATGTCACCTTTGAGCGATCAAATTCGACACGCGAGTCTTGGAGCAATGTCACTGTGACCACTTATGCAAGTGAGTGGCGCAATTTAGAGCTTTAGAAAGTAGTTTAGAGATTAATTGAAATGTCAATACCAACATCCTGTAGCCCCCGGAGAAACACAACTGGCCATTCCTGACTTAATTGAATCACCAAATTTACTAAATTGAGCAGAACCCATGTGTGTTACAAGTATACACAAGCGGATCACTTGAGGTGAACAAGAAGACGGACAGGACTGTGGTTCTTTAGGATCAGAATGGCCTATATCTACTTTACTATATTGTCCCGTTTTAAACCTCAGTGCACTCCTGGGGTACAAGTGCATATTTCATTTATTGTATGATAAACTTCATGCTTTTGGCTGTTGTTTCCATTGAGGGTTCTGCAGACTACCTTGTATGAGGCAGCAACACCATCATTATCATCGCAACTTTGGGAAAATTCTAAAAGACAATGGCACCTCAAACCAGTAAACTGAAATAAAGATCTAACAGAGTCCTCGACTGAAGGAAGCCAATTTAGGTGCAGTCATACTTAAGGCCAGGATAAGGATGGACTTTTCTACCACAGAGACTGGGGTTTAGCCATGGTTGTTAATGCTAGAGAAACACGCCTCCTTTGATTTCAAATATTTCTTGTCTTCCTGTTCCTCAGACTGGCAGGTATTTATTTCTCTAATTGTTTAACAGGTTGACAGAACAGAGATAATCAGAAGCTCTATAAGTCCAATCTTCTCCAAAGTGTTTACTGTGGATTTTTACTTTGAAGAAGTTCAGCGACTGCGATTTGAAGTTTATGATATCAGCAGTAACCACAACGGCCTGAAAGATGCCGACTTCCTGGGTGGAATGGAATGTACCCTTGGCCAAGTAGGTATTGTTTTAAGTTTCACGATTTGAAAAACTGTAGTGTCAAAGAAGGCTCCTATCTGATAATACCTGTGGGGATTTGTGAGGTTTCTTCTAAAGCAAACTGTCGTAATTGCTAAGGTGAAAATTGCCTAACTACATTCATTAACTCATTAAAAAGTAATAGACATCTTAATTCAATACTACATTAAAATGAGTATTTTAAAGTAGTATTAATTAATATAATTCTGCTTTATTTTTATTTTTCAGTGTGTGCTTTCTGTATTGAACTGTTGAATGTTTCTTTCCTGTGTCAAAACCAGACAAAGGATTTTCATCATGGAAGGCAGCACCACAGTTACTCTTCTTACTCTTGCTAATTATTCTAATCCTCAAATTCCTTTTTAATCTCTGAGTTTATCATTTTTAAACCTTTTCTAAGGTGTTGTATGCTTAGATTAAACAACTGGGATATTGACATTGTTCAGAATAATTTTTAATTTTGTTTTGCGAAACTAATGCTTTATTTATACTTTAATTATCCAAGACAAACTCTCTGCAAATTAGAAAAACAAATCTGCTTCTTCGTATTTATTGTTTGCCATTCAACATTCATTCAGGCTGGTCATATTGTTTGAATGAATACATTTACTATTTAATTTAATTTGTTTCTAATTCAATTAACTAGGTTTCATAGGTTTTGAATGTGTTTTATTAGGGTTATAGTCGATCCAAACTAAAATAACTAAATAAGGAGATAATAAATAGTGGAATGGAAATGATTTTTAATGAGATAAAGTATTAATATTTGCATTTTTCTCAGAGAAAGTCCTAGTTTTCTGATTCAAATAATGTGGAAGAAAGTGTAAAATATACATACAGAATAGAAATATGTTTCCATTTCGTTTTCTGTTGAAATTGTAGCATTTATTATTCTGAACCTCTTAATTTTGTAACCTTCTCCTACAGCACTTCAAAAATTACATTGGGGAAAAAGCAATGTCAAATACTTATTGCTTGGTCTTTTCTCTTAACAGATTGTGTCCCAGAGAAAACTTTCAAAATCATTGCTTAAACATGGAAACACAGCAGGGAAATCTTCAATAACGGTAAGGCCACTGTTTATTCAGAGTTTTTTCCTCATTGGGACATATCAAACAACAGACACATGCAGAAATAACTGCATGTCCTTGGAGATCTTATTCCACATTCTTAAATAACAGAAATATTTTAGTTTTTATTGCTGTAGATTATAATCATAGTTGAAATGTATAATCCCATTATTATATCGATTCTCTATTCATTATTTAAACATGGCTATATTAGACAAATGTAGAATGATTAATGTCCTTTGAGCAATGTTTATGAATGCATGCTACATTTCATAGTCATATTTTGGGAAACCGGGAATGCTAATGACAATCCCTGGCTATTTGCATAATCATGCAAACTTCTACAGAAAACAATTTCAGTGAAAAAAAAATCAGCTTGCTAATATTCAGCTCTCCAGACCGTTTTCCTGTCTTATGCATTACAATGAGCCTGACGTGCAGAGGAAACATTCTCATCGCAAAGAATGCAGGTGAGCTGCCAGCTGGTTGAAATGGTTTATAGTTCAGAAAGAGAAGTAGGCGTTATGTAAAAATACAACACGAATATATGTAAATAACAGGAGTATATTGCTTAGTCCTTCCTTTTTCAGAATATTCAATTATGCTTTTGATTAAAGCAACAAATATAAACGTATACCTAACAAATATGAGGTATATGGCTCTTATCATCTCCACTAAAAATATTAAGGTACCAATCTAATCACAGATTGAAGTGCCAGCTGCAGGCTGTATGTGCTTTGCACCTCTTGTGAGACTCCTAAAGGGGAGGGAGCCCCAGAACCTGTGTTTGGGTTTTGTGGGCAGAAGGACTTGCTCACAGGTGCTTGGAAATGTAATGCTTATTTTAAGATGTTGTGAAACAACTTTGCATACGGCGAGAGTTGAAGATGTCATTTGAAAATGCAAATTAAAGTGCAGAGAGGATGCATTTTGTGAGAAGAGGTCCAAGTCAGATATGCAGGATATGGCGTTGGTTGTTCTCTTGAGTGATCGGACCATGAATAACTTTCAGCACATTCTCACAAGTTTGGTCTCTGTGATAAACAACCATAGAAGCAACTGACCATGTTCTGTGCCTCCTTTTTGTGCTGCTGTTGATATTTCAAAAAAGAATCTTAGCATTGATAAGAAATGTAGAATTGGGCATAAAGCACAAGGTATGATGCTTATTAAAAAACAAAATTCTAATGGGATTGCAGACATATGTATTGAATTGAATATGGTGTAGTGCAGCAATAGTTAATGAGTCATAAAATGTGATAGCTGGAATCACTTTCAAACAGGCAGAACTCATGATCCCCCTCATCTTTCAAGACATCTGACACGCTGGTTCATGCAGACTCTGCTGGCTGATCTTGAAGTACTGCTTTCTTGCTGAGGCAGTGCTCAATCGGATCAATCATTATTAATGGAATATGTCAGTCTCTTTTACATGCTTTGAGCCGAGGATGAGTGGATTCCTTCTTTAGATTCAAATGCGCTATGGCTTGCTCTTATCTGTAACCTTCAAATCAAGAGTCCACAGCTCCAATATAATTACCTGTTCAGATATTACATGATACTTTACACAGAAGCGACAATTCCCTAATAGTTCTGTGCACATCAGATATGCATCTCAATTAAGGATGTATATAGTCTGTGACCAAATGAGAAAAGTTTTTTGCACCCCTGTTAATAGAACTTCACAGTTGTAGGTAGACTATGTGAGATATTACTTCAGTTTTACAGGTTATTATCTGGAGACGCCTTCTGATGCTGAAACAAAATTAATGTGCACTAATTCTTGAACTACATGACATTCACAAATGTATTTTTCAGGTATGGGTCAAAAGGTTTTTTTTCTGATTGTCTTTTGTCGTTGCTGCCGTTTCTCTTCACTTTGAATTGATTTTTCTGTGAGCTATGATACAGTTTATCACAAATCCTTTTAGAGAAACCTGCAGCTAAACACCCAGCTGGGGCAAGACACGAAACATAAAGGTAATAAAAAAGACTGAAAAATGAAACTATTTGTTTACTCATTTAGGTAATTGCGGAAGAGTTATCTGGAAATGACGACTATGTTGAGCTTTCATTTAGTGCAAGGAAATTGGATGACAAGGTAAGAGATCATTCTGCATCTTAATAACTGTAAAAAAAACTGTACTGAAGTGCCTACAAATATAATTTAATACAAAAATCCACCCCCAAGTATCACACAAACACTTATAAAGGGTGGCTAGGGAAACTGAATTCTCTGTAGCTATAGATTTAATTAAGCACACGATAACAGATAAGATTCTTTAAATTAAACATATACTGTATTCAAAATATTGCTGCTCATGATTGCTTACGTAGAGACATCATGCATATTTTCATTTTGTGCCTTATTCATTCCTCCAAACCTTTTCTGTTCTTGAAAAGTCCTTTGGTTGAAAACACTTTCCTTTGTACAGTTTTTCAGGTGTTCAGTTGTGTAATGATATCTAGAAGAGTAAGTACAGGACTTAAATGGATCATTTAATGCTTTCATCACTCACTGTTTTATGATGAAGAACAGTGAAGAGAATATTCAGTCTTCTGTTTGGTCCGAGATAGACACTTCTTGAAATATACCTACAGTAAAGGTATTAAGTTTTTGCAGATTTTTAGGGAGATAAATTCAAAACAGTATTATTTTATGCTAGAACAAATACATCATCAGAGAGCAAAGCAGTGCAAGAGAGATTAGCATCGTGGCAAGCCTGTGATTATATCAATGATCTCTAATAGCTGAAAATCTGTGTTTTTCTGGGTTCCTAAACTAAAAGTTTGCAGACGCTTCATTTTGGTAATAAATTGCTGACATTTATCAGGCGATGCATCCTGACTTTGAAAGAGACACACGGAGAGAAGATGATATTTACCAACAGCTGCTAGATTACTGGTTTTGATCTGTAATTTTATGGCAGCATCCTTTCAAAGAACTGCAGGTTACTCTGCAGGCATTGCTGCTGTATATCATGTTATGCAATGTAATCAGCTTCAATGAAGTAGCTGCTAGAATACATTTTTATTCCTTTCTCTTAAAGCTATCCAGAACTAACAGAAAATACAGTTATGTATCATATAAACATTTTCTTGAAGTATGGCACCAACAGTTAATGTACAGTAGATCGTGCCATGCAGAGATATTCATATCCCTGATGGAACAGGAGCAAGATAAGATCCACTTTATTGGCCATATACAATTTCTTGTATTAGAAATTTGTCTTTTCGCATACCCCAGCTTGCTCTCCATGAGACACACAGACAGAAGCTGGGGGTCAGAGCGCAGGGACAGACATTTATACGGCGCCCCTGGAGCAGCTGGGGTTAAAGGCCTTTCTCAGGGTCCAACAGAGTAGGATTCCTCTGCCGGCCGCGGGATTCGAACCGGCAGCCTCCCAGCCACAGGCGTAGATCCTCAGCCACAGAGCCACTGCCTTCTTGAGTTCAGACCACAGCCGTTTGACTGGATTGAGGTCTGGGGGTTGAGATGGTCTGTTGAGGACATTTGATCTGTGTGCAGTCTTTGTTGTTCAGTTGGATGCATGATTTGGGTCATTGCCAGGTTCAAGTCTGAATCTGAATCTGAGATTGAGCCAGAGTGGCAAAATAAACGTGTCTCCTCTTCCTTTAGGTAGGGTTGCTACTATATCAGTAAGCATTATACTAGTAAGGTGTCCATTATTACATTTCTATAGCACATTACCCTTCATTTCATGAACTAAAGATAACACATTATAGAAACACCTGTATGCTAAGAACACTAAGTGAAAGGGGAGACCTCTGCTGTTGGTGTACATCTGCAAGAAAGCAATCTGTATTTCCAGCAGTGCACAGATCAACAAGATTTTAAGTTTTGCTTGCAAAGTTGGACAAATGTTTTCAAAATACCTTTTGATTTAATTTGTTTCATTCTGTGAGTGCGCCAGGTCAGGTAATTAATCTCCGTCTTTTCTGGATTATATGGAATTACATTAATTAAATGATGAATTAAATGCAGCGATAGAATAAGGACTGTGATCCTGCATGGTCACGAGTCTGCTTTCACCCTTGTTTGCACTTACTGTCCTACATGCTCCACGCAGTTATAAGAAAAGGCAGTGGAAAATATTTTGCTGTGTTGAGTTCCTTTTCCGTTAAAGCAAATGGGAATTTTCAGGACTGAAAATGAAAGAAGTCCAGCTTTGGATGTGCCTGTTCTCATTTTACTGCCTTTCCCCCCCCATAATACACACTGATGATAATTTGGAATGCAGAAACCTTTCAATTATTCAATATAAGTATTGTCTGATTTACACTTCAGTGTACACAGAAATAAGAGGTCATCCCTTATGGATTTCAAATAAAATTGTCACGTAAAGTGTAAGTGACAAAAGAAGCATGGCTCTTGTGTGGAAGTGATTAGGAAGCAAAGCTTACTTTATATTATACAATACATTCCACAGCAATAACATGAATAATTCAACGGAGTAATATAAACAGAGAGAAATGGCAGAGTTCATAAACTGATCCATTGACAGCCTCTGTATATCACATCCATATCAAAAGGCGTAGTAGGTTCTGGTTAAGACAAATGAACAGAATAGGCAAATTGATATCATACTGTACTTCGGTATCAGCGATATTTTTGAAGAAATATTATGAAATTTGTGGTGTGAGGTTGAGATTTTTTTTTGAAGAGACAGTGTACAGTACTATAACGATTGAGTAACTTAGCACTTTATACAATGTATCTGTGGTTGCTATTAATAGAAGACATTTGAATAAATTCAGAGCAAGATTCGGGAATCAAAAACAATGTGCCTGTTGCGTACTTCTTTGAGTATTTTAATAGAATTTAAAAAATCAACAGTCACAACTGATTCTTTGATGTCTCGGTAAAGATTTTCCTATTCAATTTATTGTCAGTATAAGATACAACGTTGAATAATTGGGTGGTAACATTGTAAGACATGTTATATTGTACGATACAGAATTCAAAAGAGCCCTGCAGGAGCCATATCAACCAGCCAAAGCCGCGGTGCTATTTATCCATCAGCAGTAACTTCTTGGCACCTGTCTTAATGTGTTTTATATATTCGCAATGCCTCGCTTTCTTTTATTTCTCCAGGATTTTTTCAGCAAGTCTGATCCGTTTCTGGAAATATTCAGAATAAATGACGATGCCACTCAGCAGCTTGTACACAGAACTGAGGTGAGGTTGTGGACACTGTAGTGGATCATTCAGATAACTTTTTGAACATGGATGATTGGTCACCCAGGGATATTTACATTTCCCAGTTTATTATTATTAATTTACACCTTGAGAAAAGTGAAAATTAGAGAGTTTAAAAGAGATGGTTTAGATGCACAATATTAACATTTTAAATTCAGGACCACTGTGATATAAGCCTGTTTCTCTTTACAAAATAGGAAACTTTCCCAGCTGTCTCCGAAGAGTGCGTTTTACTGTGTATGCCAAGCTGCAGGTTTTATATGGGTACAGACAGCAGTCCTACAGGGGACTCACTCCTGGTCTAACATACAGTTGCATATGAGCTGACGTCTTGAAAACAGCCGAGTGTCAGAATGTGAATAATAAAAAGAAAAATGTTTCTTGAACAGTCGTAGCAACATGCTGGGATATATTTTTAGACCCCTTAGACATCCTATGCTATGCATTTATAACCCCATTATAACCCTTGGAGTTTTTCAGTGGATTTAGCCCACAATACGTGTCTTCCTGGCAGGTTATTTTCATTTACCTTGGATTTTTAAAAAATGTGTTCTGAAATTGATTTTTTCGTTTTAAATAATTCACTTACCTGTAATAGAGGCTGTTGCACGAAGCCAACCAAATGATAACGATCAAATCTTCCAAATCGGTTAAGAATCTTTACAGTTTTTTTTTTAGTATGTGCATTTTTTAGATCTGTGACCATCACACTTTTTTAGGTCTTTAATGAAATATTCCAGCTCTGGAAATTTTTGCAGGCTTTTTGTAACTGCAAGTCCTCTGAACGATTGTGTATTCATTCACTGAAGTAAATCTCTATACCTTTTAAATTACCTGGAAGAAGTTCTATTTTACCTTAAGAATACATATTATGAATAATAGTTTATATATCCCTGATATTTGTGTTGACGTTCTATCTTGCTTATTGTGACATGAGAAAGGGGTCAGTGCCAGAAATTCAGAATTCGGGTGGATTAAAAACACAGAAGTGAGTCATCTGAGTTGTTTGCTTTGTCATAATTCAAGCGAGCAAAACAATGAGTAAAGTTGAAGTACTATCAATCAGCAACAGAGCCTTGAAATTCAACCGCAATCCTTCAGGAACTGTGTCCCTCCAAGTACAAATTAATCAGTGCTGAGAGGTGTGAAGTGATTTGGGAAGAAACAGCTGAGTATTCGTTAAGTCGGCAGCTTTGATCATTCAGGGTTATTAAAGCCTCATGATGAGTCAGTGACAGGTTCAATGGCCCTGGTCACGTCTGTCTGTTCTGGAGGAGCACTGCTATTTTATGACAGGCCCCTAACTTTAAATACTTCAAGTTGCAATGGATGAAACATGAGCATCGGCCTCTACGTAAGACATGGGTATAGGCTGATAATACTTTTAATTGTCCTTTCTGAATTTTTAATTTCTTTTTTTCAACTTCACGAAAGTACACACAGTTCAAATAAAGTTTGATGGGTGCTGTTTTATACAAGCATTGCATCCAGCTAAGATGTTTGCGCATGTGGCAGCCTGTGGAAAGTACATTGTGAGGTTAGTGAATATCTAAACTAAAGAGATGTTTCTTCTGTATGTCTAATGTGCTTCATTTTTCGGCAGACTGTTATGAACAACCTTAATCCGCTTTGGAAAACCTTCAAAGTATCTTTGAACTCCCTGTGCAGTGGAGATCATGACCGTAAACTAAAGGTGAGAAGTCTAAAGGTCAGATATAAAATTTCTGCATGCGTTTCTAACTTTTTAATCACTTTCAAAGCTCAATTAGTTCTGCTGTTGTGCCATGAAATTGCAATATTGTCTTCAATTTTACTATCAATCTCCTATCAGTCTCTGATAACAAAAGTTTTATCTTTTTATACATCTGAAACCTCATTCTGTAATTGGACCACAGAAAAGCGATGAGTGCCTTGATCCAAATCTGTTTCTCTCACAGAGCAGATGTTGTTGTTTCCTCCATCTCTCTTTTTAATGTGTGGGTGGGTCTTCTTATCTCTTCTTTGCCAGTTCATGTTTGAAAAGTTAGTTAATAAATATTATGCAAAGAAATAATAAAATCATAACTGCACATAAGATAGAATATCTAGCTGTCTTTTTTTATAGTGATACAGTGCATTTATAATGCCCATAATCACAACATTTCATAGTAGAAATAGGCCAGTATACTGTATCTATTGCTAATTTAGCGAGTACTACTCAGTAAAGTGCTCGTTTAAACAAGAGATGAATGTATTCTTATTTCATTTTCAGGAAGCTATTGAAATCAAACTTGAAAAATTTGATTTAAGATTTCTGGCATTTTTGCAAAATAAAATTGTTCCCATCTTAAAGAATTTTTCCTACCCCACTCCTCTGTTTTATGCACCACGAATACTTATGATTGTGAGTTTTTCCTGCCCGATGCATGCTCGATGCACAGATACTGTTCAGTGTTGGAAACATAAAGCTTGCAAACAACAGGAGCCCAACCTACCAGCATCCCCATCATGGCTGTGGAGCTTTTTCTGTCCTCCCACATCTATTATGTTATAATGAAACAGCAGCAATTTAACCAACAAGGGCATCTCAGGGTAAGTGCAAGTGCTCTGGACTGGATTGGCGTTAAATGTTTTTGAAGTGAGCACTGTTAATGGACACCTGAGCGAGATGCTTAACCCCCCCACCTTGCCTCAGTTAACCAAACTGCAAAAATAAGTGTCCCAGAACTGGTGGGAGTAATACTGTACCCCTGTACTGGACTAACATCCCAACAAGGGGTGAGCCACACATTTTCTGTCACTCTCTTACAGTGCAGAGACCCGAACAAGTTCCAGACTAATGAGGCTTGAGTGTGGACCTTTTTATTTTAAAAGCAAGAGTAGCGCAGGATATCTAATTTGACTTGACACACTTCTCAGGAGGTTGACATGATTGCAAAAGCAATGTAATTATCCATGATCAGCTGTATCACAAGGAAATACAGCAATGACAAGCGTAAAGTAAAAAGGAAGGCAGTGTTCAGAGGCACTGAACTGAACTAAATGCGTTTTGACTTGTTGAAGTCTATGAGCAAAAAAATCTCTTATCACTGGATACATTTCTGTGATATACACAAAGGGTTTAAATGATTGAGGAAAACCATTTATTACAGGATACTTCTGGCAAATGCCTTCCTTCAGCTGTGTGGAAATGAATAGTAAACGGTGCAGAAAGCTTTAATTTTCTTAAACATTTGAGTTAAGTTCATATTGTCTTAGTCAGTGTTATGTAAGAAACACTGTTAAGATACAGATTCCACAGATGGCAACGTCTTCAGCAATGCAATTATTAGCAATGAACTGGCAGGCTGCTTACGCTACTGTTGTATCTGAATCTTTAAAATGCTCCACAAAGGTCTTCTAAATGCCTTTTAGTTTTTCCATCGTACAGCAGGTGGCCCTTTCAGCAGGAAATGGGGTCAGCGACACGGCCGCAGGTGTGGGACGCTGAGTCGGGATCTATTGCGTCAGATCTTTGTTTAAGGGTGGATGTATTTGCGTGTTGTGCGACAGTCAGTTGCGTGGAAATGTGTAGTTTTAAATGCTCCCTGGAAAGAAAAATCTTACTTCATGCCCTTCTCGTTTATTCATCATCTTAGCACAATTTTGAAAACAGCTGATGAAATTGGCTTTAATATAGATTCTTTTAGGTTTTATTATCCCCGCTGTCTTACTGCTCTCATCAGAAGTACCCTTTCCTTAATCCAATCTTACACCCCAATGTGAGGATGGAGATATTCATGGTATATTTCACATTGTCCGAATTCTTTCAGGTGTGATTTTTAACTTCGCTTCTACCACAGAACGTGCAGCATGCTTGTCACATTTGGAAACGTCTCTTTTTTTTCCTCACTGCTCAATAGCTATTCGACAAAGCAATCCCCAGGAAGGCCGATGTGTTTCATGATACCATTAGCAGAGTATCAGGTCAGGAATTGTTTTCTTCAGATCAATCTCCAGTAATTCTCCGGGCAGTGCGCTGTTCTATGTTATTGTGGATAGTGTCTGAGGCTACTGGGTCATTTAGCTTTAATGATCTTTTATATATTATGTATGCACAACAGCAGTATCTGAAGGAAAGGCTTTTGAACCGGTTCAGTGTGCTGGCTAGGTTGAATAGGTTTAGCAAATTTGTTTCTTTCTCAGTGGCTGTGCAATAGACTGGTGTCCTGTTCAGTGGGTGTGTATGTGTGTTCTCTGTACTGCCTTTTGTACTTTAATTCTGGACTAGTTCCTGGCTTAAGTCTCTCTCACCCAGATAATGGATTGATGGTAGATCACATACATTTTATTTATCTATTCCAAGAGCTTTCCCTTGGTGATAAGTGGTACAAAATTGAAGATGCGTGGAATGCTCAAATCATGGCTTTTGCTGCAATAAAAAAAAAGTGTGGGGTTCAGGTGCATTTCGGCATGCCACGAGAGTAACACTCGTACTCAAGGACCTCCTCGGCCCTGCTCAGCCGGGGAATTCAGGTGTCATCTGGTGAAATTGTAAAGGCCATATTTGGGAGGTCTCTAGTATAGAAGTAATTTCATTTCCAGCTATTATGCAGTAGATTCCTGTCATGTGATGGGATAAGTGAGAGAGGGAGGGTACCTTACATAAAACCTGTGGGTAATTCCATTCCAGCTCATCAGGGAAAAAGAGGAGCCGGGCTCAACACTCTCACTTAGCAGACAGTCCTTGTGCGTTGCAGTGATCTGGTAAGACAGATTCAGCAACACGTGGCCGAACCACATCAGGACATCAACTGAGAAGGAAAAAGACCAATTTGTGTTAATCTGTGGGTTGTTACAGAGACAGTTTTGGAAGTATTCTCATTTTTCTTTTTTTAAATAAAACAGCCTTTATTTAGAATCGAATATCGGTTGCAACTAAAGTACTTCATATCAACTAAAGTCTTCATATCTGCAAAATCAGTACTCTTTCATGAAATATTCATCTCATCAGTGTAGAATGTGTGAAGAATAAAGATTGTGCCTTCTGCCTGGAGGCAGCGGTGTGCAGGCGTGATTAGGGCTGTGGGCTCCTGGCCATAGAGGACACTGTTTTAAATCCAGCTGGGGACACTGCTCTTTTCTTAAACGCAGTGACTCCGCAAACCCAGCTGTAGACAACGTTCAAAGACAAGTACCTTTAAATCTGTAAGCTCATTTGGATAAGAACATCAGAGAACTCAATAATAAAACAACAAGAGAACAGTTTGTTTCATGTTATTTTTAATATTCTTACCCATCATTATTTGTTTTCATATTGCATTATTCATGTATGTCAATGCATATATATTGAGCACATGCTAAACGTATCAGCGGTCACGTCATTTACTATGATCCCCTCCTGCAGTAGGAGCTTTTGAAAGTGTGTTGAAGGCTTAAGAAAGAGATTTTCTGTATTGTAAATACAATATATAAGGTACAGTAAGTAAGTGGGTGACTCATGTACCTTCACTAGAAAGCCACCACTGTTAAGAAAGCAGAGCATACCTTCATAATTGGTGTAATTCAACATCATTCATTAATTAGCATGTTGTAACATAATATCTTTGTTGCAGCTGACCAACCTTAAGCTGTTTATTGATTCAGAGTTTAGAGGTGTACTAAGCATTGTGAAAGTAAGTCCAAGAAGCAAACCAAGCTGCATTGATTGATACATTTTGTAATTTAATATATACATTTGATCAATAATATTTATAATATTAATCCTTAAAATAGTTGATGAATAAAAATAACATTAGGAACATTCCAAGTAGCTGTTTTATTGTGTCCGTTGCTAAATCACCTCCTTAACCAGCTATTTTGTAGGATGTTTACGCGGTTGGGGGATAAAATCTAAATTAACTTAGATGTCTATGATGTTTTACTGTAGATAAATAAGTTCAGTTATGTTTAGTCCATACAAAATGTAACTAAAACATGCAGCCTCCTAACAGAAATGTCTGGAAAAAGAACTAGCAGAAAATAGCTGTCAGTTCCCAGGAAGAGATAAGTGACAGGATTAAGGTCATGACTAAGACACATTATTTAATCTTATATTGTGATGTGCACTAAATCTAAAAATATCTGTCCTGCATGATTAAAACATTGCAATGGATATTTAACTTTATGAAATCCGGAATATTTAAATACAATGTGTTATATTTTCATGTTCACTGACACTGTGTTTACAGTGGAAGTTATTAATTCTTGACAACGCGTATCAATTAAACTTCATTTCGATTCAAATTTTTAATGTTACCATTTATTAATAAAACCAAGCAATTTATCAATAAAGATCTTTCTTGATCCCTTAGTGCATAACATCTGCTGTACAGTCCTTTTGAAATTTAAGCATTTCTGCTTGGAAACTTAATTGCTCTGCTTGCTGTTTAAGATAACGCAGCTCGCAAGTGCTGTATTGTACTTATCTGTTGAGACTGAATGTTACCTTCTGCTTCTGGTTTATCACAATTGCAGTACCCCTTGGGAACTGACTCTGCAGAATCCAGTAGCTTTTAGAAGTTTGGTTTAGCAAATTATAAACATTTAAAACCTTAAGAATAACATGAATTTATAGAATACTGTTTATCAGTACCTTAAGATGGTATTGTCCTCTGTTCTGTACAGTTGGGAAAATCTGTGAATTGCTCAAAAACAGCATCTTCACAAATCACAGATCAATTGGTTATATGTGTGGAGTGCGTGTTGAACACTTCAACATTGTTGGGTGCAGCCTTGAGATTACCTATTGAGATTAATCAAAGGAGAAAACAGGAGTTCAAAACTTAGCTTTTTTGTTGGGAATGTCGTGTTTGTCGAAAGTTGTGACCAGTGAAGTCCAAGGCTGTACCTATTGCAAGACGTCAGTATGCAAAGAGAAACTGTTTATGATCTCTGCCAAGTCCACATGCCAAAGAAATTACTTAGAGTTATGACACCTGCCCTGGTGTGTTGCATTGGAACGATGTGTTTGCAAATTGAATTCCAGTGTGCTCAGCGCAGCTTCAAAAACCCTCCCTAGACCTCGCAGGATTAGTGCCAGCCAGCGCTGTCGTCAGGAGCCAGTGCCAAAGAGAAATCCATGGACTTTAACTTGCTCAGGAACCACATATTGCGCCCAGACACATCTTGGCTGGACTTCAATGGGCTGGCCAGCACATTCTGCTGGAAACAGATGAAATGGTGCAGCCTACAAAGGCAGCCCTAAACCCCAACAGAGCTTCAGCAGAAATGTCATTCCCCGGAGTCACATTAGTACTGAGATTCAGCCTGGGAGCTGTGGATGGAATGCAGTTAATTGCTGCAAATAGTGTAGATGCCCAGGACTGAAACCTATTTATCTGATCTTGTGTAAGACAGAGCTACACACAAGGCACCTTTCGAACTGAAGTGAAATCCGACTGTAATTATATAAAAATGTATCTAATATGTTAGTGTAGTTTGGTTCTGCATCCTTATTTTGGTGTCCTTTCTTTCCTAAGGTCTTATCAGTCGGTCTCCATCTGTAAGACAGCAGTCAAGTCAGAAAAGCGTGATTCTTCCTCGCCAGGGAAAATCACTGTAACAGTAGTTATACTTCCTCACGATTAGACTGCATCCTCTCGGTCTTTCACTCACGGTGAGCGGTTACTGACGTCCGTTCCTAAGACTGGGAATTGGTTATAATCCGAACTGGAACCCCCTTTATTGGTTTTCGATCTACCACTGTCAAAACAAGGTGTGATTTGATGGAGCCCCTCCAGGGTTCCCCCAGTGGAGCTGTAAGCAGAACGAGACAACAAGGGGACGTGTCTGCCAGCCCCAGGTGCAGTGTTCTCAGCCCCCACTGCTCGTCCACTTCACCTTTGGCACACCGTGCTCGGGGAGAGAGCAAGGAATATCCTTATTCAGATTAGTTGGAAAAGCTCTGGACATTCCCAGAACATGTAAAAAGGATCCCACAAGGACAAGGGACGGTGATTGGCTTCCCCTGAAAGCGTCTAGGAGGTCAATAACCGAATTACACCATTTGGTATTTAATTTGGTAGTGTATATGAAGCAAAGAGAGGTCAGCTAAAAAGAGGTCTGTTTTTTCACATTTTTATCTTTATTTCATTTCAAATTTGATTATCAGCAACAGCTTGAACACATAGTTGACAGCTGTGCTCCTCTAAATATACATAGAACATAATTTTCAAATACTACACTGAAATACTGAAGGATGAGCAGTTCGCTTTCTGTTCTGTTTTCGTTGTTTCAACAATTCCCCTCCGTGGCTTGTGTTACTTATGATACCCTGGCAGCCGGCCTGTATCTCACACAACCAATGTAAACAATTAAAAACCTTAACCACAAGACCTTTAAAACGATACATCAGCTGACAATACCTTTATTTACAAAACACTGTGGAAAACTTTGACACATTTTTGGCTCTTAGACAAGGTCTATTTCAAACTGTATTCTGGTCTAAATATCTTACTAAGAAAAGCACTACGCAGGACAGAGTCGTTGCCTTAATAAAAGAAATATATTTACTTTTTCTATTTAATACTTTGATAGTATATAGATATTTAATAGTCTGATAAGTGAAACTTCCTATTATGTAAGAACTATGTTAAATGTATTGAATGTACAGTAGCTACTGAAAGAACACAAGACAACTTATCTGTTAAGTCGATGTATTATTATCAAGAAGGTTGTTGAGAATCTCCTAACATTTGTAAAGAAGCATATATCAACAGGCATTATATTTACAGTATTCGTAAAGTATAAGTTAGATATTATATAGGAACGTATGTAGTCCTTTTTGGTTTTGTTTTGTTTTTGCCCAGATAATTTTTGTGAATATTTCTGTGAGCAGTAGCAAGGGATTTTTCTTTAGAAAAGCTGCTTCTTAAATTTATTCTCCAGCCCCTTTGCTGGCAAGTCGCTATTACTGCAAAATTCTCCAAGCCAAGATAAAATCCAATATGTTCTAATTTTTGCTTGATAATCTGCAGTACGGCTGCACTCGTTCCTTTTGACTGACATGCATTCATGTCTCAGGCAGGACCAGGCACCATAATGCTTCGTGTCTTGTCAAAAACGTTTCTAAATGAACAGCCCTTAATCCACTGCACGAATATATTAAGTCCTGTGGAAACTCATGTAAACTAATTAGGAAAGGTGCTTTATCCTTTTATACATACAGTAATAACAGGTGATATTACATTAAAAGGATAAATGGAATAGATGTTACAGAAAAAATACTAATTTGAGGACCACAACTTTCTCTGGAAGATCCTTTGAAAGTAAGATAAATGACATTTCCACAGAAGACTGAAAAGCCACGGATCAGTTTTTCTATAGATGTGACAGAAACGCTGTCTTGATTTATGACCCTAAATAATCCTACAATTGTACCTCACTTCACATTTTTTGAAACTGTGAAATAAATATTATTAATGTTGAAATACATTGTAAACTGTTCCTTGCCCTTCAGACAGAAAGAAAAGTATAAATAATGTATTTAATTGATTCTGAGATCATATGCACAGTGGTGTAGCAGGAGAAATCTGGCATTCTGGGAAAACAAATTATTAAGGTTATGATAAAGGTCCTTCTTGTAGGTCTAATATGGGTTGCTGGAGGATATGCTGCTGAAATTCCATTACTTTTTCTACTTAGATTTATCATGCTAATCATTCTACCTTTCAGAAATGATAGCACGAGTGTTATCCAACTACTGTATGATTTCATTTGTCAGGGCTTCTGGGGTCACTTAAAGATGAATAAGAGGGAAAAAAAATGCTTTATCATTGGGTTATGTTTATATTTAAGTGGGACGGAAGTTTTTGTAATCCATTTCTTTATGTTTATGGAAGAACTGGGCATCAATAGAAGGCCATCTCGTGTATAAATGGAGTGCGGTCATGTGACGACACTGCACATTGTGATGGGCATCCTGACGCTGCAGACAGAAAGGCCGGATGTTCCGGAACCAAGCAGGGCTACAGGTGATGCTTTGAAACCTACTCCCCAAAGGGAGGCGGTGTGGAAGGGTCAGTGGACACCTTCTTCGCTTTCTGTCGTGTCTGCTGATCCTGGACGCTGTGCGCACAATTCCTTCCAGCACTCTGGACAGTCGAGCCAGGACAGTCTTTCCAGAGGTGGTAAATCACCTAAACCCCTACACCAGCTCTTTGGTCTTACCAGTGTTGAGCTCCAAATGATTCTCATTACGCCACCTAGAGGATAGTGACCACACTTCAGTCTGCTGTTTCATCTGTGGTAGTGATCAAGCCCACTAATGTTGTGTCATCTGCCAGTATTATTTTTAACAGAATCCAAAAGAGACATAATCGTTCATGTGTAACGAGTGAAGTCACCTGTCCCAGTGACGGGAAACAGCCTTCGGGTGGGGGCACCAGTATTCAGAGTCATAGTCTTAGAAAGTGTGTTACCCATCTTAACCACCTGCTTCCTGTCAGATAGAAAATCTAAGATCCAACAGCACAGGGACTGGCTAATGCCCAGCGCCTCATGTTTATCCGACAGCTTTAGAGGCACAATCGTATTAAATGCTGATATGTTGTTGAAAAACAGGACCTATGCATAGGTGGCAGGGGCCTCAAGTAAAGAAAAACCTGCATCCTCTATGGACCTGTGAGCCCTGTAACTGCACTGGTAAGAGTTCAGCTCACCACTGGAGAGCTGGTTGCAAACCAGTCGCTCAGAAACCTTCATGATAACTTGGGTTAGGGCCCCGGGCCTGCCATCATTCAGGGATGATAGGCACCTTAGATTTTGCAGGCGCCGGAATACTCACTGCCAATTTAAAACATGTAGTAGCATTTTACTGCTCTCAAGAGACCTATTAAACATGTCAGCAGAAACAGGGGTGAGCAGGTCAGAGCAGCACTTAAGAGTCACTGCGGACACCAGCCGTCTTCCTGCTGTGCTGTTGGAGTAGCAGACTCCTGACCTCCTGCTCCCGAATCGCAAGGGCTGGGTTCGGGGGCTCTGCTACTGCAGGCAGACTCTGCTGGTTCTCTGTCTGCAGTAAACTGGGGTCATCGTTCCGGGCTGTGTGTTTGATTATATAGCCTGATCAGCTAGAGCCCCTCTCTGCTCCTCTAGCTGCTGATGCTAACCGAGAAGAAAAGCCCTGTTCTAGTAGGTTGTTTCTAGTAGCGCCTGTATCCTGCCTTGTGCCTGCTGCTTGCCGGATAGGTTCCAGCTCCCTCGTGACCCTGAACTGAAAGAAGCCCTGAGAAAGTGGATGACTGGATGGACTCATCACATCTAGGCTGTGATATTCTCTACTCAGGAGTCCCAGCACACTTATCAGTGTACAGTGCTGCCACCAGCACCTCACTTTCCAATTGCTTGCATGGCAGCCAGTCATAGTGTACAAGGTCAAAACATAGATTTTCTGCAATACGTTTAATTTTTAAATATGAGACTGCAGGCTGTTACATGTTATGTGCTTTTCATCAATTCATACACATTTACTTTTGCTTTCAACATTTTCAGTGCTATAAATCCAAAAAGCTTGTCCCAGAAAACATAATATGCATACTGTACAACTGGGTGCAAATGGGAAAAAAAAAGCCTTGTTAAACGATAACCTTAAGCAACAACACCAGGGCCTCGCCATAAATTGTCTATGTGGTGTTAATTGTCATATTGTAAAAGATGGATCAGAAGGTGCACTTTCATGTTGTGCCTGAGTATGCGAAGAGAAACTGCACATGGGCAGTTGTCCTAGAGTGTGTTAGTACACTTTATGGTGGTTTTTAATTGTCTTGCTCTTACTGGCACAGTATACTTTGCTTTTTCATCTGCAGCTGTTGTTCCTGTCCCCAAAGATACAGGATCAGCATTAGTGGCTGATTGTTATACAGAAAGGCTCCTTATTTGCAAGTCATTATGAAGAGGCTTGCAGTGCTGTATGCCAGGGTTTATAAACACTAAAGACTGTAAATTGTCCTTCACAATATGAATTGTACACTGAATTGGCTGAATAATTTTTGTTGTCCTCAAAGAATTCACAAACCCTCCTAGCAATAGAAGCTGTGAATGCTGGTCAAGTCGTTAATTGAACCAATAATACAATAAAATACAAGTGAAAGAAAAAAATACTAATGGAAACATGCTTTTATAAGCTTAAATGGTATTATATGTATATGCATATTTAAATAATTACATATAAATTAAAACAAGGATTTCCAGTGGACTTAATATGAAGCACACACTAAAGTCCAAATGTATTCATGATCTGTTTGTATCACTTACTCTAATGCTCATGAATTAATCATGAATAAACACTTATTGTGAAGTGTTACTACCAGAAACAATTACAGACTTGCAATGGAAGTTAAAATGTCAACAAAAGGTAATCTACATTCAAATGAATTGTCTTAAATAACACCGAAATTGACCATTGTTATTGAAGGTTTGTGTGGTGCACTTCAGAAAAACAGACATTTGGGATATATGTATATTTAACACCGTTGTACTTCATTTCACATCTTTATACATTTTAAAATGCATCATAAATTGTTTCTTACTTTTTAGACGTGAAGCAAATTGCATTGGCATTATAAATAATGCATGTAATGGCTTCTAAAAGCTTATGCACTGTGGTCTAGCATTGGGGAAGATGGTGTCTTGGGAAAGCAATTATTAAGGTTACAATAAAGGTCTTTGAGCTGAACTAGATATATCATGTTTGGGATATTTAGGGTCATGGGGAGCCTGGAAGATGCTATACATCCATTTTTTAAAGTTAACATCCTGTTTTTTTCCTGTCTAATCAGCTTGCTCTTAAAAAGCAATGCAGCTAGACATGCAGAATCTTCTCTAGAATCAAGAGTCTCCTTCAACAAACTGGCATTTTATAGTCCCTTGGTGCAGACGCAAAGAAACGAGGAATTTGCCTTTCATGATGCTCCAAAAATTGCAGAATATCTCGCCGTCAGAAAACAAAATCTTAATCAGTGCACAATGGCATCAATACTGAACAACAGTATTCATAAGTGTAGGATTAAAAAGTGGCATCAGCCAAATATTAGGCTTTTGAAGAACTGACAAGGAATAAATAACAATCTTGTGCTGTTCATTCTGTATTCTACAGCTCTCATACACAATCTCCATACGTGACTCCATGCTGTATCCCTCCACTTGTATTTACCCTAACTGTTTTTTTTTCCTCAGAGTACAAAATTTGAAAATGTGGTGTAGAATCTCATGAAATTTGTGTAACATTTAGTGAATCTATCTTTGCATTCCAAAAGCTGACAATACACTTGAAACAAAAGAAGCTGTTTATTGAACACAAAGTTTTGGTACAAAATTAATTTTAAATTAAAAAAGAACGATATCTGCTAACTGAGACAGAATTTACTTAGAGCAATTCAGATGTGTGATCCTTTTTATCTTGGCTGTAATACCGAACCTAAATATCACTTCTGGCAAATTGTATTAATATTACATTAAAAATCCTAACATTTTAATTAGCACAATCGTATGTTCTCACTTTATTCACGTTTCATTTGAATCTGACTTCTGGAAACCTGCTCTAGTATTTATTTAAAATCAGTAGCATGGTCTGGTGCCCAGTTTTAGAAGTAATACCGTACATTCAATTTGTTAAATTACTGAATCTCTTGAGAAGAGAGGAGATTATGAGGGAACTTCATCATCTTCAGGGCGCTTGATTAAAAGATGGAGATTAATTATGTTCGCCGATGAAAGGCTTGTGGAAATGCCGAGGTGATGATGGTAGCAGAAGGCACCTCTTCCCCAGAGAGTCTCGGGTGCCTCGATGCAGAAATCAGTGCCTTGGGTCCCTACAGAAATGGGTGCTTCAGAGATTTGGGTCAGTAAGATAGCAGCCTTCAGAGGAGCCGGATGGCACACTGGTAACCTTTCTGCTCCTCTTCTGCAGTGCATTGTCTGGGACTGGGATTCGAACGGGAAGCACGACTTCATAGGAGAATATCACACCACCTTCAAGGAAATGCGAGGGGCCATGGATGGCAGACAGGTAGTGTGGTCTTCGCCTCTCTGCGCCAGTCCCTGGTGAAAACTCCCTTCTTTTGCTGTAAAGGTTTCACATTCAAATGACCACAGCAGTGTTTTCACTTTATTATTGTTTATTATCTGTTTATTTCCACTTCGTAAAACACAGTAGTATTTTCACTTTTAGTGTTTCATTTACAGCTGGCCTAAGAAAATCTACTGTGTTCAGATAGATTAGACAGTGCCAGAATACCACTGCAACATCAATTAACATCCTTATTGAAGTACAGAAGTTTAAAATTGCATTTTTGAAAAGATGCCTCAGAATATCATGTCTGATTTTTTTTTATTTTAGGGAACAGATTAAACCATGTTGAGTAAGAATGACGCTACACAACCATCCTATAATTTATAAATTTACATCACACGTGAAACTTCTTTATGAGTTTAGTCCGTCTGATTACTGCTGATCCTTCAGTCTCTAATGTGCATGTCGTTTTCAGCCGCATTGCTAATTTAATTGATTTTAAATTAACTGCATGACGAAGAGAAAACACAGAGAGAGGGGTCACTTGAAGTGCTGTCTATTCTTTTTTTATCTCGTGAAGTGCCCTGACAGGCACAGTGAGCAAAGGGTCAGTCAGTCAGCGCTTCATTCTGAGAGCTGCAGTCACGTCACTTCAGCCTCAACCCTTTTCCCCACATTATTCACAGCCTTGTAAGGCTGCTACCGGAGACAGTAGAGTGTTGGATTTACCTGTTATACAAGGGATGAAATAATAAGCCAATACATCCATTTTACGAATGCGTTTGTACGGATGTGAGGGCAGGATCTTTTATTTAATGTTCTTCCTCCCAGTGTTACAGCTTCACTGAAACGTGCAGACAGGGGAGTGAAATGAAGAGGCCCCTCTTCATCTGACTCTGTGGCTGGTCACTCTCCTTATCCATCACACATAAGGTGTAGATACAGAGCGTACGCTGTACAGATTCTCTCAGATATCTTGTAATCTACTTGGCATTATTAGGTGTAGGCTGTGTTGTGAAGAGATGAGAAAATATATATGTAGATTATGTGTCCATTATGAGCACAGAGGCAATCTCTTCACTTTCGTTGGGCCGTTTAACATTATTTAATTTTATTTTTTTTCTTTTGTGTTGTCAAGCATCTTTTTTGTGGTTAGTGCATCTCAAGGCTTCACACCCTGCATAAACATGATACAAAAGGGGGGGAAAATGATAGTGTGGTCTTTTCTAAATGTGCGTGTATAAATGTAATTGTGATTTCTACGTCAATAAGTTAAAAAAAAAAAGGTCAATGATCCTGTCCAGGGTGTATCTTGCCTTGAGCCCATTTTCTACTGGGTTGGACTCGGGCTCACCACAACTTTATATTGGGTTGAGTGATTATTGCAAATGGTTGGGTGTTAATTAGGATTTAGACATTATTGTTTGTCTTGGAAGAAAATGTCTGCGGACTATTTAAACACGTTTACCAAGTGCAGGTGTTAAAAAGCAGAAATGGATTTGTGTCGCGGGGCAGCGCAGTGGTGCGGTGGCCTGCACTGCTGTCTCACAGCGCTGAGGACCCGGGTTCAATTCCAGACCGGTGGTACTGTCTGCCTGGAGTGTGTGCGTTCTCCACCCCCAGTCCACAGGCATTCAGTACCTTTAACCAGGGACTGTAGGTTAACTGGCTTCTGAGAGAACTGGCCCTGGTGTGTGTGTGTCTGCGTGTGCCCTGTGGTGGCCTGGCATCACATCTGGGGTGTACCCCGTCTTGCGCCCCCTGCTTGGCAGGATAGGCTCCTGCTCCCCTGTGACCCTGATCGGGATAAAGCGGGTAGAAAATGGAGGGGTAGACTTGTGAAGCTGAGTTGAAGGCAATGGGAAAATCTCAGATTTCTGATTGCTTTCAGATGAAGGGCATTAAGATCTCTAACTACACTCCTGGCTGTTGATTGACTCAGATGAGATGGATATTTCTTTAGCAGCCTCTATAATAGAAGTTGTTCTTGCTTACCAGAGAGCATGTAAATCAACTCAGCCGCTTTAGTGTCACTTTTTAGTTTCCTCTTTCCTGTGATGTTAGAAGAAAGGAATAAATAAAATCTGAAAACCAACATACCACATAACTAGCAGCTTAATGACCATTGGCACCAGTCTGTCCATTTTATCAGCTGTAAATGGCAAATGTCTGTCCCAATTGTCTGAGGGATTTACAATCATGCTTAATTATTTAAATATTTCTGTGAAGTCAGCCTTTAAATGATAGATTAGATCACCGAATTCACATCACAAGTCCACAGGTTTTCTTAGAAATCCAGCTTTAACCAGGGACGTGTTGCTTGTTCCTGCATTAAGAATCACAAATGCATGCTAAGATGAACAAGTCACAAATATTTTCAAGGTGCCAAAATTTCCCATGTTTCAGGAAAGCTGAAAGAGATAACTTGTACTCCTTTTTGGATTATGAAGAAATAATTTAGTAGCTGCTTGTGAGTAATTGCACTATTTTGAAATGTACAGTATGTGAAACCTCATCATTACTGGCATCAATAGCCTTCGATGATTAAGGCAGATGAGAAATGCATAATGAAACTGACCAGAGAAATTGAAAATGGTGAGTAGCTGCCCACAAAGACTGTGCTGATTGGAACCTAAAGAATTACTTTCCTCTTTAAAAATACCTATTGGAAACTAGAAACTCAGCATTAATATTTTATTCATGAGGGAAATAAATGAATTTCAGATGTGAACCTCACTTGCAAAAGAGGTAGATTCTAACACAAGATAAGAGTTGTGAATATACCCTAGAGTGTCTTCCATTATTAAATAAAAGAAAGGAAATAGTGCTTGAGAAGGAAGCAAACTGTCACAAAATGCTTTCTAAGCAATGAGGCATATAACACTAATGAGACAATCACACCATTTGGGGCAAGTGGAAGACTTAGACTGTGATGAATAATGTGCATCTAATTTTGTGTGCATAGCTCTGTTTGTGTTTGTCCTGCTAGCCAGCTGTTCAGGAGTTCTATGAGTGCAGAAGGCTGCCATGTATTTTACATCAGGCTTCCTGTGTAATTCTGGTTTAGATGACAGAAATGACAAATGTGCAGTTAAAAATACAGCAAACAAAGTATGAGTGTACCAGTCCCATAAACAGATGACGTGCCATGAACACATTTACCCCTTAGATAATACAGATTGTGTGAGACAGTAAGACCTCCATGCTCTGTTTTGTACCTTGTGTGAACTTTTCATTTAAAGGGCTTTAAAGCTAGGTAATTGCATTAGACTTTTATTATTAGGGAAGATTTTTCATTTACCATGATTTTGGACCACGGTGACCTTTGTCAGATTTTTACCAGTCATAATCCTTTCAAATGTATAGCAGGTCATTGTGAGTCTTACAGTTGCATTGTCCTTGTAACAGGATAAGTTGTTACAACGATAACAGCCCTGTCCTTACTATGTTCTGATCCTGAAATTGCATAACAATAACCTAAGCAATACATTTGAAAAGAGATGAATCTGTCTTGGGCTCCGGCTTCCTCCCACAGTCCAAAGACAGGCTGCTGGGCTAATTGGCTTCTGGGAGAACTGGCCCTGGTGTGGGTGTGTGTGTCTGTGTCTGTTATGCCCTGTGAAGGATTGGCACTCTGTTCAGGGTGTACCCTGTGCCTGCTGCTTGCCAGGATAGGCTCTGACTCCCCAGAAACCCTGCGTTGGATAAAGCAGTTAGAAAATGAATGGATGGCTTAAAACAAAGCACAACTTCTGCAGTTTATCTCGAATACAGTTTTAGAAGAGAGGAGATGTGTATTTTAGAACTTTAGCCAAGATGTTTTAAATGGTACGTGAAACAAACAACTGATAGAGACATTGAGAGGAGCATAAATGAGATAAAACCTTCTGAGTGCTCATACTTTTCCGGATGTCAACAATTCGTTAATTTCAGCATCAGATTTAGCTGTGTAGAAACATCTCTCTTAATGCACATTCACAAGATGGTCTTACCAATGGATTTCTCATTAGAAAAATGGATGGATTTGTTATGTTATGTAATTTTATGGTGTCAATTAAGTGCCGTAATGTACTATGATAGACACACAAGTAGTCTACAAAAGGACCTGTCTTTTTTACATTCTAATATGATAACAGCTTTATTCCTATATTTTTTATGATTTATATTAGATGCAGTGGGAGTGTATAAATCCCAAATACAAAGTGAAGAAGAAGAATTACAAGAATTCAGGAATTGTGATTCTGAATCAGTGCAAGGTAAAACCAGTATCTGTTTTATTAATCCCCTCTCATTCTTTATATTAGGTTTATCAATCCGGCTGTGACCTGAAATGTTACAAAATATGCTGGTTTATAAAAGGGCTAATGGAAACAAAAGGTTAATTTCACCGTTTGATATGAATATTTGTACGTGGGCGAGTAATAAAAATGTGACATATGTGATATATTATTGAGAATACAGTATGTATCCTACTGTAAGAGTGTGCGGAGTGTGGATTTAACATAGGAGTCCACTTTTCTGAGTTGCTTCCCGATTGGATTTGTCTTTGGAAAGCACACTTGGCAAGCTCCTCTAGAGAGCTTCAAATCTCCTCCCACCTAGGATTCAGTAATTGGTTGGAAATGTTGAAAATCAATATGGAACATGCATGAGCAGCTGGCTATTTAATAGAGAGCAATGCAAAATGAGTCAGAAGTAGTGAATGACTGATACACCCTGCTGTGTGGTCTCTTCAGAAAGAGAACCTCAGTCCTTGATCTTAATGAAGCTGCTATTGTGTGTAATAGTTCTAGGCCATGTTTACTTACAATATAAATTTACTTGAACCAGTTTTGCCAAATGTCTCCTCTGCAAAAGCAAAGAACAGTTTGCGAGTTTTCTTTAGCATGTTCTTGTTCATGCCTTGTTTTTATGTGAAATGTGGGTTCCATATGGATTTCTGTCCAGTTGGGATGAGTATAGAATTCACCAAAATACTGTAAATCTTAAACTTCAAAGTACAATTAAAAAAAAATCATAAATTATTTGCAGATCCACAAGATGCATTCATTCCTAGATTACATTATGGGTGGATGCCAGATCCAATTTACAGTGAGTATGATGTCCTGTATTTAATCTCAGTCTGGTGAGAAGTTATATATTCATTTTTATAAAAGCATGTTGCCTGCAATTTAGATGTTTAAGTAAAATAATATATTATTAAAGCTTTCCATTTCATATGCACCCTATCTAGCAACATTTCATTGAAAACCTGTTGAATAAAATATTTAATCCATTTTTTAGGTTTAAAGATTTAAGAAAATTTATTCTGAATACACCTTGATACCTGTTCTGTTTTGTTTCGTTAATAATTGCATTACACGGAGATGGTTATATATAAATACTTATCATTTATATCATTTGCTGTCATAAGTTGTTTTGACTATGAACATTTTCATGCTGCTAAACTGCACCAAAAACTGCAATCTAGTGGGTTTTGATTTCATTAACTGTTTTTTTGACAGAGTGGTCAGGTACTTTCTCTCTCCTTCAGAACTTTGTTGTTGAATCTCTCATGCTCTTATTTTGTGTGTGTACCCATTTTTGTACGTATTTGTATTCATTGTATTTTTTTGTAGTATATTTTGCTCAAATATATTACATATTAATTTTAGACAGTGGACCATGTGTGGACATGCCTTCAATAAACCTGTGCTGATATATTCATATTTGTATGGAATTGCTGGAACATTTCCATGGATAGACAGTCTTTAAATAAAACAACTCCTTTTTGTTGTCAGTAAAAAAGAGTTTAATTTCAAATGACAATTACCAATTACTTAGTTTATAGTACAATTCAAATCTGCCGTGTTTTGCAGTATTTATATTTATAGTATGCAGCTGTCCACATTTCCAGAAGTGTTAATAAATGTGTAAAGTAACACATCTTATATAAGAAAAGAAGTAAATATACCAGCTGTGAGAATCTTGTTAAGACAAAAAGACTATTTTGGACTCTTTACAGAATAAAGAATAAAGGGGTAGAAGCTGTTTATAACAGCATTGCTCTATTAACACACCTGCTCATTAGCTTATCTTGCATAAAAGAGTCATTATCTCAGCAATCTAAAAATCCCCCAAAAAATGTAGGTAGCATCTTTTATTCCTCTACAGAATTAACATCAAAAGCATTAATTAGCTATTGTACAGTCATCAGGCAAAACAAAGAATCTCTGCTTCCAATCCAGGCAATAAAAAAGTTAAAATAAATAAAAAAGTTAAGAATAACTTTAAAGGGTTACTATTTCTGTTCTTTTATTTTTAACTTCATTTTATGCCTCGGTCTTTTATATTAATGTGTACATAAATACAAAGATTAAAAAATGATTCGCAATTACTAACTCCAGATAAGGAAGCAGCTCATTCATGTGATAATTATCATATTGTGCTATTAAAGTTAAAGGCCTTTGTTATGCTCAGGAGTATGCATAAATTACAAGTAATTGGTGGTGTTCACCAAAGTTATTACTGTTTGTCTTTTAGGTAGCAATTGATTTTACAGCGTCGAATGGAGATCCACGAAACAGCTGTTCTTTGCACTACATCCATCCCTATCAGCCTAATGAATATCTGAAAGCTTTGGTTGCTGTTGGGGAGATATGTCAAGACTATGATAGGTAAGTATTAAAAGTGAGGTTCGGACCCAGAACATCACTTGAACAGATCAGTGTTAAATAACTCCACAGTGTTTGTATTTAGACACATAATATCCACAAGCATTTTGTTACAGGTCAAACACTCAAATCTGTTGTCTTCTACTAGGGAGACAGTTGAGAGCAGACATACAGAGAAAACGGCTTTTCTACAGCATTTGTTCTTAAACCTTTAGAAAGGGAAGCCTCGCACAATTCATTGTGAAATTCTAAATTTATCCCCTATTTGTATCCCACAGGAGAGTCAATGAGGATATCCGAGATGTTAATGTGTGTAAAACATGATTCCTCTTGTTTTTGTGAAAGGGGAATGCGTTAGAACACAGCACAGAAAAAGAGTTGTGAAACGTGGAGGTGATTCTAAATTCGATTCTTTGTTGTTTAACATGCTACAGTTAAACAGCTGTGATAAATACAGTGTATTTATCAGTTCGGATTTTAGGATGTTAGGGTGACCATGCTGCAATATAATATAAAGTGTAATATTTTTGAGACTCTGACCACCAAGTATTAAAGTAAAAAGGAAAAGCTTTTCTTAGACATCCATATTTTAAAACTTTAACTTTAAAACCAGGGGGAATCGTCCTGGTGAATTATTTGTGATGATGTGGTTAACATGGGGGCAGTGGCTGAGATTCTTCAAGGTTGTTTACAGCCTTTGAGTATCTGTCCATGAAGTGCATTACCAGATCAGATTTTTACACAGTTGCAGAAACACTCATAAAACACTAAAGCTGCATTGCATAAGCAAATCATATGCTTCTTTGACCAGTATTTTTATTTTTCTTTGAGCTGTTTTTATTTTTTCTCTACTTTCACTCAACAGCGATGTTTCTTACTGGCCACATTAATTGCATCATGTACAGTTAATTCTTGTTCAGCACTGTGTGTCTTAAAACTAAACTAGAATGATAAATGTGTACTACTGGATATAAATATAGCAAGCCGACAAAACAGCAACACAGCTGGAAATAATTTTTACAAAGTCTGTAAAAAAGTGCAGCACCTGTAAATTTCCATTGTGAGTAAGTGAAAAGTGCTAAAAAAAACTTCCCAGATGGATTATCACTGCTGCATTTTGTGAAACCCTTTTGTGATTACCCTTTCCTGGTAATCCTGCTCTCATACTGAACAAGTTCCAATTCCATTGCACATCTAAGCTCGTCTGGAATGTTTGTAATGGTTAGGATGCAAATGTTTGGTGCAATTAATGAGCACATACAGTACTGGAGATGGAACAAGTAAAGGCTTATTCCATGATGAAAAGAGAAGAAAAGAAACACAGTGTTTCGTCCACATTGTGTTTCTTTTCTTCTCTTTTCAGCAGTAATAAACCTCTACTTGTTCCTTTGCAGCCTACGCATGCTGACGCAGCTCCCTTGTTGAACTACTTCAGTACTGGAGATGCCACTCACTATCGATGTGTCCAGTGTGCAGAGTGACCGACAGTGCAAGCAATAGAAATACTGAAGGAACAGATAAGCTAAAAATCTCAGAGCTAAATCTGGAATAGCATACTGTAGGTGTGTAGACGGGTAGCATTAGCATGGATTAGTATGGTAAACAGAAAGTTAAATATATACAGTAGGAGAAGGTGTAAATGTGTACTACTGTATACACATTTACTGTATACACACTACTGTATTACACATTAAAAGGACATTCTTAACTGAAGTTCAGGAGGGATGAAGACAAACAAGTGTGATCATAATCACACACCTCCATTTTGCATGTTGCCTCACGCCGTCCTGCTACACCACATCTCCAACTTTGCAGCCCACTCCTGGGTTAAGTCCTCTCTGAATGGGGGCCTCAACCTCTGTGCTCTGTGGCCAGATGGATTAAGCCAAAGCTTTAACTCTGTTTAGATGCATTGCTGGAAGGAAACACCTCCAGGTTCTCCCAGACACTACCAATTCCAGCACCAATATTTCACATTGATTAAAAATGGACAGTAGAGTGCAACAAATCACACACAGTATTATTCACCAACTTGTATTCTCAATGGATACACAAAAACAAACCAGAGGAAAAACAGGCTGTAAACTTATACTTACACAAAATAACAGCAGAAAGTGTTCCTCTTCTAAGTTAGTTTGCATTTAGGGTATGTTGATGAGTGATGACTAATTAAAAATTAAATGCAAGAGGTAGATCTCACACAGAGCTCCCTATTATTGGTACAATCAAGAAGCTCATTTATTCATGTAAGAACAGGTCATTAACAGTTTTCACTAGAGAAAATCTCATATCACTTCCAGCTTGCTAGGATTAAAATCATACAACGTCCTTGCAGAAACTTCCTCTCCTCTGTGGAATGGATCTTTCCAGATGGCAGAGGGTGTGAAGTGTGTGCCTGAGACAGAATTAAACAGTGTATTTTTGCTGATTCAGTTCATCTGAATCTTCCCTGGCTTAATTTTCCATTTGTTGTACAAAGAAATCTATGAAAATGACCTTGACTTTGGCTCAGAATAGCTTAGGCCGCCTCCAACATCGATTTGTAATTCATATCTTTCTTAGCAAATTTAAGACTGCCACTCAGGTACAATTACATGATGCGAGGCAGGCTGTAAACACTGATTTTTGTATTACACTAACATTATTCTAACGTATTTTGAGCTACTAGGCCACTGAGGATAATGTGGCTTAATGTGAAGTCAATGGATTGGCTTCAAACTAAAGAGGACTGTGGTGCCCATGACCTTTATAACAATAAAACAGAATGTTAGAAAGAGGATATACAGGAGGGGTACATTACAAGATCCAAGACTACAGTGCAGTTGCAGTTCAAAAATTAAGTTTATAACCAAACTAATAGTGGCACAAATTTGGTAAGAAGATTGATTTAACCTTAAACCTGATAAAACCAAAAACAAAACATACCGTATTTTTACCGTATCCTGTCGAAAGAAGGAAACGTATACTTTCTTTGTCTTCTTTTATTTAGTGACAAAATGTTTCCTGCATTTGGTTTTGGAGCAAGAATACCACCTGACTTTAAGGTAAGACATACGGTATGCTTTTTAGTTACAATGCAAGTCTCAGAGGACACATATACAGCACAGTACAAAACATGAATAAGCTCCTTCTTATTCAGTGGGACTGATTTCACTGTTTGGATTGCCGTCCTTACTGCTAAACAGAGAATATTTCATTTATATTTGCAGAACAAAATGTAGACCAAACCATCAGGTATTCTCAGTTTTTCCAGGGAACCCAGGTTTTAATGCTGTTCTACCAAGGAAATTCTTAATATAAGCTAAAGTGTTAAACGGAAAACCACAAAGACTAGATCAATTTCCGAGGCTGTGCATTATTTAAGAAACTCTTTGGATAGCACCAGAGTTATGTGGCACTCCTCTGCAGCAGCTGCTCATTAAACTTGTTTACCTGCGTACTGATGATGTGTAGATTGAGCTTCTGCTCAGTCTCCCCACAGTCTCTTTTTCAACTACATTATAAATCATTCTGAAGAGGTTAGAGGCAGGAGCTTTGTCAGCTTGTTGGGCTCCACAGGTTTCTCAATTGTTTTCAGCACAATTGTAATGCCACGCCTTGATGCAGACTGGTCAGTCTTGCGGTCTTAATTGAATTCTAACCTAGAGAATCATTACAGACCAATTTCCATAATGACGATAGCAAAGAAGAGGTATGTTCTGTAGATTAATAAAATATTTGCAGTTTTTATGTGTTGAATTAAGCCTCTCATTTCAGCAATTTTATGAGGAAACGTTACCACGGGTATATGGCTACTAGTAGATTAATTTACAGCTTTGAGCCCTTTACATGCTATTAATTTATTAGCCCAATATACTTTGTATGTACTTTATTTTTATGTCTCTTAGGTGTCTCATGATTTTGCTGTGAACTTTAATGAAGACAACCCAGAATGTGCTGGTGAGTTTTTTTTTTCCATTGCTTACAGTCATGCTGTGTGCATCCACACTCTGCTGTATGTTGAAAACAGTTTCTTTGCTGTTTTTGTTTCTTCTCACAACTGCCCACTCTAACCTGGTGCAATGTATCTTACAGTATGTAATGTAGTTATCTTACATAACAAGTAAATGATCTTTATGTTTACCATAGTATATTCAGTCAGAATTAAGTTTCTTATCTTAGAAATCTGTTATTTGTATAAATTCTGTTAAGAGTTAGAAAACATTTGTAATAACTTATAATTCCAGTCCATACATTTTGCTGTATTATGGATGCATGTTATGAAACTTTATCTGTTAGTGTTGTGTTTTGTACAAAGATCGGCTAGTGTGTTCTTTCTTTTGGCCTTATCTAACGTGTACATATTTTTTCCATAAGGAAATTGATGTAACACCAATGCAACTCTGTATTCCACACATTTCCATTGCAGTTTGAACATGCTATGAAAGCACAGCAGCAAGGTGCAGTGCTGTTGCAGTATGGCCGTACTAATACCGTGCAGACAGTCTCGAAAGACAAAGGCCGAGAATGCCACGTGTTTCCAAATCTGTGCTGATTGACATGTCTTCTGTTTCAGTCAAAACATTAACCCATAATTCAGAGTGTTTTATAATAGATGAATAATGAGTTTTAAGAGTGTAAGGACAAATCATTGTAACATCTGCATTTAATGTTGTTAAAAATAGATTTGCTTGTGTGTCTTTGCAGTCTGTGAAGTGCCATTTTTATCATCTATAGACAGAGCAGCATTCGCATAGTGGGAACATAACATACAGATGGAGGCCTTGCAACAGCTCATCGACATACTAAATGAGAGAATATCTAAACATTTCTGAAACAGATCTTTGGAATAAATATACAGTTTATATACAGATAATGGTAGATAAAAGAAAAAGCATTGGACGGGAGAATAATGTTGAGAGATTAATATATCACACAAACTGACAAGAACAATGAAAAATGAATATTGGCAGTAAAGAGGCCACTGGAGCACTGTAAGCTAGAGAGTCTTCAGCCCATTATATGAAGCAAGGGCACAAGACAACCATAAAGATTTAATCTGATTTGAATATGCAGCTTCACGTGGAGGGGAATTTGAGTTTTGGGACATGTGCTGGGGATAGAGTAATTGCACAGATGTTCAAAGTCAAAGGAAGAGCATTTCTTTTGTTTTGTTTTTTGTAATTTTTTAAAAAGGCCGGAGTGCTTCATTCCTCAAGTGGAAGAGAAAAGAACCGAAAAGTCCTATTTTGCAGAGAGATCTCCCTGCATGCACCCCCAAGTGCATTAAGTTTCCTCTGCCAGTATATGATTTGGGTTTTTTTGGCAAATTGAAATTACTGATCAAGCTAAAAAATTAATAAGTCAGGGAGACACTAATGGAGTTGCAGGCTGAGGCTCTAGGTTATTCTTCTTTTCTGTTTCATTTTACACTAGAGATTTAATTGAAGTCATCAGGAAAAAATATTAAGTACAGTCTACAATAGACAAAAACATGTTTTTCTTCTTCAATTTAGAGAAAACTGTGTTCTTTTCCCATAGTGCTTTGGTTGATGGGCAGTAATATGTATTTAGTTTTATGGATGAACTTTTAAAAATGAAACTTTTAAATGACATTTTCACAAGGTGGTTGTTGCTCAGATAATTGTTGAAATTGATAGGCTGATGTTGCTCAGAGGTACTTAGGATCAATACACTGTAACCTGGGTGAAGTACATTGACAATTTAATTCCATTAAACTTTAATGTGGCTGGAAAATATGCAGCTTTTGCAAAATTCAGTTTGTTTACAGAAGTCTGATTTAGACCAATTTATACAAAGATCCCAAAATTCTAAACGATTTCTTACCTAAATAATCATTTGAAATCATGAAAGGTGCTTTATTTTGTTTGTGGTTTGTGTTAATTAGTAATTATTCTCACATACATTTTAAGTTTTACCAGAGCCATGAGTAAGCTATTTCTCTACCAAATGTGTAAATGTTGATTGAATTAATCTATTTATTTTCGGATTGTCTGCCAAATTAATTTTGAAAATACAAATCATCTGAAGAGGACTTAATGGCCAGTCTCCTGCTTTCTGTTTTTTTTTCCAGATTTAGAGGCATTTTCATAAAGGTTTAATTATCGTGTTAAAAACTCTGGTTTTTCCTTTTGTGAAAACAAGGTAGAACAGAGTTTGGACAAATAGAAATCCTACAGTTTAGGAGATTCAAAAGACATTCGAGCGTAATGAATTTGTATTCGTAATGGCAATTGGCTTGCCACCAGAGGCCTCCAGTGAGACGGACAGAAATAATACGCTTGTATTTATCTCGCCTGTGTCTGTAATTAGAGAACTAATTGAGTGGCATTCTTGCGTGGGCTTGTTTGGACAAAGGGCTGTGTTGCAGCAGTCAGAAATGGAGTGGTGTTAGTTGAGAGAGGCAGGGAGCTGGGAGATCCGAGATAAAAAGTTAGAGAGCTGGGAGAAGTCTTTTATTGTGCTACGTAAAAATTTACATTTGTAAAGCCTGGAACATCTTGGGCACATGGCTTTACAGGCAGGCTTATGTCAAAGGGCAGTGCCAGACTTCTGTAACACATCTTAACACATCTGTAACACTGTATATGTAATTTTATATGGACAGTTTGAACAAAAGGAGATTTTTTTGCAGGTGTTCTTGTGACTGGCTGAATTTTCAAAGATGACACTGATTTTACTCCCTGATTCACCCACATGCCCCACAGAACCATGTGTGCTGTGTCCAGCCAGGCGTCCTTAAGTTTATTCCTCTTTGGGAAGGAAAATACTGAGCATTTCAGGTGTGTCAACTTTTAGTGCCATCCATAGGAAGCAACACTTTACCAGGATTTAAATGGTTTCAGCAGGATTCTTACCAGAAAAATACTCCAAAGCCCCAGGGAGCCTGCCGACAAACCACTCTGGACAGGCACATATGGAACAAATCTGTTCAGAGCACTTTCAGCATGGAAAGCAAATGCTGAATCACAAGCTTCAGTACGTAAAAAATACAGCCGAGATAGTGTAGGAAGACACCCGACACAAAGTCACATATAAAAAACAGGACATAATCTACAAGAAAATAAAATGTGGTACACTGAAACAAAAGAAATACTTGCCATGATATGAACAATTTGATGTGGTTTATTTCGGTCCCTATAGTTAAAAAATTCCCGATAGTTGAAAGGGATAAAAGAATCTGCAATTTTATTTTGAAGGCTCAACAGATACAGTACAGTATAAAGGTACAGTAGTTGTGTGTGTCTACCTATGTAATCATTATTAATATAAATATATTATTTTAGAATTGCCATCGTTTTGTGTGTGTACCCATCACATTTAAGCATGCAGCAATTTCATTTGAGTATGATGTTATAAGAGGGTGCAGTGTACCTATAGAAAACATTATCCTTCTGCACCCTTGGCATGTATGTATGGCTGTGGGATGCACCACACGATACATCAAGTTAAGTTGATTCCAACTGTTTGGATTACTGAACAATTAGAATTTCCTCAAACCAAGCACCTATGGCTAATTACAGCTCCCTGTAATTAGTGGGGCCTCCCTGGGTCCGGAGAAAATATCGGACATGAAGCTTAGCATGGGCTTCCTCCAGGTGCTCCTGTTTCCTCCCATCGCCCAGAGACATGCTGGCAGGTTAATTGGTTTCTGGGAACACCGGCCCCAGGTGTGAGTGTGTCTGTATGTGCCCTGTGATAAACTGGCATCCCGCCCAAGGTGTATCCCGCCTTGAGCCCAGTGCTTCTAGGCTCGGGCTCCCATGTGCCCCTGTGTTGGATACAGCAGTCAGAAAATGGATGAATGGTTACCCATGAGCTATACATGCAATGCGTGTAGCTCTGCTCTGTGTGGCTGAAGATGAATGTTGTGTGTGTGTCAGAACTCCGAGCTGTGGCGCATTGCGATCTACACATTAAGCACTGCAGGAGCGGTTTGTCCGATCCGCCAGGCTGAGGCTGATGTGAATTAGAGATGTGAATCAGATGGGTTGCGTTATCGTCTTAACTCACCTGGGTGAACCTGACTGTGAGGCGGAGGCAGAATGAGCCAGGGAGCTGCTACAAGGGTTGGAGGGAGCAGATCCAGCAGGGGGACCTCAAGAGGCATTCCCCAGCGGAGAGAGCTTCTGCTGAACTTTATTTAAGCTCATTTGCGGCTTCAGGCTGCAAACACAATGGTGAAACATGGAAGAGCCATAGATCTGGTTGGAGCTGTCAGGTGCTTCTGTACAAGTAACATTGTGATTCAACCTCCCTGAGGTGCAGAGCTGCAGTCTGTGCATGAGTGTGGACGATGGATCCCAAAATATTGACTATGGAAGGCATTTTCTGGTGAATCCTGATACTGCATCCCCTTTGACATGCGGCATTTGCCATTCAGCTCTGTTCCGTGCTCATTTGGTATCTGAGACAGGTATTCTACCTGTTGTTACAGCAAGACAGATATCTGTTTCATCCCTTAATCTTAAAATGTGACGTTTCTCTTCCCAACTCAAAGACTACATCATTATGACGATCACCATACTGTAGTTCACTGACCCACTGTAATGCCAGATTGTACCACAGACAAACACTTATACAACAAGTTAGATAAATTCCATGGCACCAAATTACGTTTCCTTTATCTTGTAATAGAAAATTCTAAACTTTTCAAGCATACTGTATATGCACAGAAATATCCAGAACTAAAAGGTGACATTCTGTGCTTTTGCCTCATATTCATCTTTGCATCTCACTGTGTGATTAAACATCAGAAATAGCAATTTTGACTTCACTGTTCCTATACTTATGGCAGGCGGCATATATATATATATCAATGTTTTATGAAAGCTTAAATAATTTAGTTTCTGTAAATGAATAACAGGGACATGTATCACATGAATAACAAATAAGTTTGCAGTCACAAAAGCAGATTGCAATTAAATGAATTTGTTTGTTAATCACCTAGGGATATAAGTGCCTGGCTGTGACGAGAACAAATGAACCGAAAAAGCAGACCCGCATTGTGGGTTTTTTTAAATGCCCCAAACAGGTTGATGAGGCCATCCACCAAATCAAAGTGTTCAAACAACAGAGTTAAAACCGTTATTCGGTGTATACAGAAAACATCAATGTGCCTCCCTATAAATGGGGTATTTCAAAGCCTTCTGTAGGCCTTCTGTTTCGAGTGGTATTATCCTCACCTACCAGGAATACTTGCTTTTCCTGACCTTTTATTTAATTAATATTTTATACCCTGAAATGGCTCCTTGTTTATGAGACTATTTGAAGTTAGGTTTTGAGTTGTCGTATGCTGCTTTACTGATTAAGGATTTATGCGTCAAACACTTGCAGCTGATGCAGTGATTAAAAAATATTACAGTTCATGATAAAGGGAATAAATTGTCTGGCTGGGACATATAAATTCTAAGTACTTTTGTCCCAGAAGGTGTTTTAAAGAGCGTCTGCACATTTGCTACTTGACATTTTGTTTTGCATTTGCAGACTTCAATTAGATTTACGCCATCGGTATTGCCAGTCTTGACATAATTATGCACTCGCTTTTGCAAGTCTTGGCTTTTGACATTATTTGACATAACTTTTTTATAATAATTAATATTCCAGCCAAGTAAATAATACCTGAACATGTTGTCAATAATATGACCTTAGAAGAAAAGATGGTGAGGGTTATCAATGTCATTACAGTTCAAGACTTATTTTATACAATGTATAAAATAAGATTCTGAAATTAATTTTTTAATGTTCTGGTTCACAGAAAACCCTGTAAAATATATGATGAAAGTACTTGGTTAGCTAAGAGACCATAAAGAAGAGTAAATGTGTTTTTGCAGAAAATGATTACCAGATGAAGAAATAACTTTAAGTAATAAATTGACACACGAAACATATAAAACATGATATGTAAAGCACAGTCTTCACTCTCAAAATAAATGTACACATTTGCAATGCATCTTCCATTCTTTCTTTTTTTTAAATCAAACATCTGCGGAACATTTCTTATAGTTGCTCCAGATGGTGCCGTGAACTAGAAATGACTTGTAGGAATCTGAATGGGCACATTAGTTTGTTGGCTTACTGTAGGTGATTTGGTGTGTATACAAATAGTTTGTTCAGTTAATCAGGTTAACATTGGTAACATTGTTCAGTTTCTGAGCTTTAGATCTTTGTCAATGGTGGTTTTCTATTTGAGATGTCAGAGGTCCATTCCTATTCCTGTTTCAACTTTATCATTTACTAGTGGTACTGTAGCTATTTTAATGCTGACATGAAAATTTGTTACGAAAATGAGTTGTTGAATTGTAAAATTGTTTGGGAAAAACCTACCCCAAAAACCAGCTGCAAACATTATAAGCACAGTTCTGTTTTCAATTTTAGCTTTCAGAAAGTTGTTTTCAAAATACTGTATATGGTTACTTTATAAAAACATTTTATAGGTGGCAATTAAAGAGTCTAAAGACTGGAGCAGTCTGATTGTGATCAGTTAAACAGCTGATTTGTTAAATTAAGTAATTTAGAGACCATTTGGAACATGTCACAAAACCCTCCAGCCCTCAATGACCACAGTTAATTAAGAAGTTAATTGAACATGTTTGTTACTAGATTGATCAATAACTTTCAAGTGTTCCTAATCTTCCCACAAACAGGTGATGTTTTTCCAGTTAGTCTTACAGAGAGATGTCCCCTGGAGACTGTCTCCAGTTCCAGGGCTGATAACCACTGCTTTGGAAGAGGCATTCAAATTACTTTATAATGTTCTTGTGTATCCACAGGGTTGTTATTGCTTTGCATGATGGGGAAGTGTATAATGAATAGATGTGTGCTGAGCAGTAATAAGGCCAGCCTCTAAGGAAGTGTATTTCAAAAAGTCCTTATCTTATCTAAAGTATCCAATTGCACTCTCCTTGAATATATCAGTTAGGAGTCCATGGACAGTTTCTGGAAGTAGACCAAATAAGACCAAGAATACTGGAGCATTCCGTTCGAAATCCAGCATGGTTCTGTATGAATGTCTTGGATAAGACATTTGGGTGGGAGGGGTCAGCGCTGTGGCTTGAGTGTTACTGCTGCTGTTTTATTACTCTTGGGTCAAAGGTTCAATTCCAGACTGGGACTGCTACAGTGTGGAGTTACCGTGTTATACCCTTGTTCATGTAGAGTTTTCCCCAGGTGCTCAAATTTCCTTTCTTCTTCGACAGACATGCTGTCTGGGCTAATTAGTATCTCTGATCTATCCCTCTTTATGCGCCCGTGCACTGCGATGGGCTGGTGTCTCTTCTGAGATGTAGTCCTACCTGGTGCCCTGTGTTTTGACACTTTTCCATGACCAACTGTGAGATCACACAGCTGTGGATAATGGATGATTGTCCTGCTGAAATTTTGCAGACCGTTAAGGGTTGAAAAAATGGATGATTTTATTTTGGCACAAGGTCTTTAGGATGATTCCTTGAAGGTTTTAAATGTTTCAAAATAGCTCCTTCCTTCTGAAAAAAACACACCTTGTTCTAAGGACATACAGTATAGTTTAAAAGGTAATGATCAGAGCCTCGATACTCAAGGGAACACCCTGTAAAAATCTGATTAATATTAAGGTATTATTGCATAAACATCTGATATTTGCGTAAGGGAATTAAAATATCCTCGTACAATTTAATTGTTCCACTTTGCTTCTTTTTTACTCAAAGGTATACAAGGGGTTGTTGAAGCTTATCAGAACTGCCTTCCGAAAATTCAGCTCTATGGGCCAACAAACATTGCCCCGATTATTATGAAAGTGGCCAACTCCGCGTCCGAAGAGATGCACACAAAGGAAGCCATGGTAAGAGGAACTGTGAAGGTTAGGTTTTCTCCTGTCATTGTCCCGAAAATACTCTTTCTCTTCAGCTTTAGTGATTCTCATATACCGTAATTCAATTTTAATATTTTTTCACACAGATTCTGCCATGAGCGTAACATCACTGTAGAACACTTCTGAGGACACTCAAAAATATTTTTTTCAGTTCCCCACTAAGGTACACTCCTTGATGAAACTTTGAGTTGGGCAGAAGTCGTATTGTAATGGAGCTTATCATTCGCTTGGGCTCTGAGGATGAAGTCATTCGCAAACCTGGCTTGACTCACTCATGACTTACAGTAGCTTTCTGTAGTCTGCCAGCCAGGAATTCATTATTCTGCTGGTTCAGCTCTTTGTGAAAGGGTTTAAGAATGTTAAATCCAAAATCTAATCTGTCTGACATTTCATGACACGAACTAACCCTGCTTCCTCTCGTGACAGCAATACTTCATCCTGCTGATCCTGACGGACGGAGTGATCACAGACATGGCCGACACCAGAGAGGCGATTGTCCATGCCTCCCATCTCCCCATGTCTGTCATCATCGTGGGCATCGGCAACGCGGACTTCAGCGACATGCAGATGCTGGACGGGGACGATGGCATCCTCAGGTCTCCCAAGGGTGAACCGGTTCTTCGGGATATTGTGCAGTTTGTGCCGTTTAGGAATTTCAAGCATGTGAGTTCCGTTTTGTTTTATTTTGTCACCATGTGGTGTAATGTTACAGTCCTGCTAATTCCACAAACGTGACTTTGACACATTGCTTTTAACCTATGCCATATTTTATATGTGCTCAGATTCACAGCATCTCTCAGAACATTTAGTGAAGAGTCTGCAAAAGTGTTCAATTTTAATTTGTGAAATGAGAAGTACATGCTTTTCATAAAAACCATATGCAATCAAGTGTTTTTCCTGAAGTATCGTTTCCAGATCCCATCAACACAACACTTCCTGGGTCCGTCTGTGTGATCTGTGCTTGTTTGACCTGATTTTTCAAATTGGTTTAGGTCTGTTCAGGCAGGCTGCTGCTCAAATCAAAAGAACACCTTGCAGAACAATTAATTGAGGGGGATGTGGATAGCTCAGTGGTAGAGATGCCACAGGTTAGTTACATAATCAGCTCATTACTATTCTGAGGAGGCCATGCAGAATATGTATAGAGCTGAAATGGTACTAAATATGCTCTCTGTTAATTTCCTCAGCTCTCTTAATGTGACAAGATTTAATGATTCAAAGCATAAATGTACTCACTGCTAATTACCGCATGTACTCTTAAACCATAATGAAAAAATAATTAATAGTTGAACAAGATGACATGAGAGGTTTAGTATCAATAGGTCGTAGATGTGATTGATTGATTCTAAAATGCTCCATTGCTCTTTGGTAATAGGGGAAGATGAGGAGGCGGCCAAGACAAGAAATAGCTTCACACCGAGAAAGTCTGTGCAGCCTGGACTCCACTTAGGGTCTTGACACAGTGGCGTACGTTTAAAATTCAGAGCAGAATCATTCATGCCTTCGAATAAAGCCTGTTACGAGAAATTGTTGATTTGTCACTTGTGCTTTTAAAGTTGCCATATGAAATAATCATCATCCTCTTTACTTTTTACTCATTTTTATCCACAACTAAATAAAGGAGTCAAAGCATGATTACCATATCTATTTTTTAGTTAGGGCTAATTAATCTCTAGAAGAGAATCCTTTGCACCTTATACTTACTGATATTTTGAAGGCGTAGGCATATCTTGGCATAAAGCAAAGGGTTCACTTGGTTATTGGTCATAGAAATATCTGTATTGATTGATTGGATTGATTGGCATGAAATTACCATCTCAACTATAGCTTGGTAAGACTTCCAACTGTTAAAATGAAATATTTCTTAGAAAATATTATTTCATGCATATGACAAATATCCTAAGCTTTAAAAAAAATGTACTTGAAACCCAAGTTTTATGTTTTGCACGTGTACGGTTTCTTGGAGATTGTAACGAATATTCCTCACACAACACCCACATCTTGTAGTGACTTCAGCAGCACAGTTCATTTCACTTCACCTGGTTAATAACCGTGTAGCGTGGTCCTGACTGCTTTCCTCCTGCGAACTTCCAGGCTGGGTGGTGAGGACTTCCAGTTTGCCAAATGATGATGAAAAAGAAAAGGAATTTAACTATAGAGAGGACTCTCGGGGATCTTATATTGGTACAGTACAGCCAGCTCCTGTTTATCGTTTGAATTTTTTTCTTTGATCGTTGGCGATGAAGCAGGGTACAGTAGGTGTTATGATAAATAATAGCGGGCGAAAAGCAAACTCATAGTGGCATGTTTCTACTGCACCTCTGGGAGGACCGATAGGTCACCGGTGTAAGAATGGCACCACAGACCCTGCTCATGTGCTTCCCCAGCCCCACATCGGAATCTTATTCTCGGTCTGTCTGTTTCCCTTGTTTACAGATTAATCCTTTTAGCACTGCAGCAAGCATGTACATCATGTTGTAAGAGGAAATTCACAATTATTGGCTTCAAATATTGCACCTTTTTGTGCACCTATTTATGTGCATTAATATTTATACTATGTACGTATCATACAGGCCGCATACATCTGTATGTCCAAAAGTCCAAAGTTGATTGTACCTTCTTATTTGCACCCACTCAAGGTTGGTTCATTCTTTCCTTTCAGAACACTTTCCTCAAATTGGGATTTACCTGTGATTGGCACTCAGTACCGTTGGTGCCAGCCTACAGGAACTATCAATAAAACATTTACAATGGTTTTGGCATGTACAGTACTATAAGCAGTTGGACTAGTTAGAGCTTTGAATCTCAGATAATAATAATAATTGCTTACACTTATATAGCGCTTTTCTGGACACTCCACTCAAAGCCACCAATGTGCAGCCCCACCTGGATGATGCGACGGCAGCCATAGTGCGCCAGAACGCTCACCACACACCAGCTCTCAGTGGGGAGGAGAGCAGAGTAATGTAGCCAATTCATAGAGGGGGATTATTAGGAGGCCATGATTGGTAAGGGCCAATTGGAAATTTTGGTACAGTGCACCTCAGTTACAGTTGAGGTGCACTGTACAGTATGTTTGATTCTCACCTGAAAAGTTTAAATCAAGGTTCAGAGCCGCAGATTCATTTGGAGGAATAAAGTCAACCTTGTTATTGTTTACAGGAAATCCAACTTCACTGTTTTAGATGAAATATTTTAAATGTACTTTCAGCTGTTAGAAATGAATGGGATCTGTAATTCTGCGGTTCCCCAGTAGTCCTGTACTAATTACTGGGTTTCAGAACCGCCTGTGTTCAGGTGTGTTAAGATGAAATGTGACCAATTCTGATGTAAGCAGAAGGAAAAACTGCCACCCACTGTGGCTCGGTCTGATACGTTGACATTCCCACCTGTCCCTGTTCATTAAACTCTGAGCTTGTCAGTCAGATGTAAGGGAGCAGATCCTTAATTAGGACACTGACGAGAAACGGCGGAAAGTTTCTGAAGATGTTGGAAGCAATGCACTTTAGTTACTTGGTTTGAAACTACGGGCTGCATGTAAAAATGCAAGCAGATGCAATTAGCAGTGATGAAAATGGGCCCAGCTGGGGCAAAAACCCAGCTGACTCAGAGATCTCTGAGAACCAGGATTCAGAGAGAACCACTGCATGATGGATTTTGTTTTGTGATGTACAGATTTGTAAATACAGTTGAAGAGTTAGGGGGAAGGATAGTGAAATAAAACGATGAGCCTCTTGGAACCTAACGTAAGTCTGCTGTGCTTTATGAAAAATCATATTTCTCAGCTATGTGAGCAAGTGACTCCATCTCATTTATTATATCTCAAATCCCCCTTTTCCTTAATGGCTCATTTATTTAATACATGCAGGATTCTCAGAGAGAGAGGCTGCTCTTTTGACAAGCAGAAGGTTTCCCTGAGGCTGTTGAAGACTACATTCACTGCTAAGTAAGGGACTAATCGATTCCTGAAAGGTGACTTCTAGAGGCAATTATATACTAGAGGAATCTATGAAAATGATAACAGAAGGGAACTTGCCTTTTATGACAACCTTCAAAGATAGCACCCACAAGCTATGATTTCAAACACCAAATCAGTAGCGTTGCTGTAATGTTATGATCTACAGTAACTGAAAATTTAAATGAAAATAAATAGATCTAATTTGTTTTATAATATATCAAACATAATGAAATAAGAAGGTAGAAGCTGCTGATCTGAAAAACAAAACTCGTTAATTTCCTAGTAATAAAATATTAAACTAGTGTACAGTATTGAACAAATAATTAAATTGTCATTTTACTAATCCCTTACAGTGCCATATGTCTTGCTAGTAACTTTGAAGCTTTATTGGATTAACCAACTGTGTTTATTTTTTCTGCTGTCAACATAATAATCATATTCAAAAACATGCCAAGTCAGAATAATGCCTGGCATTGCTGCAAAACTGGAAATATAATATACGTCCTGGGAACAGAGCAGAGTTAAATTTGATAGAAAGGACAAAGCCATCTGCCAGGATTTTATTACAACAGTGAGACTGAGCCAAAGACGACTGTGTTGCTGGAATTTTATGGCGATTACAGAAAATAGAAGGACCCATTTTCTTTTGATGTCAGGGAAACTGTAACTAACCAAATCCTTGATCTAAAGCTCTTTAGGAATTTGTGGCATTTTATGTAACAAAGTTTCTGAAGACACAGTCACGTGTGATTGCAGACACATTTTTCATTGATATTTTAGCTTGAATTCACTTGCTCTGATGTAAATCAAGATTAACCAGGAGGTTGCTAAAGAGCTACGGTGTTCAGAAATAGAGGAAGGTTGTTCATTCAACAAATATTGGGCTCCTTGTCCTCCTTTAATCATAAACTACATTTAATATTCTTAATTTTTCACATTTCTGCAGTAAGCTTGAAAAGTAGATGCTGTACAAGTGCAATATTTTAGATTTTAAATTTTCAGTCAATTTTGAATTCAGTTTCTCTTTCTGCATCTCAAAAGCTTTCCAGTTCAGGTGCCGGTATGCTCTGTGTGTGACTGAAATCTGCCAGGCAGGAGGGAGGTGTTGCGGGCCATAGCTAATGAGAGTTTGTAATAAAATTGCGTTTTTGCAGTTATAGGGAAGTTAATGATCTAATAAAGCACTGCAGAAAATCAGCAAAGGTCAATGTGTTCTAGTATTAAAATAAAATGAGAAAAACAATGTATTTGCATACTACATACAGAATGTTCAGTTTATTTTGTGAGTCGGTGGTACACATGATTTGATCTGGAGAATCTTACAAGGGTAGAGCTAAGAAGAGAAGATTTGCCTTTATTTATCTACCAATGTCTACAGACAATTTATCCACATTCTCAAGATACGCAATGATGAACATCTTTCTTACATCTTGTTGGTTTTTTCTCACCCCTCCTCACTCCACCCCCTGTTCACCATCACAGCTGGATATACTTATTTCTGTCATGCAGGTTGAAGATAATGTTCCTTATTGTTGATCACATTGTCCTAATATACTCTAACTGTCTTTTCATGCTCTGTTAAGATTCGGGGGCTGGTAGGAGCCTCCCCATCAAACATCAGTTTGAAAACCTGTTGCTCTTCTCTATCGTTAAATACTTTAGACTGAACCAAGGAGTGTGTTAGGGGCTGTTTTCACTTTGAAAACAAAGTCCTTCCTGGGGAATTAAGTCATAATAACAGATTCAAAGGAACTCTGTTTCATGTGCATAAACAGCGTATTTTTGGTTTTTCATTTTACTACTTTTGTGTTACAGTACAGAACATTTTAACAGTCTGTCCTCTGCTTTTAGTCTAACATGCTATTTTCTTTTTGATGTGCAAAAAACTCAGACATTCTTCCCTGCCTCTTTAACAGTCATCTCCATGACTCTTTGGATTGAAGTTTAGGAGGTGTGCACTCCTTGTGTATTTTTTAGTGTTTCCTTTGGTGTGGAGAGATTTGATGTGGAGTTAAAATCACAAGCTGAATGCTGCTTGAAAATAATCAGGCATGGAATTTCAAACAATTTGTTTGTGTTGACACTTTTTTGTGTTCCCAGACACTATACTGTAGGTATTAATTTTTTTATGTACTACATGATATAAGGATCGACTCCTTTTGTGATTTCTCATTTTGTGGAGAATGATGTTGGATGCACAAAGATAACGTTTTTCCCTCTTGCTTTAAGACATGGAGGACACTGACCAGTGTATCACTGTTTCTTGTCTCACGATGCCAGTCTTGATTTAACAGTCAACAATAAGCTCTTGGGGGAAAATACTTTCTTAACAGAATTTCAGTTGGATTTCCAATTTTCCATATTTCTTGCTACAAGAACATTCCCAAATGCTACAATACTGTTATTGAAATTCGAACTAATCTGCTTTTTCTCATATTTACAGGCTTCCCCTGCAGCTCTGGCAAAAAGCGTTCTGGCAGAAGTTCCCAACCAAGTGGTAGACTACTACAACGGCAAGGGAATCAAGCCCAAGGGTCTGTCAGATTTCGAGTCTTCCAGGACATTCGGCCCCTAAAGTCTTTGCACATGTTTACATAGTTCTTGGAAAAAAAAATAGCACGTTTTGGTGATTTTTATCTAAAAGATTTTTTTGCATGATTAGCCCAGAGGCTTGCATCTGTTTCACAGTTGTATTGTTGAGGACATTTTTATGAAGATAAACTGACTCCTTTACGTATGAGCATGTCGCCTTGAAAATAATTGAAGAAAAAAAACAAGTTGTCTGTATTGGTTTTTCTACAGGTTTGTTGAGATTTTGCTAAATTTCGTAATATTCTTACACTGTAAAGCATTTTGGATCAAGGAAAAGTTGATAGCTAACTGTATTAGTTTCATCTGCTCCCAACCAACAGTTTTTTCTTTTCTGATTAAGCGGATGTGTGCACTGTATTTTGCATGTTAATAATAAAAAGACAGGTTTTTCACGGGTTGAGTTCTTCTTTTAGTCTGATAAAAAAAATAATTCACAAAATCTCTTAATCCCACATAAATTATCTCTAGCAAATGATGGAATGAAAAAGGTCATCCATTTTAAAAGGATGACCTCACAAAGTTAGCCAGGTTAATGTTAAGTAAATTTGCAATACATGGGTAAAATAATTCTTCCTTCATGCTACAGTACATGACACATTTATGCATTATTGATTGTGTAATTATTATGTAAAACATGTTGTAAAACATTGGACATTTGTATGAGATTTCTTTCAGAATGTTTTATAATTGCTGTTGGTTTTCATTAAAAGTATTTTAATGTTTTTTAAGAAGTGAAAATACAAAAACTATTAGACTATTAAATCCTCAAGCAAGTGGCTTCCAAGGTCACTAGTTTTAAGATTTTTATCTTGCTTTAGAAACACAAAATGTATTATTCGTATTTGACAATTGAGAAATAATTAGCATATTTTTCATTTTATTTTAATAGAAGACCTTGCTTATTTTTATAAGGATGATAGTGTCTAGTTTCCAGAGGGGCAGTGAGGCCACAGGCACAAGGCCATCTGCCACAGGTTCTGATCCTTCATGTTTCTGACGTGTTCCAGCATTGTTAAGGAGAGCTATATATATGTAATTCTGAAAAGAATAGTAATTTTTTACTTACAGTATTTTGTTGATTTTGGACCCTCTTAGATAATGTGTGATATTGGTATTCTTGTGTTTGTGAATATGAGATAGTACTCTACAGGAATTCATAGAGCAGTGGTTTGTGGGTGCAGCTCACAAACACCCCTCCCTGCATGAAGCATCTCTTTTCCTTAACGACAGACAGGAGGCTAGTTGTACCAGGTTGCATGTGGGGGTTATTACATTGTAACACCTCCATGGATGAGTGGGTCTGTTCAAAACATGGGCAGTTAACTCATGTCAACAATTGAATACCATACATCTCTACTGTGCTCGGAAGATGGTTAGAAGAACCTTTTTCATTTTCAATGATGTTGAACATTTTTAGTTTCTACTCGACAAAGGGAAATGTTATACGCTGCTGAGTTGTAATTTCGCAATTTTGTATCCATGTGCTTTTCTTGTGTGACAAAATTGAGATCAGTGAATGTGTAGTTGGGTCACATGGCTCATGTAATGACTTTCCCCATTCCTGTATCCTCCTGCCCCTCAGTATAAAGGGGCAGCTCTCTCCAGTGATTTGCAGTGTGGTCATGAGTAACGATCCTTTTTTTACTATAAAAGCTGTATGTTACATAAAAAAATGTTTGTAAGTACTGAGATATTAAACCTTTCCAACCCACTTTACATGGTTTTGAATAAATACTACACCACAGATTTCAACAGCTTGCCCCGTTACCCCCTGTGTGTCCAGTGAGGAGTCCGCTGGGAAAACCGGCTCTGCTTCTCTCTTGAGGCTATACAGAAGGAATACATAAGAGATGCTCGACGGGGAGCTCTCTCGTTGAGATGGATTCGAGTCATTTTAAAGGAAGGGGTCGGAAAAGATGAATTATGGGTAGTTTGACATAAGATGTGATCTAAGCTGGATTCAGGCAAGTATTGTTGACAAGCTTAACAAAAAGAACTAAAAATGTATATTATTTATTTGATGATTAAAGTGAGCATGTGTGAGCATTCATAGACAGAACTGGTGTGAAGAGTTCACGCTGCATCGCGAGCTGCCCTTTGAGGTGAGAAAGGTATTCCCTCTGCTCTCTTATTTTTGAAGTACTACTTTCCGCTTATGAATTTATTTTCAGGTTCTTTCCTATCTCAAGGATTTCACTCTGGGCTTATTAGAAAAACCCCAAAGGGTAAAATTGAATACAGGAAATGTTGAACAGATGGTTGCTGGGGAGTCATGTGGTTTAAACGAAGCAAAAAAACAACAACATATATTTCTATCCCTGTGCTGTTTCTGATTCATTTAAGTCAGTCTAGATGGGATTGAAACTCTTCATTTACACTTCCTACACGCTTTCTTCAAGCGTGTTTCAATTATTTGTTGATGTTGAGCGCAAGAACATCTGCACATGTGGGCCCTTTTCCATAGGTGATGTATGAGCTGTTCACCAACAGCACCTGCGCCTGTGATTTAGGTGTTTATATTTGTAAATAATGCAATCATTTCAATGTTTCAAAAACATATGGAGCGTGACTCAGGCATACAAAGACGTAAGATATATTATTAGACAAATTACTCAATGGCATCATCAGAGTTTCTGTGGTGAACTTCGCCTGACATTTTTGCTATTTTTAGTTTTGATAGACCTGTATTTTGTATTACACAAAAATAATAATAATGTTTCTTTATTAGCCCTATACAATTTCTTGCATTAGGAATGCGTCTTTTCGCATACCCCAGCTTTTCTCCAGGGAGACACAGAGACAGGGAGAGACGCTTGGGGTCAGAGCACAGGGTCTGCCATTGCATGGCACCCCTGGAGCAGTTGGGGTTAAGGGCCTTGCTCAGGGGCCCAACGGAGTAGGATTCCTCTGCCGGCCGCGGGATTTGAACCGGCAACCTTCCGGTCACAGGCACAGATCCTTAGCCACAGAGCCACCGCTCCGCCCCATAACCATTTAGATATTGTGCGGAGTGGAGCAACTGACGTCACATGAAGACGAGCTTGGATAGGTAAACGAGTTGGCTGGTTTGACTTGAGTTGTTGTGCCAAAATCTTTACGACTTTAATCAATGTGATTTTATCACTTTAATCAATGCTAAATGAAAGCTTTTTTTTCTCACTCAATCCAAGGTACTGTATTTAAATAGCAGTCATAGTCGCTCAAATAGTTGAACACAGTCGTGAAGGGTTTGAGTAAACTGCTGATGGTCCATATGTTGAGAGATTGAAGAGTATGTATTATATTGTATGAAACCTTTTTTAGGTGCGTATGCACTGTATTCTGTGTAAGAGCAACATGGCGTTGCAGCAGAATCACACAGATACAGAGTGGGAGACATTTAAGAAGTCAATTTGAAAAGAGCCAGAGAGTGGTTTCTTTCCAGAGACTCCAAACAAGCCTGTTTTAAACTGGAGTTCTTTGAAGTCTAGACCAGCAGGCTTTCAATTAAACCTGCCATCATGCATAATTAACAGCATACTTCTTTGCAGATCATTCCTGGGACAGACCCACAGGGGTTACAAAAGAATAAAGAAAATCAAAGGTTATAATATTAATGATGAAGAGAGCATATGATCAACTGTAGGTATTAGTTAAAATATTCACAATTATATCTGCCTTTAAGACCAGTGATTACTGTTCAATTGACGTGAATGAATCCTTTATAAATACCTCTTTATTTGTCAATCTGAAATTGAAATACCCCAGTGACTGGGGGTAGTGCCCTCGCATTTGCCAGTAGCCTAATACTTTGTTTGTGTATCATCATTAGGTGGGAACAGTATTTTCCACCTTATTTGTTTTATTTCTCTGGGCAATTTTATACAGCCTGTCGGCACTCCCAGAGTAACCGGGGGCATGCACGGCACTTGTGTGTCCTTCCAAAACACGTGTGAGGCCAGTCATCTGTTTTCACATCGCTGACAAGAACGGACACACCAGAGAGGACGCGTCACCTGCCAGTTGTGCCACATCTGTCCCGATGATCTTTTCTGCATATAACTCTCAGCTAGAGAGAGGGAGTGGGGCATTTACAGATGGGTTTGCCCGGGCACGTTTAGAGCTGATGATGTTAAGGGAGTGAGGCATACTGTTCTGAGTGATCCATTATAAATTATTCCCCAAATTCAGATGCAAAACATGCTGTCTCTGATCCACCTACTCAAAAAATGTGAGAGTTGTTAGATTTTGTTCTGTAGAATCAATACAAGCTAGCTTACTCATATAACCTGAAGGTATGCTGGAGGATATTGAACATGAACACAAAGGAGATTTCTGTTGACAAGCTTAGGCTGTGTGGTTCACTTTTAATGAAGCTAGAAACATCGGTCTGCAAGTCTGTACAGCTGTGATAAACTGAATGAATAAAAAAAGTGAGGGATGGCAGCTGTGACAGAGAGTTAACTCTTACTCTACAGATTTTCTATCAAGCAAAGACATAACTGGGCCACTGATGCTGAAAGGTCATGGTCATTTCACTGTTTGAAACCTTAGTGACAAATTGTTGAACGTTTTTGATAGTGATGTTGTTAAAGTACACAAGAACCACTGTTTTATGCAGAAAGGTTTCTAAATTCTCAGCGGTTAGGTTAGTGGGCCTATTTCCCAGGTTGTGCACTATGTTCTCAGGTTGAAATTATTAAGTAACATGGTTTCTTCGAGTTTTTGGAAATAAATGAAAAAACCTTCAGAATAGTATAAGGTATATGTCCTCACTTCAAATTGATTTCAAGTCAATTCAAATACAAACTGCTGGGAAGAAATCTCAAATATATAATATATTGCAAAATATATACAGTACAGTATATACATATGTATAGATAACATATATGGCTTATAGACTTAAGACTGAGGGAAATCATTTGATGTTCCCCAAAGAGCATAAATGAAGGCCAACATTGCATATGAAGTTAACACTGCAACTAATGTCATGACATTGCAGTGCATAAAAGATAATAAGGAATTTTAGAGATTAGATGATAAAAACCTTGTCACCTAAGAGGATCAATAACATCTGTGTGATCTGTGTCAGTGACTGAATGCTTCATAGGAATTACGGGAATATGAAAGGATATTATGTATTACTCTTTAACAGCAACCTTTCACCAAAGGATTCTAGGATTGCCAGTCACACCTCACTAGTAAACTGCATGATGTTTGTATTGCACTGTACATTTTAAGCACTGACAGCAACAGTCAGAGCTCGTCCAGGTTTAGATCTTACTTTTGGTATACATGGAGTTCATTGGGATCTTATATTGGTGTGCAAAAATATTAGACATTTTAAACACTGTCAAGAGGTGGTGTAATTGAAACAGTGTGTGAAAGAAGTTCTCTAGAACTGCATTTTCTGCTTGAAAAATGAGCATAGCTAGAACTCTACAGACCTTATTCAACTTGCTTGCTGTTCTTTGAGAAAGGTGGGAATGATACTAATATTTCTCCTTCTCTCGAAGTCCAGTTGGTTACACCTGACACCTGTGGGCAGTTCTGAAACTCAGATGATGGTACAGGGATGATACCATTTACCAATCCTATTTGTCGAGAGTAAATGTACAAATATGCCAAAATAATACTTAATTAAATCAATCAGCACGTGCTTTTCCAGAGCCAGGATTGGGAGCCATTGCTTTAGGCAACAGTTTGTTTTTTTCCATTCCTGCATTTCCAGTCCAGTAGTTATTTTCCAGCATGACAATGCAAGACCATTCAGTGCTTGGATAATAGTGGCACATTTGAAGAAATCACTGCTGGGATCTTGCTGTGGCCAGCTTTTTCTCCCTGAATCCAATAGAACAGCTGTGGGTCCAACTCACCACGCCCATCTATGGAAAACAGGTGTTATTGGTCGTCCCTCTGCAGGTGCACATATGGAGTGGTGGAACAACCCACAGCAGTCTTTCCAAACTGAAAACGCCACTAGGATTATGTTAATGCCGAGAGAGTTCATGATCGATACTAACTTTCCAATGTTTTCATTCTGATAGTGTTTTTCATGAAAACATATGGTGATTCTCTGAGCTGTACGTTAGATCACGTTTTCTGTGCGTTTGGTTGATATCTTTGTTTGAAGTTTCTGCTCGAATCCATTTCACCTGGGAGTTGCGTTTCCTTTGAGTGTAAGTATTCGTGTGAAACTGATTGACGTGTTTCTGTCACAATATGACCAGAGTTTTATTCAGTGGGAAAAGAAGTGGTGCATTGAAGCGGAAAGCAAATGTTGACAGCTGTCCTACACCTTTGTTGAATAAAATGAAGATTTTGACAAATATTCTGAATATTTGGCTCCCACTAAGTCACATTCATGTAATTTTTTCTGAGAAGAAGTCAGAAATACTGTAGATAGGTGCATTTAAAACCTTACAGAAAAAAGACTAACCCCTTAACACTGGGGAACTTAACACTCTTGAAAGTCTGGAGGAATAATATCACTATAAGCACTTTTAAACCAACAGAGAGGGAATATTTTAATGAGACAAGACTGCTGTGAATTATCAGCAGACTGTGGTGTGTGTGTAGTATTTGCTTTTGAGAAGATTAATACGTTTTCATGTGCCTTGAAAGTTTATGCTTGCGCTTCCTGTAAGGGTATTTTTGGTATGAATGTATTTCACACAAATACCGATACTCAAAAGACATGGAATATAAATTTGTATATTCTTAAACATGTTTGCTCTTATAGGTTGCATATGACAGGCAAGTTACAGTATTTGCTGGGCATGATATGTGTAAAATAAAATAAGAGAGTAATTGACAATTTCATGTATAAAATAGTTCTTGTAAAGGGTTTCTTTACAAGCAGAATCTACCCTCTCTCGTTCATTCAATTCTGTGGAAAGATAGGTGTTAAACATGAATCCACTTACAAAGGAAAACTTTCTCACAGGAATTCACCTCCATTTCAGAAGCCAGTGCTTGTTAATAAACAAATAAAAAAACTGCATATATTAATTTTGTTGATATCCCTCATTTAACAAAATGAATGTAGCTGATGTCTTAATTACCCAGCTTTGAGCTTCTATTTAAAGTGATTATGTTTTGCTGATTGTTATTAGAGCTGTTCAGCACAAATATAAATAAACATTACTTTGAGTTACACTATCTACAATGACATTCAGAACACAGAATTTTAAACATCTCTCAGCTTTTAAATGCATCTACTGGGCTACTGCACTGAACAGCAAAGACAAAAAATAAACTTATTGAATTTTTCCTCAATAATTTTTCCTTTTTAGTTCAACGATTTTTCTTAATCTAATCAGATAGTGGTGAATATCTTTTTGCTATTATTTTGACTTAGATCCAGACTAGAACACGGAGTGATTAATTTTCATGTCACCCATTAGATAATGCAAACCCCAAACTTGCAGGAAGCTCTTTTCCTATCCATTAGAAACCTTTCCTCTCCGAATAGTGTCAAGAACTAATGATTTTCTTTTTTATTTCTAAGAGACATTTAATGTACATTTATCCAAAGAAAACAACATTTAATATAGTTAAGAGAAAAGGTAATTCTGTAGGAGCCTTTGTTTAAAAGCAGTAGCACATTTGTATCACATTTGTATCATTAAGTCAAAGCTGTACAACAGAATATAAAAAACATTTCATATTGAACTCCATATATTATTAAAATGGAACAATATTGGGATAAATATTCACAGATGAAAAAATCAAGGACCCTTTATTCTAGATTTGGGAATTCATTCCTATCCTGCACTCATATTTCATTTCTTTAGTTATACAAAATGTTGGTGATGATGCTTGTTTCAAACTTAATATTGCAGATTCTAAATATTGATTCTAAATATCGTGGCAGGAAAGAACTATTTTGTTGTAGCTTTTATTACAGTAAATACTAATTATATTTCCTGAGATATGTTTTTGGCTGATAAAAATATCGGCTGGTATTTATGTTAGTCAAAAACAACATTTATCTTTTTTAAGAGATTGAAATTTCTGTAGCTCAATTGCTGGCCTAAGAGAAATGTTTAATCTGAAATTGATTTTTTTCAAGAGAACTAACCAGATGTATTAGTATTATTATGTGGAAACAGATTTGTGGCTTTAATCCACAGTAATGTCACAAATATGAGTTATCTGTTTTGTTATTTCTGATGAGATTGATAATATTAACCAAATCACACTTGTCATATTGCTTAATGTAAGTATTCAATGCTAGATATAGAATATCCCCTATATTTTTTTATACTGTATATAATTGAATATACCTATATCTATATACTGTATAGATGCCATAATTCACCAGATTAGTGTTTTGGAATTAAAATTACAGTATGTAAACTTTCATTGTGTGCTGCATGTGCTTATTTATCATAAACTGAGAAAGTTGTTAAAGGAATAACACCATTATCTTCATTAAGTACTTTATTAAAGTAGTCTGTGTGGAATGAGAATTAAATTTACTTCAAACTTTAACATTTATTCAATGGCATATACTGTAGTAAATTCGTAGAATTAAGTAAACACACACATAGGATTACTTCTGAATCTTGCACCCTGTGTAAAATTATAGATTTGTCAGAGCTGGCATTTTGTCTTGCCGAGACACTTATGAAAACAGTCTATACAGTCACAACCTGTGAAGTTTTATTGTATACAATGAAAGTGTTACTCCTCCTTCATCAGGATGTGTATAGCGCTTCAGGGCGACGTTAGGATAAAAAATCGAGCCATGCTATATAAAATTATAATTTCAGTATATAAATATTTTAAATTAATTAAATTAAATATAACGTATTTAAAATTAAAGCAGATCTGTAATGCTGTTATGTGCAACTACGATTTCCTAAGCTTCCAAACAATGGGAAAGAATGGATACTCGCGTTAGACCGTGAACTGTGCACCCTATATTGCAGGTTAAACTCCGGAACTACTTTCTCAGCCTAACTCAGCAGCACGGACGTATTTCTGAAGCGTACCCGGAAGACCTAGGGTGACATTCGGTACAAGCGTGAAAGCCTGAGTGTGGATACATGCCCAAAATTAACATCAGATTCGGACGACAAATAAATATACCAACTGAATTAAAAGTTTAATTGCTATAATGGCAGCGTGGAGCTGCAGGTTTTTAAGGTGGGGATTAAGAGACCCACTGTTAAAGGGAGCAGAAAGGTATGTAAATGATTTTCTTGTCTGTTTGAGTTCATTCTAAGTCATATGAGTACGATATAAAATACAAAATGTGTATATAAACAATTACGTTATGTATATCGTCTGTATTTATATTTGTATCGTCTTTATACTAAGATAAGTTTCGACAGCTTGTCTATTTGTGTAACTTCATAGTGATTGCAGGTGCGTGAATTAAGCTGTAGTTAAGCAGTGATGCACATACACTGTACTGTTTTCGTGCAGTTCTTTGAGAGGTGATGCAGTTCTATGACATTACGATACACGAGAGTTTTTACAACTGAAATACAGTTATACAGTAATTCGGGATGAATAAGCCATTTGAGTAATAGTTTAAATGAAAAGGAACAAGTAATATGTTTATTCTATGTTGAAAAGAAAAGAAAGAAAAAAAGTTTCGACCTTGGAGCCTTCTTCAGGTGTGATTTGAAAGCAGACACGCAAGCGCAGTATATGAACACGATATCCACGCGTGCTGGTGGATTTCAAGTGGTCCTCCAGACAATGTGAACTGCAAGTTTAGATTTAGACTCGAGTCTGAATGCGGGATGCAGGAATTAGTGAAATAATTATAAAGGAAGATTAAAAAAGAACGACGGGCAAGCTTTAACAGGCGACAGATTTAGAATCGGCCATTGACTGAAGCAGAACTGTTCATCACCCAAAATTTAAGGCCATACTTAGTTAAAAGTGAAGTTTATTCTGATTTTTTTCTTTTACACAAATGTGGATGAGTTTTGCTTAGCTTAAGGTAAAATGATAGTCTCATAGTTTTTACAAAAGATTTTGCTGCTAGTCAGCTAGACCATCTCTTGGATGACCAAGAAAAAGCCTGTTAATGAATTGCCTTTTTACATCAGTTACTATCAATATAATTTAAAGTTGATTCTTTATTTTCAGCTTTTTTCACTAAAATGTTTTGGATCGTTCTATTTTCTCTTACCCAAAAAGGGTGCTTCTCCTTTTCAATATCCACCTTCAGAGCAGATTAAAATTGAATAAATATATACAAGAAGCAGTCTTAACTGAGGGTTGTGTTGAACGTATGTTTCTTTCTAGGACAGCCTATCAGCATAAATGAAGGTTCATAAATCTACAGATTTAAAAATACATGAGGATTTACTTTATTTTTTGTGTTTGTAGCCCTCTGTGCGTACGGTTTGTTGGCACCATCAAGAGTACCACCTGGTGGGATGAGAACCTTTCCGATGAAAATAACAAGTTCCTGCGAAGAGTGATACCCGAGGAGTACAGCAGCCAGACCGCGAGCAAACTGTGCCCTTTGAAGGATGAGCCCTGGCCCAGACAGGAGTGGGAGGCAGGTAAGGTGTGTGAACTGTTCTAAAAGAGTAAGCAGGAGTTCGCTAGGGGGATGTTTTAACCCATATGCAGTAGGTTTATTGTCTTTTCTGCCGTTGTGGCTAGCAGCCTCAGGGTGGAAGGAGCACAGCACCAACCGGTCGTCCTGGGCTGTGTTGCTCCAGTATGGTAACTGTTCTAAGTTTTGTTCTGCTGCATTAGTTACAGTGAGTGAGCCAGGCGGCCATTTTCCATGAGAATATTGGACGGTACTTCCCCATTTCTGATGACCGTGTTATAGCTTTATGCCTTGGTAAATCACAAACCGAGACAGATCTTTCTTATTTGCATATGAAGTGAACACAAATACTTTTTATATTTGGCTAGATTTTGAGTTAATAGAACTGTACACGATTATGCATAAAGTAGTATTAAAGAATTTTCAGCTCTGTCTGCACTTACTATATACAGCAGCTGCTTAAAGATCTGTAGGATACAATGTTTTTTATACCTTTCCTTTAACGTTTTATTCTTTGAAAAGCAAGAAGCTGGAGCAGAAAATATTTTAATGAATGAAGGTAATGGAGAAAGTAAAGCAATGAAATTTAAATTACATATAGATCAGATAAAATCACTTTGTTAGCCATGTACAGTTTCTTGCATTAAGAATTCATCTTTTTGCATACCCCAGCTTGCTCTCCACGAGACACACAGACAGGGAGAGAAGCTTGGGGTCAGAGCGCAGGGTCAGCCATTGTACAGCACCCCTGGAGCAGTTGGGGTTAAGGGCCTTGCTCAGGGGCCCAACGGAGTAGGATTCCTCTGCTGGCCGTGGGATTTGAGCCGGCAACCTTCCAGCAACAGGCGCAGATCCTGAGCCACAGAGCCACCGCTCCGCCCCACAGAAATATTCCTATAAACAGAAATATTATTTGTTTATGTACATCAGATCCCCGAGTTTTAGATCTGCTTCTGTTACAATCTCTAAAATAGAACAAAAAATGTTCAAAACATTAATTAATATCCTCTGTACAACCTAACTGTTCTGTTTGAAAACAAATTTGGCGACTCATGTCAACTTTAGGACGAATTTTCTCCTGTCTTCAGCTTGTTTTCTGAGGCTTTTGGCTGCTTATATTTTATGTTGCAACATTCACTAATTGTAATCCAAAACTGAGTCAGATCAAACGTTGTTGGAAAAACTATTCTACTAGGTAAATGCTTAAATTTTCTCATTTAACCTGCAATTATGTATAACTGGAGTCAATGCAGCTGGACTGTAAGCAAATGAAAAGTAAGAAGAGTTAAGGAATCTGCTTTCTTGTATACTGGTACCAGAAATGAATTACAGATAGCACTGTGTAACAGAAAATGAAGCTTTCTCTTTACATTTCATACAGAGTCTGATAGAAGTGTGTAAAGTATTTCTTGAAGAATGTTAATTGGACATATTAACACCTATTTGTATTTTATTGTGCCAGCATAAAAATATTTAAAACTAGTTCAATGTCTTCATCTTCCTGTATTGTACCATAGTGCTGATATATCCTTGGTTACTGTAGTACTAGGGGGAAAAATGAGTATATTCTTGCATCTTATAAGTCTTGAGATTGATCGTTGACACATATGCTAGCCTTTAGCTAAGGGTATGCGCTTATTTTCTAAGTAATTGAATTTGCTGCTTCGGGTTTGTGTGGGTGAAACATCTCAGATATGGGTAGGCTGAAATGCTGTGGGATTTCGGTAAATTGTTTTTTATTCATATGACTTTGTGTTCAGCCTTCTGTTAAAGACTAGCTTACAGTTCAGTTTTCTGGCAGAAATGGTCTGGAGTTCTAAGACAGTGGGGGAAAAAAACACGTAAGAGTTTCTTACAGTTGTTGTGCTTTTCATCCTCAAACCTCTTATGGGTGAGCGTTTACTCAAGTGCACTTGGGTCTAAAATAAGTGTCATTGAATTAAAAGTATGTATGATATCAGAGTAATAAATAAGATCTTAGTTGCAGAAGACTTTCATAATGTGTAAAAAAAGTAACAGACTTGGCAGGAGTTATTGTCCATTGTGAGTTTTGTAAAGATGCACTGTTTTCTTTAGTGAGCAGTAAATAAATTCAGTTATTAAAACTGTTTCACAAAATTGACGAATTGTTAAGTATTGCATCTCACTTTTCCTTTGCTCTTATTTTGTGTGGTTAGTCTTGAGAAATGCCAAAATTAATAAACAACGTTCTGATCATGTGGGAGGATCTCGGACGTCATCCTGCCTAAGCAGTTAGGACCCTTGTGTTCTTGTTATTTACACTCTTGTGCGTCAAGTGTTCTAGGAAATGTCACCAGTCTGTTTGTCGGGCTCTGAGCTGCAACTTCACTCTCAAGTCTGAGGTGAATAAGCAGAGATCTGTTAATCCGCGAATACTGCTGGTAAATATCTGATGGAGCATGAAAGTATTTCAAAGTGCATCAAGTTTATTAGACTGCATAAAAGCTTGGATTGTTTTATACAAGTCGTCACAGATGTTTTTGTATTCTTCCTGTTGAGCTCTTTCTGGGTGACGGACTTGACCCCCTATAATAAGAAGATCAGAAGCATAAATAGCTGACAGTGTTGTTATGGTGATGGCTGCCCTATGTCATTTGCTCGTGTATAAACACTTCTTTCTTTGTTATTCTTTTTATTGTCTCAGTTTTCTTTTAGCTCTGGTGATTTATTTACAGATTTTGAAAGAGTTTTGAATGTATTTTCTATTTAATTTGTGGATACTAACTTTGTGCGCAATCATCCTTAAAGGCAAGATGCAGAAATTTTAACAATACTCCCTGGACACATGGGACATTAGTGTCTTAAAACATGACATTGTCTTTTAAATAGTTAAGTAGGGAATGTACTATACAATGTATGTTAAGTTTATGGCCAAATGTACAGTTTCAAACATTGGGGAAAAAAATATCTTGAGCTTTACCCTGGTGTAAATGCAGACAAAACTAACATCTGGAGTATTGGTTCCATGTTATTTTTCTTGATTTATTATAAATTGTATGTACAGATTGGGGATTTATTATTCATTGAGACTAAGATTCGAAAGCATGCGTTATAATAAGAATATAGAATGAAAAGCTTGTCTAAGAAAAGCAACCAGTTTTAAAACCATAGCAATGGCTTTTTTCATTTTATGCCCTTCTGTAGCTATTGTTATTTTATATTACTCTGCTCTTGTTCAGCGTCCTTTTCACTGAAGTAGAATGACTTCTGCTTTGCTTGCCGTTCTTTTCCAAAGACCTTGCTTCTTCCAAGTATCTGGTTTAGTAAAGGAGTGTCTCTTGGGAGGCGCACAGGTGAGAGCTGAGAGAACAGTGCATTTTTCAACACAAGCCAGTGTGTTCAGGTGCCATCTCTTCCCTGCCTCCCTTTCCACGGCACGGATCTGCACATGTAACCCGTAGTCTTAGAAAAGCGACAGTACCATGCCCAGAGAATCATCCTTCTAACCAAATGAAGACTTCAGTAAAAAGAGCAGGAAGGGCGTCATTGATTGAAGGGAAAAATTGTCGTGACCTCAGTGTCTTAACATTTATGTTTCACAGGGAGCCGGCGTGTGGGCCTGATTGCATTGAAGCTGGGCATGATGCCGATCTGGACTAAAATGGGCGAAAGACACGTTGTCACGATGCTGCAGGTGAGGTTGGAGGCGTAGTTTTCTGTCGGGTGTCATTCCGAAGAAATCGGTTGATGTTTGCAGAATACTTGGTTTTTCTTTGCTGCTGAACACTAAACGGATTCCAAGAGTCATGAAAACAGGGTGTAGTTTACTCCGATTATGCTTTTCATATATTAAAATGATTGACTGAAGCTGTCGTTGCTTGTGAACATGTTAAGTTGCCACCAACCGCCTTGTTAAAAGGCAACATGAGAAAAGCTCTGTCTCCTTAGCTGAGAGCTGTAATTGCAGCAGGGAAGAGATGTCATCCTCAGCAACAATCAGTGAATTGTGGGATGAGAAAATACAGAGGTTTCCTTGACTTCACCTCTGTCTTCCAACTGCTTGAAGATCAGATCAGGAATTGGATATTTGAACGATGACCTGAAGCCCCGTACCACTGCAGTCCCTGCAGTAGTGAAAATATTATTCACCCTGTGTGATCTTGTCATCGGGTCTTTTCAGAACACTGTGACATTAGTTAGTAGCATCTCCCATCTAAATTTTCTTGAGCATGACCAGTTTTGCACACAGCTTCATTGAACAGAATGCACTCTCTCTCCCTGTGTTTGGAGCCCCTAATTGTGAGATGAAAGGTGCCCTGAGCCTGAAGTGTAGAAAAGACTTACAGATATGCAGGAGGTAAGCAGTTCACCGATGAAGTCAGGAGCCAGTCTGGATTTCAAGTTATATTCTGACAAGGAGCCAGTGCTAGGAAACTGATACAGGTTACATTTCCTCCGCATTTTAGATGTGGTTAAAATCCAAACAGCTGAATTCTAAACGCGTTGCAGCTTTTTACAAATGTTATTGAGTATTGTGGGGAGACAGACTCTGAAATTGCTGAAGGGGAAGCTTCTGTTGCCAAGACATGGGCTGTACACATCAAGAAGTTGCCACGTGTTTTTTAGAAAGCTGTTGTAGTGCTTTGATAGTCTCACAGCAGATATTTAGATCACTATCTCCTCCTGTCATTAATGTGTTTTCTTAATGGCGCAGAAGGCCACAGTGCTTAATTGGCGTATTGCAAAAAGCGTGACTGCAAATTGTGTTCTGTTAACACAGCAGCTGGCCTTTGTTAATATATATGACCCTTGGTGTCCTACTGAAAATGTGAGCCAGCTTCATAAACTGAATAAGGTGATACGTTTTCTAAGCTGAAAGATTTTTAGTATAAATTCATGCTCAGAAAGCTGCTGTAGCTTTGCCACTAACTGAACAGGGCTTGGGTTCAGGAACGTTTCCCAAGTAAAGTGATGTGAAATACAAGGGGCATTCCTTATTCTAGTCATGGGCTTACCTATGCAGTGTCCAGTAGAGAACTACAGTATACCTTAATTGCCAGCATTCTCTCACTTAAAACTCTTGAGTTTTTAGCACCTTCCTTTTTATGGGCGGTTAACGATTGTAAAGGTAGTATTTCAAGCTTAATTGTTTAAATGAAGACATTTAAAAAAATAATATACTTATTGTTTGGAATGTTTCTCGTGATCCAAGTAATGGGTTTCTTTTAGTCGTTTCACCCATGAAGTTCAAATTCAGCAAGGTGAAAAACTGTCCTTGGGTTTAAAGTCATGTCATCTGTCTGCATTTTTATCTCTTGTGAAAACGCTGTCAGCTCTCTAATGAGATCTTCATTCTTTCAATGCCGAGTCTGTAAGGTGTATGAATAGACTAACTTGCATAACTGGTGTAACCATGCAGCTGGGCCAAAAAGCTTTTGGATTCCTGTTCCAATTGAAAGTGTTTTTCGGGTTCTGTCTTCAAGCCCAGACTGTAATGCTCAATATTTGAGTGTTCTGCTGCAAATTATTTTTGCACCGTATTATTAAAAATGATATAATCTGAGACATTGGTTATTTTCTGTTCAGAGACAAGTGCACGTTCTTATAATAAAATATTAAGTCTGTCAAACCGTGAAGAAATTCTTGATTGATTGGGATAAGGCAGCTTGTTTGTTAATGTCGATTTTTGTGGAATGTGGAATGTTATTCAAAACAGGTTCTGCTGTTCAAGGAAATATATTCATTTGCCGTAAGTTTTGTGTAACATATTGAGTGTAAATGTTATCAAGGTCTGTCAGTTCAATACTATTAGAATTCAATTTGAAAACTCACTTAAGTTATTCTCAACAGTCATGAATGAATTTAAGACTATAAACTACAGCATTTGTGGGAAGCAGTCATTATGTTACAGATGTTTAAGGATTTGCAGTTTAGGGCAGGTGTTTTATAGGATTTCATTATTGATTTTTGTTTTATTTTTAGATCTCTCCCAGCCAAGCAAGTTTAACTCACAGTTTAAAATCATGAATCACCACAAATTTCACATGTAGTATTGCAGCAGGTTTAAAGACAAAGAATGTGTTTGTGTTTATTAGAAACTGAATGTATTTTCTCATGTACATGAAACTGTGCTTTTGAAAAGGCATCCTCTTGGGTGCATGTAACGCCAGTTTCTATGTAAAGTCTTATGTATATCGTTTTGAATGTGGAGCAGTAAGGTTATTGCACGTAGTGTTACAGCTAATTTTATTTTGTGTTTTCACTAACAGACTTATCTTTCTCTTTATCCCTCTAGGTCCCGGATTGCCATGTTATTAAATATATGCCTAAAGAACAACATGACGGGAAATCAGCTGCTCTGCTTGTAGGAGCGAAGAACGTTTCGCCTTTCTATGTAAGATTTAGAATATATCTCCAAATTCCAGAAAATTAAACTTTCAGAAAAGGCAGAACAGAAGAAACTTATTTCACATAGCAATGTATATTTTTGTTCATTGAGGATCCATAACCTAAGTCATTTTCTTTGATCACGGGAAGAAAAGATTTTCTGTATAATTAAGGGCTGTTTGTAGAATAAACTACACCTTTCAGGGATGTTGAAACCTGCTGAATACTCCTATGATTTCTCATCAGAGCTGGACAGCTGAAAAGGTGTTAATGCACTCTGCAGGCTAAAGCAATGTCTTGAGTAATGGTGAAGCAAAAGGGAAAAGGGTAGATTAAATTTAATTGGTCTGAAACTATTCATTGCAAAGGAAAATGACTATTGGTAGGTATTATATGTTACTTAAAAGAAAGTCTGCCTAGGTCTCTCAGCAAGAGAGCTAGTGATCAAGTGCTTTCAGATGTGACTTTATTATTCTCAGAAAAGATGCAAAACGTACAAATTATTCAGACTTCTCCCCTGGCCCTGATATTAATTGCTTTGAATGCCCAAAGTATCTTATTTTCAAGACTTGTATAGCTAGTGCTTGATTTTGCCATGCAGTTATCCCCCTGGGAGAATTTACATTTGGCCCCATGAAAAAGAGGCAGGTTCAATTTCTGTTTCACCTGTGGAGAGAGGAGTATATATTGTGGCTTGCTAGTTGGTGTTACTTTACAGTTGCAAATGAGAGCTAAAAGCCAACTAAAAGAAACCATTACTTTTCAGAGTGAAAACGCTGTTGAAAAACAGCCTGATAACTACAGGAAAGTTGCAAGAAGAGGTGTAAACATTTTATTTTGATTTGACTTACCAGCATTACAGATCTTTATTGCTGACATACAGTAGACTTAAGAACTATCTGTTGCTTGCAGTCCTACCAGTGACATAATTGGGCACCAGAATCCCATCCAGGCAGACACCAGTGTTTTTTGCTTATGTAAGGCTGTAGAAACGGGTCTAAGCTTCAGTGTTCTCATCCTGTAGGCTATAATCTAGCAGACCTAGAAAACAAGATTCCATTAACATGAAGCATGAAAAAAGCAGTGGAAATGAAACTGCTTTAAAAAAAAAAAGTTTTTTTTTTATTCTTATACTAAGGGATGGATTTACATGAAGGAAAAAGTTCATTTTTTTTATTTGTCATTGAAATGTGGGACTTAAATGACTGCAGCCTACAGCCTCGCACAATCCCATTTAAAGGGCATTGGTTCTCTGTTCTGCATTTTATGGCTGTCTTTCACGTGGTTAGTTTCCTTCGGAATCTGTTTGTGCTCTGAATGTTTTACACCTCAACCTATTGCTCTGTAAAAGTTTGGGGATTTGATTATTTCCAGCTGTGAGGGAAGAGCTATTCTAAAGTTGTGAAAGACATCGGACCTTCTCTGTTGTCAAGATGGCTTTAGTGTGTGGCTGCTTCAGAGCTGTCATTCTCGATTTCAGCACATGTGCTTCCCTTTTATTCATTTCTTACAGCCCCTACTTCTTGCATTTTACCTTAATTAGAGACGGAATAAATTAAGATTGCAGTATGAGGCAGGTGACGTTAGTGTTTAAAGCCTAGGAAGCATTGTTTCCCAAGGTTAGTTAAAATGAAAATATAACAATTTGGCGATGCTAGGGTTTCTGGCATTTTTATAAGGACTGAATGGGACAGTTCTCTACTGACAGATCGCTCTTCAGAAATGTGTGGGTCACAGAAAGGCCTGGGATTACCTTTCTGAAAATGTGCCTGTGCTCTTCAGTAGCTATGTCGCTGCTGCCCATTTTTTGTGCTGGAAAAAATCAGTGGATTGTCAATCCGATTATATTATGGAATATTAACCACAGCGTTTTATCTTGGGGACATTATGATCAACATAATATGGTTCTTTTCTGTCTTCTAGAAATCAGAAGCGGCCATGGAGATGTATCGCAATGCTGGGGTGCCCCCAAAACAGAAAATTACAACATTCAAAGTGTCAGATAATGCCATCATCAAGCCAGGTAGTGTGTTGCTCAGACTTTCTCACCTGTTGCTTTCTTTTTTTCTGTTGTGGTGTCTTTGACTGTTATTGATGGGCAATTGTACTTTTAATACCCGAGTTAATCACAAGACCTAATATTTCCTTCTCAGTAGGACAGATTCTGAATTAAGCAGGCAAAGAACACAGACGTGTGGTGATGTTATAACTTTTTTACAAAATGGTTAAATTGTTTTCTGTGCGTGACTGATGGTGAAGTAAGACTGCCTTTGATTCTTATTTTGTGTCCTAAATGGCTTCTTAAGTAAAGATTGTGATGTAAAAAAACATTTTGGATTCTTTATGAAATGGTGAAAATAGTCGAACCCATTGTGAAATATTTTATTTTCTTTCATGACGTTTTTGCTTCAGAACTCCCATGTTTTGAACACGGCCTGTCTTTTTGTTCCAGGAACACCTCTGTATGCAGCTCACTTCCGCCCAGGACAGTATGTTGATGTGACGGCAAAAACGTAAGTCAGACTCATGTGGATTTCCAGTCCGCCTGCTGGTTCACTGTAGGTATGGAAATCCCAGACGGGTACATGCTGAAACCAGTGAACCCCAACTGAGATGTAGCAGCCCCTCATGTGATTTTATCCTGTTTCTGTTTTTTTTATTTTTTAACATTTTCTTAGTCTTAATAGAATCTGAAGCAAAATGTTTTTGTACGTAAGTCATGTCGCAATGACGATGATATTTTTCCATTTGACATTTACACAGCATGTATAAAATCACGTAATGAGGCTGCTACATGGCTCGTGGGCTGTTTTCTTTTGTCCATTTGTCCTCTATCATGGCGCCTCCGTTAGTCATTTTTACAGTAATGCTTTTACAGTGATGCATTTTTAGTTGGTGAATTTCTCTTCAGTCCGGCGTTATTTTACCTGGTACATTTCCAACACGGAATAAGTGGCATTTCTATTAAGAGAGTAATTATCGCACCAGTGTTCAAAGCATAATACCACAGAGTGCAGGTAGGTGTTCCAAGATGGGTTTATTGTCCAAGAAAAGAGATGTGAAGCATCACTTGTTTTACTGCGTAGAAGCCATGCATTGTGGAGACTTTGCTGATATATGCAGCCAAGGTAATATTACGTATTTATTTTTTCTCTCTCCGTGTTTCATGTAGTACGAAAATTGGGTAACCGTTGTATTACTGCATTTTCAAAGTGTAAAAGGAAACAAATCCCATTGGCCTTTCTAGTAAATTATGACGGGCATGTCTGTTAGCTCCATGTGTAATGTGATGGGTTTTACAAATGTCTTGGCACCATTTATATAATAGTATGGAACAGTACACCATATGTCTTTATTGCTACTAATTGAAGGTGTTTAATTGATGAAGGAATAGTTTATGGGTAGGGGGAAGTTAGAGTCTTCTTAAATTGCTAAAGAGTGACCGACTTCCTGGTTGAAATGGTTTTAGTCATGCCGAATTGCTTTCTTGACACAAATAACTCTTGAGAGACTTTAATCTCCTGCGTTCATTTAATTAAAATGGATGACCATAATTTAGAATTACTGCAGGAAATGTGCTATTGTATAATTATAATATAAACAGTGTTCTGAACTTTAGGCACAGCTGAAAAAAAAGATAATCGAAATGCCAGAAGGGAGAAAGAAAGGAATGTCGTATTAGAGGCATTGTTTTCTGTACTACAACAGTAAATGAACAGAAGGGGAATTAGTAATAGGTGGATAGTATTAAAAGATTAGAATAAATTAAAATGATAAAGATGCTTAATTGATATTTCACAGATTTTTTACAATAGAGGATGCCAATAACGTGCCCCGTGTTGTAGAACACATACTTTCAATATTGAGTCATTTCAACATGACTGACTCTGACGTTCTAGAAGGGCGATACAAAAACAAGGGGCTTGCTGGGATAGGGCCCGGCTCCCCCGCGACCCTGTGTTGGATAAATCGGTTGGAAAATGAATGGATGGACAAAAATAAGGGAAGTCATGGGAGTTGTCAGGCGCATGGCATGAAATTTAACACCGATAAGTGCAAAGCACTGGAAATAGGAAAATACCACTGTACAGACTGATTCAGAGCTGCAGGAAGCTACACATGAAAGTGATCTGGGTCTCTGTTTAGATTCTTCTCCGTTTTCATCACGACCGTTGGGAGAGGCAGTAAAAAGCAATACGCTAAGACGTCGCTTAGAGTAGTGTGTTCGTTGTTGGCCACCTTGCCGTCAAAAGTAGGTTATAGCCGTGGTGCAAGGAAAGGCAACAAGAATGCTACGTTTTCTCAGAGGGTTACGTTAAAGGAGGCAGGGTAAGGGAGATAAATCTCTTCAGTCTAGATCAAAGTATTGCAGTAGGAGATTCAATACAAGTAATATAAGATGCTCGTGTAATAGGTATCGATAGAGTTAGCCTAGAGGGCTGTTTCACACTCGGTAAGTCTCCTAGTCCTGGCATTCCTTGGGCTCTGGCAAAAAAGAGGCTCTGAATCATGGGAGACCATACTTTCTGACCTGTTATGAGGCTGGATATACGCTGGATATCAGTTCTGTTTAATTGCAGTCTTAACGTGTAGACTGTCTGACGTTTTTTTGCTTTTGTCTCGTTTCATTGCAAAGCGCCTTTATGTCACGGAGGGCGCTATATGCAGTCAACATGAGTAGCACTCCGCAGTGGAGTTGGAAGGGGTTGCAGAGAGAATGAATAGCTTGTTGGATAATATCTCTGCAGTGAGTCTGCTAATTAGGAAAAATGTTATCGAATGCTTTAGTATTTCATGGCCGCACTGGAAGCCCCTGTTTGAAACATCTCATTAGAGTTAAAACGGAGAACTGTATTCTTGAATCTCTGGCTAATGTGTGAATGATGCTAAGGTGAAATGGGTATGGACTGAATTGCTTAGCATATGGGCATTGGATGTTAATGGGATAAAGCCTTACTGTTGTACGGTCATAAAAGATTTGATTTACGTCCAGACGTGTTCTGCACTCCAGAAAGAAGCCAGAGCTTTTGACTTTCAGTTTAGTTTGCAAGAAAAATATTTTACAGCAAAATAAAAAGTGACTTTTATAATATTTTTTTCTATATCAGTCTCTTGACTCTTTGATACCCATTACAGCAGCCTTCAAACTGTGTTCAGACACTTGAGTGAGAAAAAAAAGGTTATTAAAATGTTTTAATTATAACACCATCCATAAAAGTGGAACAAAAAAATATTATTTGTATATCGGTGTTCACAAACTAGCACGCTATTTTCCTGAGAGCTATCTTAAGAAGTCCTTTCAAAAAAGTAGAGCTACAGAAAGTCACTCAATAGAATTCAAAATCAGTATTAAATGTTGTTTGTATTTAAATACAATCTTGCCATCACCTTATACCTAGAACCATAAAATGTGGAATATCCTTAGTTTAGGTTGAATACTTCAAACCAATGCAATGTTACTTCGCTAAAATAGGACGCAGCTCTTGGGTTAAACACCTGGAAGTAAAAAAAAAAGTTTGTTTCTGTAGAAATTTCATTTTAAATTTCATTGTAGATTTTTTTCTATTACAAAAATTTAAGAAAGGTTTTTTTCACTGCTTCTCATTTAGAGCGTTTTCTTAAGGACAGCTCATCATTTAAATTCCTGCCACATGGGTTCTGCCAATTATGCAGTATCGAATTATCAGTCTGTGCACTGCCTCATTGAATACAGCATGAATTACCTCCTTATCAACTTGTATGCATATTCATCACATTGGCAGTGATCTGATTGTTGCACTTAAGTTTACAGTATTTCCACACCCGTTTAATAGTTTCAGTAGATGTATTCTTTCCAGAGCTTAAGAAATATTTCTTTTTATATTTTTATATATATATATCATCTTGGTACCTTGATATCATCATAGGGCACCTGCGTGGGTGTCTTTCTTTCCAAAGTAAATAATGTTTTGCTCCCACAGTTTTATTTCAACATGTTCCACGGTAAATGTTACCATCTCACTGTCAAAAACATACAGCTCATTAGTGTTCATTAAGCTATCACGACAGCTCTAGAATCCTTTGCGTGAAAAATCTCATTAGAAGGAAAAATCGAGTATTATATTTGTGTATTTCAGCCTTAAGTGTAAGTGATGACAGAGCTTTGAATCTGGGGGGACTCTGGATTAGAAGATAGTTGAAAGTTATTTTTCCATTTTTTTTTATTTTGTTCACAAACATTTTGTAAAGGTTCCCATTGAACACTTACACCCTTCAGTCCTCAGTTGAATGTCACGAAGGCTATAATGATGTGCTAACAAGTGGATGAATCCTTGTTTTCCCCAGAAACCTAATTTGCAAAGTGAAACTCCACAAAAATAATGCGCAAGGTAATGTGCTTTCAGTCATTTTAATGAGAGTGCATGTCTGAAAACAAAAATGTTTATGAATTCCTCATTTCAAAACCAAAATCCTAAAAACCTTAGAATGTCAGTGTATTCAGAGAAGACAAGGTAGTATGCAGTAATTGGCACATGCTTATGTGCACTGGAGAGACAATTCAACATGAATGAAATTATACAATCTTAATAGAGGCATCCAGTGAGGGAAGAATGATGATTTCATTGGTTCTGAATCCAGAACCTGATTTTTGTGTTCCGCAGTAGAGAACACAGTGAGTTACTCAGCAGTTTGGGGAACAATTTAATTACCATCTTATTGACATCAGGCGCATATATTCCTACACGCCCATGTATGATATTGGTTACGGCTGAGTGTGGGGATTAGAGCTGAAAAATATATCCTCTGCATGTCGTTTCAGGCCTTCCGTTACATTCAAATAAGAAATTCTCTGATTGCTCAGCTCAGTCATCTGATATCTAGCTCATTGTAGGGTGAAATGAAGAACAGAACATGTTCCAAGAGCGCTCAGAATGAAGTTTTTTATTTCATATCATCTTTTGCTTGATTTCTTCTTCTGTGTTCTGGTTCCAATGTAGTTTTTACATTTTAATTGAGATGTACTTATGATGGTGACAGATATGTTCTGTTTAATAAGGAAAACCAAAGTTAGTTTTCAACCATGTTTCCTGCAGATTTATAACTCTGAGTCTAATATTATACTGTGTTTTGATAAAATATATTTACAAAATAATTTGATATATAGGAAGATTTCTGGATTCGTTTCTGAGTACAATAAGTGGGGAAAGAAAACTAATGTTTTCACATGCAATGTCTAAATAATAATATACTATTTTTATCCATATTAATTCACAATATGAAAGTGTTAAAGTTAAAAAAAATAGTGATTAACATGATGGGAACAGACAGGACACATAATCTTCGTTATTATCAGTAAGTAAGGTCATTTACTCTGTTTATACCCCCAACCTAAGTGAGGAAGCTTGTTTTTCAGAAGATCCATTCTCATAGTTTGTGTTCATAGATTGTGTTGTGATGCAACCATGCAAGAGAGATGAATTTAAGATACTGGATAGATTTTCTATAGAAAAATTGTTCACAACCCTGGTGTGGGGGATTTCATTTTTCAATGTGGAAAGTGTAGTTAACAGTAGAACAAAACATCCAAGATCCAAGCTATAAAAGAAATAAATTTACTTTGCTCTTTATGTGAGCTCAGGGTAATTAATCCCGGTGTTATCAAATGGTTAGAGTCTTCAAACATCATTAGAGTCTTCTTATACTTAGCAGTTTTAGCAAACTAAATCTCCTTCCTCTCAAAGGTTTTAATGTCTGTGCCTGTTAATGTAAGAAACAGATCCCCATTAGACCATGTACAGTATAGATACATGTAGGAGGATACAGTAGAAAGTCTTTTAAAACATCTTCTATAAACTTTTCTCATTTTGTATATGGATATCCTTTTCAATAAAGATCGTCTGCACCAGAATATTGTTTTTCCTACATGTTAATTTCTGAAATAAAATGCAACATCATTAATATTAATATATCCCAAATTAAAACTGCACAGGGTTGAAAAAATTTAGACTTCCAAACATTTTTTCTTGGCCTTGACCTGCTGTTCTAGAAGTTATCCATTGAGATTTGGATAATTACTGTAATCAAACCCCTTTTTTTCTGAGCTTAGCTACAATTATCTAATGGCCCTAAAGGGTTCTAAATAAATAGAAACTAATACCTTTATCAAAGCCAGTTAATTTTGTAGGATTCCTTTGACTGTAACCTAGTATGTTACCTCTGTGAAAGAGTTGGCTTTTGACATTTCTTTATTTTTGTATTTTCATCTACAGATATCTGTTTTTATGCACGTACTGTAGTTTTGGATTGTGGACTTTGCATTTCCCGTCAGGAGTTGTTCATCCAATATACCATGGAATTATAGGCCTAATACACAGAATGCCATGATTAGGGTTGTGCGTTTTCCATTTTTTTTTTAACATTGCAATGCAGCTCTGAACCTCAGTTGCCCAGTTGCATTCTAGTAAATTGATCAATTTAATCTCCAATCTGACTCAGTTTCTGATCCTACCCATGAGCAGGATTGTATCTTGGTCATGCTTTTTCAGAACCAAGGAACTATGTCTCATTGATGTGGTCGTCTTCAAAGAAAAAAACAAATCTTTGAATTATCCAGCACCACATTTAAATGTAATAAAGAGGCAGATATATTGTCATTGTCCCTCAACAAGAAATTAAAAATTAGAGATGGGTTTAAAGTTGTAGTGGGACCGATGACTGGAGTGTAGACTTTGTAGAAAATTTGTAGAAAAGTGCGCATGGTACAAGTAGACCAGTTGGAGTGTTCACATCTGCCTATATACCTGAAATTCATCCGTGCTTTTTTGTCTGGAAAAACATCATTCCTCTGGCTTGTGCTATAAAGTTTATTTAACAAAGGCAGGTATCAATATTTCCAAAGATACAGAATACAATAAAGCAGATACATCAGAGACAGGCAACTGACTAGAAACATCTTAATGTTTCTGATCATATTCCTAACTAATACATACCATATTAAAATCTAATAATTAGTTACAGTGACAGGCAGATGAATGCTCTCTGTAGGTATGTTAGGCAACTATTTTCCACCTTAACAAGGTAAGCTAAAACATATCTCACTGTTGTTACCAGTTCAGATGATGTTTCTATACATGATCAGATTTCAACATTGCAATTCTCCACATTAACCATTTCATGTTGATCTTTACATTTAATAGCTAGTTATTATGATGTTTCATTTAAACCTGTGTAATATGGATGTTTGTGACACTTTTCCACTTGTTAGGCATGCTCATAATTCACAAAAGCTAAGGATGTATCAAATATCCCTATTGGATTTTTCTTATTTCCTGAACTAATCTGTTGAGGGGTCAGGGTGGGTAATGGTAAAACCTATTGAAACCATTACCCGAGTAATAAAATCTCCATGTCTTTTGACAAATTATATATTTAAACTTTTAGAGGTTCAGCTACTATAGAAGAGTTTTTATTGTAAAGTGATTGGAGTGGCCATGGATTAGTAAACTAGCACTTTGAAATAATGGATGTGACATGCTCTTCAAAAGAAATCTTCACAGAAGTTACTTTACCATTTTGAGGTACGATAGATATTCTAAAGAATGTAAAAGGTAAATGTCTGTGCTTATCAATAGCATTATTTGTTTGTCTGCTAATTGTAAGCATTGTGGTAATGGAAAGACTGATTGTAATGATTGAAGTAAAGCAAAGGAATGATTATTTAATGGTTTTTCATTATGCAGCTTGATGTGAGGTTCATGTGATGTCTTGGATGACTGGCAAAATTAATTAGCAGTTGGGGAAAAAACATGTTTTGTAATCTGGTCAGGTTTGCACTAATGACATCTTTCCGTTACAGATACAATAGAGGCAAGATCTGATCATAAGAGTTAAAAATGTGATTATACTACCGGGTTTTAACTTCATGGGGAGAACCTGATGCTAGCTGGTAAAGGACCATGCTGAGCTTGCACAGCGTCAGTTAAATGAGTGTTCTCATTTTTCACAATTTCATTAGGTCTATAAAATACAAAGTTTTTACAAATTCCCTATTTCATCTTTAGCATTACAGAGCACAGCAGCTAGTACTTTGATGTTTTATGATTTTATTCAAAAGATCATGGTGCCAACCTTCTGCTTTTTTAAGAGCTAATTTCTACTGCCTTTGTAGCCGATTGCCATGACAAAACTGTTTTTTGTGTAACAATTGGGATATTACTTTGGCCTCATCTTTTTTGAGTGAAATGACACCAAGTTTAGAATTTTTAATCCCCGTGCAGATATTAGACTACTTTATTGAATTTTAATTATGTGGATCATATACTAATCTGCTCTGAGACACGTTGGTAGACGAAAGGCATTTCAGACTGTGAAATCAAAGTAGTAGAGAGCTCCTTCATTCATAAAAGAAAATGTTTCAGAAGTAAAAGCTTGAGTCCTCCTGTGATCCCTAACAAATTAAAAAGAACATTTTATATATATATATAAAAATTATTCCACTTTAAATAAAGTAGAATAAGGAATGTGATGTGGGTGACAACCGAAATGTTGTTAGGGGCATTGAATGTACGAACAGTCATTATGAATATGTGCAAGAATCAATTCTATACACACATCTCACGTGAAATATAGAGCTAAACGTTTTTTTCTTATTTGTGTTTTGGACTGAATTAAAATGAATAAAAAATAGTTCACAAAAATGTAATGTTAAAACAAATATAGCCATACCATACATTGAAAGCAAAATTTAAGCATTTAAGATGTTGCAGTCACATCAGCTCACATTGAAGAATTGGATGATTAAGAAGAATTTTAGTGATTGGTTTCTTTACTTTTCTGTTTTTATAACTCGATTGTTATGCTTTATTGATACATGCATAACAACTCCTGAGATCCACTGGTTTCTTTTATCAATAACTGTCACTCAGCTACATTTTTTTATTATGTAGCACTTCAGGTGGGGAGCTGCGTCAGCATGCGTAGGCTGCAAAGGAACAAGTAACAGGTTTATTCCATTCCTAAAGAAACTAAAGAAACACAAGTATACATCACTGAATGTCGTCGTGACCAAGTACACTGTGTGTTGTTCTGAACTGTTCTGAGCTCGCTCGCTCAACGTGCTTTTGTTTTCTCTCAGAATTGGCAAGGGCTTCCAAGGTGTGATGAAGAGGTGGGGCTTCAAGGGCCAGCCAGCATCCCATGGCCAAACCAAAACTCACAGGAGGCCAGGAGCATCGGGCCCAGGAGGAGTAAGTGTCGGGCGTGTGTGCAGACATTCAGAGCCTCCCTGCAGTAGCTAAGCAGTCGTGTGTCCTCATAACACCTTCTCTTCCACAATGTGCTCTGGAGCACGGCGTGAAATTGAACTGTCTGGAGACCCATTGATCCTGCTGGATCTGGGAAGGTAGAACTCCCCGTTATCAAACAACATTGTGATAAAAACAAACAAACAAACAAACTAGATGCATCTAGGATAGTCTCGATTTATAAATAGTTTGAGTTTTTATTGATTACTTAAGACCTACATGTTCACAGTGTTTATGCCTTCAGAAAGTTAAATTAGATTTAAAAACTATTTACTGCTTAAATAGTTAAATCTAAATATACTCCTTTTGCTTTTTTAAGATGTTTGGGTTAAACCTAGCCTTAATTGTAAAATCTGCATCCCAAACAAATTCTTCATTCACCCTGCTGGCTCCTCTAGAGTGTCCAGCCGATACCACAGAGCTCTTTGATGCTGAAGAGTCCTTAACAGAAACTCGTTCAAGTCAGTCAGGGCCTGTCTCTTTTACTCGTTCAATATGTGTTGTAACTTTACTCCAAAGACTCGATGAGCTTTAAAAGGTGTATAGGCATGAAGCCTGATAGCTCCAAAGGTGCACTGAAACAGAATGCAATAGAAATAAGTTCTAAGGGTCCTATGTAGAATTGTCAGCAACATTATTGTGTATTGTGAGAAATTAACAACATTAATTTAGGCCCATCCCAGTCGAATCAGCATTTGTTTCTGCTCATCTCAAGTTTTCCTTGTTCTCTCTCTGATGTTTTGCAATGCTGTGCGCTCTACATGGTTAGATGTGATTGTGATTACCCTGCTGTACAGATAATACTGTAACGGCTGTTTTTAGTCTCTAGTCATCTAGCTAATGAACAATAGGTAGGTTTGTAAATATTCTGTATTGTTGTAATTTCTCTGTTTCTAGTTGATGTGCTGCTTAAGTTAGATTAGGAGACTCTGACAAACACGACCCCAATAGTTTCAAGTCATTTTACAGGTTTGTGTATAATTGGAGTATCCAGTTTTGGTGCATGTTTGCTCCTAGTTCTGTTTCTCAGTGGCGCCGAGATAGTTTGATGCCACAGGGGAGCTGTGGTGGATTTGAGTGTGTGGGGAGGGCATCAGGAAGTTCTGCCTGTCACGATAATTCCATGGTCTGCCCGCCAGCTGCGGGTCTTCCTGAAACGAGGATGAGCAGAAAATTCCTTTCAAGATTAGTAGCTGCCCACTCAGGTCCCTTGGCAGCCGCTGACGCTCCTCCTGTCTTTCCTCAGTGCTGGCCTGCGCCAGGCTTTCCAGCACACAGTTGCTGGCGCGAGAGCTTAGCGATGGTAGTCTGCCACCCACATGTGTCTGCGGCTGCCTCCTCCTGTCTGCTCCTCTTCCCGGCAGTGATGTCCGATCGCGAGTTTAAAGCTGGAGAAGTGCAGTGCGTTTCCTGTTCGTTTTTGAACTCTGGGAAGCGAGGCAGTGGTTCCTGTGAATCTCTCTGAGCTCGAATCTGCAGGGCTCCTCGTCTTGACAGCTTGACAGTGATGTGAACAGCATATTGCTTGTACTGGCTGGGGCTTCAGAAAGTAGTGACTTGCTGTACTTGTGGAAATTAATTCAAGCATACATACATATTCACTACGAACCAGCAGCTTAATCTTGCAGTAGATAGAGTAGGAATTGAATATGTTTTTCTATTATTTGCAAAATGTTCAAGATCCGCTAATAGAAAATTAAATTGATCAAGTATGGTGTACCTGACCATACCAATAAGGTTATTTTTCTTTTCATAGAAACCCCAATTGGCATTTATCACGGTATAGTGTGTACACTGTCCTGTAGCAGGTGAATATTAGCACTAAAAAGATTGTAAAATGATGATGGGATTTTAAAATATTTAAACCTTTTCCTCACATTGTATATTCCTACTCTAGCTTAGTGAACTTACTAACTTAGTGATTACTATTCATACATGCACAAACATTTTGTATGTTGTATGTTTTAAGAGATAAATCGTTTTCACTTAATACAGTTTTCAGAGTGAAGATCTGTACTATCAAGATATTAGAGCAGTTTTTGCAACTCAGGATTTTTCCATTCCGGCCCAGTAGGTTCAATTTTCCTTTTAAATGCTAAAAATGTTTTAAATAATAAAGGCAGCCAGACGGGTTGCTGAATGAATTCAGCTGTCTTGATGACAGGAGATACAAGCCTTACAGTAAGTGTAGGCTCTGTTAAGTGTTCTACTGAGACTGTAACTAGAGAGAAAACTGGCAGGGAGCAGATCTGTGATTTCTCCAACCTACTACATATGTCATCCCAAATAGCAGATTCAGAAGCAAATTGCCATCTTTTTAAAAATATTTTAAGATATCTTTTTTTTTTTTACTTGCAGGAGTCTTCAGAATTAATCATATATTACACCATCTCAGTCATTCATTTTTCTGTCTGCGCTGAAGTAGAAATTCTGCATTGTTCAGGCAATACGCCTGGATTCAGTTGAAATTCTTTAATTTTCTAGGATCCTGCCAGAGTCTTCCCAGGGAAGAAGATGCCTGGGAAAATGGGAAATGTGTATCAGACAGCACACGGCTTGAAAGTAAGTCATAGTTGGTTTTTATCTGCTTTTGAATATGTGATGCACATTTTGCACTAAACCTAAAGGTTAGGTAGTGCACAGTAAAATTGATCTTTTTTTTCTGCTGACTATATATATAACCTTTAAAGCACGTTTCAGAGTATTCCTGCAATAAAGCTGCAGTGACACTCAGAGCGCACAGCTGAGATTTCTCATTAAAGTGTCAACATTTCTTAAGGATTTGATTGTTTTGGTGATCTTCCTGTGTCAAACACTGACGCGTCCTGAAAGTGGTGTGAGTTTTAAATGCTGCGATAATCACTACAGAAAGGTGCCAAGTTTTCTCCCCTCCTGCCCTTCTGTGGGACATAATGGAAAACACAAGGAAAGGCATTTGTTCATTTTAGGGGATTTAAAATAAAATGAGGTTATGATGTTACCACAGTGGAGCCTTTCTGAGTGAATGACCCATAATGTGGTGCTTTCTTGTTACTAGGCCTGCAGTGAGTTTCACCACTCAATGTATAGTACAGTCTGTGCATACCTAGTCTGTGTGAAAGCATACATATGTTTTGCATATGATGTCAACTCAAGGAGATAAATTGATTATTTAACAAGAGAGCAATCATCACATAAGTGGTTCACTGTGAATGTTCAGTGTTGATGGATTTTTGCAACATCTGTGCAGTTTATATTTTCTGTAAATGTATGCTATTTTTTAAATCTTTATTTCTAGATTTGGAGAGTGAACACAAAATATAACATTATCTACGTACATGGCTCTGTTCCCGGACACAGAAGCTGTTTAGTAAAGGTAAGCACAGTCATGTTAATTTTTTTATTTATAACATTAAGATGTACAACACTGGCTGCATAAGTCAACTTGGAAATATAAACAAATGGTTAATTTGGCCGCCATTGCTTGATAACAGCAGTCACCTTGCAGTTAGCTGTCATACACTTTTAGTCATCAGCAATGCAGTGGAGGAAAGAATGCATTAATATTCATTTAAAGAGTATTGATCACGATCGCCAGTACTCTCCTTTCTTCTCCGACTACATTTGCATTTAAAATGGTCTAAACAACTTTTGCATAATGAATGTTGGGTCTAAAATTAAATTTGAGCCCGGGTAACATTCTTGCTTTATTTCCACTGTTTTTATTTCTTTCTTAGATTTATGAAGCAATATTTCAACTTGTTAATGCCTGTACTATACTCTGACAGTTCTAGTTTGCAGAGTATTGTATTTGCTTTAATTCCACCATTTAAATCACTTTCCATAAGCATCACTTATCTTTCATGTAGGTCTTCAAACACTCCAAGCTGACATCTCTTCTTCCCCTTTTCATCATCACAGTAGTTAATTCTGCTAGTTACTGCTTTGGCAAAATAGTAAAGTTTTTTTAAACTTTTCTAGGATAAGTGCCAGTTTATAATTGGTCAGAAATTCTCTTGCTGGTGTCAAGAGGGCATCAGGTCGTTATTTCAGTTTTCCTACTCACCTGGTTTTCTCAACATCAGTTGTCTGTTCATTATCTGGCAGGTTTTTTTGTGGAAATAAAGAGGGAAAATAATGTTTAAATAAGATATTTGTGAGTGCAGTGCAGTTCTCAGACCCTTGCACATTTAGTTGCTTTTAAGATTGCAGTCCTGGTACTTTTAATATAATTTTGTTATATATCCAATCTGCTTCACACATTCAAAGGAAAATAAAACCGAAAATAATTCAACTGTTAATAATACTGAAAAAAATATAGAAATGTAATAATGGCATAATTATTCAAACTCTTTCTTTATGGCAAACCTTACTTAATCTAGGTGCTCAAAATTACCTTAGCAAGTCACATAATCAATTGAGTGCTCTCTATCTGTATGCAATACTGTAGATATGTACTATACTGTGTGCTTGTTATGATGTCAAACTTGCAGTGTTTTAACACACTCTGTGAGTGCCTGGTCAGGTGGTGAATGTCAAGCATCGGCTCAGCCACGAAAGATTCAAGGTATTTCAAAGTAAGAGGGTAAATTCATTAACAAGTATGAATCAAGAAAAGGATAACAAAAAAGTCTACTCAATGATCAAAAATGAAAAGTGTATTGTACCATCCTTACTGCCTCGATCAGGCTGTCCCTCCAAACTAGGAAGGAGCAGACTGGTGAGAGAGCCACTGGGAGATCATTGACAACTAACTTTGAAAAAGCTGCAGAGTTCTGTGGCTGAGATGGGGAAAAATGTGCATCAGTCCACAGCATAGTCTCTCTACAAAGCTGTCCTCTGTGGCAGAGTGGAAAACCCCTCTCAGATCCTGCATGGAGTGTGCAGCAAAATATCTGGAGTATGCCATGGAAATATTGCACAATATTGATTGTGATCTGAGCTGTCAGATGAGATGGAGTTGGAAGTTTTACGTCTGAGTACCAAGTCTTACATATGGCCGAGACCCAGCCTAACACATCTCTCAGTCAACACTATCCCTACACTCAAGCATGGTGGTGGCAGCATTATGCTTGAGGGATGTTTCTTCCCCAAAAAGACTGGACGGCTTGTTAGTATTGACAAAAAATGCACGGAGGTGAGTACAGGCAAATACTAGAGCAAAGCGTTTCAGCCAGATAAAGACTTAAAACCTGGGTGAAAATTCGCTATTCAGCTGGACAGCAATCCAATTCCAGAGCTGCACTGGAGCTTAAATATGTGAAAGTGAATGTCCTTGATTGGCCCAGTCAAGGTCCTGACTTGAGTCCTTTTGAGAATCTGTGGAAAGACTTCAATACAACTGTCCCTAAGTGATCTCCATGCAACCTGCGAGAGCTTCAGCATATCTGAAATGAATGGGCAAAAATTGTAACACCATTGCTTGAAACCCATTACAATATAGTTGTGGGCCACTCGGATTCTTGCCACGGAAGCCCTGAAACTCTGCAGATTCATGCCAACACGGGTCGTGTCGCAAGATGCCATTGAAATCAGCCCATCACTGACCTCTGACTCGCAGTTCAATCAAGGCAACAGTCCTCCAGCGGGACTCTTGGATAAGTAAGGGCGCGTGCCAGCTCGAGAGGTCGTCTGGCCTGCTAGCACAGGAGTCTGCTGAAGCAAACGCTGCAGGTGCAAACCGAGGCGCTCTCGCAGAGCCTTCCTCTTCTTCACATACTGCTGAAGCAGATTCTGGAGAGCGCGGGGGACTTAATATTCGGGGACTTGTGTCAAACATGTTCCAAATCTTCAAATGCACTGACCGAATCAGCCCCACAGAGTTTGGCAGGACAAGCTAGGCAGCCATGTTGTTGAAGCAGATACCTTGGGTTCTTTCAAGAAATGGCTGGAAGAGATATATGGAGATATTATCTACCTACCTAACTGGATAGATGAGCTGAGAGGCTCCTCTCATTTGCCACCTTTCCTATGTTCCCACATTCTCAATTAGCTGTGAGTTTCCAGTTGAAATTCTCATGCAGCACGTGTATATTTTTGTGGAAATAAAGAGAGGAAAATAATGTTTAAATAAGATGTTTGCGAGAGCAGTGCCTTGCAGACATTTGCGGACCCTTCCACTTTAAAGTTTGCAATCTCGGCACTTTTAATAATATAAATATTTACATTTAGGAGATAGTCTGATGTGAGAGCCACATAATGTACAAAATAATTATGTACAGCAACACAGAAATGAAAGTTTGGTGTCTGAACTTTTATATTTAAGCGCTGAGAGAAAGCAGATTAATTTAGAGTTCTAAGATTTGGAACTCTGATCAGTCTTTCACAGTCAAGTGAAATTCCCAAGGTAGGGCTTGAGCACTAGTGTGACAAATCAGCATAATGAGCTTAAAACCCCAGCTCTGAACTGCGCAGGAATGCCAGTGTTGGCTTGCATAGTATTAAAGAGATATAGACAGGCTAGTTATGGAAATGGCAATCTGTCTTAAGTGTTCCTGGTGTGCCAGCTGACAGTGTAGTACTGTAACACAGAATTGCACTGGAGAAGCGATTAAGATTCTGGACTCCTAACTGGATGAATTTGGGTTCTTGTTAGGCAGTGCACAACAGGTACTTCTCCAAATTGCTCCAATTGAAATACCAGTTCTACATAAAGGGGAACAATATAAGTCACTTTGCGGGAAAAAAAAAAAATCTCTCCAGAAAACTTAGTTTTAAGTCTGATTTTCTCTATTTCCTGTATCTGTAAATTATTTCTGGACAGTGTCTCAGTTGCTGCAGATTGTGCTTAGAATTAATCAGATTTACCCCTTCCCCAGTGACAAGAGAAAATGATGAGTCAAAGTGGGGATTAATTGTACAAATCCTTTCATGATGAGCTTTACTGAAATTCTTGTTGAAAGCTTCCCAAATACAAATGATTTAAAGACGGCACAAGGTGATTTCTTAATCATCTCATTTGAAGCGTATCAATTTCAAGCACAGTTGAAGTTCAGTGCCAACTAATAAACACCAAAGACCTTCCACGTCTATTGCCAAAGTCGATATTTCAAATATGTGACATAATGCAAACTTGAAACATGCAGCACACGATCTCCCATGTTTCTCTCCAGAAAGACTCTCTTTCCAGAACCATTCCTTTTTTTGACACCTGCAGGTTAGTGATGGCACAAGCAGCAGCCCCAGTTTCCGAGTAAACCACGGTCACTTTTTACTGTGAAACATGTCAGAAAATGCTCAAAGACAGGATTGTCTAACATCCATGTAAAATTAGATTTTTCTTGGTGTGTTGCAGAGAACCTTTTTTTAACCTTTTTTTTTCTTCTACATCGCTTTTCTTTTCAGATTCTAGATACAGTTCTGCCTACGCGTTTGAAGACTGTTCAGGCACCTCCATTCCCAACTTTTTTCCCTGATGGGGATGAAGAGCTGCCAGAAGATCTGTACGATGCGGCAATGTTTCACTTCGGTGAACCTTCTGTCACTTGTGCTTGAACATGCTCCTGTGTTCTCCACGTGGCGGGGAGTGTGAACCTTGTCAAGGCTGCAGCTGTCAGCTTGTTGCCCATCAGTTTTGGTCGCTGCCAGTTCAGCTTCACATTTCAAAAACGCGACGGCAGAGACTGTGGAAGAGAGAACTTCAGATAATGAAGGGGAGCAGAGTGACCCCCACCACTGCATAACAGACACGACCGTCCCAACTTCTTTGTTTGCAGTAATGAGAAAATATCTCAGTACAGTTTTAAAAAAATTTAGAATTCTTTTGCCTTTTACACTGATATATTTTCTATCTTCAACTGTTGAAAAGACTCACCCTTCAAAATAAAGCATAGAAATAATTCCCAAACTGTTTTTTTAAGTGTGCCATTTATTCATTAGTGAGTGCCCATTTTATGTAGGTTTTTGCTCTCGGAATATCATGCATCAGTTAATGACTGTAAATCATTTTCAGTAAACTGTAAACAACTACAATTAGCTTTCAGAATAATGGTGTGTAGTTTTCAGCACATAGAGGAAGCATTAACATGGATAGTTTGTGTTTTTGTTTTGCCAAGTCTCAGTTCTTAAATGCAAACATAAGAAATGCAGGGTAATTAGATATTTACTACATGCATTATTGTTAAAAATTAAATTGTAATTTAGAGATGTTAAATGTGTTTACACACAGGGGACTTCTGAACATATTTCCAGAATGTACAAAATGGGCCACAGATTTGCAGTCAGATTTTTCTATTTGCCTCCACAAATCTCTCTGAAGATTACAGATGCCTTCAGTAGAAAAAATGTGTAAATTGGTAAAATGTGTTTGGCATGAATCAGATTCCTGCTGGGAGCTCACTTTTTTTTTGTGAAAGTGTAGTTCCCATGCTTTCGGTGTGCCCTTTCATGCCTCTCCACAGTATATGTGATAAATAGCATCTTCACCTATTCAGTTCTAGGCAGGAGCCATGTCACCCTGCTACTCACTGGTACCCGGCGACCTACTGGAGCTCAGCAGGTCTGAGCCTGGTCAGTACCTGGATGGGAAACCTGCTGGGAAAACCTAAGGTTGCTGCTGGAAGAGGCGCTATCCTGAGGGCTGTGTGAGTCCTAATGCTCCAGTACAGGGACAGGGGACGCTACACTGTAAAAAGGCGCCGTCCTTAGGCTGAGGAATAAAACCTGACTCTCTGTGGTCATTAAAAATCCCAGGGCATTTCTTGAAAAGAGTAGGGGCGTTACCCCGGCGTCATGGCCAAATTTCCCATTGGCCCTTACCAGTCATGGCCTCCTCATAATCCCCTATGAACTGGCTTCATCACTCTGTTCTCCTCCACACTGAGAGCTGCTGTATGGGGAGCAGATTTTGACGTTGTGGCTGTTGTTGCATCATCAAGGTGGAGCTGCACACTGTTGGTGGTGGAGGGGAGTCCCCATTACCTATAAAGTGCTTTATAAGTATTAGGAATTAAATTAATTCTAACAAACTCTTCCAGGTCACAAAAGAGTTTTGCTGAAACAGTTCCAGTCTCAAGCAAGCTAAAGTGTGCTCCAATCCTTCATTTGAAAAACCCTTTCTTTATTTAAATAAAAATACTTTACTGGAACTGCTTAACTTTGCATAACACAAAGCTGGTGTTTTTAAGATACTTATGGAGACACAATAGTTTTATCTGCACCCTTTGACATCATTGTGAAATAGAGTTTCAGATGATGGAACTGAAAACCCAGCTGCAGTACTGGAATACAGTACCAACTGAACAAGATGCTGGGTGAATCACTGTGTCAAGCACTCATTGTGTCACAGAAACTTACCTTAGGGCATCTCATAATACATCCAGACATCTTGTGGTCTCTTGGGGGCTCCCTAGGAATGACAATACCACTAGAATAAGCACATTCTCTGGGTTTCAACTTATATTTTCTGCGTGCAATGATAGTAATATTGAGCTTGGACTGATCTTCTCAGAACTTTTAACACAATTCTTTCATTTACATGATGGAATTCTTCTCAGAACCTCACTATTTGTCTGCAACTTTACCTGCACTGGAACAGAACACGGGAACAGGGAGTCTATTAACAGTGACTAATGAGCTGTCACTAGCTTTCTATTCCAGTAATCCTTTACCTTGTCTTAGAAGGAGTTATAAATTATTGAGATCATTACACTTTGCCTCTTTTCATTTACTGCAGGTCTTAGGTACAAAATATGTCTTTAAGTGCACTTTCTGCAGGCTTGAAAGATTTTGCAAATGGCTTACCAATTGAATGAACTCTGGTTATTACGGTATGTGTCAGCATTGCTTGTTGGTTTATAGGAGTTTATTAATTACTGTTGTCCGTCGTCATCGTCCCCACTCCCATGGGCTGCAATGAATATTATGCTTTTTAATCCATCTGGAATAAAGTTAAAGACGATTGTGCATTATCATCAGAAGAACCGTTATTTGTATTATATTCAATGTTCTGAAATGATTTTCATATTAAAGAGTCTTAACAGCCCTTGCAACTGTATATGAAATTTAAAAAATATATGCAATGTAGGTGGATTTTAAAAATGCCATCTTGGAAAAGAATCCATTATCAGAATCTAGGACTAGTGCTTTGAGTTATCCATGGCCCTGAAAACCTAACCTCAGTTCCGCATGGTCTCAGCTGCCTTAAGACAGTATTGTATTTTATCATTTAAAAAAATACAGTAATTAGTATCATATTACACCTGTATACTGTGTATGCAATAGTTTAAATTGGAAAATCAAGCAATGTGTAAACCAATTAGTATATTCATCATAGTGTAGCACAGTGTTAAATGAAAAAATAAATCTCCTATGAATATATCTCAAGCTCATTAAGCAATCTATAAATTAAACCAGGGAACGCCTCCAATCTATGAGTGTGCTAACACACACATCAGCTTCCATTGTTTGTCAATTTAAAGACACTGCAGCTGTATTCTCAATGAACGCTGCAAGGATTTTAAATTCAATTGAAAACGAATCGCAGGAAAGGTGTTTGAATCAGAAAGTGCCAGTTTAGCGGCTGGAGTATCCCTCCCAGAAACCACCATGAATAGGAACAGCAGCACGGATCCGATTTAAAGACCTGTTTTTTTCCCAGAAATCCGCTTTGGTAGAAGTGGTGTTCTATAGCCGTGGTACCTGCAGACCAGCTGCGAGTGCTTCTGCGATACTTTGTGAGCACACAAGAGCACAGTTAAATGGTTATGTGTTCTCTTGACACAGGTGTCCCATGTCAGTTCGTGCCAGGAACTGGACTAAGCAGAGCTCAGTCACGTGGCACTCACTGTAGGATGAGGGATGAGGGATGAGAGACTCCCCCCCCCAACCCCCTCCACCCACTAGCTCTGTTGCTAATGAATTTAATTAGTCCTATTACATTGATCTTAATTAGAGATGCAACGGCTTACCCTCTGCCTAGCAGGGAGACTTTTTTCCAGCAGTGGATTCCCGGAGAGAGTGCAGAGTTGTACACAAGTCCTTCCAGTTTTGAGATTTGCATGTGTTGGCAGTGACAGTTTGGGCCCCCTTTCCTCTGCACAGCGCTTATGATTAAAAAGACAGAGAGAAGAACCATCAGATAACTACAAAAACCAGTGTACAGTGTACTTTATCGCTAAACATATGCAGCGAATCTATGTTTTGTTTTAAATGCATCTCCATCCATAGAAAACACTTCATTCGTCTGCTCGTGTTTGAAATGCTGGCCAGGCTGTTTGCCGCTGCGATCACAAGGGCTTAGAGAAGTGTGAACTTCCCCCTCCTGGAAGGAGATCGATTTCTATTATTTTTGGGATTAGGTGTGTCCCGGAGGTGATGCATTTTCCACGCAGGAAGTACGTTTACAATGACATTGAGAAGGGCTCAGCAAATGACAGGATTGCAATAATAATAACAGGAAGCCTCACACTGGGCCTGAACAGTGCTGCCCAGCACCCCTACCTGACTGTGAGGATGAGGAAGCTCACGATTGGAAGATTATTCCACCTGTCAGTGGAGGCAGAGGAGTAACATCTCTAGGGAGGAACAGTGTAAATCCATCTTTTTTCCATTTGTCAGCTTGATCATCACAACAGTGACATCCATCTTAGATCCTCCTCATCCTGAATGTAGAGACAGATCTTGGGTAAAAAGAAAAACTGTCATTTATTCCACAGGGATTCAAGGATGAGACGTAATGATCTCCTTGCTGCCTCCGGAGATGGGCACTTTTATGTAAATTAAAAAATAAAGAGGCCTCAGAAAATTCAACATGTTACAGAAATGCACCAGAGCCTTCGTGTCACTTTATATGAATGGCCATCAGCATCAATTTAAATGATCTTAAACTGGTACCCGAAATCTAAAAGTATATAGATGTGCCAATTAAAAAAGCACAAAATCAACAAATTAACCAAAACTATTTACATGACAAACATAATTACTGTACTTGCTTCCTGCAAATACCTTTTTATGTCCAAATAGAACATGTGCCATCAAATATTAAGATCTGGGCAAAATGCATTTAAATGGGACGGAGAGTTTTGATTATTTCATCCAGCAGTGAACATTAAGTGGAAGTTACTACTTCTTTCTGTAAGAGGCATCATTGGGGTGAAATTAATATAAACTCTTTACTAACACATTTCCCTTTTTTAAGATATACGGTCAGTTTCTCTTCTCTAGGTTTGAAAGAGTGGATAGAGGTCCCAGTCAGAATGAGTAAAATTTATTTTAACTACTACAGATTATTGAAAAGGTTAAAAATGAACATTTGTGTCTGGTTGCCTAACCAAGAGGATATGAGCAGAAGAGGAGTTCATGCAGTCTACAATGTCCCCTTGTCTGTAATCTCCTCTTTCTTTCACAGGTAGGTTTCATGACCCCAGGTGATCTGAATCAAGTCCACCAATCAAAGCCTGACAGCAGTGTGGTGGGGAACTAGTCGTACAGTATGTGCTTTTCACCACGCGATGTGACACACTGTGCTCACATCAGGCGTCAACTGCGAAGAGAGAACACAGAGGGACAGACCAATCCACCACGCTCACGAACACAGCTGAGCGCATCCAAGACCAATCGGTAACTTCGTAAAAAAGACACGAACCAAAGTGAATCCAAAAAACAAAACAAAAAGAATCAAAGCAGGAATTATGATATATAAGAAACATAAATTGACATTAAAGAGAAAATGATAAAGAATATTCATATTAGAAGTTATGGCTATCAATAAAATATGGTGATGATACATATGTGCAAAAAGTCCTACATTTCCTAACAAAAACTGAATTATATCAATATTCCAAGTCGAATATTAGTTTCCTTATTTTAACTCTTGCAAGAAAGCTGTTGAACGCTTTCAAGACTATAGTGGTTTTTTATAGTGGTAGAAAGCTGACTGCATGAATGTCATGAATTTCAAACATTTTGAAAGCGTCTGGCACAAACAATCCTGGAATTTCCATTTCAATAAACACTCCGGAATTTTTCATCAGGTGATCTCGTACTTTGTGACATCATCTTTAATAAAAGATGCAATACATTAAGAGAAGCCAGCTTTTGAAGTTTCTGTGTACAGTCATTTTTCATTCTGATCCATAACATCTCAAGTTTAAACCAAGCAAAGTTTAATTTGTTTATAATGTTCAGATTAACACAATAAAAGACTGTATATATATGCAGTTGTATGTTGTTTGTCTCTCCTTGTTGTCAGTGACAATCACCACATACAGCAAAACATATTTCATTCAGAATAGTTACTGAAATGAATACTTTTTTAGACTCAACAAAAGCCTAAAACTAGAGGAAAATATTGAAAGCCAACTACCGAAAATTTAAGGAAACCCAAAAACAGGAGCTCTACGTTCAAAATATAAGGTGCAAGAAATACCCTGATAAGGTTCTTGGATCAATAAACTACTGATAAGCAGCCTGTGAAATAGAACGGACCTCGTGAGTTTACTTTATCTTCTTGGATTTTCTTTAGTTTCTTGTCAAGGTAATAGCACACCTTTTGGAAAAAAAACTAAAACTGGTATTGATGTAACCAGGGAGCAACAAACATTTCTCATCCAGCTGCTTTCTCCCTTCTAAAAATATACACATAATGAGAAAGTTCATAAACACTCATTTAGAAAATGAAATCGATCGTAAAAGCCACATATTCAATGAAGTTGAGATAACAGTGGTCTTTAATACAAAACCCCCTGTCAGCTCACCTGTTTTATCTCCTTTCTGAAATAATGGATACCATTTCAATTTGTTGCAATCCATTGTGATCAACTGAGAAGCTGAATACTGACAAAATGAGTGAATAGGCTTGATGAGAGAAAAATTGTACTACGTTTTTAAGCTATTCTGCACTTGTCTTAACATCAAATTTAATCTCCTTCCACAATGAGACAGGGAACATTTCGTTTTTAAAGGCTCCATATGCAGAACAGAAAAAATAAAAGAAGTGAAATGAAGCTCCTGAATACAAAATGTATGTGACCTTTATCTTGGTAAACTGAATAAATCATGATATCAATTTTGAATGAAGGCTCATTGACTGATTAGCCTGTACAGAAAAAAAATTTAAGAAATGAATCGGCAACTTAGAAAGCATTAACAGCCCCCTCCAGTTTCAAAAGGTCAGACTTCAAGAGCTAGGGTACTTCCTTTCCGTATGGCATACACAGGCCACAAACACTGAAAATCAATTTTACATGACAAAGGCAGACGGCGATGGAGATTCAGCATAAAGTTACCTAATCTTTTCCTTCAAAAGATATTCCCAGTGGCTTCTGTGATTGTGAAGGAAACGCAGCGGTACTGCCGAGAGATGTGACGCTGTTGTTTTGGCATTTTTGTATTCCAAAAGACAGACTGCGTAGTTTCCCAGTGCGTTTCCCTTAGACCTGTTGGCCATTAGCCTGCAAGTGAAATCCAGTGACATTTTCAGAATTCTATGGATCAAAATGGCACTATCCAGCAAATGGGATCAGCACACAGTGGGTATGATATCTGAATCACAGGAACGGTTTCCTAAATACTTTGAAAATCACAATATAAACACTGAGAGGACAGAAAAATAAACTAGTAGGTGGCATGCATTTGAGCACAGCTCACATTTCTGAACTAAGGCTGACCGCCTTTTTCATCCATCAATATACATTTTTTGTTATTTTGATGAACTGTACTTGGCTATTCACCATAAATCAGCCCCCAAAATACCAAACTCAAGTTTGGTATGAGTATATGATGAGAGGTGGGGGAAAAAAAAAAAAAAACACGGGAGGAAATGTTTTGAGTTTCTGAGAATTCTGCGAGATCAAGGGCAGAGGTGTAAAATGTGGTACTTTTCTGAGACTAAAGAAGAAAAAATACCACAAAAAAAAAACATTGTCATTGATAAAATCCCATGAGGCTCCGATCGGCACACGAGCATTCCTGTAATCGCGCTTCAGAATCCCGTGGATGGGCACTGGCTGGGGTCAGCAGGGACAGCCCTCTACGGAGTCAGCACTATCACCATGCGCGTCTCCTCGGATGGTTCAGTCACTCCCACGTACTGAATCCACCAGGAGACTGACTATGCGATTGAGATAAACAGTCCAGTACAGAAAAAGGAAAGCAAGCGGAACCCATCATTCTTCTCCGTGCATTCTTGCAGGAAAAGACTGTTCTTTTCCAGTCTATCGCTAGTTTTCACAGGAGTGATTCTGGCGTCCCTTCACCTTTAGGTGCGCCACAGATGTATGGATTTTTTCCAGTTACCTGTATCTTGTCCTAAAACCTACAGTATGGTATAGTTTCTCCATGAGCTGAATTTGTGTCAAAGATTGCTCTGGAAGACATATTTACACAAGCCTGTCACAACATATTGACTATACTGTTGGCTATACCTGTATAAATACAGTATAAACTATATTGAGTTTATATCTTTAATATCTTAGGTGCACAACTGCTTTAAAATACATGCTGTATTAATTGTCCAAAAAGCTTCTGAATGCAGGTATAGACATGTAAAGTTACATTTTTGCATTGTACACTTAAAAGTACGATTTTGGTAAACAGAACATTCTGCAAATTTTAGCTTTAGAACTATAGTTTCATTTGACATGAAAACACAGAATGTGATTTATATAAATATTCTGCCATTTCACCCCACTGTAAAAATCAGGACACAAATGTTACTTGACAGCGTATACTGTAGAGTACAGAAGATTGCCAGAGGGATTTTAAAAGTGATTAATTACAGAAAATATTATGAATATTAATTTGGAAAATTCAAGGGACCTTAGGTTCATTAAATAATTTTAACAGTATATAGATTGAAGCACATTCTAAAACCTCAATTTTAACAAGGGTATGGTACGTTTTTAAATGACTACTAGAAGGCAAGATTCAAGCAGAATTGTAGTTTTCATATTATTTCAGAAATTACTTTTTTTAAGTACCAAGTGATTACACAATGTAGAAATTAACATAATGCATTTCTCTCTAAGCATCATATTTAAAAACAGGCTGCGGAACTTTTCTAAATGCAAATTGTGAGTCCAAAAGCTAGATAAGCTGTCTTTTAGCAATAACATAAAAGAGAAACTTGTGTCAATCAACATTTTTGGTTTCTTTAGTAAAATGTAGACTTAAATGCCGTTTTAAAACAATGTCACTAAACATCATAAGAATATCACAGACCAACATGATCAATGCTGCTTTAATATAAAGTGATTATACAGCCGTATTTTTATCTAAACATGTACTGTGAAAAAATATCAGTTTATGCTTTCATCCTTAAGACACATTTGCTTAATTTAATTTAATCTAATCAAATCAAACATAATTGGATGTTTTAATTTTTTTGCCAGCTAGTGTTAATAGTTTAATTGCAGATATATGCACATTTTACACTAGCAAGTCTGCAGCTGGTATTTATTATCTGGATGAATCAAAGGCCAACTTGCTTGGCTAAAAACATCTTTTTGTTCAAGCCTCTGCCTGGTCTGTGTTGCTCCTACACTTGAGGAGCAGCTTTCTGACAGCACTGATTTTATGAAAAGAGCATAACTACTGTCAATTTTGAACTTAAAATAGCACCTCAAGCTTTGTCATTACTGCAGCCTGAAACTAATGATGTCTGTGTCGCTTCAAGTGATACCTTGAAAAATATATTTAATCCAACCAGTAGTTCACTTCTGTTACAAAACCTTTTTCCCACATGGCTCACAGTGTTATTAAGATAGATGAAAAAATGAAAGAAAAAGAGACCCTAGGGTGTAATTCATGTAACTATGGAAATGATTAGTATATTTTTTCTTAGAAAGCGAGAAAAAGCGAGAATAAAGTTTTAAAGAAAAAAGTTAAAGTTGTTGAAAATGGCACTGTATGTGTATCTTACTGCTTTAAAAAATAAAAATATTGCTCATTGAGGATGGGAATGCATCTTTTGTACTAGAGGAGCAATATGGTTTCTGTAATTTCAGCATAACATCAATTCAAATAAAGTCTATGCTTTTAAATCTTTATCACAGTACATTGCCTTTGGAGAGTTTTAACACCCCTATTGTCTCAGGTTGAAGTATTCACCTCTTTTTTGTCTTGTGTTTTTTTTTTGTCTCTGCCACTAGGCTGGCATAATTTTTGCCCATTCTTCCCAGAAATGTTGTCCTCTAAAGCACATTCAATCTCTTCCCGACAGACCACTCCAGTATGGCTTTGTTGACTGTGCTTCAGATCAAAGTCCTTCCCACTGAAATGTGGTTTGCTGACCCACTATGCAATTCTTGGCCGACTCAAGTACTGTAGGTTTTCCTCTAGGATCGACCAGTACTTTCCACAATCCATATTCTCCCCAATCCTGACACACCTGCCAGTCCCTGCCAGCACCATGCTTCCCAGTTGTGAAGGTGGGCAATATGCTGTGGTGATCTTGGGCCATTAAACACATACACTGTATTTAGACCACAGCCCTCAATATTTTTACTCACCTGACAACAAAACCTTCTGCCACCACTCAGTAGTATAAATCATGCAAGTTATATATATACAAGTTGAGGTAAGACGTTCAATAAAGGTCCCTGGAACTATACAGAAGTCCCCAAAGGTTCCTTGTTTTGCTAGGGGTTAAAAGGAGGTAAGACACTAAAGTACATTCAGTAGCAGCATGTATTGTCATGGGTAAATTCAGAGCAGTCTCTGAAGATCACAGGTAAATGGTCATTGGCCTCCTTCACAAGTTAGGGGATGGACACTAGAGGTCATCAAAGGTCATGGTAAAATAGTAGCGTATGCAAATCTTTAAGATGTTTAAGATACGTCAAGAAGTTTCAATATTTCATTATTTTCTAAAACCTTTATAAGGATTCCTCTAAGTGTATAAAATTCCCCCTACATAAATTACTTTGGGGCCTAATATGATGGGTAATTAAGTGAATATGATTTTGATGAGATTAGCGGATGAATTATGCCAACTTTACAGTTGAATTCTGAGGAAGACCTCATTAGTTACTTCAAGTGTTCTGGCAGTTCCATAAATTTTGGATTATTATTAAATTTAATTACACAGAGTGAGGACAGATGACTTAGTGGATTCGACTTTGCCATCAACACTTTGCATGTGGTACTGTAGTTTATTCTACCAATGAAAATATATGTAAATAGGTTTACTGACATAGTATAATGATATTTTAAATAGGGCATTTATTCTCCACTAGGATAGATTTAAACTAACAATTGAAAGAATATGGGGCAGCATGGTTGTGCATTGGCTAGTATTGCTATGTCATAGCGCTGGGCCCTGGGTTCAGTTGTGGACCTGGGGTGCTATATGCGTGTAGTTTGTGTGTTTGCGTGAGTTTCCTCTGGGTGCTCCAGTTTCCTCACACATTCCAAAGACATGCTGGAAGGCTAATTGACTTCTGGGAAAACTGAGTGTGTGTCTGCGTTTGTATCTGTGTGCGCCCTGTGTTGGACCGGTATCCCGTCCAGGGTGTATCCTGACTTGTGCCTACTGCTTTCCTGGATAGACTCCTGCTCCACCACTGAACTGGGTAAGACAGTCAGAACGTGAATGGATAGAATTAATGTTTTGTTTCTTTAAAACTATTCCCTTTAACATCTTCAAGGCAATATAAATGGAAATGATGGTAAACAGCTAGAGGCACATGATTTTACACAATGTTATACTGTATGCTCAAAACATGGCATGCGATACCAGAGTTATTCTGTGTAAACAGAATTCAATCAATCAATGAATTGCATAATTTAACATGTAGACCATGCCCCTTATTATTAAATAAAACAACAAAGTTTAAACAATTAAAAAAGACAGAAGTAAAATAAAACTTTTACACGTGTCTCTCTCCGAAACATTTTACACTGTGCAAGAAAACAACCAAAGATAGCAGTAAAGTCACTTAGCCGTGCCCTTTTAAAACATTATTCCTCTTCGCAATGGATTTGCAGATCTGCTCTATGAACTTTCAGATTCGAACAAGAATCTCCTGCTTCTCATATGGGCGGAGCGGTGGCTCTGTGGCTCAGGATCTGTGCCTGTGACTGGAAGGTTGCCGGTTCAAATCCCGCGGCCAGCAGAGGAATCCTACTCTGTTGGGCCCCTGAGCAAGGCCCTTAACCCCAGCTGCTCCAGGGGCGCCGCACAATGACTGACCCTGCGCTCTGACCCCCAGCTTCGCTCCCTGTCTGTGTGTCTGTGTCTCCATGGAGAAAAACTGGGGTATGCGAAAAGACAAATTCCTAATGCAAGAAATTGTATAGGGCTAATAAAGAAACATTATTATTATGATTAATCTGCCTGCTGTTTCATCTTCCACTACTCCCACATGGTCCCTGCTGCATTTCCCATTACTGCAATCCCTGACATCAATAATCGCAGCATTGCCTTCAAAAGAGAATGCCACAATTTATTTCCATCTATCTGAGGTCCATAATAAGCAAGCTCTCTTATTGTCAGGGTCAGAGGTCACGGTCCATCATCTAAAGGCAAACACTGAGGAACCAGAAGGGTGGACACCAGAACTATACCTGATAACATCCTAGCCAATCATCAACTGTGATGTTGTACCTTACAAGTCAGCGCACATCTCATTTTTGTTGGTTAACCTATTGGCTCCTCTTCTCCCTCCAACTACCCTGGCACATGACTGCATGCAGTCCGAGTCAGGACCTACCTTTTTTCAAGACAAAAAACTTTCGATTCAGTCAATAAAGAAGAGGATTCTGTACAAGCTATTCTGTCTGCACAGATGAAATCTTGTCTTTCACAAACCAACAGCTGGAGTTTTTTTTTTGTCTGCATTCTGAATATCCAAGCAACTAGTGTGAAAAGCTATAGCTGGGAAAAACTGAGATTCTCCTACCCATCTTACTTGCAGTCGGACCCAGGCAGACAACTGTGCATTTATTGTCTTAAGGCTGAAGCATAATGCTAGCCGCCTTGGAAAGCTTTCCCCAGCAATATTAACCAAGAGAGCTTCTCTCTCTCCTCTCTGCACTGGGATACTCATTGCACAGAGCAAGCAGCTGACCAGTCAGACCATCTCCATCACAGCAGCCGGTTTAAAGTAGCCAACAAATGTTTGGCCAATGGATCTTTGAGTATAAAACTTCTTTATTCACATTATGATTCTTGAGAGTTGAACGATTATTCCAAACACATTTGATAATTTTGTTCACAACAGTAAATGCATATAAATTTGTTTGTGAGAGTACACATGTGAATGTTACTGTAACTATATAACACTGATAAAACCTACAAGATAGACCGTTACATGTTATAGTCAATATATTTTACCTCTGATGTTATTAGTTCTTGTCTTTGTAATCCCTGAGGAAACAATAAACCTCCACAGCAGATTGATTCACAAATATATTCCATTACTCTTGAGACTTTGTTATGCATGTTTTGGTATTGTATCAATAAATTGTATACTGTACTGTATATTTGGAATCCGTGTGTAAATTATTATACATTTGAATCCAAACAGTCGTCAAAGCACTCTTGCAATTTTCTATTGCAGTTTTTAATTGTTCCAGTAAATGCAAAACCCTCACCTCGCTACAATACACAGCAATCAAATATACTTCAAGGTGCCTTAGGTCTCGTGAGAAAAAAAATGTATGACCATAAATTAATTTTTACCTTCTCAGGAATGAGACGTTGTTACAAGCTTGCTGATGCTGTCATTCAGCGTTTGCAAGAATAACAGGCTTTAACATTTGGCATGATTCCACATGCTTCCAACACTTTTATCACGCAATGTTCTTATGTTTGTTGATGCATCTCACCACCATGGCTATACTGCTGATGAAGTGTCCCAATAATGTTTTTGTCTTATTCAATCCTTTCTTTGTAGCATTAAGTTGCTTAAAACCATTTTAAATGGCAGGCACATACGTTTGATCACTTACTTGCTTGCTTATAAACATAACTGTAACATGGATGTGAAAGTTCTGCAATTGACTCATCACTCGAATGTCACATATTGTGTTTTGTAACTACAGTATGTTACAAGGAACATCCTTCAGGGTTACTGCAAGCCAATGTGTCTGTGAATCATAGCAGGGATATATGAACACTAATGACCTCCAACCATTTCACAGTTCGAGAGGGCAGACCAATCTAAAGAGACTTCTTATTGTGCTTTGCGTATATTAGCTCAAAGTAGGCACAGACTTTTCTCTCTTATTACGGATCATCAGCATTGCATAAGCCTATTTCACTGTTCAGAGAACAGCTCCAGTATGCAATGCTGATGAGCCCTAATAAAATCAATACTGCTCCTTGTGCTTCCTTTCTTTGACTTACTGTAATAGACACAAATGAAACAATACAAAATACATTACTTCCAAAAAATCAATGAGACACTATTTTTATAGGCCTTTCAACTTTTTTTGGAAACACAATCTAAGCACCGCAGTTAAGACTATGTGTTAAGCAATGTACATTCAGACAAATGACCTATGAGGTATATAGTATATGAAACTATGGCTGAGCTTGCCCCTGCAACTCGTAAAAGTGAATTAATAATACTTCACCATAAACTTCACCTCTCTCTGTGCTGCACTTTTTTTTTTCCTAAACAAGTGTACATAGCTTTTGGTCTTGGTATCTGTAATGATTTTTTCCTACTAATGGGCTGTAGTTACAGACTTTAGCAGTGATATTTAACCTTAAAATAATATGTGTCTAAAACGTCTGAAAATTGAGCTATTTCTGCTTAGGTAAAAAGGTACGTGGAACCACAAGGGAACTAATTAACCTTTAAAATTGTTACATCTATTTATAACATTCAGGGAAAGGTTCTTTAGGGAAGCTTATGTCTTTTTCTACTGCCTTGAGGAAAAGGAAAGAATCACAGGTAAACATTCTTGAAAGGTAACTATTAGAGTATTACAGTATATATTGACCGCTGCTGACAAATACCACGTTATTATCAATTACTTGCCTTTATGACCATTTGCAGCAGTGCACCAGACAGGCTGGGACTGTTGCAGGATTGCTGTTGCCGTCACTGGGATAAGATGAAGTAAAAGGTAATTTTGCAAACAGCTGTGACCCCAGAGAAGGAGTAGCCACTGGGGAAAAAGTCAATCATGTAATATTGTGCCTTTATTAATAGACTGTGCTGCTTAGAAACCGTCGCCATACCCATAAGGTCTCACAGAGGGGCTCAGTCATTAGATCTTAAAAGCATTTTACTTTCAAACCTTTAAATTCCTTCCTTAAATAAAGAAATTGCTAAGTGTTAAACACAAAGTCTGTTATACACTGTCCCAAGCAGTCTAAAATCTGTTGGATCTCCAAGCAAACTAAGACAAGTACAGCACCATTTCAGAGACAAAAACTCTTATCAGTTTCTGTATCTCATAATGAAGTATTGTTACGTGTATGGATTTCTGCAAAGTGTTCACTTTAACATCCACTGATGTTCAACAAATTTTAAAATCCTTATAGAAGTCAAGAAAGTAGGTTTGGAGTAGACTAGGAGTAGCTTAGTGTTTCACAAAGATTTTCTCGTGCTAGATTACGTAAATATTTTTTGGCCAGAAATCCAGATAATAAAGTTTTATATTACATGATCATGAGTGGACACAGAACCTTTTCCACTGCTTATAGCATTCTTAAATTCTGTTCGACTAGATCTGGAATTAAGTGTGGGTAAAAATAAAGAATCCACCCACCTGTTTCAGACAGTTAAAAAGCAGACTGTATTTATGTCGTATCAAACCAGTAAACTAGTAAAGCTAAAACTTTATCCACTTTAACTGTGGATTCTTCTTCCACTGCTGCTGGTGCATAATGGCTACTGCCTATCGCCCAGCTGGGTGGTGCTCTACAATACTCTGGGGCCCACTGAGGCAAAGAATACAAAAAAAGCAATTAAATTCCTATCTTTCCAAACAGGATGGAATGATGAGAATTTCTAAAGGTACAGCAAAACTTGTAATACATGGGTTATCCACAAAGAACAAGTGCATTAGTAAACAAGATTTACTAATAAAAAATATGGACCTGCTGGTTTATCTTGTCATTTTGCAACGGCTCTATGATTAAATTCATACACATTAAATTATTCATATTGGCTTTAGTCTACATGCGTGCAGAGACCCCTTAGGACTGTATGAATAATGTCATCCAATGTCAATGATGAACACTATTTATTAATGTCTGTATAGTTCAGTCACAACATACTCATTGATCTTTCTCTTACCTTTGTGGCCCTACTTAAAACACAGCAGTGCTCAGTCAGCAGATGTTGTCTACATTATGCCTCTGGGATATGCGTTTTTCTGCAAGTCTTAAACTACTGCATAATCTGCCAAAAGGAGTTAAAGGAACAGAAACATCTGGCACAACAAACGAAGACCAATATTTTCCTTAGATTAGAATATTTGTGAAGTGATGTGATTCATGATTTGTTCCTCGATTGATGAAACACACACAAAAAAAAGATACTTGAAGACAAAATTCTTGAATTCAGATTAAATTCGAGCTGCAGAGGAAGTATGATCTATTAAGGTTTACCTCTTGCTCTCTTCTGTGACTTTGACAATTTTTGAAAGCATCTTCCTCAGATACTTATACAGTATTAACAGCTTCATCATATTCTTTGGTTAATAAACTATTATCCTAATAAGTGATGAAACGAGTGGCCTCTTTTCATTTATAACTTTCCTGAAGTATATCTGTCATTGTCATATCTTCTTTTTCTTAAATGTTAAGAATGTCAATTTGTTACATTACTTGTGTGACTTGACTGCAGTATTTTGTATAGCCCTGAAATACTTTACAAAAACTACATATATCTCACAGAGAAAGGGTTCTGTCAAAGAGCTGCAGAGATTTTGGAATACTGGAATATTAAGACATTATTTATAGTGCCTTTCTGATGAAGAATACTATAAAAAACTCCTAACAAAAGTTAGGCCGATGAACAACCATGATGAACTCACATTTCTTTCCTTCACTTATATAATTCTGCTTCCAGTGTGTTCACTAAGGCCATAAATATGACTCCCTTGAAAACCTACACTTCTGTGTCAGAATTTATCAGATTTTACTCCTATCAGACATTACATCCTTGGGAACTAGTCTTTCCAGAGTCTAAAAAATCTAAGCAAACTAAATAAAGCCCAAGAGGACTGAGGAATACATCAGTGTGTTCTTTACCAGTATTAAGCTTAAAATGGATTAATACAAATGAAAAGAAATTCAGGGTCCAGATCATGCAGGTTCTGTGGATTGTAAGCCTGAAGCAGAACTGTATCCCTCACTCCTTCCATGACATATAGCAGCTGCATCTTCCCAGAATGAACCTGGAAGCTGACAGCACTTTTCTTCTACTCATTCAAGAAGGAAAATGAAAACCAAAAAATTCTTGGTTTTTGGTCGTGGTGCTGAAGTTTAATGTGAAAACAAAAAACATTAAACTTGAAAATGTGTTTTTCGAGCCTCCTTGAATGTGCCATGTAGAAAGTTATATGACACTGTGAAAAAATGAAAAATAGCTCTAATAGGGATGATATATGTTTCTATTATTTGTATGTGAAGTTTGAGCATTCTCACATACTGCAAGGACTGGCAGAAACGTATCCAAAAAGACTCAAAATCGTAATTGCTGCCAAAGGTGCTTGCAACCAAGATTTGACTCAGGGATGTGAATTTAACATTTTATACTTTTATAAAATATTCACTTAAAAACATGTGTACACAACATCTGTAATTCAACACAATGGGATATCTTTCAAAGGGGGGTGAATACTTCTGCAAGGCACTGTATCGCATGCGTTACATTCTCATAAGATTAAAAAAGGAAAATAATGTCCCTGGTCCCCTGGAACTTGTTTTTTTTCAGAGCTCACAGACTCTGAAAATTATATATAGATTACAGATAACATCGACAGCCAAATCGAAACAGATCTGCCTAATTTGCCCGCTGCCCCCGAGTATCGGGATAAATACCCTGAGCTCCCCCCAACCTCACCTCACGAACAAGCGAGGACCCAGTTGAACCAGAGTGCAGGTCAGGGTCTGCAGCCCAACACAGACAGGTGGAGCAGACAGAGCACAAGAAACATTATTATTAGCACTATATGGTTTAAGCAGGGATTGGAGAAAGAATAGGACCTAAAATTGTCATGCTTGTGTGCTTTAAATCAGTGCGTCTTACCTAAATAATTAAAATATAAATTCTGAATGTAGTACATTCTATGTTATACAGCATGATGGATAAAACATTTTTATTTCAACATGTATGACTATATTCATCACTTAAGAAACAACATGAAAAAGGCAATAGTATACGTTTGAAGGCAGACACTGGGTAGATAAATTCTCATTCTTCTAAATGTTAACTTTTACAGCAGACATTCTTTGAATTTTAGGTGGATCAGACAACACCACACCAGACCCCAAAAAAGTCAAGGAAGAATGCTTCTTCATAAACATCTTCTAGCAAAGGATAGAAATCCAATGGAAACGGGCCACCTGGAAAACCGGTCGGACAGGGACGCTCCAGGACCAGGGTGGGAGACCCCTGCTCTAGCACTGCCTGATGATACATTTTGTCAGTAAGTGCACCAGTGGTTCACTTAAGGTTAATGCGAACTGTTTGCTCCCAGCTCTTAAACATGTCTGAGCTTTCACCGTTTCTATTGCAGGTGCAATAAAATCCCGGACTCGTGACTAGAAACAAACTGCAAAGGTTCAACTGAAGCGGCTTCTTTTCAGGTCGCTCAGGAAGGCGGGCAGGAATGAAAACCAGCAGGCGTGTGGGTCACCAGCACCAGGACTGGGACCCAGTGCCCTACAGACTTGATGAATCCACTGCCAGATGAAGGCCTCCCAGAATTTCGTTTTAGAAAACCTTCAGCTAACTTGCTGTTGCAAACATTGATTCCAGCTTTACATGAGGTCATCTCCTAACATGATCTTTTTTTCTCCTGGGATCACGTCCAATATTTCCTTGGTTCGGCAATTATCCTTTGCTCCTGATCTTTGCCTTAGGGATCAACTCCAATATTTCCTTGGTCCAGCAGCAATCATTTGCTATTTTAGGTTTCTACTACAACAAGAATGTTACATATTCTTATTCATCTACCCCATTTTGGTTCTTTTTTACCACTTTTATAGCTTCTTATCATCCCAAAAGGCACAGCTTTCCACCTATGGGTTGTGTACAGTTTTGGAAACGTAAAGTGTCATTTCAGAAGGCTAATAGGTTTTAACAGAAAACGATGCAATTCAAGACCAAAAGCAGCTAGCTTCCCATAAAAAATCATACTTCATCTCTCAAAAGCACTACAGCCCATTTTTTCTTTTCATTTAAGACAGTTAGTTTTTAATTGATATTATTGAACCCAAATCCACATTATACTATATAATAACTGGTAGTAGCATCTCCAATAGCTTAATGCTTAATTTGCTTCAGTTTCCTTAAGAACGACATACTCTTTAAATCTCTATCTAATATACATTAAGTTCTAAAATTAGGCCTGTTTTTATTATACTTAATTCATGTAGTGTTCCTTAAGGTGTTTTTGTTTTCCAAAAATTCATGGTGCAAATATTAAATAACAGGTGATTTAAGTGCAACGTGCTTATAAATCCCTTTAGGGATATTTTATCTCCTTGGTAGATTTCCTTCGTATCTTGAAACCTTCCAACAATACAGCATATAAGAAACTGAAAGTATTATTGTAATCAAATTAGCTGTGTATAGCAGCATCTTAGACTGACTGAATAAAGCTAACTGGTTTGTATTTCTTCAGGCTTTTTCCAACACTTCACTGTGGTGTCATTCCAATCATCAGCAATTTTCTATGCTTTAGGCTTCCTCTTTAGTCCCTGTGCTTTGCTGATATGTTATTTTATATGCCTCCAAGCAAAAGCGATGATGTTAAAAAGTGGTAATTATTCAAGCCCATAATTATGTTATAGCTCATTGTGTTAGGTGTCACTGTTTGTTGATTATTCCCTTTGTTGTAATGACTTGCACAATGTCACACTGTTATTAATTTTCACACGAACTATCCAGATGATGTTTAAATGTGGTCTGGAAAACAACAACAACTGCAATTACTGCAAGCCCAACAAGTTTTATGCTGTGCGTTCTGTAAATCTTTAATAGACTGTGTGTGTGTAGAGGAAGGGGGGTTCCTCTAATTGCCTGTTGTAAATTACTGTACACTGCTCCTCTGATAAATCTATATTGCTTGACCTGAATTCCACCTGGGTATTCTTCAGTTTATATCAGTAAACATGCAATAAAGCTGGAATAATGCAGTATCTTTCACCCGCGAGAGCATGGAATAGAAGCTCGGAGACTTCTCTGGCGTACAGTACATGCCCCTAATTTAGTTAAAAAGAGACTTAAAAAATAAATCTACCGTTTTAACACATTTTAAATGAAAAACACAAAACTGAAAAAAGAAAACGTACGTATAAATACAGCGAGAGACATTTTGCACATTCAACCGTTCACAATAAATAAAAAAATACCTCTGTTTGTGGTGGCTCCTGTATTATATTGTAGTTATGACTATAAGATAACTTACCTACAGTTTACATATCCCGGGGCGAATCAGTAACCTCACTGAACAAGGCATTAAGGTTTACGAAAGCAAGGGTGGCGAATCTGACAATCTCAGGCCCTGGTTCAAATATTTAGGGCCCCGCTCCCTCAAAGTTAATTACATACCTTCGCAGAGCCCCCTGAGACCGTACAGTACCACTTTTACCTGTGCATCTGTTCGATTTTCAGCAACACGCCCGCTGTCAGTTGGATGAACCACCTGGCTCCAGGTGTCTGCTTGTGGAGCTGCAGCGAGTTCATCACCGCCGCTCCGTGTTTGACTGTTTGACTGCACCACGGCCGAGCCCCGACACTGCTCCTTTCGGGCTGCAGCTCCGAGGAGCAAAACCCCTCTGTGTTTCTAACAGCTCTCCTCCCTGAACACTGGGGTACCCTCGGCACCCGTTCTCAAGGCGCGCGTAATTGTGCGTTTTTGGCGAGTGTCGTCCCTGCTTTATACAGCACCTGCCGGTGCAAAATGGCGTCATGGAGAAACCGGCAAAAAACACCAAGCTGACCTTCAAAACTGCGGTAAAAATCTCAATGCAATTTCTCAAATACCACCTGGTTTGCCAATCTCCAAAGCGCATTAAAGTAGATGTTAGTTATTGTAAAAAGTGCCAGGTCTCTTCTAAATGCTGGGATTACCTTTGCTTTGGAGAACGGCAAACCAGGTGGTATTTGAGAAATTGCATTTAATGCATTTATAGTTTTACCGTAGTTTTGAAGATCAGCTTTGTCTTTTTCAAACCCAACATGCTCAGTTAAGAGAGTTTAATGCGTGCGTGTTTACAGTAACGAAAAGCCCTTTGAAGGTTCCAACGTTTTTCAGCCACACAAGCTACATGGGTTTGATTAATAGCCCTTCACAGCTGAAAAACTAACATCTCGGAACTGCGTTCATCCAGAAAATAATTTTTCTAACCAGTCAGAAAACGTAAGACATGCAAATCCATTTTAGGCAATTTACAGACAAGAGTGTGGAGTGGTTTTTAACAAAAAGTGATGAAACAAGCTGAAACAGCACAAAAAATTCGGAATGCTTTCTTTCACATGTGTAAAGTAATTCATTGTGTGTAGGAAGTATTTTTAAGGTGCAATCTTTGGTAAGTCAACACGTTCAAATACGATGGATTTTATCTTACGTAGTTTTAACATGGTGTACATAGTGCTCACAGTAAAGTACACGTTATATTAACATAAACAATTATGTTTATTACTGAATTACTGAACCATAATTTGATCTATTATTTTATCTAGTTGTCTATCAATGTGCCCTTTTACTTGTCTGATATTATCTTATCCGGATCTGATGTTACTGAAGTTTACATCACTGACATACAGTAGGAAAACTACATTTAAAAAAATGTTAAATGAAAAACCGCAAAAACCTCGATTTTGCTTTGCTTTCAATGTGAAATAGAAAGTGAGAAACTGTTTTCATTTGAACAAGATTAAGATTTATCTAACACATCAGCTGTAATGTACTATATCAGAGGAATTCACATATAGTGTGGATTCAGCTGTTTCGTAGGTGATCTGAAATAAAAATGAAATGGTTATCAGGCAAGGCCTTTGATAGCACAGAACTACAGTAGGAATCTCAACCTTTAACATCGTTGTGGAAGATGTGAAATATGTCATTTTTCCTTCTGGGGGAAAAATGGTACGTATACTTCTTTATTTCACCTGTTAAGACAGTGTTTCCGAATTCTGTGAGTCTAAGCAATCTCTAAATAATGGCAGTTTCACAGCTGGTGCGGGAGTTTCACAGTTGTGCAGTGACTCACTGAAGGCTTTGATTTTAATTTAGTCCTTGGGTAACAGAACAAATTGGAATCTATTGGCCTCAAGTTCAGAGGAGGTGTGTAGAAGCTCAGCAGTTAGGACCTAGACCGTTCAACCTTGTAATCAATTCTATTTTAATGAAACCAACAGTTTCAATGTGTTCGGAGAATGAATGACACCCGAGGCCCTAAAGTAGTTCTGGACTTAACGTAGCACAAAGTACTTTCTTTATTGCAACAGCTCAGAGAAAATAAGCTCTATGAAATCTGTAAAGGGATGCGTGGCAAAGACTTACGGATAACAAAATAAAATAAATTGATTGATTGATTGATTGATTTATTGGTTGACTGATTGACTGATGTACTTAACTCCCTAGATATTCTATAGATGGCAAGCCCATCCTTATTTACCCCCCAGTATCTTATCATAAAGTCTGGAGCTGTTCAGGGCTGTTACACGATAGTATTACCAGACATCAATACTATTGCATAGAGCAGCAACCAATGTAAAGATGCCGAAACAGATATGCTCATGGGAGCCAGACAATAATAATACACCATCACCAAGTTTTGAATGTGTTTTAGTCTACTAAGGACCTTAGCTGATGCACCAGGAAACAGAGCAATGCAGTAATCGATTGTTGATGCAACAACGGCATGAACATGCTTGTCAGTGTTGGGTGAAGAAAGGGGTGGGGGCAGGAGGTTCATGTCGTGCGGATGGGGAAACAGACCACATTTCTAACACGCGTCTAGAAGGAGCTCAGCCCAAAGGAACATCAGGTTTTCTATCCGTCGTATAAGAGCTCATTTCCCATCCATTAATATCCGAGCCTGTGGTCCCATCTGCTTTCGTGTGAACCAGCCAAAACATGATTTTCTTTTAATTACCAAATATTCAGGTGTTATTTACACAGCACCATGATCCTGAAGAAGCACCGTTTGGAGCTGCCTCGGTGTCTTGGAGCTCACACTACAGGCGTGATTTAATATCTCTGAGTTACTGAGCCAAATACAATTTCAGGGAATACGTGCATGCAGGCATGTGTGCGGTATGTGTGTAAGTATTATACTGTGGGGTCTATGAATACATTACAGCCAAAAAGTAATGGAACAGTAAGTCTTGGTAAAATAGATTGATACAGAACATTTTGAGTATGCGATCCCTGTGACATCTCTGAGGGTATGATTGATAAGCGGTGAGCTACATGCTGTGCTCTTCACATGTATTGATTTATGTCTGGCGTCAATCTCATTGCACGCTGGCACTGATGTCTTGTTTTCATACAGTACGTCCTGTTGCAAAATAATAATCTCTAAATTTACTATGTATGGAAATACAGATTATTTTTTGTTCCTCATTGAATTGTCAATGGTGATTAAAGCCGTTTGACGGGCAGCTATGGTGGAGTGATGGTGAGTCCTGCAGGCTGACAGATCTGTGGTCCTGGGTTCGGTTCCAGCAGGGGACTCCTGTCTGTGTGGTGTCTGCATGCTCCAGTCTGTCTGTTGTTTTGTGTTCTCTACTTTCCTCCCATCTTGTCTGTCTCTCCTCTTAAATTACTTTTAAAATGTAACTGGTCATTGCATAGGACTGGGGGTTGAGGTTATCAGACTGGAGGGCTGTGGGATCAAATGTTATGGTAGGATGCTGTTGTCACCTTGATCAAGGTACCTCACTCGGCCTGCGCTAGTCAGTGCACAGCTGTATACAGTACACTGGTGCTTTCCAGCTGTTTCTAAATGACGTGGGGAGTGAGAGTGTCTGACTGAAATGAAGTCATCTCCTATTGCAATAAAAGCAACTATTTATAGTTACATATGTTCCTCATTCCTGTTGTGAATTATAAATCCATGCTGCTACTGTGAGCAGATGCTGCACAGGATGTCGAGGTTTTTCATTGGTCATTTGATTTTTAAACCGAAATGAAACTTAAATTGAAATATATGGCCATGTTAAGCACGGAGAAAAGTACTTTGTGCATTATTTTTTAAATACATCTAGAAAAAATAATTTGCTTAAATTAATCTACTTGAATGTTTTCTTAAAAGGAAGTTGAATTGGAGTCCAAAAATCACGCAGGAGACATATTTTGAAATTGATATGCAGCCCAAACACCATTGCTGTCTTGAGCTGAACCCCTTAATCAACCTAACAATAACCCCATTCCAGCACTAACTGTAATCAGTCTGTTAAATTTGACATTAATGCAACTCTACACATCAAACAAGTGAATGTTTTGACTGTTAATGAGATTTAACAGTTAATTTCATGCTTATTTATACGAATATTTAATTATCACCCTCAAAGTTACACTTACAATTAAACAAACCTCTATCTAGAATTGCACTTCAGCTACGTTAGAAAGAGATGTTATTTGGTTACAGGTATATCAGAAATAGAAGAACACTGTCCACATTTTCCTCAGTATAATTTACTTTGGTAAGCAGAGCCCTTTTTATATAAAGAGTAGATTTAAGATGTTTGGTTTGTAACATTTCCTGACTACATTCAAATGAAAGATTTCTTTGATCAGTCTTTGACCTCAATTAATCCAAATTTCACAGAACGAGTGTTATTCTCCAACACAGTCTTCATGAGTCCCCTGAGTCTCAGACATTGCACTTTTGAACTAAACAGAAACATTTTCCTAGCTCAGTCTGATTTTTCTACTTTTCCTCCGGTGTCTTGTCTCATGTCTCGCATGTCCTTTCCTCTCACGCTGCATCGTATTCCTCTTTGTCGTCCTCATCCTCCCCTCTGGATTTGCAGCAGTCGTTTCTGTGGCTGACCGGTCCACCCATTTGATCTCCTACCTGCTGCCTGCCTTTCCTGTCCTGTGAAGGTTGTAGCTTGTCTCTTTAAAGCACAGCATTTTTATTTCAGCTTTTTTTTGTGATTCTTGGTGCCACGCATTCGGGCCTGTCTTATTCCATGCCTGCACAGACAGGGTTCTAGCAAAACAAACAAAAAAACAAAAAAAATGCTTGCATTGTAATGTATTCAAACACTAACGAGCAGTTTAAAACTATGAATAAAACATCCTGCTGCGCTGGTAAATCAGGACTTAACTGGGTTTGAAGACTTCAGTCCTTTTATTGCCAGGCCTGCATCTTGCAGGAGGGAGGCTGTCCTTTTGGTTTATCTGCTTGTACCTTTCTTTCCTCTCCTGCCTGCATTTCATACCTTCTCCTCTGCTGTTGGACACGGCAGTTCAAAAGCATTAGCTGAAACTAAGCTACAGTAAAAAAATATATAAAATAATTACTGCTTCAGCTGCAGCAAATTAAAATGAGAAAATATCATTTTAATTAAGCCTTTAGCGTTTCAGGTCATAACTTTAATTTTATCATTAATGTTGGTAAATCGGCAAAACCTAATTTCTCTGCCTATACAGTAAACCATTAAACCCTTAATGTGAGAAATGACCTTATAAAATGAAGAGTTACCCTGAGGACTTGAATCCTGGATACTTCCTTCATCAGTCTCAGAGGAAAGAGAGAAAATGGAAATTTGATTAGCTTTGGAATTCTCTTTAGCTGTAATCATCAGTAAATTGGCTGTAGTGCATCTCTGCAAATTAAAGAAACTGTTAGGGGGTGGCTATGTCCTATGCTTATACAGTCATAGGACTATATTAGTTTTGATTATTTTATTTAAAAAATCAATCATTAAAGGTAATGAAAAGGATGAAGATAGTTTATACTGTCCCAGTACATTTTGCTAAAGTGCTGGAGAATGATTTTTAGTTTTATTGCTGACTCTGGTTAATGAGAATAAACTGTGTTAGCATATCTGGCTGGTGATGATTTAATATGATATTGCTATGGTTCTTTTTTTTGGGACCTTTATAAATGGGATGCAGTGCAGCTGGGATAGCCATAACTGTCCCAGTTTATCCAGAGATATTTTTTAATAACTATTATAATAACTAATAATGCCCAGTACACATTGACTGCTGACTGCTGTGTTATCCAGACATCCTGGCCAAATTCCCCATTGAAAATGTACCAGTCATGGCCTCCTAATAATCCCCATCTCTGAACTGGCTTCATCACTCTGCTCTCCTCCCCACTGGGAGCTGGTGTGTGGGGAGTGGACTGGTGCACTATGTCTGCCGTCTCATCATCCAGGGGAGTCCCCATTACCTGTAAAGTACTTCGTGTGGAGTGTCCAGAAAAGCGCTATGTACAGTAAGTGTAAGGAATTATTATTGTTCAGTTATTTCTTGGAATGGTTTCGTTGAGTCATTTCTTTGACAAATTGAGGTTTCAAAATGAAAAGCTGATTTGTAAACTTTATCAACCCTCCCAATACATTTTGCTGAACCTTTGTTCTGAAAGTACAACAGAGCACCCCCCACATGTTGTGTATGATAACCTACTAGTAATCACCAACGGCTGGAGCATAAGGATGTAAGTTTAGACCAGCATGTCTTCATTTGAACTCTCCTCTCTGTGACTTCTGTCATTCAGATTCAGAATTCTATTTTATGTCACATGAAATGCATGGAACTATTATTTGGCTAAGAGAAGGCACTTGGATTTGAGCTCTTTTGTGTATAATTACTGTGCCTTTCAATTCCTTTTTCTGAGAAGCACAGATCCCCTGTGTTACTGCACCATTAGGTGCCACTGTAAATGGTAAAGTGATTATCAATATCTGCAGTATTATTAAACAGCATTTTCCTACAGTCAAACTGTACAGCTATATACTATAGAGCAGAGCTACAGTAAGTAGCTACAGACCTTTGGAAATCTCCGTGGGATTAAAGAGTGTGATTAACTTCTTCCCAGTAGGAAATAAACTGAAGAGACATAAGTCTGGGAAGAACAGTCTGTGTCCAATATGCACTCCCAGCTTCAAACAAGGTCCCTGCCTAAATTGGATGAAATACAATCTTAATTGAGAGACAAACAATCTGGTGTCAAAAACTGAATTGCACAGGAAAAACCTTTTGAATTTTGGCAAATCAATTTTTCTTAGCTTGTCCTTCCTTCCTATAAAAATGGTCCTTCAGTTCAGGATCACCACCTATTCTGCACTGTAGTAAAACCTGAGCTCTGCTTTGATCCCCTGTGATCTATATTGAACAAGTTTAAAAACTGAAAACACACTTTTTAGAGCCCTAAGGGGAAAAAACTGCACTTTCATTTTCAGTTAATATTTTTAGGTCCAAGGAACTCGTGCTTATCTCTTTCTGCTACCAATATACTTGCTTCAGGGACTTACTGCATGGAGACATTTTACTCTACAATACTGTCATTTTGTGAGCACATTTCCCCTTTCTTTAATGATCTTTTATCTGTTCTCTCTATGATGCTCAAAATGTTCTTTCTAGTTCTAGCAACCTGACGTTGTTAGCGGCTAGTTTGATTGCAGGGGCAGGTAACAAATGCAGTATTACAATAATTATTAACCCCGATTATTTCTCAGACCCGCTCTCCTATAGAGTATCTCATACCACTCACATGCATGCATGCCGTTATTATCAGTCTAAAGCCAGCCTTTCAGAATCAGCACTGTGACTCTGCTGTTATACAGACTCTCGTCAGCAGTGGTGTTGTGAAGAGGCTGCAGCAGGGAGCTGGGTGAGCACACCTGGGCTGCACAGGAACAGGTGACGGTTTGAGTCCCTGCTGAAAGGTCAAGAGAAGGGACACAGTGCTTCGGCTGTGGAGCTTCTTCAGGTGTGTTCACCTTTCCCTGTTCCTCTCTTGCGAATAAGCATGAGTACACTACAAGGCTTTTCCTTTTAACAATAGTCCTCCATCAGATTTGGGAATCAATGTGTATTTCATAGGCAGGCCTTATAAAGATTAAAGAGGAATTTGGCACTATTATAGCATGGATACCATAGTTTATTTGTGTAGTTTATACCATGTTTATAGTGAAGTTTATTGGTGTAATGCACCATCTGGCCCAACTGAATGCGCTAGAGACACCTTAGAGGACACAATGTTTTCTTGTAAAGCAGTTAGGTCAGACTAGGATGAAGAAATTATTTATCACTTGATCCTTTATATCATACAGTATGTGCAAATACAATATGTATTTCTCTTCCTACGATTCAAGGCACTTATGTATTTTCTCTACCTCTTAGCCACATGCATACATTTTGAATTCATCCGAGAACCTCTTTCAAATGTGTATTGGAGAAATATTTGGAAAAATATCATGGGAACATGTTTGTCTGTTCAGTGGCAGCTCCAGCTTTAATCCATATGCCATTCCATCAAGTATTAAAAAATAACAAGATAGATCACATGGTAAATAACACAATATTCCTGTATAAAACATCTTCGCTGTGTGTATTGCTTAATAAACAGGCTGCTTTAGCTAAGTATGATATAATTTTTCATTTACACCTTAAAGATTACATGAACAAAAAAAATGTTGAAAAATACGAAAGCATTACTGTATTAGAGAGAGCTTTCTAAAAATCTAATTTTTATATTTGATCCCTTCTTCCCTTTTGCATATGATCAAAACCAACCTTGCCAATGTATGCAGCCCCTTGCACAGTTTTCACAGTTTGTTCCTTGAAAGCCAGCCATCATGACACTTTGAAGCAGCAACTGATACATGTTATCTACACATTTTATATGATAAATATAAGTTGATATTATGTATTATGTTTAATAAATGTGCATGTTTTGTTTAGTCATTTCACAAAATGGGACATCGCAAGTAGGAGCTGAATACTTTTGGATGGCTATAGATCTCATTTTGTAAAATACACTAGGACAATGTTTTTGCCATCCTTGCTGGTTTAACAAAAACATTTTTGGATCTGACACCTGAGAACTTCTCCAGCTGATAATAATCTCATTAATCAGTGCATTCAGCAAATACCTGACACCATTATTTCAAAGAAGAGCTGCACACCCCTGCAGCACCCTTTTCTAAAGAATAAATCTTTGTGTAAAGAGAGAGGAAAACCTCTTCTTCTGTGAAACAGTTCTACGTCGTGTAGTCCTTGCGGTTTGTTGTACCCTTTGGACGCCATGCTCCGTTTTAGTGCTTGTTTGTTTTATCTATGGCTTTGCCTGCCTTTGTCATCAGCAGTTGCTCTTCAAAGTAGAGAAGCTGATCCACTTCAAAGCAATCACTTGGCCTTCCTTCAATCTTCCCCAAGAAATCCTTGATCTCGCCTTCCTTCACACAGTTCTCCCTGGCATTCTTCAGGTAGTCATAGACCGTCTGGAAGGCCTCTTCTCCCAGTTTCTCTCTTATTGACCTGAACAAAAACAGGAAATGCTGAAGTGTATAACACGGGGCCTGTCCATTGCTAACTCTTAAATCTTCTTAAAGCTTTTTGTGATTATATTACAGAATATATTTGGGTTTCTGGCATTCACCTCTTCGAACCTCTATCATTGAAATGATTTTCTCTCTCCTCAGCAAACAGACGATACACACGCCTTCTGCACCCTTTCAGTCCAGAAAAAAAAAAAAAACGTTTCGATGGGCCCATTTTGCCAACAGAAATGCATTATCTGGTACCGTCTGGCCTCATATTTTATTTAAAGCAATACAGCCCCACATAAACTGTACAACTGGTCATAAAACAAATAGCCTGTATATACTATATACGCATATGCAGACATTCATTCATATTAATTGCTGGATCATACAGCAATCTGAGTGTAGAAGAAGCACATGAATAAGAAAATTAGAGCCATTTAAACTCAAACACCACAGGTCACACAGCGTGAAGATTTAATCAGCATTTATGGAACACACTGACGGCCCTGGTTTGTGTGAGCTCAGCAGGTCCCTGGTAGCAGTCCAGCTCTGCGGTCCCCCAGCAGGAGCAGCGCTAACAAAAACCACAATGAATCGCTGGAAACCAAGACACTTGCCATCTCAAGCTTTAAAACAGTAAACAACACACACAGATAGTGCAAACAGAACAGCAGGTGCAGGAAATCTTAGCATCTGCCTCCTCGGGAGAGAACATCAGGTGATATATCGCATGTGGGACAATTGATTTTGCAATGCAAACAACCGACTAAAGCTCTATCGTTGGGAAATATAAAAAGGGTACAGTCACACTGAGACATCTGTCACCAAAGTCCTTTTAAGCTACTTGATAACCATACCGAGTTGCCTCACTCTGTCATGAACCCTGTATCTCAAAGCCCCAGATGCCAGACTTCATTCCTGATGTATTATTTATTACCGCATTGCTCTTGTTGCTTTTGTGCATTCAATTTCATTCACTGGGTGACCTCTAAATAGACACATACAGTAGGCAGCAGCTGTGAGTGGATGTCGGTAGGTGACACACTCGGGCCAGAAATGCCACACCAGGGCCTTGGTTTGGCGACGAGATGTTAAACCAAAGGCCAGACTCCACTAGAGATCCCATGGCCAACAGCAAGAGTCAGAGCAGGTGCCCTGGCTTTCTCAATCTGGCCTTCTTCAGTTTCCCCACTGAGTCAGCTGGTGAAGCGGTTTCTCTCTTCTCTGCCAGCAGGGAGGCTGGTGCAGAATGGCTGGCAGACATTCGTTTGATTCCTTGATGTCTATTGACTGCGTGAAAATATTTGAGCACTTCTAAAGAAACCCCTCTTCTTGTAGATGGCCCATTTTCTCTTATTCTTTTAGGACAATGGAGAAAATACTTTGATCGATAGCACAGAACAGCAAGCACATGTACAGGTACGACATCTGTGCTCTCCTATCCAACTCATCACTGAGTCCACTGAAACAGCCAATTCCTTAAGGATAAAGCAGACATCGTGTTGAATGCATCAATTATTTCTACTTAAAATAACAGATAATCTTACTAATTTATATTCCAAATAATTATTTAAAAGGCAAAACTGTGAAAGTATGGTTGCATTTTCTTTGCTGTCTACGGCTCAAAGCTGTCAGAATGGCATCATGGAAATGAAAACACTTGTTTTATCTTTCAGTAAGTGTTAGAACCAGGAGGGGGTAACGTAACACGACTTAAACCCACAAAGGGTGGACTTCAGTCTTATTATAAGTACCTACAATAAGTTCCAAGGTATTGCAGTCAGGTAGCAGTGGACTCAAACAGGGGGTCATTAAGCACTAGAAAACATGGTTGCATGTTGGGGAATATCTGTGCTAAGCCTGAAGACAACTTCATGGTCCATGACATGTAACATAAATATTATAAGCATGTAATGTAAGCTGTACTTTTGAAACACAGTGTACATACCGTTTACTGTATGGACGTTTTTATATTGTACAGGTTGAAATGGTCATTCTTATTTAATTTTAGTTCAGGTATCTTTCCCTTTTATCCTTTATGTCTGTTACTGCTTCATCTTTGCTTCTGGTTTTATTTTTTTTTAAGTTGATTAGTCTTATTTATTGCCTTTTGCCATCTTTCTTAGGCTCTGTGGTGTAGGTTGTGGGGAAGAGGGGTATTGAGGGAAGGAAATACCAGGGGATCTGTACTAAAGCTTGGATACTTGGTTCAGCTGTTTATCTTGATGTATTGTTCCCCTTTTAAAACGTTGAACTGAACTGGTTACAAACATTTTATTTTTCATGGTGCTCTGGACAAAAGCCCATCTTTGGCAGTTTAGAAGGCAACAACTGTGGTTACAATTCTCCCTGAAAGCTTTCTCCAACAGCAGCTCACACAAGAGCACTGCTCCCAGGATGCTGGAGTTTCCCAGGTAGTCACACATCAGCGATTCAATTAATACACCAGGCACGGAGCAAATCCGCGACAATTACAGACCAATCAAATGGAATGCCACATGCTAACACGTCTGATTTCCATCTAAACTGCACAAGGCATCCTGAAGTGGTCCAGTAGTTTTTAGACAAGTGTAACTGGAATTGAACTGTAAAGGAAAGAGTGCTTAACACACGCTACTTGATTAATTCCACTGCTGTCAGAGGTACAGTTACCTGGGACTGGATGAAACATGTTCATATAAAACATTAAACACTAATTGGAAAGAAAAAAACAACAGGTTATGTAAGCTCAAATATTTTTGAATGTGAAAACCAGACATATTATCCATTTTCAGTGGTTCATCTTGAAAATAATATCATCATGCGAAAAGACAAATTCCTAATGCAAGAAATTGTATGTGGCTAATAGTGATCTCATAATTTAATTCCTGAAAAAATTAATAATGTACCTCCTTCCCTCCATTCCCCACAGGTGTGCCTTGAACAAAGAATTACTTAATAGTAAATGTAGTAAACCATGCAATAGAAAGCTCATTTAATACTTCAGTCACTCTAGGTTGACAGAAAAGACATAGATCTATGGAGCAGGTCAGTGAAACCAATCAGTCATTTTTTGTTTTATTCATACATTATTTCACAAATGCCAGTTTTATAAAACTTTAAAATGTCATTTTCCAAAAATGAAATAGAAATTCTGTCAAATGATTGTATATGCCACAAGAATTGGATGTATCCGGGATGTAAAAAACAGATTTAAACATTATGCTTAGTTATCTATCCACTAATTCAAATGTCAAAAGTTGGACTTGTGTCACTTTGAAGCACACAAACAACACAAAACCTACCCTCCTCTATCTGGTAGAGACAGAAAATGGTATTAATCATGGGCATATTCTTGTACTGTCAAAAAACCTGTTTTAGAAAACATTTGGATTATACAAAAAAAATACACATACCTTTTCCAGAAATAAACACAGGTAAAACAGCTAAACTAAGCGGATTAAATTTGGTTTTGTCACATTTGGTGTCATTCATATAACTTTTAAAATGATCAAGTATCTAAACATTTCAGATACAGGATTTGTATCTTTTCCCACGTTTCTTCCATGGGCTGCCTTCGCCCCCCAAAAAAAAATCTCATCTGCGTTACTTTCATCAAACTGCTCATGGCTGATTCTGTTAGAAAGATAAAAAGCACTTAATGCCAACATGTTTGTGCAGGAAGCTTAAAATCAAAACAAATAGGAGAGGTGTACCGTATACGGTATGGCACTATGCACTGCCCCACGCAGCGGGGAATGCATCTGCATGGTGCAGTGCACATCCTTCTCACTTTGAAACAACACAAGAAATACAGAGGCCACCTCCCGGCAGGGCCCTGCAACTCACTTTTACGGAGGTAACTCCCTAAGAACAGCCAAGCAGAAGAGTTTGCAGCGGCCTGTCTTTGTGAAATCTCAGTCGCCTGTCCCGGCTGATTCAGTGCCATGGGCATCCCGGGTGAGGACCCTCCCCACCTGTCTTTATCAGGGCAGCCCCTCCTACTGGCGACCCCCCCAGAGAGGCAATCCTGGTCACTGCGTATAGGACAGCGCCACCTGCTGGTGAAACTTTCTGAGACACCAGGGAACTGCAACGTGCTATTATTTAGACATGTTATCCATCATACAGTGAACACATCTATCGGGGAAATTAAAGAGTATGCAACACGTGAAAAATGTGGCAACTGGCATCACGCCCCAAAGTCATTCATAAAACATAAAAAGGAAATAAGCCTCCTTCTGGGGCCAGTGCTGTTGTTTTGATGTTACAATCATTTTCGATCATTAAAAATACGACATTTTTCAGCACCATTGTCTATTGTACATTATCAATGAAAGCAAATATAAACCTGTCACCCAAAGCCATTCATGTTTCAACTTCTACTTTGATTAAAAAGAAAATGCTTTTTCATTGGATTTCAACTTTGGTGAAGGCACCTTGTATAACTATGCATTCTGGGGAGATGGGCTAGATCCACAGACTGGTAAGACTGGTCAGTATGGAATGGAAAAAAGCTGATCTCTTACAAAACGGAAAAGATTATCTTCTCAGTCTCCTATGTAATTGATATTCACTGTGCAAATGTTTTCACCTGTACCAGTGGGTCTCGGCTAGCTGGCTCTGTCAGGGTGATTAAGGGTGGCGTGTGTTTTCTGATGTGAAAGACTGTGTTCACATCATTTTAGAGGAATGCATTTAAAGTAAAGTCCAGCAGGAGAAACTTCACAATGGCATGAAAAGGAGGTTGAAAAATAGGTGTGCTAATTGTTATATAGATTATTAACAGAGGAGTCTTTTTTTTTACTGGAGCATATGTTAAAACCATATATCATGCTTACATTCATGCAGGGCTACACCATGTTACAATGCTAACTCAAAAACCAAATGCAAAAATGCTAAAGTCCAGCTATGCAAAAGCCTTTCTGTGCCCAAAGAGCTGTGGGAGTCTGGAACAAGCTAACCAGCTGTGTTTCTGAAGTTGGCACACTAGCTTTTGTCAAGGTATGTCTGCATGAGATCCAACTGTTCGATGAATGGATTGTTGGATTATGTAAAAGACAGTCTTTGACTTACTAAATTCCACAGAGGGTTTTTGGTGAGCAGTTGTATTTTATTCCAAATCCTTATTTTTTTATTATGAACGTTGAGGAAACTAAAGACACTTGTTACTAAATTCAAAGCTTGAAATCGTGTTTTTTTTAAATAAAAAAAGAAAGTAGTATAGTTAAAGTTTTTTTTTTTACAGTTGTCCTCTCTTTTTCTGCTTGGGGCTTGACCTTGACTGTGACTTGTCAGATTTACACTGTTAAATAAAAGAACATGTTTGTTTTTGACCTACACTCACCTGCCCTTTTCCTTAGCATTCCTGGGCAGAACTGAACTTTTTCATCACTGTAATTAGCCACACATAAAAAGCTATTGGAGATCATTTTTGCTCAATAGCTTAAATTTGCAAAAGCCTCTAATATAGAGAACTAATATTCACAAGGAACTGGTTCACCTCTGCTACTCATCTCTGAAGTCCTAGAGCAGCATTTAAAAGTTGTGTAGTTTTACAGTAAGAATAGTACATTTAAGAATCACTGTATCTGTATCACTGATCTCATCACAATTAACCTAAGACATTCAGGGACCTACGGAAACTTATTCTTTGATCATGACTCATTATCAGGGTTTTTATGAGCGCTGCATCAGAAAGGACACTCACATTCCTCCGACAAGGCGATAAGACACTCATCTTCCCACAGGCAGATGCCACCAGACAAAACACATAATAACTGTTCCTGGCACTGAGGTAGTTTCCTCCTTTTCATCCAAGATGAAACTGGATTTGAATAAATTGATTTAATTTTTACAGCAGAGGAGTACGTGCCCAAAGAATATATAGAGATTTTTCTCCCAGAATTGTACTGAACTATATAACCATACTTCATGTGATAAGAGTGGCAGCCATAACCTTATGCCTTTCTTGTTCAAAAATAAATCCTTACACATCCACTACCTGTTTTATTTTTAATTGTTTTGGTGTTTTGCTTCTCTACTTTAATTTCTGAAGAATAATTTAATGAGTCATATAGATTGTTGGGGCAAATTCTGGTTGTTTAGAATTTCAGTCTAGTATGTCAATCCCAGGAAAATAGAGGTCTGAGGTTTAGTAGATGGTTTATAGCTAAATAAATATATAATAGAAAATATAAAGAAGATTTATGATGTGAGCAATTGTCCATTCACTGTTACACATGAGTTTAGATTGGTTTAGCTTTACTTTATATAGTGATCACAAAGTCATTTAGAGTATATGATAACACACAACAAAACACTTTTAGAGATAGTGGAATCTCAACAGGAGAGGGATTTATGCCTTTACTGGGTATAATTTAACACTAAATTTTGCTTTAATAAGCTGAAAATGAGAATTATTTCCTTAATGTTTTGCCAGGTAAAACATTTGAAGCTTTTAATTATTTTGAATTAACCATGGTAGTGTTTTTATATAACACATCACTGGAAAAATAAATCACATTAATTATTTGATCAAAATATTAAAATAATGACATACATCACAGCATACATATGTGATATACAGTACAAAATAATCTGAAATAATGCAGTATTCAGTGTTTCCTAAATTAAAAACAAATGTAATTGTAAAAATGTTATATAGAAGCTGTGAGAGATTTGTATTCTATTTTGCCATTGCTGTATAAACCTTTTAGCTTAATTTCATACAGCATGGGTTTTTAAATATGAGTAAATTCTTCTGAGAACTACTGTAGCAGCTTTACCAATATGAAGAATTTAGAGACCTCAAGAGAGTAATTATTAAAATACATTAAGAATATGCAGGTAAGAAAGTCTTGTCACTGAGCATGAAAGAGGTTGAAAAGAGAAGCTGAGGATAAAGCACATTAAATATAACTTCCAGCGCTCCTCCTTACTGTACTGTAGGTCATTTGGTGTAATTGTCTGCCTGACAGCCAGTCTTCTCCTCATGCAAATTACTGTTAAGTACCAAACTTCAGTGCTGAACAAATCCTGGTTTTGTTCATGACCTTCACTCACTTTGCAAGTTTGTGACAGCTGAAAGAAAAGCAGTGGTGCACACCCCCAGTCCTGCTGTGGATTGTAGTCCTCCCACTGCTCTTAATGACCTAACTGAGATCGTCACTACTTTAATCAGGTCATTTGAACACTTTTCAAAGGTCTTCAGCTGGTGATGAGCTTTAAGACACCTAGAAATCATCTATCATAGTCTTGCCCTTGAGGACTGGATTTGCGTAACTGCGACACTTGCAAATTTAACTTATCAAAATAGTGACCTTTAAACATATTTTTTTCAATTTTCTTGTGTAGCATCAAACCATTCTTCAGAACTGCACACCTGTTGACTTATACTGTAGGTAACTACCTTAAATGAAGTGAATGGCCCGTGAAATCACCTGTAAAAGACTTTTAAATAGGTCTAATTTTAAAAATAATTTGGTTGTTCATTGTTAATTGTCTGGTTTGGTTAAACCAGAAAATATAAGGACCTCCAGGAATTAATTTTAAGACCCCTGGTGTTAAGTGATACAGATGTGGCCCGAGTACAGGGATGGTACTAAGAATCAGCTAAGCATTTAACTTAGTTCTAGATTGTTTTGTAATCACTATATAAAGTAAAGCTAAATCAATCTAAACTCTTGAATAACAACTCAGATTTGTACCGTTCTTAATTATCACTTGTATCTGAAGGTTTCCTTGCTATAACATGTCAAGTGGGGTTTAGGTTTAGGTCCAGACGTTGACTTGCCCAACACAAAAACGATACATTTCTTCTGCAGCCGTTCTGTTGTAGACCTACTTACAGTACAGTATATGTTGTTAAGGATCATTGTCTTGCTGCGTGACCCACTTTGATCTTGGCTTCATCTGATGAATAAATGGCCTGACAGTCTCTCCAGAACTTGCGGACTCAGGATTCCAAACAGCGATACAGTCGGAATGAAGTAATTGTGTGGGAAGACAGTTTGTTTTTCTCCACACTTCTCATTCTGGCCAAGAAGTTCAACTTTTGACTTGTCTGTCCTGGGAACATTCTTCTAGTAACCTGTGGATCATCCTGGTGCTCTTTGGGGAAACTGAGACAGGCACCATTGTTCTTTCCAGGGCAAACCTCATGAGAACCATTCCAATTCGGTCTTCTCCTGATGGCATGAAAACTGACATTACTTACAGTGTGAGAAGCCTTCAGATCCTTAGATTTTACACTGTGGAACTTCGTGCCTTCTTGGATAATTGTCAAGGTTGCTCTTGGGAGCATCAAGCCAGAACAACGGGTCCTGGTCTGATCCTGGTCTGACACTGGCTGGATGGAGCCTCAAATACGTAAAAGTGGTTTTGTTACCCTCTTCAGACTGAGCATCAATGACTCATTTTCTGAGGTCCTCTGAATTCGCTTTTGATCACTGCATTAAGTGTTTCCACTAATCGGTATGGTGAAATTCCCACTCGCAAGTTTCAAAGTTTCTGACTGATCTGTCGGCCAAGCTGCCCAGACTCGGGTCTTGTTTACTCTCTACGCAGCTATTCAACCACCAGATTCTAATTGCTGAGTAAAATAGAGGTTTGCTTATTATTTCACTTACACCAATTCTAAATTATTCATCTTTTTCTTCTTCATACGCTAGCATGTCTCAAAAACATTGAATTAGTAAATGTAAACCCTTATTGTTTTTTTAAGAAAAGACTAGTTTTGATTAAACATTGGTATCATGGAAATAAAGGATAATAATATATAATGGTAATGTAAAATAAATTCCTACAGTATCTGAAGAATAGTTACAAATGAGAGGGGAGCATTTGGCTCATTTAGCCAGTTTTGGAGTTAGGAGCTAATTAATCCAGTGATCTCATCCAGCTGTGTCTTGAAAGAAGCCAGGGCATCTGCTTCAACAGACTGGCTGTGTAGTTTGTTCCAGACAGCCCTTTGTTTAAAGAAACGCCTCCTGTTCTCTGATTTAAATGCATTTCCACACAGCTTCCACTGGTGTTGTCTGATCCATTGTTCGGTGTTGTTACTGACGATGTCCAATGCGTTAACTCTGTCGTTGCTTTTGAGAAATCCAAATACTTGAATTGAGTTTCCTTCTACTGTTCTCTTTTTGAGAAAATAGCTCTTTCAGACTGTAAGCATAGCCACTGACACTTAAATCACAACATTTATGGGTTTTTTTTTAATGGTGTTTTTCTTTCTGGTATTATGTTCTTTAAGTAACACATAGATTTAAATGAACACTAACAGATCTCTTACGAATACCAACATTTATTAAGGTCTGCCTGGAACCATCAGTGAAAAAAATGCAAGGGTGATGTAACCGACTACCAAGCCTTCTTCCGTGTTTCTGTAGTCCTCCAAAAAATACAAACTGCAACAGTTCTGGGTTCTCAGACCTACTGTATAGTGCAAAGACCTCAAGATACCCATGCAGGTATGGCCACCAATTTGCACACAATAACTCAAACAAATCTCAAACAGATCTCAAACTAACTTTCACATATTTCACATTCTTCTTCTTCTGCCTTAATGATCATAAAGAAAGAAAGAAAGAAAGAACGCTGCAGGAAGAGAAATGCAACAGGGCCAGATTGACGTCTGTGCTGTTGCACTTCAGGTATTTGAATATATAAGTTCACAGTTGTGGTTCTGGGTATTACATCTCTTCTCCATCCATCTGATGTTTCTCTTTTTAATGAGGAATGTCCCTAGAAGTACATTGAGTATAAAGTCCAAAGAGCAGTCGAACAATGTTGAAAAATATTTCTAGGGGTATCCCAAGTGCCATGTCATCAGTGTGCCTAAATCAATTTCATACCAATCCTGTCCATTCGGAGTGTAACAGGTGAGCTTCTTAAATTCTCTATTTTTCTTAAAACACACAAAAATGAGTAAAGAATGTCGGTCTCAAGTGTCCATGGACCTCAAGTCAGTTAAGAGAAAAAATATATATTTTCCTGAGCACTTGGGGAATTCTCTTTCCTTGTTTGCGTAGTAGGGATGCAAATCCATGTTTATTTTCATTAAAACCCTTTTAATAATCATTGATCTTTTCCCCAAACCCTCTTTTGCATCCAGAAGAAAGTTAATTGCATTTAGCCTGCAGCATGACAAAACTGGAAAAGTCACAATACTGGGAATAAAATATTTATACCTCAAAACAGATACAGTGCCTTAAGCTTTGGAGCTGCAATCCATCACAGTGTTTAGCGTATCTCAGCACCTCTTGCGCTATTACACAGAAATTGCATTGCTTCTTTGCAAGTCTCTTCTGACTGCACTAATCAATGCATGGAGATCAGGGTACCCTTGCTATGATGGTAAACAGGATAAATATTAATGCGCTATTAAATAAAGATCAGGATAACAGAACTAGGCTCTGAGGAAAACTATTAAAACATCATTGTGACTGCAATCAATATCTAGTCACCAAGGCAGAGATGAAGAGAGGATGACAGCTCTGAATTGAAACAATACCTCGGCTCAGAAAGGAACAGTATTCAGTTATTTATGACTCTTACATTTAAAAGATCTGATGCAGCTACTGAGACTGAAAGTATGCTTTTGAAGTAGACATCAGATTGCCAGAGACAAACACTGTATTAGTTTAAAAAGTAACAACCTACAGTGCATATAAATTAAAAGCTTCAAAACTCTTTTGAATATATAACACAGACCTCCATTTCCTTAAGATACATGTTGTTCAAATAATGCATCTATCTTTACTGCATAGACAAATTTAAAAAATTTAAAAATAATAATTTTGCTTTCATACTTTATTGGCTCTCCATTCATATTATATCATATCGTATTACACCTAGATATTTCTCCAACAAGTATTTGTACACATTTTTACAAATAACGATGTCCATGTTAAATGAATGTTGTGTGCAATTACTCATAGAGTACACTACCAAAAAGTAAAAAAAGCTAAGGAATAAACCAGAATTGATTTCTATGAACCTTTACACTAAAACATTTCAAATGCATCATACGCTCCAGGAGTAAAATGTAACCGTTATAATAGTTTAATACTGATTCCATAAATAAAAGTCAGTTGCCCAGGCTCCCCTTAACCAAGTGGAAACCAGGAATAGTTCACTTGTTTTTAGGTTTTAATAATTATTTAAACATTTAAGTACACTTAAGTAAGCCTACTACTGTATATGGTTGCATTTCCTTTCAAGTGTGTGACAGTTGTTATTAACTTTATATAGAACATCCTGTGAAATTTGCTCATTCAAAACTGTTTTCTTTTCTTCTGAAGTAACCTATTATTAAAAGTATTATTGACATCAATAATATAATATATCAATAATATAAATATAATTTCCACATGCAGTACAAAGCTTTAAGAACTCATTTTCGATGCACAAAAAATAACAAACCTGACGAGAACCCATTTTGAATAATAAGAAAATGTTGGCCACTGAAACAGGTGTCAGTTCAGTTTCTTTTAACTAAAAATCTAATTAAAAAATTAGGACTTCTAATACGGAATTGCACTCTACAAATATCTCAACATATATATAAGAAATTATACCACATAATACCGCAAACTAAGATGCAACATAATTAACTGTATATGAAATATTTAATTACATTTCCTGTAATAAAGTGAAACTTGTGGTATTTAGAGAAACTAAAACATAAAAAAATGTTGATGCATAGCAAATTCTCATCCATTGTATGTGTCCTGTGGGCTAGTCTACAGCATGACGTGAGTTACTTTCATAGACTTTAAACGTTCACAACACATTGTTTGGTAAAGAGTCTTATGACATATTCCTAAGCCTGACAATTGAAATTAATTCTAAAACAGAGTTGCTATTTGTATGTAACTGTGCATATCTGGCATTTAGATGAAGACATGTCAGGGTGATTTATCACTGAGTCATCAATTTATAGTATCATAAATCTTAAATTAATTAATCCAACCCAGAAAAACATGAAACATCCAATTTTTATTCTAAACATAAATAAAAAACAAAATGCAAATGTTAAAGTCTGAAGTCACAAATTAAGATTAATGTTAGGATTTAATGAGGAACAAATCATTTTTATAGACTGTTTTTACATATTTCAGGACCCTGAAATAAGAAATGATGATGGTGTTTAGAAGACAAGAGGCTTATTTGAAAAACACCCAGCTGTTCAAAAACAACATAGGGAATGCTGGCCTCAACGTGACACCCAAGATTTGGTCTTACTGCGAGACACTGCTGTAACTGTTAGAAGATAGGACTGCTATTTGACTGGGTTGCATCAAATTTGTTAAATATATACACTCAGTTATTTCCTGGTGAACTTTAGACTTGTTCAATGGTAAGCCAATCGAGAATAAATCCTAATTGACAATGACAACTTAGAGGCCCATTAACACAACTGGAGACAATAACCTTACTCAGTGGTACAACAGCAGTATTTCGTCTGGGGCTTGAACTTGCAACCCACTGGGCACTTCACCCTGCTGCCTCCAAGTTATAAGTTAGGTGTTACGTTTGTTGTTTGTGTGTATCACTATGATTTGCCAAGAGAGGTTTGAGCCGATTTTAGAACTAGTTTAAATGCACTTGCTCTTTTGTTTGCGTGTAACTCTGTTTAAGAGCTGTTTTCAGTACTGCCTCTTGGGTTTAAATGGCAACAAACTGCCAATTACTGCTTTAAAACCTCTCTTAATTTCTGACTTTGGCTCTATATAATAAAATATTGCTTTAAATTGCTTCTCGGGTTCTTGTTTTGCCACCAAAACAAGTTTTACCCGCCACAACACGTGAGTATTTGTTAAATATTGTCCAAGTCATAAATATCTCAAAAACTCAAGGGAAGATGTATGCCCAGGGTGACTAGAAGAAGCAGATAAAGGAGCAAATGGATTGCAGCACAAACAATAGCATGTGACTTCATCGTAGGAGTGAAGAGACTAAAACTTCGAGAACAGAAGAATGAATTATCATTGAACCAAGGACATACAAGAATGGATCCCAGGAGACAAAACAAATAAAACCAAGAGAGAGACCGACTTAAAGATGGCCTAATTAAATAAGTAAAAAGGTTTGCGGTATAAAGACAAAACAAATTAAAGTTTATTTGGCGTAACTGGGCTGTTTGAGGGAAAGGCAACCTACCAGCGAGAACGCATGTAACAGGACGAGGAATGAGCCAGGGAGCTGCTACAAGGGTGAAGATGGGATGGAGGGAGAGGGGTGAGAGAGCAGTGCAAAGGGGGAGCGCAACAGACGAGATATTTACACACAGGAAAGCAGAATTAGGGTATATTAGGAATCTGACCTCCTCACTTGTTTAAAAATACCTTTTTCAGGAAAGACGGACTGGAGACTAGCCCTGGAGATAGGCGGCGGCTGACGGTGCGATGGGTCTGACGCTCAACCATGAAAATGGGAGAATGAGAAGGAGGGAAGGAGAAGAATGAGCACGGATTAGAGAACGTGGAAAGTGGATGTAGAAGGAAGAGGACAGAGGTGTTCCAGAGCTTTTAGGCGGGGTGGCCATTTCAGAAAGAGCTGGAAGAGAAAGCCGACGTCAGCCTCTGGCATCTTAAAACACCATTTCTTACAAGGAAAGACGCATATGAGGTCAAATTTATAAGGTTTTAAGTGGTTTATTAAAATTGTAATAAGGAAACATAGAAGTATGAGATTTGGACGATGGCTGTTTATTTCATGGCCAGTGTAAATCAGGAGGAACAAGAGATGTGTTGTCAAGATCCAATGATGTGTCCTTGAAAGATTTTTCTTTACAAATTGAGTATGAAATATTCATTGATTCAGAATGTCAGTCTCTTAATCATAAATATGAATGACAGCAGCATGCTGTTTACAAATGGATTTTAGTTTTAGACATTAAATTCAAGGTACAGTGAAATTCTAACATTCATAGGGTCTTCAAAAGGAGGCAGACTATATATCCATTTGTGAATTTGTAAGTGAGAGGTGCGTGTCAGGATGCGTCATTTGAAGAATATCCATGTGGACAACTTGAAAACAATGAACTAGGACGGTCAGAAATATTTTTTATGAAAAGAGCCTAAGACTGTAATCCCTAACCTTGTTTGAAAAGTATATGGTGTGCAGTAAGTCAAAAAATAAAACAACTTTAAAACACACTAGTTTGGCTTTCTTAGAAAGGCCAACAAAAATTCAATGTTTTAGTTTGTGGTGTCATTTACTGATCAATACACACTGCCAGCTGGTGAAATGCCACAGACTCTGCTTCAGAAAATAAGAATTGAGTGGACAACAGTCAGATGCTTAATGACAGACATTGCTGATTGAGACTCATCATTTTGATGAGAAATCTATGTAGTCAGAGCTCCAATTACTCAAAAGGAAGACAAGTAACAACTGATAACCCTAATCCTGCTGTAGGTAAGATTATCATTGAGAACCAACTACAACAACATTGCACTTGCCCTAAAGACACATCGAAATCTATTTGCATTTTATTGCACAGCAGATACTGTATGAACATTTTGTTTGTTGTATTTGTTTCATAGACCAAGAAGATTTTCGTTTTGCATACATTCTCATAAACCACACTCAGCAACATATCAGAAGAGTTCGTTTCATACTCCAATTTTGCATCTTCAATGCAGTCAGTTCCAAACACAAACAACTGTTAAAGAATATAAGATTTCCTTTCAAATTCTGAAAGTTGATGCAGATTGCAGTCTCTGGTAATGTGTCAATATACAAGAAGATTTATTGTTTTTGTTTTTTATTTCTCCACTCCTTAAAATGCCCTTAGAAATTCATACTTCAAACATACCAGTATGAGCTATTAGTAGCCCTTAATAAAAAGTGTGGATTAGTTCTCATTGGGTGAACAGGAAGTATTTTCAACTGATCAATTACAAAAATCATTCAGCACAGAAATGAAAGGCAGCTTGAATACCATATGAATAACATTTGACTTTATGTTTTTTTTTTTTTTACAAATGTTCAGGATTCTGGGCGAGCAATAAGCTTTACCATATGCGTTTAAAATTCTGCTGTATTTCACGCTTTAGATACACTCGATGTTTCTCTAGGTTTTCTTTCCAAGGCTGGAAATATTGCTATTGCTGTTTATATTGCGGCAACCTCATACAGCTGTGCTGTTGCTAACCTTCAAATCACATATTCAACAGTTTCCATCTCCACATTGACCATTTATGTGGAGATGAAGCCAGGCAGAGACTGCAGGACCGGTTCGCTATCGGGCAGGCAGCTTTCGAGGGTGCACTTAAGCCAAACACTATTTCGGCTGTCACATGAATACTGGGTCTACTTACTTTCTCTCTGCAACAGCCTGCACAGAACACAGAAAGGGGATCGAACTCTAGCTGCTATTTTCCTGAAGAGTGACGTTGGCAAATACATTGCACAAAAACAATCCATGACATTTTAACATTGCCTATACCACCCAGTTTTACTGTACGGTACATTGGGCTGCACGATTCTCTCACTCTGGAGCCTCTCACCATTTTGGTGGCTCCTTGACATCTCAGATCTTAACGAAAGACGTGTCTTCTCTGTGGCTCTAAAGTTATGTTTTTAATTGTTGTCAGTAAGTTGCTTTGAGGTTTTTTCATTAAGGTTTGGTAGCTTCATATCAGTGTCACCTGCAAACCTGAAGTTTATTTTAAAGGTCTTTCACTGTTGCTCTATTTGTGTTTTATTTTGTTTCGACCCTGTGGTAGCATCAGTCTTTGAGAATTACCCACGTACCCATTTCAGAGAATACTTATCATGAAAATTAAATCTTTTTAAACCTTTTATTAAATCATTTATTGATAGCTGTAGTTATATAGTTTTATGAGAAGAATTTGGCATGAAAATATTTTTCAAAAATGTTTTATCTACATTTTTTAAAAACTTTTTTAAAGCAAACAGAACCGTATAGCGGGACGTTTAATGATTTTGAAGAATTCTATCCTTAACAATCATTTTGATCTACACTAAAATCATTGCTTCACTTTTGCTTAAACAAAAAGCTAAGTAATACTGGGCAAAATGTTTAACACAAGTTCTACTACTGAAGCTGGTACCATCTAACCTGATCTTGTTAGATCTCAGAGGCCAAGCAAGACTGAGCCTGGTCATTCCCAGAATGGCAGATCTCCATATAAAACCCAGACTAGTAGGTGGCACAGTCACTACTGTACCAGAATTTCTAAATCAATGCCACAGTATGCTGACAATTCACTATAGGAGGTGGGCCACATTCATAAGGCATCAGGCCGCATAAAAATGACTTGCAGTCATAAAAGATCCCATGGCACTGTGAGAAGGGATATTAATCTTGGAGTCCTGACTAAATTCCACTTGGAGCTTGCACAATCTGGCCTTCTGAGATTTCCACCTTAATTAAAACGGTGAAAAAACGTCTCTTTCCCCTTCCTGATGCTACTAACGCTCTGCATAGCGGGGCTGCTGGTGCATATCGGCTGCCCTGTGTCACTCGGGTGGGCTCTGCGCCGCACTGTGGCAGAAGAAATGGGTGCTCCTGTATACGTGAAGCATGCAGGTATCCTTTGGGATGAAACCGCATTATGCAAACGCAGAAAATTAATTTTCTGGATTATAAATGTGTTTGGTGGTTTTGACTGTTTTCATTGTGTGTTACAAAGCAGCATTCGTTGAAGGAGAAAGGGGTCTTAATAGCGTTAAAGGAAGGCATTGGTTAATTCTATTAACTTTGGCAACACAGGAAAAAAAAACGGGCATGGATGGCTTAGGTCTTTTTCTGTGCCTCTGCAGTATAAAAATAAATTCCAAAGAATTCCTCCCAGATCCAATTCCGCAATCAGAATGATAACAATAAGATGCACTAAAAGGCAGCCATTAAAAACAGTTACCTGTTTTATTCTTTTATTCTCAAATGTTACCTCTGGGAGATCTGACAGGTTATATTTTATGTTCTGTTGGAACTGCACTTTTATTATTAAAATGCCAGCCCAAAGCTCAGCGAGGTGCCTGGCTTTGTCAGGATACGATGAGTTACTCAGGTCAACGCCACATGAGTCATCACTCAACAAAATGCAGAGCTGCCTCTACTGAAAAGGATTTGACTGTCCTGGGAGAAGGCTTTCACCACTGAACCTGCCTGCACTGCAGAGAATCACGACCTGCTACAATTAAAATCACCCTCCGAGCTCTTACTTTTCAGTGTGAGGATGGAGCCAACCGGTTCAAAGCCTCGTACAAAAACAGTCCGCGTCACAATAAATCTGACTCTACGTCATTAAAACTATATACAAGGCAATTGCAATAACAAAATGTGATGCCATTACTTCAGTAGCCTCACAAATGAAATCTGTTCAAATGAAATCACTCTGATTGGGCCCATCTGTACAAAAGCACTTCCTCCTCTGTCCCCCTGTTGTTATGTTGTCCTTCACCTGACCTGGCAGTTCCTCTCTGTGACAAAGTTGAAACACTCCAAAAGGCTGTACCTTGGCAGCTCAGAACGCCAATACAGTAAGTCATTCCACGTGTTAATATTAACCAATTACACACCCACGATCGCAGGCTTACAACAAAAGCAAGGTGGAGTGGCCCCAGTGGTAAAAGAGGACTTTGTGGTTTGCTACCAAGAGGAACTGTCCCTCCCATGTGCCTTCAAATGGATTTTTAACACTAATTCTGCTGCCAGGCCCATTATTCTTGTTTTACCGGTAATACTTCCTGGAATCCAAGACTCCATATGTAAGGCATACATATAATATCACATATACATATTGGAGGAGTTTATTAACTCTACTCCTAGAGATTAGCCTTGTGTGGTCTTGAAGGGTACTTCTACTGTATATTTCAGTCAGCAATTTAAAAGTCTCTAGTTGCACATCACAATCCTGACCTGAAACATATGTTTGTAGATTTTCGGCCTTAGTGGAGCCAAATTGTGCTTAATTAACTTCAGTGAACATCAACTAATTGCAATGCCAAGACCCCAGGGATGAAAGGCAAGTAATGGGCCCACCGCATCACCAACCTATTAATGGATGCTTCATTTTAGAAAAATATTTTTTTAAATACACTCATCTTTTAGATGTATTTTAATACACGCAGAAATGAGAAGCATAACTCCTTGCCTCCATGACAGAAACCGACAGCCTATTAAAATCTTTTCCATGAGCAGCTACACATCTTAGCCTGTGCCAGGGTTCTGAAAGCTACACATTGTGTAGCTTAATACACAGCAGTGAGCTGTATAGCTCACTGTAATTTAATTAAGGAGCGTTCAAGTAAAACTTTAATTTAAACTATTAGCATCTAGACAGAAACAGCTGAGGGGCATGGTGGTGCTGCAAAGTGCATTAATAATACATTGTTGACCGAGACATGTCAGGTTAACAACTTCTCAAAAAAGAAAGCTGACCTGCCTTCAGCGATCAAGCCTAATCAATAATCTACTGTACATTCACAAGATTATTGAGAAAGGCTGAAGGCGATCAGTAACAGTTCCTGATGCATTCTGCACGACTTCTTTGTTAAAGCGTTTAATTCAAGTGTTAGAGGCTTGTTCTGACCAATGTTGTTTTAATGCTGTGAGTTAAAAAACTGTTGGTCGTATTTTCAGAGTATTGTCCCTCCACAACAGTCTACCAGATGACTGAGAGGTAATGAGCACACTGAGGAATTCCACCTGAAGCACTCTCAGCTTGGAAGAGCCGTGAGTGACACATGTTATGTGTGGACAGCATTACTGTACTTAAAAATGAATGTTTTATTTTGACATTGGTGTTGAAAAACAAAACTGGAGCACAGGCCTCAAAATATGAACAACAAAGACAGTATGTAGTGAGAGCACTACCAGTAGAAATGGGCACAGTCAGTAAGTTGGTGTTGATAAATTTCTGCACCATTATGCTTCTACCCTCAAAATGAATTCTTCTTCATTAGTAAAAGCCATACTCACATGCTCTGTATACACACATGAAACAAACAACCAAAATTAACCAGAACCTCCCTTGACTAATGTCCAGGGGGTTAACGGTGCCTGATCATTTTATTCAGGTTTATTTTGTAGCAAATCAGTTACCGGCTGTAGCGGCTGTCGCGCAGGAGACAGCTGTCATTTGGTCTCTCCAGATCGGCCGATTCTGTCACCTGGGAGTTAGATTTGACCGTTGTGACTTTGTGAGGGCGGATGATGGCTGTCCCCTGTCACTTTGTCACTGCACTGGCGTGTAGCCGTGGGAGATGGGTGGACCTGCACCCCTCAGGGATTCACGTGGCGATGTTGCTGCCAGCAATGTGACAGAAACCCACTTCCTCACACGTTCACACAGACAAAGCATGAGCACCGTGTTTAAACCTGTGGAAGGTCATGCGACTTCTACGCTTCCTTTATGCAACGCCAACACATGCGCGTGTTCTGCCATTTCATATTCAGGAGGTAATAAGTGCGCAAAACGGGGGTGTGAGCTCAAGTGCTTTCTGCAGCCATATCACAACCTTCGTAACATCATGCTGAAACAGTTTGATTTGATAGCGCTGCATAATTAGTCATCTGGTGTGAAAAAGACACGCTGAGTTACTGAAGCGCGTCAGCACATGTTTAAATATCAGCCTTCTGCAAAAGCATCTGCGTCAGGCCCTGCATGATGTGAAAGGCCAAGCTTCCAGATGCTGCTCTGTTTATGCCTGATCCATTTTTTTCTCTGATGCTGCATCACACACATATATATATATTTAATATCTGTGTCAAGGCCACTTATTTTAATATGGCCAAGATGTCCCCTTCTGATATTATTAAATCTGGGACATTCTTCAATTACCAATAAATTGGTACAGGAGGTCACTGTGATCTCTTCTTTTGGAATAAATTAATGTCTCATGGCACTTTTAAAACAGATGCAATTGACCTATCCTCTTTGATGTTAGTACATCACATCTGTCAAGATGTGAAAGAAGGTTGTTTAAGTTTATAAGCAGAAATGAAGCAGTATTACAGAACTTGACCTGACACATATGTTACTCATGGTAACTAAGGAATTTTTAGGAGTGCTAATTTCATCAGAATATTTCTAATATACAAGCTTAAAAAGCTATGTAAACTTATACAATAAAGGATAAATTGATACTGATATGTGATGTTTTTCTCTCAAAATGCTTATTTTTTTAAATGCTTCAAACAAAATGGTGGTGACATCTTTGAGAGAACCACAGGAAGTTAGCATTTGGCTCGTATGCAGCTCTAAGCTTCTAAACATCAAAATACAGCTGATTATGAAGACTGTTTTCCGAGAATCAATGTGGTTCTATGACCCTTCTAAAGCACTCAGATCTAGCTTGGAAAGGCTGACATTTCCCTGTGCTTTGGGATTGGAAAAGCATGCTAAGACTTCCTTGGGGAGTAAGACTGGCAGAGCTGTGTGTATTCTCAGAGGTAACTCCGGTCTGCACAGTCTGCCCGTGTCAATCAGTCAGCTGCTAGCTGCCTTCATGTCATCAGAGGAATAAGCAAATGAAAGGTAAAAATGTGGGAGAAATCCACTGAACCACAAAGTTCCAGAAGAATACAGATCTTTGGCAGGACTTTCAAAGAAAATCTCTAACCACTTGGTCTTTATTGTCAAAACAGACAGGTTTTTCTAAATCTGATTTTACAAAACAAAAGCTTCCTACAAATTCATCCAAACAGGACATTTCGCATTGTGAGTGCCAGCTTTCCTCCTCTCCTTTGTTTTAGTTTGAAATGTTTGGTCTGCTGAAGGTTAAAAAGCTTTTTTAGTACACCTGTGCTGATCTGGATATCAAGAAACATGGAGGTACAGTACAAACAGATATTTAGTGCAGTGCATTCGTTTGTGACACTCATGTTCAAATTTCTTTGGTTTCATTTAAGATACTTAAATGCTCTATCATCAAAGGAAGAGAGTGCCTGCAGGTCAGGCTTTAGGCTTGCTTGGAGGCTTGTGGATGATCATTCACTTTGGCAACTACAGCTCCTACGCTCTGCGTTGGCATAAATGATGCGTATTTCTAATGTACTGTACATCATTCACAGTCAAACATGGCCTGAAAGAGTCAAGTATTTTCTTATTTGTTTGACAGAAAAAAGCTTCATAGCAGCTGCAGCTCTACAAATGTACCCACTCTTGGCAATTATCTAAGGGCTATATGAAATAAGTGGTAGTCTTGAGTTTAAAAAAAACAACATGCGCTATTACAGGGAAGTAAGTTTAATTAGGTCCCTGAGCAATGTACTCATAATTGCGCATGAGTTAACAAGGTTTGCAACTGCGTTAAGAAAGGGAGAATTAAGAAGTCGGACCATTTGGATATTCCCCCTATTTCAGAGGAGAAAAATCAGAGGCAGGCACGGTACTCACTGCCGCATGCGCTGGATCTTGCTCTCCGCCATGGTGCAGTTGATCGTCCCTGGCCTCTGGCCCGGGGCTGGAGCCCCAGCGCTGACCGCCACAGCACCTGAAATCAATGAAGAGGTGCTTCAGGGTGTCCAAGCGGCTGTCATCAGCACCGCCTCAAAACCCATGCCAACACGTTCAAGGGCACACAGCAGAGTATTCTCCCTCATCAACAAGGTAGCACAGGCATTAATTAAAGAGGAGTACAAAAATATACCCTGTGCTAGTAACATCACCAGTCTGAATTACTGTACTGTGGCACAAGGTGCAGTTATTTTCTTAAAAACACAGTACTTGTCCTTTTATTTCAAGTGTCCTTAATGTGCATTCTTAGTCAATCTTACACTCTCCAAAAGCAGAGATAGCAACTCAACGTGACGGCCAACGTCATTTATTCAGAAAAATACAACATTTCTCTCGGCATCTGGTACTGGAGGCTAATGGGTAAACGTGCTGTAGACTACATGATAGCTGCGGATAGATATACAGGCAATAGATATTCGAGAAATTGTCTGCAGAAGCCAGTATAAAGTCCAGCCTGGGCAGACTCACAGAGTGCCAACAGCACAAACGTTTGGAAATGCTCTGAGTGACAATATTCCATTCCTGTATGAGGAGAGTGGCAGGAAAGAAGCCATTACAAAGAAAAAGACTCATCTTAAAATTCATAAGAGATAACATATATTACAGACAAGTGTCAGAAAGGTTTGTGGTCAAACAAAACAACAGTTAAACTTAAAAAAAAGACTTTAAAAAAAACTTTTTTTAAGACTTCATGGAAAACGTTATAACTGGGGCAAAGCCCAACACAGCAAATCACTCTGTTCATCATGATGGCGGCGGCATCTTTTAAGGAGATGCTTTTCATCACTAAGGAATCTTTTCAGGGCGGAGGGAAAGTGGATCGTCATGATCCTAGCAATGGGATGAACAACAGCACTTAAGCAGGACTAGGCCAAAGCCCAAAATCCCGAAGAAATGAATAGAAGATTTATGGTGAGACTTGAAGATTAGAGTCCATCAGTGATTCCCAGAAAAACTGTTAGAACTGGAATAATCTTGCTAGGAAGAATGGGCATAAATTACACCCACTGTGCAAAGCTGGCACAGACCTAAAATAATCACAGCTGTAACTGCTTCTGCCAAATATGGACATAGAGGCCTGAATACTTATGTAATCAGTGAACTATAATTTCTATATTTTCTTTGACCATTTTGCTGACATTCAGGATCCTTCTCATAAAACAGTGTAGCCTCACCATTACAGTTTTAAAATGCACAATAAATAATCAAATAAAAATATATTTTTTAAGATAGAATGATAAAAAGTTGTGTATATATGTGTATAAATCTAATGTAATTTATCAAAATGTGAAACTGTTGGAATGTGAATCATTTCTCAGGGCACCATATATGCAACAAAGTCATTTTCAAAATGACATTGAGATCATATGTGCAACACTATTTTTAATGAGTGAAATGAGTGAATAAAAGTATACAGAACCTGTGCATCCAAAGAATTTCATCAAGAAACTCTTAAAGCAGAAAAATATATACAAAATCTGTAAAAGCAAGGATATATGCTAACTGAACCAAACTGTTCAAGGGAGTAATATAAATTGTGTTAACGTGCTATAAACTAAAACTAATGGTGTTCAAATTATTGGGACAAATTAAATTAAAGCCAGATACAACTTAGTATTTTGTACCAAATCCTTTGCACACAACCGCATCAAGCCTGCAACCCTTTAGACATCACTAAACTCTTGATTTGTTCTTCTGAGATGCTCAGCCAAGCCTTTGTTGCAGCCATTTTCAGTTGCTGTTCTAGTAAGTGAAACGCATGATCAATTGGAATAAAATCAGGAGATCGACCGCTAGGGAAACTGGGGTGGAGTTGGACGCCAGAGATAATATAAACTGTAGGACACCTGCAGACTGAGCCAGAGGTAGGACGCCGGACAGACCTGGGACTGCACGGAATTGCACTTCAAATAGATGAAAGGACGCTCTTCTTTACCCAAAGGGTTGTGGGGTATAGACAAGCTACCCAGCTATGTTGCTCAAACCAGTACCCTGGCTTCCTGAAAAAGCCGATTACATCACAAACAAGTTAGACGATCTGAATGGCCTCCTCTCATTTAAAACCCTCGTTATGTGCTTATGTACAGTCCAGTAAATTATGGGCTTTTAAAAACAATTGCAAAATCCAGACATTTAAAACTTTTGCAAAACCTCAGGGGTAGAAAGCCATGAAACACTTCACCTAGCTGTCAGTATTCTTTGCTAGTCTGACATGTTTCATGGTTCACTGGAATTGTCTGCATGCATCAGGAATGTGAAACTTCAAACATTTCAGGGCTTACCTGAATCTTTAAAAAAAAACCATGAACATGACTGGTTAAAGTGGAATACAGAACAAAGCAAAAGCAATTTATTTTCTGTTATGTTGACCTCTGCTATTAATGTGTCAAACAGAAGAAAATACAGAATTCAAATGTTTTGTAACATAAAACACCCATGTAATTCTTATTTCTTCTTTTAAAATGTTTATATAATTTCTTGTTTCCAAAATTGACATTGAGTATTTATCTCCCAAAACAACCAGGAGTAACAATTTGATACAGCAAGCACAACCTTGAATTTCTGCCTCTGTCATCTTTATCATCTTTATACTGTTTGCCAATGCAGAATTAAAAACCGTCATTCAAAATGTTGAATTCTGCTGCATCTGATATAGTATGTTCGAGAATTCGGGGTCAGTCAACCAAATCTAAACAAGATCTTATCCTAAGACCTCCCTAAGTGGATCTCTATGACATTTCAGGAATTAGAATTGGCACACCATGCATTTGTCATCATCACAGTTACATTAAACTACACGGAACCTTACTAGATGCAAAAATAAATTAGTACATTTTGGATTAAGCAGATAATTCAAGATTTCTAAATCAATTTGAGCAAAATATATATAAATCACTTTACTGGAAGTTAAGTCATACCAAAGGAAACTAAGTTAAAGAGAACTTGATGTCCTTTTTCAAATATTATATACTCCAACAATGAGGTTTTTTTTCACAGTAATTACCCAAAAGTGACACTATTTTTAAAAGTAGGTTTGAGAAACCTGCAGTTTCCTAGAATAACCAAAAAATGTCTGTGAAGTTGTCAAAAAATCTCCATATTAAGTCTGTACTTAAAAAAAACAAACAAACAAACATTTACATAAAGCTTTTGTTAAAAATGAAGTTTCTTGTGATAAGCATTACTTTCATTAAAAAAATCATTATTATAGTAACAAATAGCACATTTGATAGAGTATCAAAATCCCTCTTCCTTTTCCCTGTGAACTGGAACTCAATCCCCCTGTGGTAGGTTGTCATTATATGTCACCGAAAATACTGAACTATAACTCACCTTTTTACATCCAACTTGCATTAAAAATTATATGCAATGGTGCGGTTGATATATATTTTAATCTGGGATTTAGAAAAATAATTTTGTGCAACAGGATTAAAGTATGATTCTTGATCGAACTCACTTCATCAGTTAAACAGTGGAAGCGCAATTAAACACCGGAGTTTTCCATTGATGGAATTCTGTCAGGGTGTTTGCAACTATGTAGCTACATTACCATGTTCCCTATGGATTATAATCTTATCACACGATCAGACCAATTGGCATCTCTAGATTGGGGCAAATCAGATATGAACGATAATTCTTGTAATTTGTTGCAGCAGGTTAAGTGCACTGCCTTCTCTGTTCAAGTGTGTTTTCTCCTGCTTCCTTGACTGATTTCTAAACATGAATGATTCATGTCAGCAATTTCAAGCTAAGTATAATTTTTCCGCAGCAATCATTATATTTTTACAGTGCAATCAGCAAAGCAGATAACAAGCACTCAGCAACAAACAAAATATAGGAACAATAAAATAAAAAATAAAATACCATTCTGACACTGCTACAAAAAAGTATTATGTGGGTCATTACTGAGCGCAGTTTTAAAGTCCCATTTTTGCATTAAATCCTCAACATTGACACTGTATCACTTTATCATACACTAGATATTAAGGGAAAGTAAATTTAAAAAAGTATTTAAAGGCAACAATATAGGTGGAAACGAAGGTCAAATGCTCGGCCATTTGTCTATTTTATGTGCAGCAAATGGACAGGATAGTGTTTTATCATAATTTACTAGGAAATAAAAACAGGAACACAGAAATGCTGACTTATATTGACATCTATTTCTAACTGCCAAATTTTCAGCTGATGATTCATGCAACTAATGTAACGTAAAGGATAATTGTTCACAGTAACAATTAATGTCTGTGAAATATTAAACAAATTTATAAACGGCACCTAGAAGATTGCTTCTGTACGTAATGCCCGATAAACACTATAAAAAAATTAACAGTGGTAATAAATGGGAAAGAAAATGTACAGTATAATTAAATTATACGAGCGGAGCGGTGGCACCCGGGCAGAGCGGTGGCTCTGTGGCTCAGGATCTGCGCCTGTGGCTGGAAGGTTGCTGGTTCAAATCCCGCAGCCGGCAGAGGAATCCTACTCCGTTGGGCCCCTGAGCAAGGCCCTTAACCCCAACTGCTCCAGGGGCGCCGTACAATGGCTGACCCTGCACTCTGACCCCAGGCTTCTCTGCTTGTCTGTGTGTCTGTGTCTCATGGAGAGCAAGCTGGGGTATGCGAAAAGACAATTCCTGATGCAAGAAATTGTAAAGGGTTAATAAAGTAATGTTAAAAAACAAAAATGTTAAATCTACCCCGTCCACCAGAGAGCTCCGAAGTCCTTTTCCAAAGGCCGTTTCCCACCCTGAGGGGGCAGAGGGGCCCCGAGTCTGATCACCGTCCCCCACCTCGGCGCCAGCTCGAAAACTAGCCCTGACCCGGGCCGTGCCTCACCATGGGACTGGACTCGCACCAACCTCTTCCCAGAGTCAACAGTGGCCCGCCTGTACCCGAGTGCACACCGGGGGGGGGGAGGAGTTTTCGTTTTTCAGAGTCAACAAAGCAAAAGGTCACTGATGGACATTTGGAAGGTGAGGTGTGTGCAGCGCCCGGCTGTCCTGCCGGCGGCACAGGATCCTTGTTGGTAAGAGAAATGCGTTACGTTCACTTCAAGACAACTTTCGACTCAAGTCCAGGAGACGACCAGAGCCTGCTGGTCAACACATCCGAGTAAAACCGTTCGCTGACACGCAGAGCGGACAAGAAAACTAGTGGTTCCTGTAATTACATCATTGACTAGAATCAGAATAAGCCTCAGGAAACTGATACAATACATTGTAAACTGGAACACATACTAGATTATACAGTTTATACCGTGTATATAATATATACTGTATTGCAAATACTGTATATTCATCTGCATTTTGATATTGTTGTGTATGTGTAAACACACATGTATATATAAAGGAACAAGTAAAGGTTTATTCCATGCGGAAAAGAGAAGAAAAGAAACACTGTGGAGCTGTGGAGCCTTCTTTGGGTATTGCAATTAGTCAATAAATACAATGCAGTCACATACACTGTGTAACTTCTCAAACTTACTTCAAGAACAGTTGCACTATCAGGACGATCTAAAAATACTGCACACTGGACATTCCAACTGGTTGTTACTTTTCAAAAACTTTTGACATTTCTTAATCTTAATTGCTGAGGTAAAAACAAAAATAAACTCACCAGCAAACACTCATAAGCAGCCAGTTCAAAGCAACTTCAATAAGTGATAGAAGGGACCTTTAATAACACAGAATATAGTGTGCAGGTTCTATACAAGTTATATTGGTGGTTCTGAGGAAAGGAAAATTGAAGGCTCAATGGAAATAAGATTAGTTTTGCACTGAGAAATATATTGCTTTTTTAAAGGTTGCTCTGCTTTCTCAGTAATGGGCAGGAGACCTAAAATGTCACCATGTGTACAACATATGAGATATATACTTTTTTCTGAGATATATAATGCTTTTAGAAAGGCTGTTGTTTTTTTACTTTTGTGAAAGTACCTGAACCACAATAAAAATGCAACCTCTAATAATATCTGCTATATGTTTTGATAGGTGCTATGGTTTTCATCATATGCACTCTGACCACAATATACTGTATACAGCACAGAAGCTTCATTGGTAAATACATCTAAAAATTTAAATCCTACAATATGAATCCATTATCTGTTTTGGTGGCATTACACATAAGCATAAAAATCATTCAAACACCGGGTGTGCCTTGATTATTGGCTCATATTGTGTGATCTAGCCATGTTTTTGCTGTGCTGCTGTTGCATTTAATATAGAAGCCCCAGTCATATGCTAAGGACTGAAATACTCAAACCATTGACACTGTGTATCAAGTAATACCTCATTTGAATGACCACCCGACTGATTCAAGTTCACTCAAATTACCTTGAAGTTGCCCAGAACTTGAGGCAACACAGGCCTTGAGCTGGTGAAAATTAAGTTTCCATAGACATCTGCTACACTTCTATATAAAAAGGAATGCCCGAGTTCACAATTTCAGTGCAGTTCTTGTAAAAGTTGATATCCTAGAGGATATGACATTAAGACACCTTAGGGAATTCAAATAAAGGAATTGTGGTGTGATTTAAAAATGCTTCTGGCTTTAAAGATGCCTTTTCTTACAACGTTTTTGCACATTTTTTTGTGCTATTAAAAAAATATTCAATTAAAAAAAACACATTCTTAAAACAGCCCTACCACTGCTTCTGTGGAGCTGTCCAAAAGGCTTTTAAGTTCTGAAGAAAACAGACAACACAAACTGAAGAGAGGAAAATAATGCCTAAGTTGCAACTGAAAAAAAAAACATGCATGGCAGAAAGCAATTGGGAATAAAGCTATGTGCCTTGTCTCAAAATAAAAAGTAAATTTGAAATAGTAAATTGAAAAGAAAAAGTAAATATCTGCTATCCCCAATAGTCAAAGCAGGATTTTGCACTCAAAAGAGCAAAAATGAAAGTCTGCATCCTCATACACTTGTCAGGCTGGGTCACGTTCTGCCAAATAAAACCGGTGCACAACACAATGCCGAAAAATTAGAATGATTCTTCCACAAGTTTTAATTGGCAGCCAACAAGAGTTTTGGTGGGAGTGAGAGTGGCTTTTCTACCCATTCTGATGAAAAAAAGATAACGAAACAGACATTTCTTATGTATTTTACATATATCAGGGGGTTTTAATCATAGCGTTTTCTATTTGATTAGGCTTCCCGGCTTGCTGATGGAGAATCGTTGTCTTCTGAGTCCTATTTTCTCACGTCGCTCGATCCATTCCATGGTACAATGTAGCATCATCAGTGTACAGGCGTGAAAAATAAAACATCAGTGAATCTGCTCAAATGCTGTTGGTTTCGTAATGGGACATATGCAAGTTTCATATTTAAAAAAAAACAGCTTTTAAAATGTATTTCGTATTTGTGTCTTAAAATCTCAATCCCCAACTTCATCTTACCCAAGCACATGGATACAAAGTACTTACTACTGTGTTCGCTTTCCAGAACATCCTCCAAGCACTTCACCATGGCTTCTACATCGGTGTCCTGAGTGGAGCACAGAAAGGTCACTCAGATCAGCTCATTTCAGACAACAAAGGTCAACCGCTCACTCTCTGTTTAGGCACAATTTCCCCCAACCTTTCTTCTCTATTCAGTCTCCAGGTTGTACTGAACTATAACATGCAAATGTTCACTAAAATAGAGGTCTTAGGTGGAGTTACAGTATGTGCGCTGTTTACTTAATCATGTATTCAAGTTCAACATGTGGCCTGCCATAGAGTGTTGGAATTTAATCTACTGGAAAATAATCCACTAGGTAAAAGTTCTAATTAACATAATTCAATATGCGCATTATACTGTGAGTTATGTACATCCAATAATAATCCAACCCATATCCTAAGACGTTAGCTATTTCCATTAGGATATTTACTGGTGCACTTTTATTCTATTGCCAGAATCTTTGAGTACATTAAGTATACTGATGAAAGCAGGCTAATATTTTAATGCAAGCTTGTATTTATTTTTAGAAATTTCTGTCAAACTACCGTACTATCAGATGAAACCTTTAAATTCATAAACTGAGATGAGGAGCAGTCTATGGCCATCTAATAGAAGCCAAAAGTCTTACACTGGCATTATACTGATCTCTTTGTCCACTAACTCGTGCCCTGTAAATCTTGTGATAATAGTTTTCCCTTTCAATGCTGAGGCTTGACAAGCAGCTTCTAGTTTAGGACTGTTCTAGTTATTTGTTCATATTCGCTCAAGGGTTTTACCTCAGTTGATAGATGATTGGAAGAGATTTACATACCGTAAACCAATCATTACAAGGAGACAGATGTTAAAACCAAGTCCATAGCCAGCAGCTACAATACCTGTATGAGGTAACGTTCAGCAAGAACAGAACTGTTCTCTCTCTTTTCCTTTTGAATAAGCAATCAGACACTGAATTATGCCCTCTGATGAGCAGCGAATAAAAAAATCAAAAGTACCAAAATGTATATCAGGGAGCTATTAATCTGTCTCAGCAAAATATAGCAAGACAAAACACAATGAATCCGTCACTGATGCCCAGAGAACTACTGTAAAAACATTTATTTAAAAACCGTGCTATTCAAACAGTCAAAAAAAAGAAAGGAAAAACAGTTAAGTCAAAGATTTCTCTTATTCATCAACAGAATTAGACTTAAATCTCCTATGATTAAAAACAAGGCTTCAAACCAGATCTCCAAAACTGAGGAGAAGTAAAAAACACCAGAGCTTCCCTTCGAGTTGTATGGAAGACTACCAATTAAACCACCAGTCTTTCTTTTTATAAGACGCCATCATTCTTACTTAAGAGATCGATTTAAAAATATCAGTAATGATTACACTGATTCCGCAAGTCCAAAAGCACATTGATCCACACAAGCTGTCTTGGAATTGGATTGACAATGTGCAGTAATGTTGAAGTTCTCCTTATACAGAGATATTATCAGTCTACATAGCAATCCAAGCGGAAAACAAAATATCGTATGACCACTTACATGAAACAATCCCTAGCGTTGCTGTTTACGGTGTGTGCACACAATTTCTATTACACAACCTATTTCTTATATTTCTTATGTGTTAACTAATTCTTATTTTCAGCAAATGCCACATGTTCACACCCAAATGGGTAAATTAGGTGGTAAATGTGCTGAACTGGTATTAATTGGTATCATATAGAAAAAAAGGATCTTTGCCTTCCTCTTCTCCATAAAACAATTCCAAAGGTGCAGGTTTTGCACACATAAAAAATGAATGTCGAAAACTATATCTTCCTTTGTAACATATGCATCCTGAAAAATTTCCATTAAACTGCAAAATATCTTTCTTACACAGTCTAGCAAGTCTAGGTTTTCAGCAGTTAGAGGTCTAGTTCAATTAACTCTAAAAGTTGAACAAATATATATTCTAAACTTGTGTGCTTTGTTCACAAGAGTGTGCTTTTGGTGATCAAAATCCAATTCCAAAATCTCACTGCCTTAGATTAAAGTGTTTTTTTTAACTTCATCAATCAAGCATCCAGTCAGCCAATTACACCCAGCTGTATCTTCAGACATTTGGGTTGATTATCAAATTCTGCTTAATTACCTCAGTGATTCTTGACATGCTCTGGAGGAGTATTTTTTGAAAGGGTCTAACTCTTTGACTATAATGAATCCCATGATAGTTGCTCATTGCAACTAAAAAAAACCCAAACTAATCAAAAAGTATTTTTCGTTATCCTTTGGAAAAATTAACACAACACTGACAATCGCAGTCTGAAGTTCGTTATTTGATTTTTAAAAAGAAGTTTCAATATACTGTCATTATTTAAATTAGCATACTGTATATGTATTACTATAAACAATGTATAATAGTTTGCAAAAATATAGAATTAAAAGTACATTTTTGCTTTTTTATCCCATTGCAGACATAAAGACTAATTTTAATTTTAAAGATGGAAATGTCAAACCATATTCTAACATGTCACATTTCAGAATAAACAAAAATATTTTAAAAACAAACATTTAATGTCTAATACGTCTGACTGAAACATATGAGAATTCACAACAGTTTTGATGCACAAAAATAGAAGACTTCTTTAATATCAATTTAAATGAATGCAATACCCTTGTAATTTCTTGTTATGAGCAATTTCTCAATTTTTATTCTTAGAAGCTTGCTGCTAATATTGTACAGTAATACCACTTTCAAATGAAGTCTTGCAATTTAATAAAAAGCAGAAAATTGTGTCTTCTACCACACAAGATTAAAAAAGACTGTTTTGCCCATTCCTTTATTCTCAAATGATTTATGTTTTATGCCATGGGAAGAAAGCACATCAGACCTGTCCACAAGTTCTGTAAAGGGTGTCAGAGGGCTTCTCCTCAGAATCCTCCTGCTCATCCTCCTCTTCATCGGAGCATGACTCAAACCTGTCTTCGTAATAGTACAACTCTGCTGTCTGTGGATCCTCAGGAATCTCTGGAAACAAAGTACAGGAGTGACTTCAAGAACAACTTTATTTGCAGGAAGAGACTGATACAATGAGACACATTTGAAGTGCTGTTACACTCTAATTTAACCCTAAAAATACCTATAGATATGTATACAATGTATATATTTTATGAAGATGTACCTCTGAAGGGCATGCCCACACAACTCTCATTCAACACCTTAACAGGATTCCAGGTGAAAACACCAACTTGTTTTTTGGGAACAAACACATGTAAGTCGGATAAGGATAATTAATACAAATCTTAGTATTTCACACTCTCTGACTATTACAGAAGTTGCAGTCCATACCCCAGACATGAGTCTATACCCAAGGACTATGTGCTACTGCTTGTTTTTTCTGCTGTGATTTTAAACCTAATTTAGTGTGACAGAACTAATCCTAGCTTTTTGTTATGCTTGATAACACAAATTATTACATATTGTTATTACCATTAAATGAATCTCAGTGGAAACATGTTTAATTTGTTTTTACTTTATTATTATAAATATAATTATTTTTATTATAAATATATTATTTTCAACTGGTGCTTTTCTTTTTAAAAAGAATGTGCATTTAAGAACAAACAACACATTTAAAATGGCACACTCTGCTCTAATTGGATAAATGGTCTGGACAAACAGCAATTAAATTAGTTATAATATGTTCTATTAACATTTTTTACAGTCAGATCAGATTCAAAGCTCTACATTATAGCTCTGAAACAATGGCTATCATCTTAAAATGAATGAAAAGGATTTGAAGACTGAAGATGAACCTCACAGACCTACAAAAAGCTGTACAAAAACAGCAATATAAGTATATAGAGTACAGTATATAGAGCTTAGACGGACTTCAGTTTCTGCAGGGCACAAGGTATTGTGTTTCATATTTTAACTTCAGCATGCACAACTCAACAACAAACTCCAGAAAGGTATCTTCATTGGAAATCCATTTGGACCTACAGTAGGAGGCTCATGAATATCCACGGTAAATACTCGGCAGTGAAAATTGTATTCTATCCCAGCTTTGTTGATGGACACCAGATTTATTGCGACATTGTGTGTGAATTCTCTCTGGCTGCTTTGAGAAAGAGGCTGATATTAAGGATGAACTTTGTTCATCACTACAGTGTGCTGCATCCATTATTGCACAAAAACAGGGATCAACAGGCAAAAATGTATTTTAGATGCAATTTTAGTCTAGACACATGGGTGTTGAATTCATGTTCAATTCATTCAAGGATACTCGGCTTCAAATTAAATGTTCAGAAACTCTCGACCAGAGCCTCAGAAGCTGAGACTCAGGGCCTACAACAACATCTGTGACCACTACTTGTGCCCCTGAGAGTGATTCAGTACGTGCTTAAATGACTTCATTAGATGTTTAGAGCTCTCCACCTGCTTGTAAAACCGCTGAGAGACTAATTTCACACAGCTCCAACGATCGCCATGAAAGAGTCTTCAGAGCAGGGTCCTAAGTAATCAATTCCTGAAATTAAGATAAGTAATGTGTCAAGACAGACATGTTGCACCACGAAAGGCACCTGAAAATATATGAAGCACATAAGAAGCTTCCTATAAGCATGAGCAATTTTCCTATTCTTTGTATACACAGTATGGAAAGGGATGCAGTGGGTATCGTTATGGGATGTACAGTATATTCAAACAAATCACTACGTCACTTTACAACAATGGCATTTTTATGATGTGGAAAGAAGGCTTAAAAACTTTAATTTATCAAGTTACTAAAAACCTGTGATTTTAATTTAGACTTACTTCTTTTGTCACAGATTTGCTTCGCAGGCAGGAAAAAAGACATCCAATACATGATAACACAACACACATCCATTCACAAAAAAAACCATACACACTTAAGACTAAAAATGTCAGAGGCTTTAAATAACCCTCACAGTAATACAATTTTTAAAAAGTTATACGTATATACAATATAACAATAAATCAATCACTTGTGCAAACTGAGCAGGTTAATAGTCGTGAGAATAAAAGATAACTCAGTTCTACTGCAATTAAATCTCGTGAGCCTAAATCACTTTCCTCCTGGAAGGAGCTCAGATTTACTCTGTAAGGAAACACGTGGTAAAAAATATTCAATCATAGAATATAGCATCCACTGTCATAAGACATTTTCCTGGACAAATGTCATTTTCCTTGCACTTGACGAACCTCAGCAGCAACAGTCCTAGATGGAATCTTCTACATCTTGTATTTTACAACTGTATGAAAAACACACGTAAATGTGACTGACAAGATATTTCTTGTACACCCCTTCTTCTGAGCTTTTTGCAGTTTTTTTTTGCCATTTTTCTCATTTTTGCCGGTACAGAAATATGCAAAATATTTTTTTTTTAGAGTCATCCTTTTGTAGGTACTTTCTATCACTAGTGCCGCATCAGAATGTTGTGAAGAAAGGCTTTCTGCTTTGAACATCGTTACACAATCTCAGCTGCATTACACTGCAAGTTTGCTATAAATACTCCACTAACCCTATTCAACTGGGACTTTTCTAAAAATCATTTATATGCCTTTTACGCTTGCTTTTGATAGAACTATTTACACAGTATTGAAGGATTTTCTGTTTCTGCAGTGTTAATAGGAACTTTTGGGACTTTGGGGAGTAGATTTCTTTATTATTCACGCTTTATTAATTCATTTATTTTTTTATGGTTTACCATGGACCTATGATGAGGTACTGTAGCACTTTGTTGAACACATATCATATGACAATACTTGCTGCACTGTGTGCATTTCCAAATATAGATGCAATGATAAAGTCATGTGCGTCTTGTTGAAGGGTGCTGTAAGAATGGTGTTTGAAATTCATTTTCATCATCACCAAACTATGAAGTTCTACATGGATGATGCTTAAAATTGTATTTTTTTTTCCAATAGACAAGAATATTGAAGGGGAAAAGCAATGAAAAAAATGGTAACCTAAGGGTATGTGAAATTTAAACAAAAAACAAAACAGCTTATCGGAGGAATGAAGGCTTGGAGGCTATTTCACATTGAGATGGATGGATAACGGCAGCAGGAAGGCCTACTGCACATAAATGTCACCCTGAATGGGTAAGTGCTATATGCATATAGTATATACCAGACACTGTTCCACCTTCTAGTGGGAATGGCGATACAGGCAACTAAAAGATGTATGTCCGTTAACAACTGGAGCCAAGTCCATCGTGCTATTCACACTGCACAAGGCGGAGATGAACGATCTTCATCAACTGACTTTCCTTGTCCCATACACCTCGCCTACAAGGTGTGGAGAGAGGCAGCTGGAAGAAATCTGAGCAGTGGAGAAGTGAAATGTGTGGAGATCGCTGCGTAGTTTTTGCCCCAGAAAACGCGGCTCAGTATCGCGTTGATCGTTACTGAGCAACACGTTGTTGCGTGTGCCCGGGGGGCGCAGCTGAGCTTCAGCTGGGTTGGGCTTGTTTGCACTTCCCAACCTGATGAACTCAGAAGGGTTTGAACTGTGGATGTTGTTATCCTGCACTGAAACAGGTGAAGACATCTAGATCATCGAGGTTAATTAATATCACTGTTTGATAATTAAGAAAATCATTTAACAGTGACTGGTCTGTCCTTACTGAGGTTATTACACCTGTCACCATGGGAACGAGCCATAGCACAAATCCAGGAGTTCCTACACATTCTTTTTATGAGACTTTTTATGACTGCACACTTTTAACACATGGAAGTGTACTGCAAAGGCCTGAAAAAAGGTGAAACTATTTAAAACAAATTTGTACTTAATCAGACAAACCTTTCCTTTGAAATATACTAAGTGTTAAACTAATGTGAATTAAAAATGAATCAGCTGCAAAGTAAAGAATAACACATTAAAGATCTTTTGGTTATGATTTAGGGACTATCTTTTATAAAGGGTAAATGGAAGAAGCAGCTATGTGGGAAAACCAAGATAAAGCACACTTTCAAAATAGTGCCCTACGTATTGTAATATTGAGTTTGAAATGAGGTCATGGAGATTCTGGTCTTGATCAAAGTCCTTGGAGAGCTGTATGAATGCACCTGAAGCTCTGCCTCACTCATTTTTAAATAAATCCAGGCCAATTGTACTGCCTGCTTTGGAAATGACCTCTCCTGTCTCTTCAGTGTATCCTTCCACTTTAAGTACAATAATGATGTAGTGTGAAATCATTTCTCTTCAGACACGAGATATCCAGGTGTTCGAAACATCCTTTTTTATTTCTTTCTACTTCCTTATCAGTGTCTGCCTTATATTTTAGGGGATTATCTGTTTGGAGGTGCAACTATGTCAGTGAGTGCAGATATTACAAAGAAAAATGAACAATTTTAGTTTCCCTGTACGGCTTACTATAAATCTTGTATACTAACTCCGAATAGCAGTGTATTATACTTTATAAGAGATAACAGATGATTCGATTACACTTTGGCTTCAACTATGGGGTTGCTTATTATCTTTCAAATACTCCTACAATGATAGGTAATCATCGCATTTTGGTCACAGAAACCCGAAAAATCAGAAATTAGCTTTTAACAATTTCACCCAGTGAGAATGAAAATTGTATACAAGGGAATCAGTGGAGAAATAGAAATCCTGCAGTATTCTGGCTAATAGTGTAATTTTAGATCCCAAGGTAGACACATGAAAACGTACAAACTCACAAACAATCCGGTTGTGTATCTATGAGCATAGTTCTTTTTTTGTATTTGTTAAGACGATAATAGCACACATAATAGTAAGAATTGTATCCCTAGAAAACACAGCTAACTAATGACTTTAAAAGTGAATTTCATGAGGTAAGACATGGGTTTCACTGGCTAATTAGCGGAACAAAGCAGCACTATGGAGAACTCATATAACAAGTTTTACCCCTGCAGAATAACCTGGGAGAGGAAAAGAAACATTGATTTGATGACACACATCCATTATGTAAAAGGGCTTATTTATACTGGAGATTTCTTATTCTTTTTTTTTTACATATTTTGTAAATGTTAACAAAGCTTTTGAAAAAGATACAGCCCCCCCTGCTTGCACCATGTATCGTACGTTCCAGTTGCATACACACACACTGGGCACAGTTTTAGACAGGCCAATAATCCTGGACAGCATGTCTTTGGAATGCGTGAGGTAACCAGACCTCTTCCGATAAACTCATGTGGTCACTGGGTGAACATACAAACTGCACACAGAAGGCACCCCAGGCCACACTCCAGCCCAGGATCCACGACCTGTGAGGCAACAGGACCGATCTCCACATCCCCCTAGTGCCCAAAATGCATCCAAGAAATCATCATTTTAAACAGCTTTTCATTTTCAAGAGAAGCACGGCACTACTACTGCAAATGATCCTGAAGCTTCTAATCCACAGAATTCTTTTCCTGCAGTCAGAAACCTGCCTAATGGCACAAAGTATCACAGCCACCCCAGACACTGGGTTAAACTTGACTCAGTAGAAGCACTAGTAATTGCAGAAAATGTGAATATCTTCATAAAAACTGATCATAAACAGAACAGCGTTCTCTGATCGTATAGTCTTCAGTAAGGCGATATTCCTCAAAGTAAAGAACCACATTACACACACTCACAGTCTCTTTTATAAGCAGATCTTTTATCAGTAGAACGCGGACTAGCAATACAGCCTAAAACGGGCTTTGCACAAGCTCAATGAACATTAACTCAGCAGGTAAAACAAATGATCCATTAAAATGTTACACTTGCTCTCCAATGGAAATTAGACTTTGACAGACTCTTCAAGTAACAACTTATCACCATCGGGGAAAAAAAAAATGTCCCTAAAGAGATAATTATGAAGCAGAAATGTACAGATGTAGGATGTAGGAGTTAGTTAAGGAAGTCAAAGAAGATAATTTTGCCCAGCACTGACAACAGCAAATTCACAAAGAACTCACAGAGGGCTGACTCTTGCACCAAGATTGATTTAGCGTCCCTGGAAACTCAAGAACGAAAAAAAAGAGGGTTTTTTCTTTTTCTCTGGGAACTCTGCCATGTGACAAACAACTCAATCTGGTTTGAATTTTACATTGAGGAAACCAGCAGACCATATGACATGAAACATTGTTATTATATGTTTGGTGACCAGATCACCACGATTTCAACGTGTTGTACAGTCATACATTTTGTTCATATTGTTCCACAATGCTATAAAACCAGTACCTTTGTCTCTTAAATTCATGAATTAGTTGGGCTGTTTCTTGTTGCATTCGCCTTTGAAAACGTGTAAATATGTGCTCACACCTGAAGAAGGCTCCACGGCCGAAAGTTGCGTTTTCCTTCTTCTTTTTTTCAGCCTGCAATAAACCTATTACTTGTTCCTTTGCAGCCTGCGCATGCTGACACAGCTCCCCACCTGAACTATGTGTGTGTATTTAGCCTCAATTCATAAAGCTCCAGTGAGAGATTGGTTTATGTCTGAGATTTGGTGTTGGAATACTGCTCTGCCTTCCAGTCACACATCAAATTGTTATTGCGGATTCCCGTCTTTCTTTTGTGAAGAGCAGAAACATTACATGTCCTAGGAAAAGCTCAAACTCCACAAATATTCTAATGAATATTTAAGATGACCACTGTACAACAACCCATAAACTAAAAGTTATAATAACTATTAGTTATTATATAACAAATAACTATATTGCATTACATGTTTGAAAGCAGGACTGTGCAGTAGCTAATGTTAAATGTAATCAAAATACAGGAATGTACTGGAGCCTTCTTCAGGTGTGATTCTACACCCGAAAAAGGCTCCACAGCCAAAACGCTGTTCTCCTTTCTTCTCTTATCAGCATGGAATAAACCTGTACTTGTTCCTACATAGTATATTACAGAGTAGGGCCCTGGGTTCAACTCTTGGGGTGCTGTCTGTGTGGAGTGTGCATGTTCTCTCCGTGTTTACGTAGACTGGTGTCCCATCCATAGTGTGTCCTGCCTTGCACCACTGCTTGCTGGGATAGGCTTCGGCTCCCCCAGAACCATGTGTTGGTTAAAGCAGTTAAGAAATGAATGGATGGATATTATAGTGTAATACCAAACAGTATATACTATTTACGACTGACAGCTCCACATCGGAGGTAAAACATACTTTTAATAATCAAAGTAGGTATATTCAAAGTATACCTATGAATTCATTTAGAATGATCACAATACGGGTTATTTTTTTAAAAAAATAAGAATTTATCGGAAGGAGTAATGTGCACCCAGATGCAAATTTCACTTCAATCTATCTCTCATTTCATAATAAAAATATCTGCAATTCCTGAACTTGAAAAGTGGCTTGAATAGCATTAATGTTAATGGCCACGGCAATCAACCTAATACACTATTTTGAATATTTTGTCTTTTCTAATGTATATTTTTTAGCCTTGAAATTGCATCGGCCACTTGATAAATTTGCAGTGATTCCTTAAATGAAGTTACTGAGATGGATCAACAACACAAATGGCTAATGTAGCACTTTAGACTTGAGATTCATATAATGACATTTAGAGATTCTGCAGACATTCAAATGTCTTTCAGGGAGGAAGAGACTGCAACAGACAGTAATAATTAATGAGTCCTCCACAGAGGTAAAGCTTAAAGGCAATATTTTCCTCTGTGGATATTTAAAATGTATGCAGGGAGATTTTCATGTGGCCAGTACACATGATTATAATAATTGTGGTGCACATAATTTTTTAAAGAATAATTTAAGTAAGACCCAGCAAATAAAGTATGCAATCCATTCTTAAACACTGGCAGTTTATATCCTGTTTAACAACATGTTCATTATGTTCTTCACTGTGTTTAATCTCTTTCTACTAGTGCACATATAAACTATGTAATACACTGAAAAAATCAGCTACAGAACATCTTTATGTGTAATTGCTGCCTTTAAGTTCTCTTTAGTGTGCAAGTAATTCAGAATTTCACTATGGGTATCAAGTGTTTTGTGCATAATATTGTCAGAGTTATAAGAACATCAAATTAAATATTAATGTTATCTGCAAACTCACAACAGAATTCCTACTCTGATAGTTATTTGCATAATGAACACTTTTTAATTCACACTGTATGATATTATCCTGAATAACAGATGGTCTGTTAAGGTCTATTATATCAAGTTGCTGTAATTCACTAACTCTTCTTGAATAAATTCTGTTTCTAACTTTATACATAAGATTAGTTTGAAACAAACTTCTAATGGCCACATAATTAAAAAAAAAATCATATATAGGAATAAAGAAGCAATTATATACATTTTATTTCCTGAAATATATGAAAACATTTTACTGCTACTAACATTTCAGTGCAAACTCCAAGGTATCATCTTCTACAATATCTTCCTTATTAATGGAAGAATGCCATGATGGACAATAATAAAAAAAGCCAATAAAATAATAAGAAAATTCCTCAGATCTGTAAAGCACTTTTTCTTCAATAGGATTCCAAAGTGCTTTATAAATATAGTGCCTCGCAAAAGTATTTACTCTCTTCCAATGATGATCCATTTTTTTGAATTACGGATGATATATACACATCTTTTTAAAGCATTTTTATCAAAACCTGGCTGACATAGAGACCTCAAAGAGAGAGGTATATTTATTTTCATCTTGTCAGATAATTAAAACTAACAATATAATTACACTGGCTTTCTTTTTTTTTTGCAAAATTATAGTACTAGAATTATATTTGCAAGAATTTATTACTATTTTTCTCTGTGTGCATTTTAAGTATATTTTGAGAATAAAAAGAAATCCATAAATATTTATATTGCATGTTTACCCTTATTCCAGTTTATAAATCCTTTAATAATTGATTCGATTAGTTTGCCTCAGCTAGCCCTGAGATCCCAGTTAAATTTATGGTGGGGTATTAGGCAGTCAATTTAAAAATCCCCATGTCACCACAGACCTCTGCTCCAGCTTCAAGATGACTGATTGAACAGATCCCCACACACACCTCCAGGCTCTTGCGTCAGTGCAGCAGCACTGGGAAGCTGCATGCTTGTGATCAGTCTGTGTGCTGTTTTGTTTGTTAAAGGGAGTCACCACACTGGACACTGAAGTCAACACTGCTTCAGAAAGGAGCAATGTCTGAATATAAAAAAATTACTATACAACATTCGGGAACACTTTTTTTTCTGATGAGAAACACATTGTAATTTGTTCTCAAAATAGGTCAACTGAAAATAACATTAATTTTGCAAAAGATGTTATGACCATCATGCACTAATTGCATGTCTCCTATTACTTTAATCTGTAGTGGATTAGTAATGGAAACACAATGCTTTTGGTGTCCTTTCTTCCTCTGTACTTATTTTCTTTTAAGCAAAGCTTGGAAGCAGTGACTTTTGCTAGATTGTCATTAAAATGTATCTGCTTCCAGTATATATGGTCATGCTCATTAGAAATGCAGCCTTCTGGTCTAACTGACACAGTCAAATATTATAAACAAGGTATCAATCAAAATCACTTATTGAAACCTATAGAGATGTCATGTTTAGAATGAACTGTGACACTGTTGACACTAGTGAAAGTATTACTAAGTTAGTGTTAATACTGACTTTTTTTAGCATTAATGAAAACATGACCATAGACTGCATAAACAGACTGCATTGTGGGACATTCTGTCAGACTTCCTGTGCAAATGTACCCAGGAGGCAAAGACTGACCAGTCATGGCTGCTGCCAGTCAATATCACTAGTGGGGTGGCCCACAGATGTTCAGGGACAGGCAATGCCCTAGATGATGGAGGGTTCACCACAGTTCCAAACTTGAGTGGCTTTTGATTCCAGGAAGCCACATGCCACTCATCACAGAATGATGGGGCCTCTTAACAGCATGGAAACCGTTTTTGCTCAATCCAATCACAAAACAGGAAACACAGCCCCTTAGACAAGTAGGTAAAGCAGACTTAGAGCACAGGACAAATGATGGACAGCCATTGCTAGGGCCGTAGCACATCAATGCAGATTTGTGGAAAGAACAGAGTCTGTAGCCTGACCATCTTTTCAAATGAATTCTAAATCCGTTGAGCGAAACCAAATTCCCTAGTGCTCACAGTTTTCTTTGGATCGTAAATGGTATAAAACAAAAGGGGAAACCAGCAGCTGAGCCTATAATTCCCTAGAAAACCATATCATCCAACAGATGATCCATCTTGCAGAAAGCCAAAGGAACATTTTTTTCCATCCAACTATCCATCCATCCACCAAAATGCATCTGCCTCGGATTTTCAGTCAGATTTTCCATGGTAGTTGTTTTCATTAACATCTTCGCCATCAACATCATCTTCATTATTAGAAATATTTCGCATAACAAGCTTGTAAACGTTTCATGCGTTAGGATTCAGACCTGTAAGCAGATTAAGCCAACCCTTAGTGGCAAAAGCAGTAGAAATAAAGAGTATTGCTGAAAAAAAAAATCACTGAATCACAGCTGGCAGAGCGCATACAGACACACAGCGGTCAAACTTATACCAGCTATTTTCATGTGCAGGGAAAATCCAGAGTCTAACCTTTTGTGGTAAAGGCACAGGCTTGTTTCTCACCATGATCCAGGGGATCCGACATACAGAGCCTGTCAGTGTCCTGTTTCTCTGTGCAGCCTCCTGAACGGACCAGGGACTTGAAGTCCTGTGCAGTTATGGGCTGAGTCTGGTTAACCTGTTTCACAGTTTGCTCCTGACACTCCTAAAAACACAAAATCAGAATGCTGTCAACCTCCAGTCCTTTCAGCATTGGTAAACTAGTGTGTCAAATCAGTTCTTATCAAGAATATTTCAGAAGGTGACTCAGAAAATATCGAATGACTTCGGAAAAATGTATTTATGCAACCTTCAAAAGCATCATATGGGGAAAACAATTGTAATCGTAGACTTCTTTTAAACTATGTTGACTATTTGTGCTTGGGAACACTTTTCGTTTGCTTCAAAAAGAATATTTATAAATACATAAAAATGAGATAATAATGATATATTTGGCCCTTATAATTTATAAGCCAAAAGCTAAAAAAATAGCTGTACAGCTCTTACATGCAGAACGTCCACACTGACATTCTGAAAGTTTCGGGACCGGAATTCTTGTATTCGGCGACAATTCTCCTGATATTTTTCTTCAGCAAGCTGCCTGTTGAACAAATGAAAATCAGGCCCGATTTACATTTATTATTTATTATTTATGAACTGTCTAAAGGTGAATAGCTTTAGAATGGTGGTGTCTGTGTTTTGCATTAGCGAGGAATGATATTTCAATTTCTTTTAAGAAACCTGCTTCTGCCTATAGAAATCTTGGAAAAAATCTTCATTGTTTTCTAGCAAAGAACTGTATCAAGTTAAAGATCAGAACATGTTACAATATGCCTCAATTACCTTTCTGTTAAATGATGAGAAACCCCAATTTATTTTCTCAATTGGGCAATTGCCCCGGGATTTTCCCTTGAGACAAAACGTAGTGGCAAGCAAGCAAGCTTGGCGTCTCAATTTTCTCCTCTCTCGTTATTCAAACCAAACTCTTAATTCTGCAGATCGCTGCCGGTAGTGCATCAGCTGTGCTCGAACCCACAGAACAAACTTCGCAGGCCTTACTTTAACTTTCTGGCTTTCTCATCTGCTGCCTGTAACTTCCGCAGTCTCATGCGCTCCCTGGGTGTCATTTTCTGAACTTCTGACTGCTCCCGCAGAGTTTCCAGGTGGACCTTTTTCTGCCTGAAAGGAACACACCGCGGCGTTTAAGCACTTTAAATGAAGCAAGCCAGAGCACAGCTTCCGGTGCTGTGCGATCACCTGGCGCATCTTCGTTATCACAGGGGGGTTTGGAGACAGAAGCGACAGAAATTTCCAGAGTGAAAACAATGTCCCTCAGCGTTAACATTTTCTGCATTCGTTGCTACCGGGCATATATAATCCAGCCGAGCTGAAAATGCATACCTTCAGAGAATTCTACACAGTACATTTCACTAATTTCTTGGCGTGGTCACAAATAGATTGCAAGTGTCTTTAATACTGCACACAATCATGACTATTCTTAATTCAATCTATATCATTTAGTACTGTGTAGAATCTTACATATTTTAGTGAGAAAAGGTCATTTACTGGCAGCTATTAACACTATTAATTCACTATAGGGAAGTAACTTTCAATCTGTGTCAAGCATTAGCAATGATTTTAGAGGCTTTTAAATAAACATGTCAATGGAGAGATTCTAGTTACATGCACGGATATGAAAATAATCTATTTTGCATCACAGTTATATTTAAGCTGTTGCAAATGTGGGTGTTTTGTAACTAACCCACCCCTTTTAGCATGCAAGGTTAAATGAGATATTTTTACTTATAAATGAATTTGACACACTCCTTCGTAGTTGTTGAGATTCTTTTCAAATCATTGAAAATTATATAGGAAAAAAAAACTTGTGAATGGAAGCATAAGTAACGTGTGCAAAGAATAAATGTAAAATCCCTGAGCATATCTCTTCATTAGCACATCCTAAATTAGGCATGCAATCACATGACCTAGGGTTACCTATTTTTATCTCCTTTGTATAACTACATATATAAAACTGACACAAAATAAAAACAGTGCTTAAAATATACACGTTTGATATACTAATACACAAATAGGCTTGTCTTCACATAACATGGAATATAACTGCATCCCACATTTTATTTAAATATCACACAAAAAAAACAATGCCCACAAAGAAAGCAAACAAGGGCAGAATACTTTTTTTTTTCTGTGAGTAGCTAAAATGACAAACTGTTAAAACATAACTGTCAATGACACTGATGATGTTTCAAGTACAGAAGTCTTCCTGAGAAATACATTCACAGACATATATTAGATTATTTCCATTACTCCTTTGGGATTTCTGTGTGCCTAGGGTCACCAGATTAAGAACAGCTCAAGAATAAATGATAGGGACAATGGAAAACCGAAGGCACACTCCATTATCATTTTACAGCTCACCTTTAATAGAATGCCCAATTAATCAGAGTTCAGAGTATTTTAAAAAGAAAGATTTTACCAGCCTTGGTAGGGTTTTGTATCTATTCTACACAGTAAGTACGCAGCCTAGTTCTCCAAAATATGAGAGCCAAGTATATTTCACGTCACATTCAGTCAGTGTACACTTTGTCCAGAAAATTGAAAAAAAAGACCAATTTTATCCTCTGAATCCAATCTGTTACAAACACAGCAGATAATAAGACAGTGCTGAGCTGTCCAGTGAATCCACTTACTGAATGTTGTTTGTAGTTCGGTATGAGTGTATTACCAGTCAGACCAATGATTTTTTAGGGAGGAAATCTAAGTATTAAGAGTTTGTATTAATATTTGTGAAAATACGACCTGTCTTGGGGGGTCATTTATTCTTACAAATAGTGGACAAGTTAAGAGTCACAAATTCTGACTTTTACATTGACTGGACAGAGTCTGTGCTGTGAGAACTGCTATTCACAGCTGCATTTTTCATGCTCAGCACAAACCATTATGACATACAGTACCTTCATTGTGAAAATGAACCGGTGTAAACGATTCTGGATGATATTTAGTTGAAACCTTATCTTCGGATTATATTTCAATCATTTCAATTTTCATATATGTTACTTATAAACAGAGGATTACATTCTTCACAAGTCAGCAAATTCACAGATTTATTCCTCATTAGAACTGCTAATACTTGAGCCACTTAAATTGCAGGCGTAAGCTATATGTTTCAGGAACTGATGTGCAAGGCTTGAGGTTTCTGAAAATGAAGGTCTTTGAGGTTTTGGGTAGGCCTTGATAAACGCAAACATTTAGAAATTGTATTTTCACTCTGAGTACAGAAACGTGTACTTACAACGCATTCCTAATTTCAGCAGCTTCTTTCTTACAGTTCACTGTTTTTTCTTTCAGTGTCATGCTTGAGAACTTGTGTTTTATATTCTGGAACAAAGAGAATCAGTCAATGTGACATCTGAGCATTCGGAATTCAAGGCTGCAAGACTAAAAGGAAGTCAACAGAAACCTGACAAGCTCTGCCTGCTGTCCTGAAAGGGTTTTTGAATATACAGAAGTCACCAACAGAATGCATAATTTGGCATAATTCTTTTTTGGAACACAAACAAGGTATATTTCACTATTCATAAATAACTTAAAATCTGCTATTTAAACATTTTGTGAATAAAAGCAGGACATGCCAAAATGTATAAAAAGTTCCTAATAATTTTGTTTCTACTACGTGAAAAAAGATTTGCATAGTATCACAAAGCTCAGGTTCAGCTCTGAAAAAAACATTAATAATAGGTTTCCGAAACACAGACAATAAAACAATAGCCTGGAGAACTGCAATCAAGAAAAAATACTTCTTCTTAAGCCTGTATTTTGTGAAGCATTCTTTGGTAGTGTGTGTTATTTTTTTTAACAGTTTGATGCTTTCAAAAATCTCTGTACAACACAGGAGAAATTTTGTTGCATTATACAAAATATTTCTAAGGCTGGTTTATCTAGCAAAGAGTAAACTGCTCTTATGAACAAAACAGAATGGAAACATTGATTTTTCTAAGTCAAATTAAACTGACATCACGCAATAACATAACAAGCCTAAGGATATCATTAAGCCTATGTATTACAAGAAATATCATTTTAATTCCATAAGAATTCCTAATAAGCCCCAATGCCACAGTAAGTAAAATTAGATGCAGTATAGCACACAAATGTCGTTAAACGTAGTTTTTTCTTGTCTCTGATCATTTTACACTAATAATTGATTTTCATCTCAAAGGGTCTCAGAGTATTTCAGATATACAGTAGGAGACCCATACCAGACCACTGAAGGGCAGCATCCAATATGCTCCCTACGAACTTCACCAGTGGAATTCAGGGTGAAATCTAGGCAGGCCAGGTTGTGCTGAGAATGGATTTCACCCAGAATACTAGAGAAACCACCCCCCACTGATTAAAAAATAATGCCACAGATTTTTTAATAACCAAGCAGTCAGGTCCTCGTTCTGAACATTTCTAAAAGTCAGCACTTCTACAGCAGCGTTCCCTGTCACCACACTGGGTGTTATACCAGCACCACCTACTGGTCTTCCAGTGCTACTTACGGCAGCAGCCTAATCTTCCTTTGACTCCTTCCTTCAATCTTCCTTCCATCCGAGTGCTGGCCAGGCCCTGCCTTACTCACATTCTGAGATCTAACAAGATCAATCTGCAGCACTCAAGAGCTCTATCAGCAGAAGGATCTGAGAAAACTACTAAGGCACTGCGACAAATACAAATCTCCTGAACTGTATTCTCACTTCAAACCAGACATGTTCTCCATCTTTCCTGAGTAATGATTCCAGGGCAGCTACTGTATCTATTATTTATGTATTCATTTGTATTTTGCTAAATAAAATGCAGCCATTATTGGTTAAAATCATTCAATGCCTAAGCAGTCCATAATTCAAGCCTAAAGGTTTTTGAAATGAGAGGACCCATTTTCCCAGAGCTGAAAAACAAAATAAACGTAAATGATCTAGTAGGTTAATATTTGGAGTGAAATGTACACATTTCCTATAGTATGTGCAAAACGTGAGTGTGGACAAATATTTTAGTGGTGACAGGGTGGGATTCCCTATTATTTCTTCATTTATTGGTGAAATAATAATAAATAAATAGTAAATTACAAAAATAATCATTTTCGTTTATTGGTGGAGCGGTGCAGTTTGAGAGCAGAAAAAAACTGCACGGATTACGCTTTTGAAAAAAGAACTGATATATTATCTTCTATTGGATGTTAATTCACAACACAAATGTCAATACAAACTTACATGTAGGTGCTCCTCAATGAATTTCATTTTCAGGATATCTGCAGCCGACAGTCTTAATGAAGGATCCTTGTTCAGCATGCTAATAACAGAGAAACCCTAGGCATTAGACAACCTTTTCGTGGTGCCATAATAAAATTTTTAATCTCATGTATATGCTGGCAGCGAATAATACATTTGATTATCATTTAATTCTTCTGTACTGACTGAAACAAAAAAAACCTGATTTAATTTGCTGATTAAAGTTGAACTCCCTGTTTGCTACTGCGCACTGAGGGAAGAAAAGCTTGGAAGCTTGGCTTTGGTAGGACTGTATTAAAACAGGAACCCCTTTAGAGTTTTACTCTGGTATACTATCACTGTACGAGAGCAAAGTGCTGTTAAACCCTTGAGAAAGTAAATGCATGATGTTACAAAAGGCAAAAGCTTTGTTGACCACAGAAACAGCTTAAAGAGCTGTATTGTACTGCAGTTTAAAGGAAATCTCAGCTTACTGTTGGTGACCCCTCCCACCCTCTTCATTCCCAACCGCTACCTTCAGGGAGGTTTTTAGAGTGCCTATGGCCTAGAAAATGTATCCAAGCAATCTTTTGTTCCCTGTGCAATTGGTGTATTAAACACAGCTAAGTGACTGCTTTCTATATGAATCTGACTCATACAATGTTAGTGTAATATGGGCAGAGAAAGATGTGTGTACTGTGTATGCAGTACATGTACTATATTGTTGTATTGCTACATTGTAATGTTTGTAGTTTTTTATGTTGATGCTGATAAAATAAAAAAATCACCCTTTTGGATAGACAATAAAGTAATATAAAAATGTTAAAATGTAATGTTACATGTAGGACACAGTCTGAACAACCCACAGAACCGTATAATGAGGATTGTACACTTAAATGGTACTGAGCACAAACATATTTCAATAGAACTACTTTGATTTGTCAGTGTTATAGCCCATGAAATCCCCAAGGATAAAACTACACATCACCTATAAAACACTATTTAAAGGGCATGCATGTCCAAAGCTATTTTTCATAATTATAACGGATCCGCTTTTTGAAAGAAGAGTGTGAGAAAATAAAAGGTTACTCTGCAAACTGCGCTCTGGAGAGCCTCTCCTGTTGGCAGACCGCAGAGTCCACAGCAGTACAATTACTTCAGATTATTGTAGACAACGGAAGAGAGACTTCTTACCAAACGTTTTTGGTAAGAGATAAACCACACGAGTGTTAAATCGGCTTTAGAATCCACAACGTTTTGAGAGCTAAGTGAAAGATTTTTTAGAAACATTTCGCCATTTGATCTTTAAATGCAGTGCATCGAAGGACCCATAGATCCATTTTAAATCAAAGTAATTCAACAAAATATATTTTCATTGATGAAACAGCAATTAGTTGATCAATTTAACTTGTCGTCTTTATTGTTTTTTGCAATTTATTGAAATTATTTATGATTATTATAAGTGTATATGTGTATATGTTACATAAATTGCTGTCAAATTATTTTATTAATTATAATTGCTTACACTTATATAGCGTTTTTCTGGACACTCCACTCAAAGCGCTTTACAGGTAATGGGGACTCCCCTCCACCACCACCAATGTGCAGCCCCACCATTTTGGTTTCAGACTATAAAAAGATCTAGCCATTCTTTGTCTCAAGTGAATGTGTAATTATTATCTGAACTGACATACTGTATATAATAGAGTTTAAGATTGCCTTGTAAGAATGAGTCCAGATGTTTTCTTCCATTAACAGTGGGCAAAACGTATTTCTTGAGTGATACTGATTTCTTGTTACACCAAAAAAAGTAGGTCGAGAAACCTTACCCCTGTAAGATCGAGTTAAGCTCTTCTGAATATCTGTCTGGCAGGACCGGAGTTTTCCCCTCCACAATTTTCATGACAACAGATAAGAAATTATGGCCGTTGAATGCATGCTCCAAACAGCACATCTCATACAGTATGCATCCCAGAGACCTGCAAAACAAACCTGCCCTTTCAATCTCTGCATGGTAACAGAATAGACGCAGTCCAGAATTTCTCAACTCCCGCAGAACAAGACTGCTGGTGCAAATTACGATATGTGGACAATACTACTGACATTCAAACTTTAAGTAGAATTATTGTTTCTGAAAGTCAAAATAACAAAACTCAGGTGCTCGACTTGAGTAAAATCTCTGGAAGGGAATTGTGTGCAAAAGATTTGCACTTTCGGATTTTCTTTTATTTTTAAAAAACGGTGTTGAAGTTTCCCTCTTTGTGTTCTTGTGAACATATGAACATTATACAAACCACAATGTACAGTAAATGTATTGGCTATGTTTGTATGCTTGCCTTGCTTAGGCAATTTAAAGCAAGAGCAGTGAAGTTGCTCAGGTATTGATCCTGATGTTTTCATAAGCTGCCTTTGTATTGAGAATTTTCTCAATATCGTCTTTCTTAATTCAGACTATTGTCTTAAGAACGTATCTTCCCTGCCGACTTAACACTTGGGTCATTAAGTCCTTACTAAACCACAATTCAAGACATGTTCTGAATATGTTCAAATATGCTTTGTGGGTGAGTTCACTACTGACTGCCGTTGTCATCAGTGGCAACACATTGAAATTCCACTTACAAGCGGATCTCCATCCATCCACCAACCACATCACCCAAATCAGGGTCAAGAGGGAGCCAGAGCCTATCCCAGCAAGCAACAGGCACAAGGCAGGACACACCCTGGGCAGGACACCAGTCTGTCACAGGACACACACAGACACACACCCTGGGCAGGACACCAGTCCGTCACAGGACACACACAGACACACACCCTGGGCAGGACACCAGTCCGTCACAGGACACACACAGACACACACCCTGGGCAGGACACCAGTCCGTCACAGGACACACACAGACACACACCCTGGACAGGACACCAGTCTGTCACAGGACACACACAGACACACACCCTGGGCAGGACACCAGTCCGTCACAGGACACACACAGACACACACCCTGGGCAGGACACCAGTCTGTCACAGGACACACACACAGACACACACCCTGGGCAGGACACCAGTCTGTCACAGGACACACACAGACACACACCCTGGGCAGGACACCAGTCCGTCACAGGACACACACAGACACACACCCTGGGCAGGACACCAGTCTGTCACAGGACACACACACAGACACACACCAGAGCTCATTTTCGCAGTAGCCAATTAACCTACTGTACCTAAATTGAACCCAGGGCTCCACAGAACAGTGCTAACCCGTGCACCACCAAGCCGGCCTATACTGATTTCATTCCACATATTTTTTACATTCAGTAAAATCAAAACTGAACAGAATTCATCTGCCTTTTTAAAGGCACGTGATGATAACGATGTCCTCATACCTGTGAATCTAACATTGTCACCAGAAGATTTAATATTTCAGGCTCCTAACCACTATACTGAGGATTCATCCAAAAATATATACTGTAGAAGACCCGAATGAGTCTTTTCATTATTCCAGTATTGAGCTTATTGACACTGCAGAAGTATTTAAAGTTCTGTGCAATTTTTTGCAATGTTATAGCTTGTAGGTGGGAAACCTTTTGCAGATCATGCACATTGTCATCTTCAAGTTTTGGTAAAAATATATAAGGAAAGTGTAGCAAAACAGTACGTGTAAACATGCGGTTAACATGCAGTTAAAACACAATTTTCCTTGGTTAAGCACGTTGTTCTTGTTGTTTTGAAATTCATAGCATAGCATAGATGTCTCTGATATCTTGCCTGGTGTTAAAAGAACATTAAAAACCCTCTAATTCTATGCAAATAAAACCTGGATAAAACCTAGTCTGAATTCACTGAAGTGATTTAGTATGCAGTGAGCATATGCCATATGCCTTTTCTTAAAATGAAAAGGCAATATTCTCTTTTGAAAAGGAAATCAAACTTCAAATATTGACCTACCCAATTCCGGCAGCCCTCATTTCTAATAAAAAGCAAGTTATGCTCTGGCCTCGCCTTTTCATTTTTGGGCTGATGGCACACAGGTCAGATTCTGAATGACTGCACGCTCAGCAAGACACATGACAGGTACATATCATTACAGACATAGACAAGTCTATACCCTTTTGCTATGTACTGTACAATAAGGAGGACGCAGTGTCATAGATGTCAAATCCTTATTCTCACATTGAATTTTTAGGTGAAATTAAATAATTTAATTCATATGATTTCATTCTTAACAGCTATACTCATGCATAGAAGGAAGTACATCGCTCAGGGTTAATTGACGTAATAAAACATTTGAAATAATCTTCCACTTTGTTGTCACTCCTGTTGTTCTGCGGCCCACAGAAGATGGAGACTGTCTCTCTCAACTAATAAAATGTAACATCTGATTTGCCTCCAAGCATGTAGACTGTTTTCATGCTGTCCAGGAGCTACAATCACTGTGCTGATGTGCACATTATTTCTGCCAGTTTGAAAATGATTACATACAGTAGATGACTCAGATCCTGGGTCAGGTCCTGGGGCAGTGTGGTGACCCTTTACCTTCCAGGTTCTCTCCTGCCTGCAGGGCAGCTCTTTCACAGCTTCCCGGCACCACTGCTGTTAACGAGCACAGCCGGCGCCAATTAACTCCAAATGATTCCATCTTCATTCCACACCTTTTCCCCGCGACTATTTAAACCCCCTGCTCACTGCTACTGGTGCTTGGTATCAGGATTTCATCTGCCCTGCCCTGCCCTGCCCTGCCCTGCCCTGCCCTGCCCTGCCCTGCCCTGCCCTGCCCTGCCCTGCCCTGCCCTGCCCAAACCCTCTCGACCACATCTGGATTCCCTCACCTGTGACTCTTTGGCTTTGGATTCCTCGCGACCTCTCTCTCGTCTCGCCCCTCTCGGAATTGTTTGCCAGGTAACTATGGTAAACTGGTAAACTATACCAGACTATACTGGTAAGCTATGCCAGAATCTAGACAGATCATTAATATGGATGAGTATGGGCAGTGGTCCTAGAACTGACCCCTGTGGTACTCCACTACTTATGTCATCCCAATGTAAAGGGCTCCTTTAGCATCTTATATTCATATACTCCAGCTGTGTGTTAAAGGTCATTTAATTAATGAGGTTGGTGCTTTTATCCCAAACAACTCACATTTATACTTGTTTATACAGCAGGGTATTTTACTGGCAGAGTCTGAATGAACTTCCTTTCTCAGAGGTGGAACATTTGGGATCTGAACCCACAGCTTTCTATGTGATTCTCTCAGACAGGCCACCTTCAATTATCCCTACAGCATTATACTGTACCTACATTAATCAAGCTCAATCAAGCTCAATTCAGATATTACTAAATGAGTAACATCTTTTGTTGTCCTATCTTTAATGATAAATAATATGAATCTCTAATTCTGAATCAATATCAATTTGTCAATGTTAACTCAAATACCAAATACTTCACACCTGGTGCTAGTATAATATCACCTGTTGAGCCCAGTATTTTGTTATATCAAGGAACAAAACTATTCAATCAACATTATCAGTCTGCTCACTAATTAATATGTTAATACTTAAGTATTATGTAAAACATAAGATTGCTTGAATTGCTTCCAGCCATAACATTTGTGTTCATGGTGTAAATTGTATTACTCCTGTTGCTGTTGCTATGACTAATTGACACATTAGTGTTCTTCTATTTAAAGGAAGCCATGTGTTTGTATATATACTGTAAATCCAGACTCATGTGTACTGAGTTTCATCATACTTGTTAATAGGACATGTGAGTGTTTTCTACGTAGAAGATGATTTTAGCATGGTAAACAGATCATTAGAAAATAGAACTGGAGAACTCCTATGCTGATAGTACAAATATGATAAATTCATCATAGGAATTACTGAGGTTTAAATGGTAGTTGATTTAATTAATATTACAGATGGTCACTAGTAATATTTTCTTCTGACCATCCTACATATGAATAGTCATATCAGATACACAGTCTTGATTTCACATGGCTATTTTTTTTTTTTCTCCTTTCTTTAGGAATCATCATCTGTATTTGTCTGCATAAAATATGAATTCATAACAACGCTGACAAAGATTAAAATGCTGAAGGTGCTTGACGCATAAATTATGATAGAGTGCCTGAGGTTAGATGTACAGTATTATTGAGATTCCAGCTTGGTTGTCCTCCTACCCGGGAGAAATATTATTTCCTACTCTATTTGAAAATTAATCAGCATTTCCCAAGTAAGAAAACATGTAGAAGTAAATATTCAAATGATTATGTGTGCAGAAGAAGGAGGAAATATAATCAATTAAGTCTTTCCTAATACAATTTTAATTGTTTTATTGTGACTTGCATGGGATTTTGCTTGGATGGAATAAGTCTTATTCCTTCTTCGTAAGCATTGTATATACTGTACTGTCAACTGCACTGTAATAAGTGTGACATGTTACTGATGCATTACTGTATGTGTCATAGTATTCAGTTATACTCTTTCCTTTTTTGTACTGAATGGAAAGCATGTGAACATACCATTACATTTCACTGACATTACAAACATTACATTTCTGCTTATACAATAATACTGGATGAAGAGCTGCCGGTACGCAGAACACACAAACACAAGCAACTTCCTCTGCGTATGAGGAACTGACTGAACTTTTTTGGTCATTTAAGATGAGGTTTTCCATAGGTCAGTGTTTTCAATTAATTAGTGTTTTAAAACTGTGGTATGACAAGATAGCTCTACACTTTAATCAATTTCACTCAAAAATAAATAAAGTGAATTCTAGCGGTGCACAAGTTTAGTACTCAGCTGTAGCCACTAAAGCAAACTTGTACTCACGCAGAAAATGACTGCGTAGCAAGTTACTAGTAGAAGGATGGACAGGAAATGCAGTAATAAAATACACATTTACAGTAATTTTAAGTCTTGTTATTTTTTAGTTCTACAAAAGTGTGTGCTTGTTTTGTACAAGGGTGAAATCTTTAGGGTTTAACTGTTGCATTTACATTTTAACTAGACCCTAACGGTCACACTGGCAATTCTGCTCATTAAAAAAAAAAAGATTAAGTGACCAAAATTACAGACTTGTTACAAAGGACATACAGTACGCAATCTTAAAGCTCTTGTTATCGTTCGTGTGTTCAGTTTTGGATTTGTCCAAGTCGAGCAAATATCCAGGAGTGACCCCCCTCCGGAGAAGATCTGGGGGAGCGGCTCTCTGCCGTGTTCTTCTTCGTTACCACGACGCAAGCAGGGAGCCGAAAGACGCGGTTTCCACCGGCTGCCTGTCTGAACACTCCCGCACTGGCAAGAACGTACTCACCACACATCGGACTTGGAGTCATACCCCTGGTGGCTGAGGACCTCTGGGCTCATGTAGTACGGAGTGCCTGTGAAAGTCGTGGCCAGGTCACAGGAGCCCATGAGAAGACGAGAAACTCCAAAATCTCCTAAACGGGAGAAACGCACTGTGTGAACGAGAGAGGGTACTGAATGCACTCCTAAGCTGTTACCATTGGACGTAAGGTGTACCGTGTAGTATGTAAGAATGACACTTTGGGTATATACTGTATATATCCATTTAAATCCATCATTTTCCCTGGATTGGTGCCTTTCTTTGTCAGAGAAAATGGAGAAATGCTGCATGCAAGCATTCCAGCTCCTAACTTATTAAAAAGCTCTTCTTTGGAGACTCTGCACAGATAAGCAAACATCCAGGCGTGTCCACTGAGGAAGGACGATCTTACCTATTTTCACAATGTTATTTTTCAGGAAAATATTTTTTGTTTTTAAATCCCTGTGCAATATCCTCCTGAAAAGCAAAACAAGAAAACATAGGAAACATTAAAACCTACCACAATACACTTCTTTAAAATAGTTTGTTTTAAAATTGAGGAAAACTGTATAGCCAGAGCCTTTTAACACTCGACGTTAGACTAGGTGCATGTGGGTACAGGCCCCTACTGCAGAACCCGCTGGATACCTAGCACTTTAGCTTTTATTATTATTTTTCTAATTATTTTTATTTTTTATTCATGTTGTTCACTTTGAGCATAATTTATCTCATTCAGATCCAGTGAAACTTTTATCTCCATGAGAGAGCAGAGTTTATCTGAACTGTTAATTACAGTACAATAAAACCGCAAGGCTGTTCATGATGTGGTTTGCTTGGTTTTTTTTTTGCCGTAAAAGTATGGCTTGGATCCAGAAGGAAACCAACACTCTCAGAAAACAATTTATTATTGCTGGCAAATCAGAGGTACAAACTCTAAGTGACAGCCAAAAACCTGAAGGGAATTTCAATTGAACAATCTGCCAAAGGAACTTTATCATTACCGAGAGTGAGGAGGATTTCAGCAGCAATCAAAGTGGCTATCCACTGTAAGTGTGGACTATTAAACTTGGTGGTTTGTTAGAAAAGAAAGTGGACCCCAGCTGTCAACCTCTGGCAGAGCCAGGAGACTCTTCAAACTTTTTTACTTTTGGCTTTTTTTTTTAATATTTTGATTTTTTTTTAGTCAATTCATTTTCATGAGAAAATTAATTCTGGCTGTCAGCCTTACATACCACACTTTCTGATTCCCCTAAATGCTCAGGGATGCTGTATACTGTATGTTGGTTTCAGTACACTAGCAAAGCATCTACGTTTTTAAAAAAAATATGCATAAAAATCAAATCAGTATTATAGAGTTACCTCTCATGCATATAGTGAACGCCTAGCAAGAGCTGTATAAACCACTCCGTTATCTGGCTTTCAGGACATGACTTTTTAGTTTCTTTGTACTCTTCGATTTTACATTCCAGGTCTTTATCCTGAAACACATGCACACAAACAGTTAGCAATCGGAACTCACCGTTATGTGCCTAAACCAAAACAAACAATACAAGAAGACCGATTTAGGTACAAATAGCAGAAGCGTGTCAGTGTACAAAGAACGTCTCTTTGAAAGCTGTTGGTTTACTGTGTTGTTCACGTTGGTAACAATTCAACCTTTGAGTGCTTTTTCACATGATTAAAGTAACCATTAAAAACAAAAGCACAGAGCCTAAAACCGTGCTCTGAATAATAGAAATGCAGAGGGCTTTCCCTTGCTTTCTGTTTCCTGAAATTTAGTCCTCCCAATACCCTGTAATAAATAACATTTCTTTAGTTTTACCGTTTCATCTTCCCATTCTTATTGACAAAACTGCACTGTGACCACTATGCATTGTGTTGATAAAGGCAGTGAGTGACATGAGACAGTGAGCAGGCTCCAGGGCATGAATATACAGTAGCATATTCCTGTGAATTGGTGTATTGGCTTCAAAGCAGTTACAATGAGGTTCAAAATCGGTTATGCAGAGAACACTGAACAAATTACAGGCACCTAAACAATTCTGGGAACACTGATTTATAACACTATGTGCCCGTATGTTGTTTATTAACTGCATGTTTAATTTTGTCAAGACAAAGCATTCCGTTATATATAAATACAATGGAATATTAGTTTCCAAGGGAAAACTCCAAAGCCACAAAAATTCATTTAATGTGCCATGACATTTCTTGTAGTTTACAACTTTGCACTACAGTATTTCTTTATGATTGTATGCAAAGCTTTTTTTTTTACAATACAAAAGCCGTGCTCTTGTACTCTACTACTCATGACTGAAACTGTGTAGTACTCTTAAGTGGCCTGAGTTTCCTGGCCATTAGCTGGAGTCACAAGGGATGTCTGACTGACTGCATTTCATGCCTTCAAAGCTTACAGCTCTGTTAAATTCCAGTTAAAAAAACAACAAAACCCCAGAGGAAACCAGAGGCAATTTGAATCAGTGAGCATCTGAGGTGCCCAAATGCACTGCAGAATTAGAACAAAACAATCCTCTGACTGTAGCATTATCCCTCACTTCATGAAGCACAGAAAGTATATTAAAGACAGGGAGGAACAGAGGTCAGTGCTTCCAGGTCTGCATACAACACGAAATCCACATGCTCATGAACAAATGAAATTGGGGTCAGGTGAAAGCGCATTTTGACAATGTAGATTGTAAGTTCTGGACATGTTGTTAGTCTTTGATGATTCATTTATCATCCACAGGCAACACAGCTGCCTTGCTTCACTCAGAAGGAAAGGGATTAGATTAAAAACACACAGTATTTTAGATCACCGGTTTTGATAACATAATGCCATGATCAGACTCACACATTTTATACTTTTGTCAGAAATGGGATTGAAAAAAAGTGAAATACTTCTTCAAGACATGCAGCCAATTACTACATATAGTGGTTTTAAATATATTTGCTGATTTCAGCCTATGGATATTAAATTTCACAGGGCTCCAAAAGTACAGTCAATTTAATCAATCAATTTAATAAAGCCCCACTGGCTTTATGAAAATGATATACACAAAGAAAAATAACAATACATTCCAAGTGCTTTTTTTTAAGTTTAGTTTTCCTTTCATCAAAAGTGTTGGATATTGGTACCCACTGTTATGAAACAGTAGTGATGGAAAAAACGCATGATGCTGAACTCTAATAGTATCACATTTCCAGCTACCAGTTTCCAGCTTTTTTCTAATCAATGTAGGGTGGGCCCAAAAAAAATAATACTGCAGCTCTGTCTTGTTATCCTTTTGTCATTCTGCCTTTCTGTCAATCTAACCATGGTGCTCTGTACACCAGTATCCACAGGTTCTGTTCCACACCCGGACGCTTCATCCTTCAGGCTTCTTGAGGATTCCTCATCGTGGCTGCAGCAGCAATGCGCAATCTGCACACTCCGGCTCCTATTAACTTGGTTTGGAGGAGCTCCTCAGGGCACTCCATACCTTGACACTTTGAGATCAAGAGACTCCATATAGCACAAGCCCCGTGAGACTACAGTGAGGCTGCACACATTACCCCACTTGATTGCTGGGTTTTCTTGCTTTCAGAAAGAACATGGCATATTTTGTGCTTTGGATTTTCACAAATTGCCTCGGAGTGGATTAAAATCCATTCAGTTTCTTTGTCTGGTTTCCCCAAACGTGAAACTCAATCCAGGAGTAACGTAACACTTTGTGATTCTGTTTCTTGATCTTCTTCCTTAGTAGGAGTTTCAATTCTAAAGCAGATATGAGCTATAAATATTGACGGGACTTCGGTATCTAGCCAGTCAGATTTAAAAAATGTGGCTGTCATTCCTGTCCTGTGTGAGTTTGAATAATCAACACCATTTTATAACTGCAAATTCGGCAATTACTGGATCTGTTTTCCAAAACGGAGAAATATATTTTATAGTGTAGTGGCATAAGCAATTCATTAACCACAAAACAGGCCCAAGAGCTTGTCACTGGAAATTATTTAAGAGAAATATAACTAATTTCATTGTACATTGCATGTGGCCTGGATTTATTTTAAGATGTCTGCTCAGAATTTATTAGTTCTAGCAATATTACAGATACATTGTTGTGTTGTTGTCATAAAGTAGAAAAGTAATAATCACTGTGCGTACATGTGCTTTTAATGAAAATGTAATTCATTATTTACAAAAACACTTATAAAGCAAAGTAGCATTTTTACTTTGCTTCATTGGATGCATAAGAAAACACAATAAATTCTACTGGTTATAAGGCTCATTTGTTGGGTTTTAGATGTCTATCGGTATGTATTTAATGTGCAATATGAAAAATAAACTGTAGATCACAATAACAATAAATTGCATGTATATTGCGCTTTTTAATCCCACAGCAATTTACATCTAGGAAGAGACCAGCTTTACCCATCTCTGCGGTGCAGCTCCCACATGGGTGACACATGGCAGCCATCATCCACAGTCCCACCACACAGCCAGCCACCTAGAGAAACTGCTTCACCTACTGATTTCAGCTGGTATTTAAGCCATACAATTCTATGGCTTCTTTAATAATCTTTAATTAGTAAAGATTTGGGTTTAACGTCTATAGCACAGTGTCCTTGGTCACCATACAGGGGGCAATGCCCTGATTTTGCTCAGATGTGTCCCATCCCAGTACTGACCAGGCCCAGCCTTGCTTACCCTCTGAGGTAAGACTAGAAGGTGCGGTTATGTGGGACTCCACCCAGCCTGAGACCCAGCTGCCCTGTGGCTTGATTAATACTGTGGTGGCCATGTAGTGTATATGTATTGCATACTCGTTGGCTCTTAGGATGATTTTAGCTGGCAGGGAGGAGTTATCTACTGGTGAATTACCTAGCCCCTGGCACTCTTATCCTGCTGTATTCTGTAAACCCAGGTTATTACATTACTTCACTGCGGTGTACTGAAAACCTGCACCTACTTTTCTGATCTTTGCCTCTGATGTTCCAATCACAGCAAAATGGGGAAAAAAAATAGGATTTCAGTCCCTGGCTGGAGCTTTTCCCTGTTTTGCTTACAATAAGTGACGTGCGGCGACTGTCGAGTCAGAATTCAGGAGCATTTTGTCGTCCTGCAGCGTCTTGCTTTTCCTCCAGCCATTTCAGCGGTGCTGTCAGTGTTCGCGTGGCAGGTGCTGTCCTAAATTTGGCAACACTTAGAGGTCCACAGGGAGGTGGGGGTGTAGAAACCTCGGATAACGCTAGCTGGCGGATCGCACTCAGCACAATCTTGAGGGATCCCCAGAGGGGCGACCCTGTAGATGTGCCAGGCTCAGAATGGAAAGATCTGAGCTTGCACTTTCTGTGTTCCAGCATCATATCACCTGACAGCAAGGGTAAATAAGTCAAAACAAATCTGTTCGGGGGGGAAGGGAGGGTGGAATAGTCATTGATAAGGTCAAAGTCGAAGCAGAAGCTCTGGGGATCAGGAGAGAACTGGATTAAAAACCCAACGTCACCCAACAGTCCTGAGAGAAACATTCCTCTGACTCCAAAGAAAGCAACAATTACAAAAAGATAATTGTGTTACCAAAATAATTCTACTGGAATTATTATCGCAATCTTAGAATTGTAACACAATGCATCACATACTGTGCAATTTTATTCGGGTGTGCACATGGCAGACCAACATGTTCTGGGGTTAAGATCTATTTTATGTGTGTGTGTTTGGTGAGGGAGCTGATCAGAAAATGTCTAGTGTGCTGTGGGTAAGTCAGAAGGGATAACTTATTGGGTATGTATTACTGATAAATCATAGTAGTGGATCAATAATAACCCCCCTCTGAAATATCCAGCTACCATAGTTCCACCAACAACAGTACAACAGCAGCAACACCAGATACACTATTACAACAACACATTAACAACATTAGTTAAACAAGGTCTTCTTTTATCTACACCTTCATTTGCAAGCCTGTTGGTTCAATTTGACATGTATATCTCCTTCTACCAGTTTGCATGATCTTTTTAATTGAAACAATAATGGCCTCTTTGAACCCCTTTCAGATTGCAGCTGCTAGATTCTCCATTTTTTATGGGGGAGTGTATGAGAGGGAATAATAACTTTAGAGACTTTACATTAAAGACAAGGCTATCAAAAGAATATTTACACCTGAAAAAAATAAAAACAGATGAAATCTGAAACCACCTTTTCTCAAACTGTGGAATTCCTGAGTGAAACTGCTTTTTTCACTTTTTCAACTGTAATAGGTGCTATAGGCAGAAAGTTTGAAGCAACAATGAAATAAAGGGACTGACGATGAGACCAGTATTGCTGCTCCTTCTGGACTCTGATCATTGGACTACTCTTGAACTTCTCTTTTAGAAACACACTAAAGATGTGGGTGACATTGTCTAGTAAGTGTAGTGACAGCTCAAAGTTTCTAAGAAGGCAATAAACCCGTCAAGAGTTTTTTCTACCTAATAAATAAGCATAGACTGGGAGAATATTAGGTATGTCGATTCATCAAAAAGCTTAATGTTATCTCTGTGCAGATAAGACATTGTCAGATCAGGGAATATATCCGTAAGGAGACAATTGAATGCATATAAATACCACAGAGCCCCATCAATATGCCAATTGTGAGAGTTCTCGTCAGGGAATCAGGGAAGGTTTTAAAGTTTTATTTTTTTTTGTCTTAGTATGGAGAATCCTGCCACAGTGCCAGAAAAGCAAATACTTGAGAGGTAATTCAAGGGTTTGAAATAATGAGCATGAGGGGTAAGATTAAAGTCTGGGAGATCATGTCTGGAAACACCTATGACAAGGAAAAAACAAGACTTGAAAACAAGCTTGATAAGTACATAAAACAAGTTTTCATTCTAAATGTTGCTGACTATACTCAGAAGTGTATAAAACATGTCAGAAGCTTAAAGATGAATTAGTTTATGGATTTATTAAATTTAATACATTGATACATAAAGCAATGAACACTTCTTTCTTTCATATGCACAAATGACAAAACTTGCATATGAAATCATGACATTTGTTTTAGGATCATGTGGTACCAAGCTCTAAAAATGATGTGAACACAAATGTCATGACTTCTTGTGCATACTGTGTATTACTGTATGTCACTTATGCATGTTCCTGTAAAGTTCTGTGCATGTGATTACACATCCACATCTTCTGTAGCAGTTATGAAGGCATTATGAAGTCACTAAGCAGCAACATTTAAAAAAAGCGTTAACTTCAAAGTTGACATCAAACAGAGCATGAGAAATTATGCAGAAGACTGCACAATCATTGAATCAAGAATCCCAAAAAACACAAATATGGGAGCTATAATTGGACCCTTCTATCTAGTGTATATTGTGGCACTTTTACTAATTAATTAGCTGTGCTGCTGGCCTAACACTGGTATCCAGAACTCTAGCAGACTGACATTTTGGAGCTTTCAATGTAAGGTTAAAGATCACTTTGAACAAAATAATACATTGTCCTACAGGTTAATTAAATCTAGCCTCCAGCTTCTAGCAAAAGAGAGATTCTTTTTTAATTAACAACAAATGTGCTCATGAATTTCAGAAAGCACGCCAAAAGGACATTGCATACGGTCCGTCACACATAAAACATGTGAAACATTTTCCTGACACTGTGCAGAGTTTAAGAATGACCTTGACTGCTAGGTCCCCAAAGACTTACCTCACAGTATTCTGTTATTATGCAGAAACTGTCTCTCTCAAGAAAGCTTGTGAAGAATTTCAAAATGGTTGGATGATGAAGTTGGGATAATAGCTGAGCCTCCAAATTGGCTTGTACTGTCTCGTTAGGATTGAGGTCTCCCACAGGTATCTCCTTAAGCACCTTTCTGTAAAAAGAAAAATCAATGCTGATTTTTTTCCCCCCACATACGCAACACCTTCTTAACAGGGAAGCAGACAACCACCTTAAACATAACCTAAGTAAATCCTGGCACACTAACAGTATCTATAATAAGACTATAATAAGACAGAACCTTCACAGATTTTGTGTGTGGGTGAAGAGGAGGGCGGTGGGTCTTTTGTGCTGTTAGCAATCTCCAGTGTGTCTATGAGATCTAGCACAATGTGTTCTGTACTTTCCAATACCTTCTGAGGTACATTCACAAACTGCAAAGTGAAGAAAAAAGATACAATTATACAAAGATAAATATGTGATTAAAATATTACTATCGCCATGCTCATAATCTAGGAAACTCAACACATCACTTGCTGGACACTTCTGGGGAGGGAAACAGCTGGGTAGCTGTCAGGTGGTGGTGGGCGGGAACTGTGCGTCCCTGCTGATACTGGAGCACGGCCACTGATACTGTTGGTCTGGGTCCTTATTCATGAAGCTAGGCAGCAAAATTCAAAGTGGAGTACTTATCTGGATAACTTAAGTGGAGCACCTGAGTAATCGGGTATGCATTGAGACTCTTCTTTTTAATGTACATCTTAAAGCTTATCTTAATTTAGATGTGAAAGGAACTGTCTCAAGTCTTATTTTTACTGTGACCTGCAGTGACTGGAGTTGGGGTTTGACTTTACACGTGTGCAAAGAATGTACAGTACTTCTTCTCCATATGTTATTTTTTAAATGCAGGCTTGTTCCAGCTTAATTTCCCTCATCTTATGAGATGCAATTACAACCTATGATTATGTCATTTAATGTCCAGGTTCTATTAAAACACAGCGTATTTTCTTTTAATGTATACTATTCTAATTTATATGTAACTAAATACTATATTAATTTCTCTGCCTAACCAGCCTATTGCTACTTCTGACAAAAAACAGCATTGCACTCCTGAGTGAACATGCCCGAGTTTACAAAAATAGTTTTTATTCTCTCATTAGAAATGAAAATGGAGCTAGTCTAATTCTTTCAAGCAAATTAAACCAACACCATTTATCTTCTCTGCATGTCCCGTCATCAAGAATTTTCAACATCTCATTTTCAAAATATTTTTAGACATATTTGGGGCTATAAGACATCACAGTAACTGATAATACCCCAGTCTCAGTCCTATTTATGTGCAAAATGAGAATGTGTACATTTGTTCCGGTTTCTGTTTGGCTCAGCTCACAATTGATATGTGTAATAAATGACAAAATCACCCTGGAAATTCCGGCCTTTTGAAAGTATTTTATGGTAACATTTACAAAAAAATAACACATTGTGCTCTAAAAATATAGGAGCTGCATGTGATATTTTTGGTGCTTATCTGAGAAGCTTCACAAAAGCTGAAATCATAGTCACTTATAGGATTAGACAAGCACTATTCTGAAGAATCTTTTCTTTTTTTTACATAAAAATATTATTTTTTAGACACTATACTGTACCATAGATACCCAATGATACGTTAAAATTCACACATACTGTATGGCAAACAAAAATTCTAATAAATGTACCCTATTAAATTTAGAATTCTCAAGAAATTAGATCATTATCAGAGACAATAGAAAAGTTTAAGTAGAAACATTAATTCAGGAGTAGTTTTTTGCTTTTTTATCTGATGCTTTTTTAAGTCTTAGAGGAAGTATACAAGCAGTTTAGGCAAAGACCCCTTTGCAGCACCAGACATTCAAAGAGAACAGGTGACATTTCTATATAAAATGGAGATTGATTGGCCCGATCATATGTTGATACAAGGAAATGGAAATGGAAACAAATGACAAGCCTGTATATTAAAATGAACACCTCACGTTTGACAATGTTTTATGCACTTGTTAAGCGAAAGCCCAACTGCACTCATCAAAGCTACACTGCCAAACAAGCCATCTCCTTGGAGGTCCTGTAGTTCAGATGAGAATTAATAACCCTCTGAGGAGTAACCTGATGTACACAAACACCCACCCTCTTCTGTTTTTTATACTTCACATTTCACCGCAGTGTTTCTTGTCAGATCTCACTAGCCAAGCAAAGGTGGGCCTAGTCAGTGCTGGGATAGGATTCTCATTTCATTTCTAATTAATACCTGTTTTCATTTCATTTCTAATAAATGCCTGTTTTCATTTAATCACTAATAAATGCCTCTTCTCATTTCATTTCATAAATACCTGTTTTCAAAACCTTAGTTAAAATACTGCAACAACTAAAAGGTTAAATATCTGAAAACGGGTGGTCCCACTTTAGTTAATCTAATTACTCCCATTAAAAACAGAATTTTCTGATTTCCCTTGATTATAATCATGCTGCATAGCTTCTTTAACTAATGATTTTGCTTTAAAGGGGGAGATTGTGAACCCAGCAGGGCTTCAGTGAAAATGAAAAATGAGCAAAAAGCGTCTGTCAATCCAAATCCTTAGCCTTCTTTATATCTCCAAGTCCCCATTGTGTTATAGGGAAACGAGGAACTGTAAATGATCACCATATTTTCTTTTGAAACACACTTTTCTTTTACAAACAAAATGTTAATTATGCTCAACTGACCCTTTGTCTACAAGTTGATTATCATTTCCCTGTTTGGATACGATAGACTCCTTGAGCTATGTTTTCTAAACCTAGTCCTGGAGGAACACTGTGCCTGCTGGCTGTTATTACAGATGAGCTCTACAGTAAATCCCCTTTATTAATTGATGACTTAATTTATCTGCTTCGTTGTTCAGGCTTTCATTTCACATATTGTTTCTTCGGTCAAAAACACAGAACTTCAAACTACCTTCAAGCTTCCTCCACTTAACCTGCTTGCTGTTGATTCTGATTCAACAGCTCTTACTATTTGTTCAATTGATGATGACCAGAGACAGCAGTATCAGACACACCCAGCAATGAGTACCGTCCTTCTGTAGAGCTCCATCTGGAAATATTTCAGAAAACACCCCTGGGTGAGGGAAGATCTTGCACTCAGAAATTGGTACAAAGTTAATATCAGTTACAAGTCCCATTTGAACTTTTAAGGCCTGAAATAAATGTACAAATATTCCCCCAAGATAGAAAACCAAAACCATTTCTGACTGTCAATAAAGACCAGGCTGGAAGACAAACTAGCCGCCACATTGTTCCTCCAGAACCAGGGCTGGGAGCCACTCTCCTAGAGGAAGATTATTAAAATGCACATAAAATGCTTAGTTGCAGGTGAGCCATCAGAGTGAACAGAGGGTGGCACTCCTTACTGCTCTCTGAAAGGTGAACTGAGCACAGACAACATTAAGCGTGACAGCTGACCCAGGGACACCATCAGTAAGAGGTAAAGTGAATTTATTCCCTTTCTTGGCATAACTATCACTTTTCTCTCTTATTTAGTTCAGAATGAAACGCAACTGAACTTCCTCACTGTCAGCTTAATAGCTGGGATCTCAGATGCTCAATCCTGATCCCTCATGTTCCCTGTTAGGAACAGTCCATTCTGCTGTCTGCTCACTGAAATGTTTTTACACAGCCCGACAAAAAGAGACAGCAAAACAATGGCTAGAGGTGTGAAATTGAAAGTTTAAATGTATACCTAAGGCATACAAAAAGCCTATTTAATGGGCTCCTCCAAGGTTCTGCAGAACACTTGCTTTTAGTTTTTGACCTGATTTGTCCATTGTACTACAGTACATTTAAAAGAGTCCTTAAAACACGGAAAATAAAAATAAAATAATTAGTTTATGAAAACGTGTATGCATCGTTTTGTGATTTTCCAAAACGGGACACCTTAGGAAGGGTCTGAATGCTTTTGCAAGGCCCTGCTTAAACAATTATATATTCAATCAAATGCATCAGCTGCAGCAATTGTGGATGCACAGCCCCTCTCCCAGTCTCCCCACGTGATTTTTGGAGAATGGGTTTATTATTGGACTACCAGCTGCTGTAGGTCTACTGACATCCTAAGAATACAGACGTAAAACAAGCAAGGCTAATTCGCGCAGGAGTATAAATGTTTTGTGGGCAGCACAGTTTGATTTTGGATTGGGGTACTTTTTGTGTGGAATTGATCGTGCTCCCATGTGATTTGTAGGGGTCTCTCTGGGTGTTGCCGTTTCCTACCAGCTCCTAAAGACGAGCCGGAGGCTGGCGGGTGGGCTTCGTCTTAATCACCCCCTCCTTGAAGATCTGGAGTTCAGTCCCTTGCTCTTTCATCTGCCCAGTGTGCAGTGGCTAAGCTACAGAGAGGACCCTGATATTTAGGATAAGGTTCAGGATAAGCAGAACAGAAATTCTGGGAAGAAAATTTATGATGAAAAATAATCTATCCTTATTTCTGTATTATAGTATTATTTCTGCTGAAATTCAAGAGAACCTAACAATTATTTTTTAGTCTAAGCCTCTTGTGTATTATGTTTCATGAAGTGTTATTGGCTGGTGTATGTCAAGGGCTAAAGATTCATCAAACCTGCACAAACATTCAGTATTCCACATTGTTCTGTTATAGAGACACCATTAACCCAGGCTGAGCAGTGGAAGAAACCCTTTTCTCCCTTGCGGTGTGGGACTTGATACCCAACCACCCAATCAGTCTGCATACACTGACCTCTGCACTTGCTCGTGAAAGTAATTTTGTTAATAAATGCCTGAGAGATATTGGAAATGTTTCAGGATTTTTATGAAGGCTTGTCGCACCAAATAAAAAGGTTCCTTTGGAAATGATTAGTTGATGGGGCGTGAGAATGTTCTTTTGTTTTCTTTGTCAGCCTTCAAGCACTGGAATACCGTATGTTGATTCCTGCCGCGTGTAAACACGAGTGCCTACATCTCCAAGAGACTGGCGTAACTGCTATGTTATAACAATTAACAATTACTTCCATTCTAAATTTCCCAAATTGTCTAGGTGACGAGAGAACAGCGGGCACTGCTTTATATAAAGGACTGTGGGAATATGGAACAAGCTACCCAGCCATGTCCTCAAAGCCGAATGACTGCAAGATGGGCTATATAGCCTCTTCTTGTTTGGAACTATTCACAGGTGAACCAAACTACTATTTCTTTCTTTAAAAGTTCAAGTTGTGGTTTCTAAAGAAAAAATGAATCTGAATTCATCACAGGGAGAGCATGAAGAATTCATATGAACAGTTAGGAGACTAAAATACAGAGAATTCCATGAGCAAGTTAAAGTATGGTTTGGCAATTGTTTAAGTTTTTGTCTTGAATTGAAAAGTTCCTACTTCATTTTACGTCAGGTCATTCTAATTCATTGGATAGACCACAAAGAGCATGAGACTTTTCCTGGATGTTAAAGTTGTAAAAGGTTTTTACAGAAGCCCGAAAGACAATGTGTTATGGGTCAGATGGAATCAAGCACAGGCCCATTTCTGTACAAGGAAGATTAGAGACAAGATCAAAATTGAAAATAAAATGAAAGGTCACAAAGTCCACAGGAATGACCTCCACTGTTTCAACCCTGGTGAAGCAGTTGCATTTTTTTAGTGTCAACTTTCAATTTCCAATTTTTGGCCTGACACCACAGCAGAGATTACATGTTTATGAGAAATGTGCTCCTTATTTACTGGGAAGAGTAGTGTAGAAGAATTTAATTTACTATCAATGCACTTAACAGATTGGTACGTCTGACCTTTAAAAATAGAGAGCGAGTCCAATACCATTCAAATGTTACAGCCTATCATACTATAACCGAAATGTGTTAGGAGAGTGCGATGACCCAGAGCAATAATTATAATTATAATTATAATTTTAATTACATTAACTGGGAAAACTTAAAAAAAAACATTTGCTGTTTAAACTATGTTATATTTGTGTTTCTTCAGAAATATAAATCTACTCCATGAATGATTTTTTTATTGCGGAATACAGGTGTATTTATTATATCAGAAATGTGGTCTTGTGGGCTAAGCTGCACATAGAAAATGACAGAATAGACTATTACCATCAAAGTGTAACATTGCTCATGTGCTCATGGCTCGAGATTTAAACTGGACTTGTATGACATTCGGCGGAACCAAACTCTTCCGTAAGTTGTGCTCAGACTTCTGGAAAACTGCCACCATTTCCTCAGCTCAAAAAAACTGCATTGCCTTTATTTTGACAAACCCCAGCATGTCGGTTATTTCTAACAAGCCCTCGTAACACTGAGACAACCACAGATGTTTGGGTATTCCTCTGAACGTGCAAGTGTAGTCATTGCATTTTATAATAAAATCACCCAGAAAAGGGCAAAAGACTGTAATTGACAGTTACCCCAATTATTTTATGACGAGCTCTTTTAAACAAGCCCACAGTGAATCGTCTCAATTATTTCCTCATTCATTTGCTTAATAATTAATAACTTGATCATTCTAATAGTGTGCGTTCACGAAGTCTTTGTATTATAAATTGGCTACCAATAGCCTTTCTAGCAGCTATGAGCGTAAAGCAATAATCCAATCGAGTCTGAGATTTCTTTCTAATAATGTGTCTGAGCTGCCATTACACTACCTATGCATCGATTACTCTGCAACACAATCAATGACGGTTATCTCTCTGGCAACATGAGGCTCTTTATGTCCAGGAGGGGAACAGGATACCCCAGATATTCATTTAGCCTTCCATCCGATCAATGAGATGGCACTCAACAAAAACGGTCCATATTTTCCCTGAGGGAGCTCTCTCATAGTACCAATTTCTGAAATCTACTTTTGAGTCACACAGTAACAATTTCTGAAATCTACTTTTGAGTCACACAGTAACAATTTCTGAAATCTACTTTTGAGTGCGCTCTCAGAAATGAGGATAAATTAATTGCTGATTTGTATGACAGAACAATACAGATTCGACAGGCTCGAAGAAATGAAGTGCATTATTAAAGCTGGTCTGTACAGTGTATTCTAACAAAGAATTGTAAATGACAATATCCATTCCAGCACAGTGCAGTCAGAGCTGGGAAACACGATGAATCTTGGAAATAAACGAGAATGTGAGTACTGAAAAATGAGAGGCGAATATTGTTACTTTCACTTACAAAAGCAGAAGGCTTTATTTCAAGATTTCCCCTCTAACTGAATTGCAAATAAGGACCAAGACTACAAACTACTGTCATTTGCTTTTCAGAAAAACCAAATGCTCAATCATGCAGATCTACAGCAGTAGTTTGACAGCAATGAAATTAAGTATTCTGAAATTCTTACATCGTTAAATAAATGTTTGACTCCTAAAATGGGTCATTCGTTTTTTTTTTCATATTACCCATCAATTACTGAGAAATGGAGCATGAAACTGCATAAACCTGCCTTGTTCCATCTGGCAGTGTACTGACAAAATTGAGGACTGTCACAGCACCTGATCTGACTGCAGTTTTCTCAACACCCTACAGCAGCTGAAAGCTCAACACCCTACAGCAGCTGAAAGCTCAATACCCTACAGCAGCTGAAAGCTCAACACCCTACAGCAGCTGAAAGCTCAATACCCTACAGCAGCTGAAAGCTCAACACCCTACAGCAGCTGAAAGCTCAATACCCTACAGCAGCTGAAAGCTCAACACCCTACAGCAGCTGAAAGCTCAACACCCTACAGCAGCTGAAAGCTCAACACCCTACAGCAGCTGAAAGCTCAACACCCTACAGCAGCTGAAAGCTCAATACCCTACAGCAGCTGAAAGCTCAACACCCTACAGCAGCTGAAAGCTCAACACCCTACAGCAGCTGAAAGCTCAACACCCTACAGCAGCTGAAAGCTCAACACCCTACAGCAGCTGAAAGCTCAACACCCTACAGCAGCTGAAAGCTCAACACCCTACAGCAGCTAAAGCTCAACACCCTACAGCAGCTGAAAGGTAATTCCTCTGGCATTTTCTTGTTCTTGCAATCTTTGCTTATAGGAGAAAACAAGTCCAAAAGGTTGAGTGGAGTATCCTTTTTCAGAAAAGCTACTATCATATAATTCATAATTTTACTGCATTTATTATAGTAACCTGCATATACCGTTTTAAGTCCCTTTGTTTCCAGAATTATTTCCTAAATGACACGCATTTTTTGTGTGCACAACATGCAGCTTTCTTATCTATCAACATGCTGAGCCCATCACTCCCCTCCATACTCAGACTTTTACACCAGGCCCTGTAAGGAGCAGGTATGTGGTAGGTTAACACAGCGCTTATTGTGAGGGCTCTCTGGTGCCTCACACTCTCTGCCTGCCGTTCCTCAAAGCCAGGTATGAGGCTATTAAGCATCTCTGTCCAACGCAAACAACCCTGTGGGTCCAGGCACTGCAATTATTGTTAAAAACAGGCACCAGATAAAGTCTCCTTATTTTTAACTCAAAAACTTAACGAGATATCAGTTACTCCAGAAATGAACCACGGTTCTATGAGGTTGGATGATTGGTTTTGTAAAAAAGCGACAACTTCTAAAACACATGCCATCTTAGAAAGAAATGAAGAAGTAATGATGATATATAAAGCAAAGGCTCAGTACAGTAATTGGGACTGTAAGGCAGAGAGTGTTCCTTTTATTACATTTTTGTAGTAGAGCCACAGAATACGGTAAATAATATGTATTTATGCATATTGCATGCAACTCAGGCCAAGGACAGTTCAAGCAGGTGCGTATATATGATTTGATTTCTGTATTTATACCCAGAAGCAGATGGGACTATTCATGAAATTGTATGCCTCTTTGCTCAAGTCAGCCAATGAGTGCAAGGAATCCGTTTTCTTCAATATTAGGCAAGTGTTCAGCTAAGGAAAGTGTTGAAGGGCATTGCTTTTTTAGGGCTGCGAACATTTTAGATCTGCCTCTTGGCACACACACAAAAAAAGCTGTATCTGGCGTTCACTCATAGTCATCTGCTAAGATCAAGAGTCAAGGCTTTGATTCTTGATTTGCTTTGCTCCTCTGTTTACACTGCATTAAATAATATATTCATTTTGAAAAGTGAGAATGGAATGCAGCAGGAAGGGGACCTTTTATGACCCTGTCTTCAAATAGAATTCGACATGCGGTTCACTGGCAGCTAAAAATACGGGGGCATTGAAAGCATTACAAAATAAGCCTGAAATTATGTCATAACCGTCTCAAAAGGAAATATACAAGATCATGGTTTTTTTAGCATTGTGGTGCAGACCTCAAAGCAAACTATTCCCCGTAACTAGCAGACACAGGTGAAGGCAACCTGCCAGCAGTCCTCGTCTTGCGGATCTCCATCAGTTGTCCATTCAGTTTTCCTCTCTGTTCTCACACTCATGTGCCAACAAGTGACTGAGGCTAATTGTAGAAGATTGAGCAGGTCAATGCACCCTTTCCAAAACACGTTTTTATTCTCTCTGATTTTTCTAATTTATTATTTTATCTTGTACGTTTCATAGGGTCGTTACCATGATGAAAGCAAGACCCTTTGCTCATAAGTCACTGTTTCCAGGGTGCTGTTAGACATTGAAGAACAGAACAATATTGTTCCTTTGCAACTGCATTATTTTTACAGCTCCAGTCAGTGCACTGGTAAAACCGCCTGTCTGTCATTTTATCATATCCATCTACAACTTAAAGCTTCTTCTTGAACATGAAAGTTCAGCTTTCCCTGTCCATGAGAAACACAGCCTCTGTTTACAATAATTCCTCACCCTTATACAGCGTTATCTACTTATGATGTTTTCCCTGTTAACATCTTGACACTATTATATACAGTATAACAATTCTTCTGTCACACTGACCATCTTACAGTAGAATTAAGTGGGTGAATGGAGAATCGTTTTGTTGGATGTACAGTTTAATTCCCTCTCTCAATATACACCCATTGTCAAATGTGTATTATGCAACAATTATTCATCTGTCATGATAAATTATAAAACTCTCAATCAATAGAAATACATTGGCTCAGTTCTACATCATGTAATCACAATTAAAATGCCCCGGCTGTGCAATCGTTGCTCAAATTCCCTCCTCTTCACTTCAGGCTTTAGCAGATACCTAGTTGTTGTTGTTGTTTTTTTTTTGCTTCTTCCTAAAAGTGCAAACAGCGCCATCAAATGTCTAATGGATGAACATCCCTGTAAGCACCCTCAGATAAGCTCGGGTGTTTGTAATAAGAATTCATCAATCATTGAAAATCCTGCAATTAATAATTCAGCTTGTGCTCCCCTTTTTTTCCCAGTGAATCACAGGATGGTTTCATGGTCTTATACAAGAATAGCTGCTCGGTGAGCGGACACCCCACAGGTACCACATGCAGGAGAAGCCCTGTGGGTTCAGCAGCACCCAGCGTGTGCCTTCCACCACCAGGACACATTAACATCAATGAATATTAATGCCAGAGAGATCCCTACTGTTACTGCAAAGATCGCCTGTGCAGCTGTTCTCCGTGCTCGTAGCTGAACCCCAGCCTCTGCCCACCACAAGACGAAAAGACACTTTTCTGCAGACACAGCCAGGGAAGATCTATCACCATTCATTAGCTGCTACGCATTCACGCTTTCCGAAGGCTAACCGGAGGCTGGAGGATAATAAAGACCACTTCTCACTAGAAAGACAATGTTTTCAAATGCATCTGTGTTGCTGATTATTACACCCTTGGTAGGGTATTTCATGTGCAAAATCTTTTTAAAGAAATGTGCAAAAACGTTTTTTTTTTCCTATGACACTTATGCTTAAAAACATTCCATTTGATACATTACCTTCAAACACATATATGACATGTTTCACTGGAAAACAGATAGTGCAGAATACACCTCATAACTCATGACATGGGCAGTAACAATGCAGCTGCAGTTTCAGAGATATGTTACTTCAGCAGAGCAAAAAGGCGACAATTAAATAACAACACAACTGCCCTAGATTTGTCACAGGACACAGTAGGAAGAACCCATGGGAGACACAAAGGTATGGAAGGTGCCTGCAGTTCTTCTGGATATACTGGATATATGATGTCCCTAATTGCAGAAAAGTAAAAATAACCGGCTCACTGTGTGGAAAGCTTCAACAAGTCAGTCGAAAGAGAACGGGAAAAACCCCAAAGTGACGGATGTCCCCAGGACAGAAGTGAAACACGCTGTCATAACCACAATGTGTGGGAAAGGCCAGACAAAAGACTCTGAATTACTCTACAGTGCTTAGCCAAAAATAAAAGAATGTTCCTGCCAGGAGCAGACGAAACAGATAAAATGAACAAAACAAAACAACAAAAATCTGTCAAAAGTTTGAAATAAAAAATATTTTTTTCTTATCATATTTTGACCTGGCTATTTATATTATTTTAATTACAAGATCTAGATACAAGAGGTACAAAGGCTTCACTGGTTTAACGCGGGCAGTATATTGTACAGGACGGCCTAGATAAGTCCTGGTCCTGGAGTACTCCTGTGTTTGCTTTTTTTGTGTTCCACATAGGTTATTAACCACAAGCTTAATTAGAAGTTAATTTATTTCTACTTTCGATTTGATGTTTTTTTTTAATTTGCTTTCACCTCTTGAAGGTCAAAACCGATTTTAAATTATTATGCACCCTGATTAGTACGTTTCAGCACTGCTGTCATTCAGGTGTGCGAGCTGAGATCTACGCAACTGGACTGAAGCAGGAGGAAAAATACTAACCTGCTGTGGGGGTTGTCTGACACATTATGTGCGTGCATCATCATCCGATCACCTCCTAAGAGCTTTTCAGTCCAACATAAAAGAGCAAATTCTTAATTAAAAAGCTGAAGAGAGACTGCGTAAGGTCCTATATGCTGCACATTAACTAGAGTGGTTTTGAAACCTCAGTGCAGAAAAAGAAGCCTAAATCAGCAGCCGATCGATTACAGGCAGCCATCACTGTAGTTTAAGACCCCAAAACAAAACACAGCAGTTCAGAACCAGCACTGAGAACCACTGCTCCCGATTCACATTTCGAACAAGCTTCAGCAGTCATGCTAACTCACGAGTAATCCACCAGCACCGCTATTGATACGCAATTGAATTTTAATGTACTGCACATGTTTGGTGAAAATCAGATAAATGGATTACCATTACTGCTTCCCTGACCAGGTAAGGCCTTGGCAGGAAGCAAAGCCACAGATATTACAGAATCAATAGGAACAGGGGATAAGCACCTAGGATGAGGAATGTCAGCACAATAGGCATTGACAGAAAAGCCCTTCAGCCAGTGTTGAATTGGCAGAATCCTTAAATTATAGATTTTTAACAATGTAAATCAAGTAGGGTGAGGGTTGCAGTGCAAAGGGAAAAAAACTAATCAGCCTGCAGGTTATGTGAGAGCTGACACATGTACATGATTTAACATTTAACATTTAACATTTCATGAAAACTCTAAAGGGAATGCTTCATCTTTCATTGGTGTGGTGTTGTGTATACTTTCTGATGCACAAGCTTCAAGGACTGATGTGAACATCCAAGCACCCATCCACTTTCAGCGTCAGTGGCCGAACCTCAAGAGAAGGATAGCAAATCGCCGCCTGACCAGGGCAGCACCCTGGACAGAATCCCACTCCGTCTCGGGGCACAAACACACATCCAGGGCAACTTCAGAGGTGCAAATTCACCTGCACAGCATGTGTGAGGCCTGTGACAGGAAACTGGAGCGCTAAAAAAAAACCCAAAGAAAACCCACGCAGGCCCACTCGTAAGACGAGAGAACAGGCTCACCACACAAAGCATGGAACTGAGGTTCGAACCAGGACGCTACTGCGCCACCCCAGAGAGGAACAAAATAAACTCATCAGCGCATTTATGTTCTAGCAGGGTACAGCCTGGATGGGACATCAGTCCATCGCAGGACACACACAGCCGCAGACACAGTCAGGCACACACTCACACTCACACCAGGTCAATTCACCTCCCAGAAGCCAGCTAACCTACCAGCATGTTTCTGGAGTGTGTGAGGAAACCTCAGCACCCAGAGAAAACCCACCAGAACCCAGGGAGAACATGCAAACTCCACACAGACAGCAGCCCAGGAATCAAACCCCTCGGGGCCCCAGTGCTGCAAGGCAGCAATACAAACCTCTGCGCCACTGTGCTGCCCTAAAACAATGTGTTTTTTTTATTTTTAAATGTTTAAAATACGCAACTGCAAAGTACTCCAGTAATCTGAAGACGGCTTTATTCAGTAGCGATGGAGACTGTTTGGCCACCAGATCGTAAACACAAACGTACCTTCTAATCATCCTACGGTATATGTTTACAGCACTCTGAAAAGATGATGTTTTATAACAAACCATATCAAAATTATTTATTTGCAGGATTCTTTATTTTATTATTCTGCCTCTTTGGCAGTTCGAAACGTGCACCTGCTTGACCTGTATGCTCTGGAATCTTTCTCCGTGCTGCACAGAGCCCGATCACAGGAGACGACTGCCTTGGATTTAACTTTAATATAACTGAAATATCGGTTTATTTCACCCACTGTGTCCCCTTTCCCAGAAGAAGCACTGCAGGAGAAGGCAACACTCCCCAGCGTGCTGGCAGCACACTGCAGAGACAAAGCAGATTTCTGGTTTGTATTTCATGTCTGTCTTCATTGCCTGTCACTGGAAATTATTTTACAGGTTCAGAACTTGATGCTGCTCATTTTGAGGCTATTTTTTTTACATTATAATTAAATGTGCATGAAAAAGCTGGTATATACTCAGTTGCATTTTTCCTGCTAGGCCTTGTTAATAAGGAAATGCAGATGAAACCATAAATCATTCACTTGCATAAATATCTGTCATTATATACAGCAATATCCTGCCACTAAAGGCAATTTGATTTGCATTCTGTATTCACCTGTTACTTTCACCTGTCACCTGATTAATTTTGCAGAAAGCATATTTAGCTTATTTCTTTCAGATTTTGGATTTAATTTCACAATCCAAATGTAATGTCATTGTATGTTGAAACCTGTATGTAATTTAGAAACACACTCCATCTTCCTTTAATGGTTCCCCGTGTATGTGAGTGCTTTCAGAGTATAACAGCTTTTCTCACTGCATTTATCTCACTGAAATATTTCAGGCAAAAGCACTATCAATTTCTGATAAGGCTGCAAACATTCATACTGATGACATTCAGTGATTACCTGAAGGAGAATCGGTTACATTTAATGTTGATTCAGCTGAGCATCTTGACTAAGAAACGCAAAGCTCTTTGTTGAGGTTCAGGTCACTCTGCACATCTGTGCTCGTTTATCCTTTCCAAAGCAACAATTCATACTCTGCAGAGGTCTCCATAAATAACCTCAACAGTGCGGTTCAGAAACAGCCAAACCTATACGCTGATATGAGAAAAACCCTGCCATTTTCCACATCAAACATGGACAATTTCCAGAATATTTTACATTTCCCTGATCCTTCCACCCATTTTCTGACAGTGTAACTGAACTCAGGAATTGAAGCCAGGACCCCAGCACTGGGCTCCACTGTGTCGCAATGCTGCCCCACTTCCTTGACATTATCATAGTGAGAATATTTTATCCCATGAGCTTATTTCCTTTATGGAACATTGCTGTGCTCTATAATATACGTATATTTCTAGAGAGGCATGGTCCATCCTTTATGAACATTGCACCAGCAGACGCGTCTTCGCGAGTTTGGATACTCATTATCTCACACAGGAACAACACAATTATCATCTAAGCACTCATCTTTGAACACTTACTAGCAGAGATAGTCTGGAGTCTTGAATGTTACATTGGGTTTAATGAGAGTTTTATGAAGCAGTACTACTAGCAAAAGCACACTAGAGAGACATGCGTAAGAAAACTATTTTTAATGTCGAGGGGTTGCGTATTTACACTTCATGAATATATACCAAGCGAGCTGTTAAAATCATAAAAAAACAGAACACGCCGCCTTCTGCAAACGGCCAGATGGTTGGAGTTAGGGGTACGGTGCAGGCGGCAGCTACGGTTGTATTATTAACATGCAATTAATTTACCATATCGGGTTAGCCGAAACAAGCACCTTGACTCTCAATAACTTGTCGGCTTGAAAGCATCGCCCAAGCCCGCCATCACCGTCACCAGCGCTGCCAGTGAGGGCGGAATAATCGGCAGCGGGGCGCTGCGCTCTGGGTAAGGAAGCGGATCACGCCGAGGTGCTGTGATCCCGCAGTTCTCTAATTCCCCGCATCCATCACCGCTGAGCACCGGCTCACTGTGGCCCTCTCGGGAAGGGCTCCGAGCCCACCACTCCCTTTATTAATGAGGCAATATAGGAGCCAGTGACACTTCTCACCCGCCGCAGAAAGTGATTCATCCGCTTTTACCCCCCCAAAATAAGACTGTTTGTCACAGAGGCGTGCAATGCGAGAAGAGTGTAGCCCGTGAATTAACTGATGCTCAAGACGGCCATAAAACCAGTCCGGAGCCAGAGCGCGGCTGGAAACTGCTGGGGCTCTGTTCAAGAAAAAAAAAAGCAGTAGCCGAAGGATGAGGAAAAAAACAAAGCTTAAACTTGCTTTAGCTGCAGAAATCCAGTTTTGTTTTCCATTTCCCCCACATCTACCTTTATCACTGCGATTACATGCGGAGATACAGTAGGTACGAGTACCATCATCGCTCTTTTCAAACAGTACCTGAAAGTGTAGTAGAAAATCTCGGTTTGCTTGAGATTTATAATGGTTCATCACCCACTGCGATTCCCGAGCCGCGTGGTGAAATTATCGGTATGAACTCCCTTAGCACACTCAGTCCTTAATCAGTGCAGTTCCTAATTGAGCATACTTAACACTTGTCTTGTAGGCCTCCTCTTTAACATAATGTATGATCTCGCATTTTTTAATCATAATTTGCCAAAAGCCTAGAAGGAGGTAAATATCTAGATGAATACATCAATTATGGAACTTGGGAAGTGAATTTCAATACTTGTGACACATTATGAACTTTCACTTAATCATTCATGGTGGACAATTAAATCACTAAATATATTGGGAAAAGGACCTGAATCACAATATACCTTTGTTTTTAGAATAGCACTATAACTTGAACTAAAATTTCCAAACCTCCTAACATTTATGCATGCGTTAATCTAATGAATTTTCTAATTGAACGATTTGTACAGTTGTAACAGCTGGTCTCCTAAAACAAATTCTCTATGTATTAAACACGGTAAAATGGAGTGAAATGGAACATCGCTACCATCTGGTGGTAAGATACCGAACTACAAGTGAAACGAATATTTTTATTACCCTGAAACAGCCGCCATAATCAAACTTATTTTTCAAGGAGACGTTTAATATCCAATACAACAGTACAAAACGAGACATTTAATGTCGTCTTGTAGTTATTTAAGAATACACAGGTAGCAAAAATACTTACAACATTAACCTGTAAAGAGTGGAGTGTCAGAAAAGCGCTATACTGTATAAGTGTAAGGAATTATTATTATTATTATCAGTGACTCCAGAAAAGGTCACTGAATTGTGTTCACGTAAGTGACCAGGATTAGTCGAAAATGCAGTACTTCTGTTGAGATTCTCACTTTCAGCAGTCACCTCCCAAGAAAATAACCTTTCTATAACACTTTTAAAACCGACTTTACCAGGACAACACCACGTAACAGCTGAGATTCATTGGACGCTACACTTCAAATGAATCATATTTTCAATAAGCCAGTTTACCAGCTATCATGCTTTAATATTTTAAACGTACCTCCATATGCACAGCTTGGTAGCCTGATTTATGAAGCTTTTGAAAAAATAAGAAACTGAGCTTTACTGTCAGGAGGACTGGGATTCAGTCAGAAAACAAAGAGGTTGTTTATCAAAGACAAACTCATTCTCTACCCTCCTGCACATGTCATGGATTGTAATCAATGTATGAAAAGGGAAAAATATGATCCAATTCTATCCCATGCATGACCATTTAAATCGTTAGTTTATTATTGAGGCTGAAGACTGAACAAGTCAGATAAGTGTAGAGAAAGAAGTCAGGCTTAGCAGAATTATAATGTACTTTCAGAGTCAACATTAATACAGTGTAAATCAGAGCAGTCTGGAGATTAGCTTATCTCTCTCACCGAAATGACCTCCAGTCTATAATACAGCTGGAACTGTGATACATACAGTACAGCAGAAATGCTTCTTATTTCTAAATCCCAGTTTAAGTTGAATTAGTTGAACTGCATTTTTCAAAATGTAATTAAGAACGATTAAGGATAAAAGTCTCCCGTACAGTAAAAGAAAAAAGTAAAAAACTACAATTACACTGCAAAGAACTTTGTGTTTTGTCTCACTTTTTATTAAATAGAAGCTGTTTTAGATGTTATGGATGCATTTGTATGTACAGTAGATACCCTGGAGTGTTTTATGATTTGTCTCATAAAGAGGATTTAAAATGGTGGTTTGTACCTTTAGAAATACCTGCCTATATTACTGTATCATCACACGTTACTTATCTGCACACAGCTGAAGGTGCTGCACAGTCACAGGAGGAGGACACAATACCAGGGAACGAGGCCTGGACAGCCCAGAGACGGGGCCTTGTTGAGACACGGTTGTGGGAAGGTGATTTTGTGTGGTTTTCTGTGTGCACCCTCAAATAATCTCTTCTGACACCCACTGCTCGACCACTTTATGGGGGACTATCTGCCCCAAAAGCCTAAAGCAGAGAAAGTGGGGTCGCTCATGCGATGTTAGGCGGCTCCGCCTGGGAGAGAAAGCTGAGGAGGCGCGACACCATGTGCGTCCCGGACATCGATTTCCCAAACCGCACCAAACAAACAGAAACTCGTGAAGAGCGTTTCAGCTGTGGCAAAACAAAAGAGGATCGGCTGCCAAGTGACAGGGCTGTCACCACAGGCGCGCAGCTCCAGACGGGGGGTAACGTTTCGAGAGGCCTGTCACAAGCAGGCCACTGTCTCAGGCAGCCAGAGCCCTTTAATACACAAAGCCTTCAGCACTTTCCCCCAGGGTTCCTGGCCCGGCATCTTTATACAGATTCCAGTCATGAAAAGAGCTGGTGGTAGTTAAATTAGAGACATTGAAAGAATTGCCCTGGAATATCTTGCAGACCTGAAGGAAAAAGAGAAAAGGCTAATCCACTCAAGTAGCTTGTCAAATTGTGACACATACTCAGCTAGGCCATACACGCACAATAGTTTCGACTAGACGGCTATTTCAGATGTCAGTAGCAGTCTTCAATGTAGACGCCATTTTCAAAAGACGTCTACGAGCTGTGTCAGAGTGCCGCTGTGATTCGTCCTCTCGCGTATGTCCCAGGGAAAACCACTCACTGTCTCAGCTTCCTGGGCAACGAGTTAAAACTAACATGTCAACGTTAGCCACGTAACTGCAACCGATTGGTGCCTCGTCAAGTGACGAAGGAATTGTGGCTTGCTAGAGAGAAAACAAATCTCAGACTGTTTTTCAAATGTTTTAAATTCAAGGCTTAATGCTTAGCCAGATGAAAATTGCACTGAAGTGAATTTCCTCGCCCAGGACGGCTCCCGGTACTGTTGGTGTATCGGACAGAACAGATAGCATATTGTTAAACTGACGTTTTTCTAACCGCTTTATCGATCTCAGCGGGCAACGAGAACGAGAGCAAGGTGGAGTACAGCCTGGACACAGGGCAGAGACACGCACCAGCACAGACGCACTCGCAGGAGGACCAGTTCTCCCAGAAGACAACGAACCGACCGGCATGGCCTCGGACTGTGGGAGGAAACCACGCACACTCCACACGGACAGCACCCCGGCTCCGGCGCTGACCCCCGCACCATCGTGCCAGTGTGCCCCTGTGCCCACGTGAAGCAGCATCCCGTTCCAGCGCCACTAACGACAGCGGCCAGCCACGCTGCACTGCAGAGACCTGACCAGGATCCCGCTGGGGTGCTACAACAGGCATACTCACAGCTTTTCACCTTCTCTTGCTTTTGTGTCCAGAACAAGGTAGACCGTGCCGAAACTGCCCCTGCCCAGTTTCTCTTGTACGCTGTATCGCTTTGCTATCAGACTGCTTGACCCAGCACCCATTGAGGCAGAAATGAAGGCAGTCTTTGCAGCCATCTCCTGGAACTTGGGCATCCCTTCTTGCACCAGGAAATGAGGCGAGGTTCTTTAGGCACTGTTGCCTGTCAACATAAAAACAGGAGAAATAGCCCCCTTTTTAAGGTTGATGTCTAGATCGCAGTTAAAGTACGTTGGAATTGTGTATGAGCAAAAAGGAAAGTACTGTAGCATCTAGCAAACACCATCAAATACAACATGTTGGAGAAATAGGTGACTCAAAATAAGTTTGATTTTGTTCTGTGCTTGGAACGACCAATTTAAAAACCCCTTTAATAAGTAGTGTACTTGAATAAACAGTGTGCTATTTAAGTAACAGTGTGATAGTTGTTTTTATACAAGATAAAGGCATGAATTTCAATGTTAGGAAAAGAGGGGGAATTATAATTGATCAAAGTTCTTGTATGGCAAAATAAATCTTATAAAAACATATTTTACTCAGCTTACTAAAGAGAAGACATCTAAGCTTTAAATCACATATTTCTCTATGCCTAAAGATGTCTCAGGGAATATAATGGCTATTTTTAATAAATTATACCATATGTGCAATGCTTGCTTTTTTTGTTGACACATGAAAATTTTACTCTGCATTTAAAATGATGTACTATGTCATCTAAAGCAAATAGATCTGTTTTATTAGAAGCGTTTCCTAATATTTTAACTGGATTTTTGAATGAATGTGACTATTTCACTTTGTAGGACACAAAGACACAGATTTTAGAACATGTTTTTTGGGGCACAAACAGTTGTAGTGTTTCTAACTGTCATCCGAAAGAGGACGCCTTTTTTTACAGTATAGTGTCCCCGTCACTATACTGGGGCATTAGGACCCACACAGATTGCAGGGTGAGCGCCCCCTGCTGGCCCCACTCACACCTCTTCCAGCAGGCGATGTCTTTGTGTTGTTCAGCTGTCAGGGGACCAGTTAACGCTCCATCCACGGAAATACCAATGACCCACAGCAAGCAGGTGTACTCACCAGCAGAGTGCACAGGGATTTCCAATCCGCAGCTGTCAGAGGGCTGAACAGGAAACAGGTTATTGTTCGGCCAGTGTTGCCGTGACTTCGGAAAGAATGTCAATCCTACTCATCCAGTTATTCAGCCTAGACTGGCTTCAGTGCTGGAGAGCCCCACGCAGTGATATCTGCAGGGTTTATCATCCACAATGAGCGCAGACCTTGAAACAGTGGTAACAGAAAGCCGGTTTGTGAACATGCCCAAGAGACCTTATGCTGTATGCAATGAAGAAAAGAGCTTACGTTTCGCAGACGTTTGAAGCACTCACACTTTTCTCACATGTGACAGAATGTGTAGAAGACTGAACTTACATAAAGTAACACAACACTTAAAACATCCATAGGGAGCAATACAGAGAATCTCAACAGTAACACCACTCCTGTCTCTTCCAGCATCAAATCGCCAAACAGCGAATTATTTAACTGTCTTCACTACAGCTGCCACATGACTGTGTGCGGCATTAAATAAGCCATGTATTGTTTACCTTGTCTTTCAGAAGAAGCATACAAGCAGCCCTGACATGACTGTAGCCCTACTTACAGCCCACCGACACGAATCACAGCGCCGTGTTCACCACAAGGTGTTTACTCTTGTTTCTATGGAGACGGACGGGAAGTTCTGGGACCGCCTTGTCGGCGCTCCCGTTGTGACGTCACAGTCCCCTCCGCTCTCTCACAGCTGTCGGTTTTGATCTGACTGAAAACGATTGGGCGTTTTTTTTTTTAACAAACTGCATCAATCCATATCGTATGCCGAGTCTGTGCTTCTGCAAATGATCTTTCACGGGACGTTTGTACTTGACCCCGGAAGCAAAATGATCAGCTTCATTGGGGGGGGGGGTCTTTCTGTTGTTCTTCCTGAAGTTAGTTCGGAGTTTATTTTTATTTTTTAGGAAGCCGAGCAGGGCTGAGCGTGCAGATTGTGGCGTGTGCCGGCGACAGTGAGTGTCGGGCTTCTCGACATGACATTGTTTCTGTTTTTTTTCTGTGACGGCGGTGCTTCAGTGAGCGGCTTGTGCTTGTGCATCCCGAGTTAAAACGCGCTGTGTCGCGTCTTGCCGTTCAGACCCGGAGGCATCGGCTCTCCCCGGTATTAAAGAGACTTGCGAGGCAGTTCCCCAGTTGGACATCCGAGCCCACATCTGTAAGCGAGATATAATAAAGCTAACAACTTCTAACCCTATTAAATTAGACGGTGTTGCTGTTTTGTTCTCGGGAGGGGGGAGGCATGCACGGGACATTTCCTTTCCAGCACATGTTTCCCTCCTCCCGCACGAAAGGGATCGCAAAGGTTTCCCAGTGCCCAGCGCCGGGCGCCAGGGAGCACAGCATTCATCTTCAGCGACGCCTCCGTGTACAGGCGTAGGCCACGGGTTTATACAGACGTGCGGGAGTATCCCCGCGTCCTGATGCACATTGCACATTGCCCGTTGTTGTTTTTTGCACACTGCCTGTTGTCTCTGTCCTTCTTTCGCTACACAATTGTATTGTTGTTGTTGTTGTTTTTTTCTCTTTGTACTACTTATGTCCGAGAGCTAGCTAAATAGCATTTCGTTCTACCATATACCATGTATATGAGTGTAATGACAATAAACTTGAAGCTTGAAACTTGAAACTTGAACTTGATGTCCAGCTCGGCTCCCCCTGGCAGCGTGGGTGCGGCGAGCCTCGATTCCACCTGCCCCTCCCACCCCCTGGGGCTGTGGCTCCGCCCCGCCGACCAACTGCCCCGGCCTCGCCGCTTCTCGTCCCATGAGTCGGGCGCAGAGCGGGGATCCGGGACAAGTGAAGACGAGTTGAACAGAGGCGCTGGGAGAGTTCTGATGCCAGACGCGCCTGTCGGCCCTGTTGATAGAAGCCCCGTGGGCAGGGGGCAGGGTTCTGTGCCCTTGTGCGGCGAGGAGACGGACTGGTTGAGCTTGTCGTCCGTGTTCCCCTCGGCTCTGCTCTCCTAACGATTGTCGTCCTGCTGCTCTCTCTTGCAGGAGTCCGGGGCTGTCACCATGGGAGTCCAAGGGCTTACAAGTTACATCGAGGGCAAGAGGGAGTTCTTCACGGACTTGAAGCTAAGAAACACGAGAATTGTTATCGACGGGAACGGCTTGTACTTCCGGCTTTATTTTACTTCGGGTCTGGACAAGCAGCGCGGCGGAGACTACGACAGCTTTGCAGAGCTCGCCCGGCGCTTTTTCGAAGCCCTGTCAGCCTGCAGTATAAGGCCCTTTGTCGTGCTTGACGGTGGCATTGACTACACGGACAAGAAGTTCGGGACCTTAAAGCAGCGCGCCCAGAGCCGAATCAGGGAGTCCCATGCCCTGTCCCGGGGGTTGCACGGCTCCGTGCTGCCGCTTCTGACCAAGGAGGTGTTCAAGCAGGTGCTCTCCAGACTGCAGGTGCCGTATGTCCAGTGTGTGGCAGAGGCAGACTGGGAGATAGCTTGCTTGGCCAACCAGTGGAGCTGCTCGGTATTGGCCAGCGACAGTGACTTCTGCATCTTCGACTTGAAGGACGGCTACTGTCCCTTCGCTGACTTCCAGTGGAATAACGTAAGGGTGTGCTCCGACACGGCGGAAAAATACATCCCTGCCCTGTGCTTCTCCGTGGACAAATTCTGCTCGCACTTTGGTCACATGAACAAGCAGCTCCTTCCCCTGCTTGCGGTCATCATGGGCAACGACTATGTCCACCTGCAAGATATGGAGGTGTTCTTCAGCCAGGCGAAGCTCCCCGTGGGGACCCTGCCCGGATCTGGGAAGACCCAGGCCCGAATTGACGGCCTCCTCCGCTGGCTCTCCAAGTTCGACGGCCCAGAAGAAGCCGTTGAAAAGGTGGTTGAGTACCTTGGCCACAAAGGCCACAGAGGCTCCTTCCGGGAGCTCGTGTCCTCTTCCATGAAGGAATACGAGCTGTCCACGAGCAACCTTGCGAAGTTCTTCACGGACGGCGTGCCGGTGTCCAACGTGCCGGAAGTAATAGCCTGCCTGCCGGACTGGATCCTGATGGCCTTGGGGAGAGGGAAGCTCTCCTCGCTGATCATCGACGTGCTGGTCCTGGAGAGGGTGCTGCTGCACGTCCAGGTGGAGAACTGCGCGCTGCCCAGCAGCAACCTGTGCTCCCTGCCCATCCGCCAGGTGCTGTATGGGCTGCTGCTCAACTGGAAAAGACACCTCTCGGGGGAGAGCGCCCGCGGCTGGAACAAGGTGTGCAAAGACAAGAGCAGCACGTTGTCTGTGGAGGAGTTCGACCGGCAAGATTTAAACCTGAGAAGCACTTCAGTTCAAGCTGTTCTACCGAGATCCCCCGAGCAACTTCTGCTGCACAAGCTGGCGGAGGTAATCCCAACCTGCGGGGACAGGCCAGTGGGGAATGGCACATGGAAAACATGTTAGAAAATGTGACAATTAAACACATGCCTTATAGATTTGTCAAAGCAAAGCTTTATTAGTAACGCTGGGCTTTTGTATGCATTTCAAGGATTGTTCCTCTCTTGTTTGTGGTCTTTATCACCCTCACCTGCTTGTGAGGCTGACAGGGGCAGCATGTGGCTTTTCTGCGCTGTAGCTTCATTTCTGTATGTGTCTTACTGCCTAGAATGGGTGATTGTTTTTGTTTGGAAGCAGCAGCAAATTTCTGTTCTGTCTTTGGGAAGGGAATGTGAAGTTTATCTGGCACAAATCCTCATTCTGGAGTGAGCAGGTGCAGCTCAGAGCTAAGCGGGATGTAAAAATCAAGCAGATATTTGGTTTGCGTTGCGAAAGCATCAGTATATAGCTCAGGTCAAGGATATTTTAGGATATTTTAGTATCTCTTTGTTTTGCAGGTGCCCCTAGCAGTTCGTCTTCAGACCCTGCTGGAGACGCTGGGAGTGAAACCCTCTGTTCTGCAGGCCGTCCCCCCCCACCTCAGCCTGCCTGTGTCTGTCACCTGCTATTGGCTGACTCACTCAAAGCCCCGACCTGAGCAGCAGCACCTGCAGGCCCTGCTGCTGGGCCTGGTCTATGGAGAACTCTGCAGGTTAGGTAGGCCTGTTTCCTGAAAATGAAGTCCTGCCTGCTACACAGCAGGGGTTGTTGGTGGGGCTGGAGAATGATTGGGGGTACCTGAAGGATAGCAAGCCAGCTGTTATCACAGGCATTGTAGTGAACAGTTCTGGGACAGTCTTTCTAAAAGTGTTATTATATATAATAGTTTAATAAGCCAGATACAGCAGTACCATTGGTTTGGGTATTCTTGGTGTATATACACCCTTTAGAAGAGCCAGCGTAGAGCAAGAATGGCAGTGTACTTACATAGCAGAGATTAAAAAGTCAGAAATGAGATATTACTACCGTATTAATGAAGGTACCAGCTTAGCTCTGTTAACTAAACAATGATGAATCACATTGTTTAAAGGAGTGAAGGTTTTTTTTACCTGTTTTTAACTTACCTTATTTTCTAAGTTGTCTGTTTTTGACATCTTAACATCTAGCAGCAACAGACCAAAACAATACCAGAAACATACCAAATACCACCAACAGCCTGTATTCTTGGCTTAACCTGTACTAATCATGGAATCTGTAAACACTTCAAAGTGACATCTTAGTTGTTATGAAGAGCATCAGAATGTTCAAAATAAAGTCGTGAAACCAGTCCTATTCCCTGGTTCAGACGTGTGCGATGACTAGCTGGTATTATTTTGGTATTGCCCTAGAGACGACTAGCAGGAAGTTGTATGGATTGTGTGTGTAAGAAAACTAACAGGAACCCTGCTGAATCTAGAACAGCATCCCTGTTGCGCCTGGAGTTACATCCGTGCTCCTCTGACCTTTATCCTAGCGTGGCTGGAGTCGGTGCTGGGACTGTAGGTTGTATCCGCCCTGGCTCTGTTGGACTGCCGGCTGTTCCCTGTGTAGAGAACGGGAAACGATCTCTCTTTCCGCCCCCCCAGGCAGCGCCGCTTCCTGCCCAGGCGTCCGGGCGCTGCGTGAGAAGCTGCGCAGGCTGAGGGTGTGGAGGGGGGACAGGCAGGGCATGGACATGGACGCGGCGCATGTGTTCAGCCAGTGGCAGGCGGCCCTGCTGACCAGCCACTACCTGAACCAGCTGCTCTGCTGCCCCGTCCCGGAGCCAGACTGCTCAGGGTACGGTGTCGGGCCGCTGTAGCTAAAGAACAATATCAAAAACTCATCTTCACTTCTCTCCTTCACCGCAGTCATGACCGTGAACGGTGACATGTCTTCTAGCTTGCAGGAAGTATTCGGATTAGCTCGCAGGCACGTTTCCGTTCAGGCCTAGCCTTGTGTACGAGCGCGTCTGGCGTTAATCTTGAAACTGGGGATTTACATCAAGTCGTGTCTTGTTAAGTACCACTGTTTTTAAAAATGCCAGCATCTCCTTTTGACGAAAAAGGGGAGTGTTCTTTGAAAGTCATTAGTTAAGCAAACATTGTTTGAATTCAGATTAATGGCTTTAACTGGAAATTTGTGTTTTCAGAGAGTAGATATGTTTGTAGTAGTAAAGGAAGGTAAATACGCAGTACAATTTCATTAGAATAAACAGCACTAATTAAAACGGACAGTGTAAAGCATAAAGGACCAAGAAGTGGCTATTTGACACGATCCCTTCATTGGTAGAAGGCTTTGGTCCTGTTGGGTCGCTTGCTTTCGAGGAAGAAAAAGATTACGTCTGCTTACCTTCTTTCCCCATTTTATGTAGCTCCCTACAGAGGAGAGGCTGTTGCTGGTTTTAGCTGAAGCCCTTTGTTGTAGCAGAAATCCAAAATGAAAATCACATGTCAATACGGAGGATATATCTTTCACATGCATTCATCTAAAAAAATTGTTAACGAAGCATTTCTTAAATTAGTCGAGAGATTTTTTTCTAAGGGGCCAAGTGCTGTTGTCTCGCAGGGTTTACAGCGGGACGCTTGTGCACCGGGTGGTCAGGGAGCTGAGGGGCGGGCAGGCTCCGGAGCGGCTGCTGGCGGGGTCCGCCCTGGCCCTGACGACCTTCAGGACCCTGCTGGGGGCCGTGCTGGCCAGCGTGCCCCCAGACTTCTTCTTCAGGAAGAGCAAGAGAAGAGCCAAGAGGCCCCCCCGGCCGCCGGCGGCGCAGACGAAGGGCGAGGCGGGCAGGGGGGGGCCCCCCGCCGCCCGCGACGCAGCCAACAGGTTCTCACTCCTGACGGTCGAGGACGACGAGGACGACGAGGACTGAGCTGCGTTTTTACCCCGTTTTGTACTGTACCACACAAGGAAACAGTTTCTTAATACTACCTTTCTCTGGAGTCACGCTGAAACAGTTATATTTTTTATAAAAATCTTTTGGTAGAATGCTTTTGGTGCAAATTTTATACATGTATGTTTTTAGTTTTCTAAGGTGCCATTTTATCAGCTAACTTGCTTTCAGTCAAAGCAGAGGTGAATGCCCAAGAACCTCAACACGAGTCTTCAGTTGCTACTGTATACTGTTCTCGTGACCTACTGCTCATCCACCTGCAAGTTGTGCAGACAGATTTTCGAACTGAAGCTGGTAAGTCCTTTAACGGGAAACACAGGTCTTTGTAATTGAATTCTTTTGATAGCAAAACAAAGATAACTGGTATGATGCAATTAACTGCTCGTCTTTCAGAAGCATAAATCGAATCCAACATCTCTTCTTACTGCCTAACAAGTGAGATGTTGCAAAGCCGTAGAAAATAAGTGTAATTAAGTGCAATTGTTCTAAAAATTAATATCAATAAAAAAGCCCAGCACAGGAAGAAAACTGGCATATACTGCTACCATTGTGAAAAATGATGCCAAGCGAAAACGTTTCCCAGGTTGTGCAATATTTAAATTACTTGTCAATGTATAAAGGTAATAAGGTGCAAATACTTTTTGATGATTAGACAGTTTATTCAGACCTAAAGATGAAACAAATTTATTTGTTAAGGTCCTGTTTACAGAAATGAGAGCCTAATCCTGCAGAGTTGTGGCCAAGAAAGCTCATTTTGTGCAGTATAGTTTGGGAAAATTTAAATAATCTACCACACTGTGTACATCTACCAATGCCTATTTTATATTGTATTTTAATAATGTATTAAAATATAAAGTAATAAAAAATCATTATTGTCTTCACTGAAATGTAATTATATGAATAACACATTTGAATTAAATACCGATACATCTTTCTGTAAATCATAATTTATTCAGTCTTTTCAGCCCCCCAACAAACAAGAGCCTTGATGAAAAGGTTTATAAAAATTTTAATATACAGGATTAATTTCATACATTGTCAACAGAATGAGGTGTCAGCTGTACACACATTAAACAAAGCACACTCAAGTCACTGCTTTTATCCGTTTAAAGAGCAGAGCAGCACAAGTGAGACCAGTGAATTAATCTGACCAGGGAAAAGCCTGAGCTGCAAATCAAAGATCTATGTGAAAAGGGAAGTAAAAAATGCTTTACTACAGTGAGTCCATAAGGCTTGGTGCTCATTTCCAGGAAAACACTTCATGGGCCCAGTTGTCCAAGATGAATATACGCCCTATGTACGTCTGAAGCCCATTATGTATGTGTGAAACACGTAACATGAGAAGGTTCAACAAAATTTTAAAAGCAATTTTTATATCCAGTCTTTCTCAAACACGAGACACTACAAATCAAGCAAATGGACATAGATCCCATAGATATAAAAGTTATTAATGGTGCTGTAGTATAAAACATTTATAAATTCAAATACCATCCATTGTTGTACCTTCTGTAACAGTTACTGTTTTGTTCAGTGTAGTGCGATTTTAAAAAAATTAAGTGCCCTATATGCTCACTTATAATGAAAATTTCATTATCCAGAAAGGGTATAAATTTAAAGAGAAATCATTCAAACAGATAACATCTGAGAACTGAACACAAGAGTAATTACTTTGTTCCCGATTCTTACCCAAAACAAATACTTTAATAGATCCAGGTATACATACAAATCCAGCACTTGGCCATGCTATCACACGTACTCAATATAAAGACAAACAGAAAATGTTTGTGTTTTATAAAAAGGTTCTTTGTTCACAAAATACATGGTTTAATAGTGGTCACCTCCTCCAAAGTTTGCATACAAGATGAAAGCACAAAGTATTTCCACAATACTTATTCTTATTGTGAGTTCAATAATGTAGCAAAAAAGACCTTGAGCTGCAACGAGATCAGCTGGAATGCCTGAATGTAACATCTTTGCCGTTTCACAAAACAAAATCCATCTGGTTTTCTGAAAGAATAAAACACCTTTAAAATAAAACTGACACCCAAACAGTAATTATATAAATAAGGGCTTTCAGATACTCTGAAAGGTTGTACAGTCTTGAAGCAGCACACCAAATCTTAAAGGGAAATATGTCGCCACTACAGTTCCTGTAGTTTAGCTAGTGCCTTCCCTGCAGATTTATTATTGGAAAAAACAAAAAACAAAATTAAATAAAAACCCTTAATGGCAATAGAACCTGCTGCAAGTCATTTCCAGTCCGTATCTGTCTGTAGACATTGCCTGTTCCTTTATCAAAGACACAATATGCATCATACTTCATGGAAGAAGGCTTCAGGCTTCTGGTTTCGTTCTCTGCCTCTCTCGATCTTCTTTATGGCCTCAGACACGATGCACACAGAGGACGTTAGTCCGAGTAAGAAAATTAAGTCTGGAAGATAACAGAATTGGTTACTACAGTTGTCAGAATCTCGAGCGCCGCACAGCAATTATTTTCAAACCTAATTACGAATAGGCACACCAATAAAAAAATGAATACCACAAGGGAGCATACAGGACAAGCGGTAATAATTCTGTTTTAATCATTCGTGAACACTGCTCTGCAGCAGGCCAGACTCATCTACAACGGAGGACATACAGGAAATGTGCATAATGTCAAGCCTTTGTAGATGCGTTCTGGTAAACGGTAAATGAGTTCAAAGGCGTGGTAGATGACTCCAAAGGTAGATCTTACCAAATATGCTGAGGCTCTCTGTCTGGAAAACCTTCTGCAGGGGTGGGAAGTAAATGACGAGCAGCTGTCCCATTATGGATCCCAGGACCGCGTAACAGAACATCCTGTTGCTGCACAAGCCGATCTCATAGACGAACTTCGTCTGCCAAGTTCGCAAAATCAACAAGGGACAATCGATTCCGACTTGCACGCTTGACATAACGCTCGGTTTGTCTCTAAGCGTTTTAAATCACGATAAAATAAAACAGCCCATGAAACTAATTAGATGTATAAGCAAAGCATTTAAAACATTATGTTCACTATTGTTTCTGTTAAAAGTGACTGCATATAAGCCTTAAAGAGTTGGAAGCTGCAATTATACCAATGCAGACGTGTTCATTAAATACACTGTACCGAGGAAAAAGCACAAATCACCATTTTCTATTCGTCCGACTCAATTAACACCATCGTGTCATCCATTATTAAAGATTGCATTCCCCGTAAGGCTGTGGCTATCCAGAGGCTATTCCAAAAGCACAGGGCACAAGCTAGGACTATGCCCTGGATGATGCCCGTGTCTTACAGTACACACAAGGTACAATCGAGAGAGGACAGCTCACTGAGCAAAGAGTCTGAGGTGGGAGGGAACTGGAGGACCTGGTCGAAGGCTATTGCAGACTCGGGGATCAAATAAAAACTCCTAACAGAAGGAGCTCAAGACACTCAAGCATCCAACAGCTGGAATCAGCAGCATTAACAACATACCACTGTACCACACTACAGTCTTTTCATTGGAATTAAACAGAGCTGGACAGAACTCATTGTTGGGCCACCATGAACGGCGCACAGAGGTTTTAAAAAAATGTAACTACATCACCTGTGACCTTGAGCTCAGCGCATTGAACATGTCAAAGAACACGAAGCACGTGAAGGTCATTGTCGTGTCTCTGGGAGTGATCACATTATCACGCAGCTGTGGGAGAGATCGATACACTTTGATTAAAATATTGGATTACAGCTACTGTACTGCGAGCACAAGGCTTCATTTTCAACATTAAGGAAACCAATGCATTTGCTGCATCGAAAAAGGAGTGCAATATGCTACTGCTGGCAAAAACCAAACGAATCCAATGACGCATCATATTTTGAATACGCAGCATTTTTGTATTACAGTGTCGATTCTCAAGTAAGTCTACAAAATGCAATGAATTCCGCAAATTTAAAGTAATATTGCCCACACTGAGCTTTATAATAGGGACTGTTTTATTAGTTCAACAGATGATGTTATAATTGCCAATGATACATTCATCTCTCCTTTAAAACAACAATTTCCCATATTCTTGTTGAAAAGGTGTACTCCTATTTTTCTAATCCCAAATGCTCACAAAAGGAAACAAACGATACCTCTCTCCAGAACACAAAGAGAGTCCCGCACACGATGATCAGCGAGGACACCAGGATTTTCACCAGCAGGTTCTTGGTGATAATGCTGTCTTTCACATTTCTAGGAGGCTTTCGGATAACATCCTTATCTACAGGTTCTACTCCCAAGCTAGAGGACCATAAAGAAAGAAACCAATATAGACAAATTCCTCAGAAGAGCATTTCAAACTGAGAACGAGAGGCAGTTCTTTAGGCAAAGGGTTATGCGAGTCTAGAACACGTCACCCAGCCATGTTGTTAAATACACTCTAGTTTTTAAACAGGTGGATGAGATCTTTGGATACATTAGCTACAAACAACCAAATAAATAAGACGGGTCAAATGGTAAAACTCATTTGGAAACTCAATCAAATCAATAAACTATATGTTAATTATCAATGATCCATCAACTACAGCAATAACCTTAGTTATTATTCCTGAACTGAGTGCATAATGTTTGTTACCTTTGTGCTGGAGGTCCATCCATTATGATATTAATCCACAAAATCTGCATTGCATTTAAAGGATTAGGGAAATTCATTAATGTGGCCAAAGAAATTAAAGTCAGTGCTGCTATACTCCTGAAAAATAAAAAATACAAAAAAATAATTAATATATTTCTAAAAGAACTGTTGTCAGTACCTGGTATTTGAAAACATGACCCAACAGTCTAAGGATATACCGTCTTAACATACAGTCTTAACATACTTGTACAAGTTTTGTGCGGGAGGTGAACAAAAGTAAATTCTCAGAGTGGAAATTAAAACAAAAACTCACGTGCTCAATTGAAATCGGACAAAGTTTTTGATGTTATTGTAAATTCCTTTTCCTTCTTCAATGGCAGACCTGAAACATTTAAATCATTTTTAGAAGTCATACATTCATGAATACGGTGGAAAAACAAATACTTGGGAGAAAACTGGTTGAAATTGAAATGCTAAAATCTGAAATCTGAAACCTCTTACATCTTTAGCAAATGTATTACAAAAGAATTGTTAACTTCCCATTAAAAGTGAAGCTTGTAAAGATCAGGATGGAGATACAAGTTGTTTCACCGATGGCTTGGTCGTGGTCAGGGATGTAATTATGTCACCATAATGGAGAAATTATTGAAAAAACAAGGGTCCTGGCGGTTGACTCGGAGCTTGAGATGCAGGAATTGACAGAAATGCTTGATATTTGACTGAAAGGTGAATTTAGGGCCTCTGACTGGAGCACTTCCTAGGGAAAGTGCTGTGGCTCTGCTGCTGCTCTGCTCTGTTACCTAGGGAGGTAACTGGTTATTGTCTTCTCAGTAGAGGTCTTCTTTGGCTGCCCTGCCCTGCCCAGGCTGTGAAATATAGGCTGGGACAGCGATATGCCCTGATGACACTCTATCCCTACTCCGGTCTGCTGCCCTCTGGGTTTGTCAGCAGGCACACAGCTAAGGGGGTCACATGAAGACTTGCCAACGACGGGCGACGACGCTCTGATTAAATGCGCAGTGGTCTTTTAATCGCCGGGACATAAAGCACGGCTTACATAATTGTCTGGAAGTCGTCATCCACGAGGATCATGTCGGCCGCCTCTTTGCAGACATCCGTGCCCGTCTGTCCCATGGCTACGCCTATATCGGCCGCCTTGAGCGCCACGGCGTCGTTGACTCCGTCTCCGGTCATGGCCACCACAGCTCCAATGTTCTGCAAAGACTACACAGACAGAGGTCGCCTAGATGACACAGATCGATTACAGCCAGCGTTACTTTCGGCGTTCTGATAAAGAGAGACGGGAGGTAATTCCTAAGGCAAACTGCAAGTGCAGAGCGAAAGCAGACCCATCTGCATAAATGAAAAACCAATGCATTTCAGAAACTGTCTCCACGCCCAGCGGTGGCACATACTCTACCTTCACAATCTTCAGCTTGTGTCTGGGGCTGGCTCGATAGAACACTGCCACCTGTGGACACAAACACGAATCCCCGTTATCTCCCCCTCCTGCGTTCAACAGCATCTTCTCCACAGGCAGACAGAAAATTCAACGGGACAATGGGAAGAAAACCCTCCTAAAGAAACGAACCTCCATCTGATAGGTCAAAAAGACTCAACTACAGTTCTAATTGTCATAACGCCCATAATAATTAAAACAAAGACAAGTTACATAAGCCTAAAGCTACATTTCGCATTGCTGGGTCTTTAAAAAAATAATTTTTCAACATAGCTAGAATGCTTAGTGTTGCTCACTTACCCTTGGAGAGATCTGAGACAGCTGCTGGATGTCCATATGGTCAACCTCTTCCCCAGAGAGAGACTGAGATCCTTTCGAGTACAGTCCCAGTCGGCTGGCTGTAGTAAAGGAAAGTGACCACAGTTTCTAAACCTGAAAAACTGGACTGAATAAAGAATCAGATCAGCTTCTCAAGTACGGTGTGCCCATTTTAATTGACCACTAATCTGAAGGTTTCCAAACAAGCATTTTGCACTCAATATCACTACAATTTTGAAGTGGGGGTTTAGTTGATAAATCACAGCAGCAACGCCAGTGCTGTCAACACCTCCCGTTCCAAGATCAAGGACGGCATATTAACCCAGCAGGCGCACAGAACGGACAAGCCACATACCGATGGACACCGCGGTCTCCTGGGAGTCTCCGGTGATCATTTTGATGGCCACTCCCGAGCTGATGAGTGTGCCCACAGCCTCCCTCACCCCCGTCCTCGGGGGGTCGATCATGCCCACCAGCCCCAGGAACGTCAGCTGTCCGAGCTCAGCGCCAGAGGCGAACGCCAGCACTGCCCACCGCAAGACAAGAAGCCAAGACGACCGTCAGCCAGATCCTTCACGTTCAGAGATGAAGGGACCTGTGCCTGTTAGGAGTTAACGGTTAACCTCGAGAACTGTCCCGCCGTTTCGTGCACTCCCACCTGGCCAGGTGTCTTCAAGGTCTCTTGAGCGGAGGTGTAACTCATGTATCCTACTGTACATGTGATTAGCGACATGGAAGCCATAGGGTCTTAGTTGATTAGGGTCTTGGTTAATTGCGCAAGGGTGACCTACCTGCCTAACTTTCTGACTTTGTTTACACCTGATATGGTAAGAAACCGCTACTGACCAATCATAAAAGTATGTTTTTGTATGAAAAAGTCTGCTCATCTTCAAGAATAAAAGCCCGTCGCTGTCCTTAGGAAAGTGAGTGCGAGACGAGGTCAACCTCTGAACTTTGTCTGTCCTCCTGTCTTTCTTGCAATAAAGAAATCCCCAGCTTGGTTTACCAGTCATGTGGTTAACTGAGAAAAGGGCCTAACAGAAAGATACTGTATTAGATATCATGTGCTCATCCATTCCTCTCACAATGGGTTGCACCCATGACCACTTGTGTATCTTGGTTCTGACCCAACCCATTCATTACTTTCTCTTTCTTAAAGCTGTTCTGAGTGTACAGGAGTCCATGCTTCCTTGTGTTTTGTGGAGATATTTCAATCACTTTCATTCACATTTAAATGGATTTAATCATCCTGTTTATATATAATTCAACTGTTCAAAAGAAGCACCAGTCAAAAGCTAGACTATAATCAAAATCAAACTTTATTCTCATTTTACCACAACTGGAGTGTATGAGAGTCTACAAAAGTCACAAACAAGAACGAATTCTATAGTTTTAATAATGCCGATGTCAAGAAAAGATTGAGTGATAATTTCAGAAGAGCCAGTAATGTCATGGGATAAAAAATAACAGTACTGATACCTAAATCAATTAATTTTTTATCATCTTTACCGAAGAAGCTGCTCAGGGTTATTGCAAATGAAATGCACTACAACCTTTGAAGCAGAAAAGCACAAATTAATCATGCTTTTCCTCAAGAGCCTCTGAAGATAAACCTCAAAACTGCTCAGATTACAGCCACAAAGCACATACAGCTGAACCAGTCTGGTTCTCTAAGTCACTGCTGAGAGCCGTGCCTTCGCTCTGGAGACCCGTCTCTGGTGTCCTACCTCTCAGCCCCGCTGTGCCCATGTAGGTTTTCTGCTGTTGGAAGAGCTCCCTCTGCGGCTGGGTAAGTGGCAGTACCAGTCCTTTGCTGTTGTAAGAAGTGCAGTACCGTATGACTTGTTCATAGGCCCCTTTCAAGAAATAAACCCCAGGTTTGTCCTAGAAGAGAAAAAGTACAAGAATACGCAAAGCCGTTTTTTTTTTAAACCTATACACAAACTGTTTCAATGTATGACCTACTTCTCTCTTTCATCTATTCGTAATTTAAAAAAAAGATGATATTTATGCACAGCCGTCTTATTCTTAACACCAACAAATGGTTTTAGAGCTTTTCTGTGGCATAAGCTTCCTTGGCATTTAAAGGATAAGGCTTTTGAGACACCTGGCAGTTTCTTATGTTGAGTGCTTCATGCCAAATAAAGGAAAGTTCATTTTCGTTATGTAGCTACAGTACAACACTCAGATAAAATTCCCGTCTGTTCTCAGAAGGTGGTTTCCAAGCTGGAAGGATCACGGATCCCACCTGCTGTGTCCGATGCACACATTTGACAGCCATCCATTTCTGCTCCGAGGTAAAAGGGTGCTCTTCTTGTCTGAGATACTCCTGTCGCACACCTTCAAGGCCCATCTACACATGAAAGAAAAACCAGTTTCACCTTCTGAACACCTCCGGGTAAAGAATAAAAAGAAAACAAATGTATAAAATAGCCTACTAGCATCATCTCTCCTATGAGCCACTGGCTTTGGGTACCTGAACAGATCTGATAGTGTCCTCTATCATTCTCTGACACTTTTCACTGTAACCATGTCATTCTAGTCAAGTTTTCATTGCAAACCCGAGTCTTACACTTTTCTGAACTAATAATTCCTTGCATGTGCTTTACACACAGGGGGTGACCCACTCCATCCAACCCATCTACCACTGAAGATCAGCTCCTAAATTTAAGCACGAGACCTGGATTAACACTGCTGCTCTTACTGACAGCACGGGACCTTGCAACTACCAAGTGGTCAAGACACTGGTTTAACGCCTCATCTGAGTGACTCTTCTACAGCAGTGTTCCCATCAAAATACTGGGACACTGGTTTGGAAAGTCTCATCTAGAGGGAAGGGTATCGCGAACATCATTTACAGCAGCTACATGTGTTTTTCACATCTCCTATCCCAGGACTCACCATTCCTAGATAGGCCAGGCTACACGATTAACACCTGTCACCATGCATTAAAAGATACAGAAGCTGTCCAATAATAAATTGTGCTGTCCAATAATAAATTGCAGGTTTTGCAATATAAGTTACACCTCTCGGTTCTGCAGCATACCAAACCGATGTTCTTGCATTCGTTCCTTCAACAGAATGGCTTTTTGATGCCGATATTTCATTCTGGCACTTTTCTTTAACTGCCCAGATTCATTGATTTGCACGGATAAAATGAACATTCGTTTCTTATTGCTTAGTTAATCACAGTTCCTATAATGATTAGGCAATGACTGCTAAGATTACAGTGCTTTCAGGGCTAATCAGAGGATAATTTTACTACAGGTTACAGAACCGAAAGGTTACACGGTCAAGAAAAACTCCACCCTACTTACGGGCCATCTACTGTAAGTTTCTATGGGTTAACATAGCAGGGACTGGCACTCAGATATTATTAGCACGTAATAATCAGATATTAGTTTAGAACTTGCACATGGTGATTTCAAGTAATTCCTCTTATTGTTCCAGGGAAATTGGAAAGCTTTATACTCTAGGGTACAATAGCCTACTTAATATAATAAGGCTTCTATCAAGAAGCTTATGCAATAGACAGGGTTAGTTTCTCACCTCCAGTCTACAGACTGAAGAGATTTAAGAGAAGAAAAATGTGCATACATTTTTGGAAGCACTGATTGACTTGCATTAATTATATTTTATTAGTTGGCAGTTCCCTCAAGATTACTTCCAGCACAGTGCTCCCAGGAGGCTCTGAAGCCTTCCACAGTACAGGATGAGTCAGACAGCCTGATCTCGGTGATCTCAGGTGCAGACGGAAGCTGTGTCGATTGCCAGCTGCAGCAAAGATGCATAGTCCAGTTGTTCGGTCAGGCAGCTCTGTAGGACACAGCTGTCCAAAGGAACCTTGATCTGCAATGTATTGCAATCTGCCTTCTTAATTCTGCACGTGTAGATCTAGGTGGTGTTTCTGTGTGCAGTCCTGCAGTTGACAGCTAAGACCTTGATTTATGTTTAGGAATCACAGAGCAAAAAGAAGCAACTGGCTCAGTTTTCTCAGAGAACAATGGTCATTTACATTTAGGGCAGCACAGGGTGGGTATCGTTGAATAACAGCTGAAAATGTTAAAGAAGAGTATTGAAATGAAAAATAATTGCAATGCAATTTCTTAAACCCCTAAAACATTGTGAACCTTTCTCCTACATTTCATCCTGATAGTATCCTAACTCATCAGTTTAATTCCTTTTACTATTCAGTTAGTGGAAAATAATTCATGTTGTGTTTAAATGCACCAGAGTTTTGTAAAGACAATCAAGTTGCTAGTAGCTCTGCAGCACAAGCATGTGACTAACATCAAATAAATTAGACATTAAACTCCTAAGGAGCTTTATAAACGTCTTACATCTGATTTCTACAGTTATGTCCAACACACTGCTAAGAAGACAGCAAAGTAGAAATTGTTGTGCTGCATTTACAATAAGCAGAAAGGCAGAAGTGCAACACAGACAAGACTAAATATGACTGAACCCAAAAATGTGCAACAGTGTGCTACTGTGAGAGAGCAGGCCTACAGTACCGCTGCTGCTGCTGTCCTCCCAATCGACATGAAAGGGTGTGCTCTCACCTTCATCCCCAGAGCAATCAGCGCTCCTTCTGTCGGCCTTCCCATCAGAGTACCGCTCCTTATTACAGCGTCATTGCAAACACACCCAGCCTTGAAACGAATACAAGAGTCAGAGAAAAGAACATGAAGCATTAAAAAAGTTTATTCAGCATAATTCTTAGCCCTTTATCTAAGTACTGTACGTGCAGAGCAGACAGCCTTACCCAGGACACCCTAAAGTGTTTATACACTTACTGATGGAGTGTAGGTAATGTGCAAAAGGAAATAACAGGTCTTATTACAGGCAAGTACAATAAGATTTAATACATAGATTAACAATTAAGTCGCTTTTTGATTTGCATATTATCTTGTAAAAAATTATGCATTTTGTCTGGTTGAAAGTAGCCATCTTGGTTTAAGCAGATCATTTCATATTTCAAATTCCATTCTGACAAGGGTCACAACTCCGAAACTTCATGTAAAACAGTCCATCAGTCAAGAAGAACATGAAAACAATGCAAAATGATACATGGCAGCCAAACCACTTGACTTAAGAAATCAGCCTCATCCACTTGGACTGCTTGTACTACGGTTCTGCTACTCTGAAATATTTATTACATGCAGATCTACCCTGTCGTACAACTGGCAGGCTTGTTGTGGCCATACTTCTTGACTCAGGAATTCTATCTTAACTGCATTGGAAGAAGACAACACAATGTTAACGTATACCAAGATTCAAGTCAATCAGCCTCAGGAGTCTGGAGGCTTGTTTTAGTCAAAATCCAATATGGCTACTATATCATGATCCATTCATGTTTCCTGAAAACCAATTAGTTCGAGACGTGACAGTTCTATGTACACAGTTTGCCAGCTATAATATTTGCTGTTCCAGGCAATAAGAGGTTTAAAAGTCTCTTCTTCGAATCAAATAAAATCCAATATATCCTGGTGGCCTGACCATGTGACCCATTAACACCCCTTTCCTTTTTGGGGGGCACAGATCCACAGAAGTCTAGCATTCAAGCAAACCCAAAGTTTTGGGCTCTCAATTTTCACTTTTCAAAGTTAACCATCTGGAACTGACAGGAAATGAATGTACTCAAGTTTGGTACTAAAATAATTTAATAATAAGCTCACTCTGTCCGGTATCTCTAGAGGGGAAAAAAAATATACAATCAAATATCTTGACGCGTCAGGAAAAGCCAACAAAGGAAAATAATCTTCATAAGAAGGACACACGTCCAGACGCCTTTTGCTTGGAGGTCCGACGGAGTAGCAGCTTACCTCTACTACCTTACTGATCGAGGAGTGGGAAAAGCCGTGGATCACTTCGCCATCAAGGGTCACCTCTCCGGCACCGTTGTATCCAACTCCAGTAACCTGCCGGCCACAGGGACACACTGCACTATAACAGAGGTTCACGTCTTACAGTACCCAATCAAGGCAGCATCCAGCCACTTCGTTTAGTAATACACGTTATCTGGGACTTGAATTAGGTGGCGGAAATTATATGGCCCCCGATTAAATCAACGTTAGCTAATGTAGTGTCAAAACACACCTAACAAAGATGGTCTGAAGGATAAAGTACTTCCTTGACTTTTAGAAAATTTGAAATTCAAGAGCACATAATCTGTCTGGACATGGATAAAGCACCATTTTACGCCAGCCAGATTAATTTAAAATTGTACCATTATTAGTGAGAACTCCAGCGCCCCCGAGAACAGCTCTGGCCTTGAATTCTTCGACTCTTACCTCGACGTGGAGCCCGTCGGAGGTGAACACGTGAGTGACCGTCATCTCATTCTTTGTCAGGGTTCCGGTCTTGTCAGAGCAGATGACATTGCAGCAGCCTGCGTGAACACGGGTCAGATTCCGAATGGAACAATGAAACGACTGAAATCCAATTACCAGGGGGAGGAGAGAAGAAGGCATTTAGGAGGTTTTGACCGTGGCTCAGTCGTCACAGAACAATGCACAGAAATTCTTTTTTATCTTCTATGCAATGCCCTTGGCTGTAGGTTAAAGGGATAGACTGACAAATAAAGATATCACTGTACATTTCCTTAGTCACACCAACACCATTGAAATTACTGAGTGCAATACAGCCTCCTGAAGGTAATTTATGGAAATGTCAAACACTCAATTTACTGCCTTGTTCTCCAGGCAGCTTCAAACAGTGGATACTGCTCAAAAGAAAATATGCTTCTTTACAATACGTACTGCTGTCTGGGTGAGGTCCTGCACCCAGCCTGCTTCAGTGCATGAATAATTCCAAAAACATTCCTACATGCACAGCATGTATTAACTACAATTTCACTGAATTGCCAGGAATATAAAATAGAACCCTAAGCTGTGCAAGTCATATACACATTTTATATTGAGAGCCAATATAAAACTATTTTTTCCATTTTAACACCCAACCATCATAATTTATAAAACATGCTGGACAGTACGCCGAGCCCCAGACATTGTACAAATTCCTTGTCAAGCTCATGTTCCTTCAGCGTCAACCAGCCGTGAAATGCAAATTCTCATTGTCGTACAGGACGCATGTCATTTAATGGGCAATGTGCAAATGAGATTAAAAAAAACAAGCCTCATTTTAAGCACCTTTTTTATTCCTGATGAGTCACCCTTCAGACTTGCCAGAACATCTGAAAACCATTCTATTGTACATAAAATTATTCTCTTTAATTATTTTCCAAGTCCCTCTTCAAGACTAATTTTTAAGATGGCTCTATGTTGAAAGTTCAATGGAGGAACCACTCAGTTCCTCATATCTAAAGGTACAATAATATACATGTATGTATATACACCTATGTGTACTTACAGCATACAATACACTCTGTGGGTATATACAGGTCACACAGGAAAAACAAACAAACAGAAACCTGCTCAAAATGGCTGTACCTAGTGTTTCCACAATTGGTAGCTTTTTCACAATGGCACGCTTTTTCACCATCCTCATCACGCCCAGAGCCAGCGTCACGGTCACCACGATGGGCAGGCCTTCAGGAATAGCAGCCACTGCAAGGCTGGGGGGGGGGGGGACGGCACACACTTTACAGTAAGGCAGAAAACAGCACCGATTCGGAAACCAGGATCATTTTCGGTGTAATGGCATTCTGTACAACTGGGATGCCAAACACAGAAAAAAAAGATGATGACCAAGAGACACCAAATTAGCCTGCTTCCTGATGACTTGCAGGTCATGTTAACCAAATCTGCAATTTAAATAAAGTGAGCCATATTAAATGCCAAAACAATCTTTTTAACATACCCACTGTATTGGCTTTTTATTGAAAAAGTCAAAAGGAAACTGAAGATACATTTCAAGGGTTCTATAATGATGATGGAAGAGAACATCACCCTTGAAATTTACCAGAACTTAAATAAAAGGTATAAGAGAATAAATAGATCATGACAGAACATTTGAAGCCTACTATAGCAATCTCATAAGTCTATTACTCACATTTTATAGAATTAAAAAAGCCAAATGCTTTACTTACCTAACACCGATAGTAAACATATCGAGAATATGCTTTCCTTGGAGCCAGCCAACAAGCATGATGACTCCTATACCAAACGAAAAGTTATAATTACTCAACACGATAAACTGAGTAATACCTGTAAGGGATATAAGTGAATCATTAGTAGAAAATAAAGCGGCACAATTCGTTTTGCAGTCTATCACCCTTAGAATGGTGGTTTTGAAAATATATCCTGAAACGTACAAATCTCAGGCAAGTATAGCTCTATGCCAATATCACGGAAATGTGAAAAAAACCCACCGATTATCCCAAATGAATAAAGGGAGAGTTGTTTTCCTAAAAGATCCATGCTTTTCTGCAAAGGTGTTTTGGGGGCCTGTAAAAAGAAACAGATGAGTTTGCCAAGAATGCGAACGTGTTACAATGCATTACAATACGTTCACTTTTAGATTACGGTGATGTCAAAAACAGTTACTCACATCTTCAGCTTGCATCATCTTGAACACCTCACCAAATTCGGAGTTTTCTCCCGTTCCAATGACAATGCCCTGAAAAGAATAAAATACAGAAAGGCTGCAGTTTGTAAACTGAAAGAAGTATCATCATACACGTGAGACACTTACACAGTACCAGAAACTTTCTGTCTATCCGGTCAATAAAAGCTATTAAGCTATGGATTTATCTCCCTGCTATTTGTTTTTAGCACCAATTTCGAACATTTCAGACTCACTTCCCTACATTCCCCTGCTGTGCCGTTTGCCTCCTGCGTCGGTTCTCATCACTGTGAAGAGGTCTTGTCTGATTTAATTGCACAGATTGCACGAGAGAGGTTTTCAGCGCGACAGGAGGTCCCCCTTTCCCCCCGGAGCGTGCGGGGCGCAGTGATGAAAGCAGCAGCAGCAGAGCCTGCCCTTCGTGGGGTGAGCAGAACTCACCTTGGCCTTCCCACACCGGACCAGCGTCCCCATGAAGGCAATGTTGCTGCGGGAGGCGATGTCTCCGTTGGCGCCAGCCGGCTGAGGCGCCGTAGACTTCGCACACGGCGCCGTCTCCCCCGTCAGGCTCGACTCGTCCACCGACAGGTCGGCGGCCTGCGGTCCGAACCCAAGGAAAACCCAGGTTACTATTGATTCGGCTGCCCCAGGAAGCCACATGTCCGAGACAGTGAAAGCACAGCTTTCTCAAGCGTACCGCCGAGCGCCATTCCACAGCTCGCAGAGAAACAGCAAACAAGCCACTGCCCCAGGCTTCCATGAAACTGATTCCTCTGGTTAACTGGCGTCACTAAATTGCCCCCCTATGCACGCAGATGTGTGTCCTGTCCGGTGAAATCCTGACTAAGGTTGCCTCTAAGGACAAAGCGGTCGTTGTAGATGGGTTAAAGGAAGGAGCCTCTTAGGACGTGCAACACCTAAGGAAAAAATGATCATGACATTCTGACTGGCTAACGCACGTTCTGCTGTACATCATATACGGTACTTGAGCCACAATTCAACTTTGAAGTAACGTCTGCTCCTGCCGCAACTTTGATGTTCAGTGTTATTTTATAGGTGTAAGAAGGGCAGCTGTACTGAAAGAGAGAGAGAGTCCCCAATCAGTCATTCTAAAGAGCATGATAAAAAGAGAAGCTATACTATACTAATTAACCTCGTTACTGTAAATGGGATGCAAACAGTGTGACACTAGAAAAACTAGTCCATGTGAGGCCTTTACACCTGAAGGAGGCTCCACCGCCGAAACGCTGCGTCTTCTCTTTTCCTTTCAGCTAGGAATAAACCTTCACCTGTTGCACATGATGCCTCTGCCTGATGGTCACCAATACACATGCAGTCATTCACTGAGCCATCACAATGAAGTCACACTCAATCCTACCTCAAAGAGGCGCAGGTCAGCAGGAACCCTCTCTCCCACGGACAGACAGACCGTGTCCCCAGGGACCAGCTCTCGGGCCAACAGATGCTCAAGGGATCCTTCCCGCACACTAGAGAACCACAACAAGCCAACCTCTTACCTACTGTATATCATTACAGGTTCTGGGGCAAAGCTAACAGTTGAATCTGTCAACACTTGGCAAGTGCTGCACAGTCGTTGAAGCCTATAATGTGGCTTCTAGCAAGAAACAGCTGAATCAGATCTTTGCATCAGTTAGCTACCACACTGGCTATATAGTCTGAATAGTCTCCTTTCCTTTGAACCTGGTTACAAAGGTGATGGAAGATCTGGGATTCCTAATGCTTTCCTTTTTGTATTGGTTATTTAGTTCAAATGAAATTAAAAACATTTTCACGTAGGTGTTTTCACGACACCTACGAGCATACAGCACAAGGCTTATTCAATTGCTCTGATTTAATTAAAGGAATCTGAAACCAGCTCTTAGCAATGGGTTTAGGTCTCGAGAACCAGTTCAGCGTGTTGATGTGACTGTTTGCGGCGAGTATTACTGTACAAAGGAGTGCAAAGAAAACTCACACCGTAAGATTGACAAAAGAAGTAGAAATTGAGAATGGGTGTGCTGAGCTGTATGCTCCCTTTTTGATATGTAAATGAGTAACTCCTGGGCATGTTTGATATGGAAATAAGGACAGCTTTCTAGTCACTGTACGCCTTTTCTCACAATTAGTTTGACACATCATTGGAGGAAACAAACAAATCTTCACTTGAAAATGACATGTACTGTACCATGAACCCTTTACACAAGCTAAAAAAAACTCACAGAAAAACAATTGTAATAATCAAAGACTTGTTTGTGAACACATAAATAAACAAAACAAAAATATTAGCACCTAACTGTTTTTTTTAGAAATAGCAAAGGAGCTTATTAATTCACAGCTCAAAAAGACTGTAAAACTCTGATGAAGATCATGAAATGGCAGCACTTTTAAAATTGATCAAAAACAGATCTTTGTTTTCCATTTTGTGATTAAGGAAAGCAAACAGAGTCTGTAAACACACCACCCATGACAGCACTGTCATGCCCTAGATACTCCCTGCTTCTCAAAAATGCTTCTATTATAAAAGACTGCAGTTTAATGCAGCTGTACTATGGTTATGACCAATATCCACTGTGAATCAAGTTACAACTTCCAGGCTGTGTGCCTTTCTAAACTCAATTAGATTTCAGCCCAGATTCCTGGAGACTGCATATTTAGAGCAAGATGTTATACCCTTTGACCCCGTCATTTTAAGCTGTTAGTGACAAAAAAAAAAAGAATCTGATGAAAATAAAATAACTTACCAGTTGCATTCGGGAGGCACTAATTTACCCAGTTCTTCTAAAGATTTTTCAGAACGATACTCCTAGAGAAAAAATAATATATACTGAAAATATAAATTAAGTCTATGACAAAGATTATAGAAAACACAGTTCACACACAATTAGTTTTAATCTCAACCTTTTCCTTTAGATATTTTTACATTGAAATAACCCATGCGTGTATCATAATATATAATATACTCTTGATGTTTTCCACACCGCAATCTAATTCCCCATAAAAGTATTTATTAATTAACAGCACAAGTCTTACCTGTACAAAGGCAACTGTAACAACAATGATAATGGCCTAGGACAAAAAGAAAAAAAAATCATACAATTGAAATTCTGTTTCTGACGGATAAAAATAAAGCAAAGCCAAGCAGTAACTGAAAGAACGAAGCGCTTACCACAGTGATGCTGACTGCGTCGTCGAACTGGTGCATTAACACGCTGATGACAGCGGAGGCCAGCAGCAGCATGATCAGTGGGTTTTTAAACTGAAAGGAGTAAAGGGGGGAATTAAATCAGGCCCATGATTGAGCCGTCCCTCAACACAACAGAAAAAAAGCACCAGCAGATTTGAAAAATAAAAAAAAACGAAACCCATTTTCCTGACTGCACGGAATGCACAGTGCCATTACTTATTCATACAATGATATGGCAAGTGTCAGTGTAAAGGGCTGAGAGCATGGAGGACTCTGACAACTCAACACGACTGTTCCTGTTACATTACTGGAGGGCAGAGGCTACTTGGAAATTGAGGAAATTGCAAAACCAAATGATGTAAAAATATAATTCACTCTCTGATGAAAACATTTGATCAATAAAAGTTTATTTGACCTATTCGTTGCTAATTATCTACAATTGCCCTGATTGAAAATCCTCACCTGACGACTACCGTAAAATACAATATCATCAGACTGACACCAATATTCCCGACCCAAAAAAACAACAATACATTTGGTGATGGAAAAAATATTTTCGGTATAACTGTGTTATGTTGTGTAATGTTATGTACAGCAATATGACAGCAGTGCCTACACCCAGAGAGGCATTTAACCTGATGAAGGATGGCAATATCTAATATTGAGACCCAACCCCACAGCCTGGTTTGGAAGCTGTCTATAGGGATGCATTTCACTGCATCATGACTTTCTTCTGAAGACTTCCTGTAACGAGTTGACAAGAGCAGTCATGTACACAGCATGACGTGGTATGATTTACAAACGTGTTAATTTCTAGTCAGCCTTCCGGTCTGATGAAATCGCAAATTCCAGACAGTTGTTAACCGATAGAGGTGTATCACTCAGCGTCTGTGGCATACTAGTTTGTCATTATAAAGCAATTTTCACTTTCCTTTGAAAATACTGCACCCTGCACATGCAATGTGTCCATGAATTCCATTTTATTTATTCTTACTGAACACTGCTAAAAAAAAAAAACTTTTTGTCTGATGGTAGAACCACAAGAAAAGTTCACATTCTTTAACTTCAATCTTTTTCCATGCACTAAAAAAAGGAAAATAACCTCAAAAGCACTGAGTGCCTTGCTGGCAGTTCTGTCCTTCTTCCTACTCCTCCCAGCAGGCAACCACACAGGGCAAGAACAAGCGCAGATTCGCCTCGCCAACTTCCCTTCCTTTTTTTATTGTGCCGTGCTCTTATACTGCCATCGTGTAGATGGCCACACACTGGCGAGTCCCCAAATCCCAATCAAGGTCCACGGTCCATTCTCAAGGAGCCCAGTCGAACTGTTTTCTCTCCTACCGTCCGGTGAACGGAAGCGAAGCATTCAGTCAAAGCCCAGCAGACTACGGAACAGCTCCTACCTCCAGGCAATAAGACTCCTAAATAGCCAACCTGCAGCTCCTTTAGCAAATCGCCCATAATGCCTACATGGACACGCAGTCCTCACTGTACCGTGCACAGTGCACTACCTGGACATCATGTACTGCACACACCCTGGACACGTCGCAGCTCTATTCATACTGAGTTTTGTCCGTTTGTTTTATTTAATTTCTATTACATTATTATCTATTATTATGTAACCTTATTACTCCCCTGTGAGCTCGTAGAAAAGACATTTCATTGCCAGCAACTACCGCTGCTGCAAGCTGTATTACTGTGCATTTGATAAATAAACTTTGATTGAAAGGGGACAGCAAAGGGCAAAAGACAAAGGTCACTGCTATCAGAATTCCAGCAAAGAGGCTTTAAATGAATTCATTCTGGATAGCTGGCTTTCTCTTACTTATGCCTCATTGTAACTGCCTACTTAATAGTAGCTATAAGAGTCATGTGATCATTGAAATTATTCATGGCGATTCCTTAAATGACTGATTCAGATTACACACGAAGCACATTAAGCATTAAGGAAGACCAGACTCCTGCTGTGGGAAATGAGGTGCCAGCACAAAACAGCCTATCCCACAATAATGGAAAAGGTCATTAAAGACTGTTCAAAACGGCAAAACAAAAAGTGGAATGGAAATGCAGGTGTAAACAGGCAGAATATCTGGACAAAGCTAGCCAGCACTTTACTGATGTTTACTAAGGCACAGAGATGTAGATTTGTTGTATTTCTTCACTGCCATTTCCTCTGTAGGTTACGTTTTCCTTTCCAATTTACAATGAGAGCTAAACCATGGTATAGGATCTAAGGCATAATGACAACCCTGAAAAAACGGGTACACACTGTTTTTTAATAAAACTGCCTTTAACACTCAATTCCTAAGCAGCTGACAAGTCAGTAATTTCACAGTGCCGCTAATAGCGGAAAACATACAACTTCTATGATCATGGATGTGATTTTTCATCCCATAATCCAGTAGTTATTTGCAAATGGAACAACTTAATGGACCGAGTAAATTGTTGTTGTGTTTCATGGAGACTGATTGCCCATGCAGACTCAGAAATGTGACAAGAAGCAAGCAATGGAAAAATGCATACCTCCATACGTAACATAAGACACAGAGGGACAGAATGCAAATTCCTTCCATCTGCGGTGACCGCGTTTTTAATTTCAGATGTTCCTTTTGCCAAGAGCATACAGGAGATTTTTTTCTGGAAGTATTCTATCAATGGAATAATAACATTGAAAACATACCCTTGTAAACCTAGTCTGAGAGGGAAGTTTCCTCTTCTGAGAATTCAACCGATAAAGTCCCTTGAAAACACACAAAGGCTAGAGAATAAATGCCAGGTCTCACCTGAGAAATGTACTTCTTCCACAGGGGCTCGTCTTCACCGATGTCAAACTCATTCCAGCCATGGTAAGCTCGGCGACGTGAGACCTCACCATGTCTTAAGCCATACTGCAAGTCAGCCTGGGAACAGCGATAAACCATGAGCAGCGATCTGTCCACAGCAGGTCATCTGGAGCTCTTGTTCAGACAAAAGCCCTCCCAATTTATTCACGGCTTTAACAGCCGTAATGAAAAATAACTCTGAGGCCTTTGGCTGACTTAAACTATTTAGGATTTTTGCTTTGTTTCTAATCGGTAATTTTTAAACGCATGTTTAGTTTTATACCCATTGTATTTCTGTGACACAAACGGGTTTCTGGAAATGGCAGCAAACAGCAGGTGGAAAGACTAACCAGCTTCTGATTAAGCTTATTATCTCTGATGTTAAGTGCTGCATACAGTAGGTTTTCATTAGTGTTACCGATTTTCATTCTAAAGACAACAGCTGATCTGTTTCGTATTCTTTTGTTTTGCAGAGAAACAGACATACCTGTAGAAGACAAGCTACTTCATTCACTGGAAGCTCACTGGCTTTTTTTGATGCTAGTACCGGAACCATATTCTCATCTTCACAGTGGGGTAGACTTTCAACAAGCTGGAAGCAGAAAAGCAAAAGCAGATATAACCATAAGTGCTTTCAGAAAAGATTCCTCCTACTTGTACAGGAACGGCAAACACAAATGAACACAAATTAAATCTAAATTCTCAGGTTAAAGAAAACTATTTGTTGGAGCACAGATATTCTTTAGTGGGAGTTTTTTCATGACTGCCAATGGATGAGTTTGTATTCTGTGTCCACTTTTATCTGAACATAAAGATGGGTACAAACGAGGGAGGCTGTTTGACAGTTTTGTAGTTAGTAGCTAACTGACCCAAGAATCCCGCGAAGCTGTTTCTTGAAAGCAACAAGACGGTATGAACCTCAACAATATGGCTGGGTAGTTTGTTTCAAATCCAAGAGTACATTAGCAGCTCCTCAGTCCAGGGGTAGTACCCCCACCTTGAGTAACTGTTGGAAAAGCCGCATCATTGTCTTCTGGATAGCATCTTTTTTCCTTAAGCAAAATCGATAAAAATGCCATCAGACCCTGAGGATTTATTCATCTTTTGCGCTTCTAGCATCCAAAACACTTCTATACTACTGAGTAAAGAACTTCAGCCTTCCATGTCTACTTTTCGACATCCTCCACAGCGAACACCCGAGTGAAATACTCATTTAGTACATCAGCCATTCCCCTTTCATTTACTACTCGTTTCCCATCATTTTCTGGGAAATATTTTCCTTCTTCCTTCAAGTCCTTTTGTTAGAACACTATATCTCCTCCTTGTTAATCTCTAACGGAACAGAGTGTGTCTACCAGGGTTACAAAATACACTAAAGTTTCATAAGTACTGCCCATGAGTCATTTTCATTCATCCCTCAAACCCATAATAATTGATAATGGACTATCAGTCTAAAAACTGAAACCAGTCATTTTGGAAACTATCATTTGAAATTACCAAAGCATTTCTTTTCATCTTTATAGAGACAATAATCTGTAGATCTAGATCTAACTGAAACCCACCAGAATCTGAAATGGCTAGGTGAACTATACCTACAGTATAACCAAACAATAAGAAACAATCTGTAGTTTTATTTTATACTGTTATAAAACATGTTTGAAAAGTCAGTTTAAAATACCTCTGTTGAAGTTAAATGCATGACAGGCAGTCCTTTTCCCCGGACACTTGTGTTACTGTTAACCGATTTCCTATTGTGAATATCAGTGGAATACCATGTTGCAGTAAGATGGAAAGGCATCAAAAGAAGACGCAAAAGGCATTAATATATTCCTACAAATCACAGTCAACATCTACACATTTGCCAGAGATTACAGTGTCAGATCTAAACTCAAAAAAAAATGCTGTGACCAAATGGGTAATTTTTTTTTAAATCATTTGCAGCACACAGTATGATGTTCTTATTTTCCTTTAGAATCATTTATTGAAAAACAAAGAACAACCCATTTGAAATCACCCAATAAATGCCACATGTTGACAAATCTGTTTTACAGACTTTATAATGCTATGAAGTGAACTGAGAGATTAACGCATCTGATATCGTCTGTAAAGCCCTGGGCTGACAGTGCATCAATAATGCAACTGCTACCCTTGCACCATATGTCCTGAAAACTGTTCCTGTAATATTCAAATTGTAAACATCATCACAGAAAAGTACAATTTTCTTCCACCAAACAACTTTGGTTGAACTCTTTTGTTATTGAAACGAGCAATTGAGTTCTATAAATTCAGTACACGACCATTAAGCTATGATATAACAATTATGACATCGCTGTTCACAATTAACCTCAAGCTTCTAGCCGTTAAACAAATGGTCAATTTTATCAATTATGATAATAACTTGCCCAGGACTTACAGTTCCACAGCACAAACAAGAAAACTCTGCTACATTAAATGCGAAAACCTCCTGTTATCCTCATCTTCTTTGGTGCTCATGTTGTAATAAATCCCACAGTATATCTGTCGCACACAGAGACTGCCAACAACCTAGCTACAATTGGACAGGTCTCATGTCATGGTAAGCCCTAAGATCTTAATCATGCATTCTCTCCTGCCATGGCTGTGCGGATTAATCCCTTTAGAGACCATCTTGAAAATGTCCACAGTAAGAGGTCCTTCAAAACTAATATTAATTTTCCCGGTTTAAAAAACAAAACAAAACAAAGCATTTTACATAAGAACAAGTCTTAGCCAGACAGGATTCTCATAATTAGGTCTGACAAGTTCTTTAATCTGGATCAGACTCCTCTTCTCCATACAGTTGGTACAGTAGTAACCATAAGCAGTTACACTATCCAGCCCAGGTCACTGCCTGAGATATACTGCATGCATGCACTAGTTTAAACTCAACCTGAAAAGCAGAGAAAAGGAATACAAAGGCTACTTTGGAAATTAAGCTTTCAGACCAATACATTAAAGAAAACAGAGGAACAAAACGAGAGATGTAGAATGTATAGAGTTAAAAAAAAAGTCAATTTAAAGTCTAGGATATTTAACACCACAAAACCACATAGTATAAGGTAAACATAATAAACGACTGCTGGGTTTAAGATCTAAAAAACAATTTGAGAGAGTCATAACAGAAACAGCACTTAACACATAATTACTCACAGCAGTCGCACTTAAAATACTGATTTCATTGCGTTGTTAAGCTACAGCAGGACTCATGAAGAAGTTTCATTTCTCAAGGAAACAATTAGCAAATTCTAGTCCTGAGAATTTCATGACCATTCAGACATGGTTACATAGGTCAGGTCTTATCAAAGAAAACACAACTGAAAACACCTCCAAAAGACTTAATTAGGAAACCAGTTTTTACCTTTTAAACCAATGTAACACAGTGTTGATAAAATATTTTAAATAATATTACATATTCCACTGTCAGTTTAAGAAAGCAGCATTCGAAAAGAAGACATTGTACTAAGACTGATCAATCACACTTGTTTGTCAACCTCTATGACAGATCCTCAGAAAATTACATTAAGTTGCAATTCGGCATTAAGGAAAGACAAAAAGCAGGAAATGAAGGAAAATCGGGAATTTGTATTGCAGAAAAAGGATTTCTGCTGTTTCTTCCAGCACATCAAATCATGCAAAATTGTGTTAAACTTTCATTTCATTTTATTTCATAAAAATTGTCTGCTCATTTATTATTTGCTTACCTGTAGAGATAGATTAGCATGATGTGACTGAAGCAATCAGTAATATATATATATTTTTATCAGGCATTATTGAGTATTGAATATGCATTTCGCTTAAGTTGATTTCGAATAACTTAAAAAAATGTATCTGTCCAATGATGACACTAAACTGAAAAACACTAAAAAACTAAAAAAAGAAAAAACTACATTCTTTCTAATATCCTGTAACCTGGAAATCGCTTTGAAAATGTTCAGGGCATGAAGAATAATTTGAGGACAAAGGGACGCTTCTACATTCGCGGCATTCAAGTTTTACCATCGCCTCGGCCTTCAGCCCTGAACCTCACTGTCTGGAGCTGTAGTTTCAGTCTGCAGGACAGATGAACCCTGCTAGCTCTGCTTCAGCGTCTCTGATGCCCAGGTGGTTTAGCGTTTCCTCTCAGCACTTTATTTAGCAGAAATCAATTGGGTGTTGAAGCAGGAACTCACTAATGGTGAAAGAAAATTGAATTTTTGGTCCTTAACGTATCATCCATCACTATAATTTTTGGTTAAAGTGGGCTATGGCAAGAAGGTAAGAACATCGTGCCCATCTACCCCTTATGTCACATTTCAGGGGAGTGTAGAAAAACACATTGCCTAGTTCTGGCCACTGTGTTGTTGTTTTTTTTGCCAAAGGAATGAGGAAACGCACAGGACACACCTGTGATAAACTGCTCGTGCTATATGGTTTTCTAACAGTGTCAGTGGAGCTGCACATCCCGGCTTTGATGCATCAAAGAAACTACACGACCAAGAACTGTTCAGTAAAAAATGGCTGGATCTGTCTACAGCAAAACAAAAATCAACCCTAAATTGTGCCTTATCAAGTCAAGAGGTTTTCAAACCATACAAAAAAGCTAATTATGGGTCTTTTTATGTATTCTACAGTAGATTTGTACCTATGCCTTCTGCATGTCTATCAAGACATGGCGACTTTTGTATTAGGCTTTGAAGAAGTGAGAGAGAACTAATTGAGGTCAGTCAAAGCAACAGGCAGGCTAATTCTGCTCTGCTGCAGTAAATCAACAGAGGCATTAACTGCCTCCTGCCACATTACTCACAGTTACTGTACAAGCTGAGACACTAGGGCACTAAATCCTGGTACTGTTAGAGCCCAGATTACAGATGCTCTTGTTTAATGTGAACAAATTACAATCATTATGTCTTTACATGTACTGTATTTTTACACTATTAAATCATTCTGGAAATCTTTAATTCCTAAAACTGTTTTAAATACTAATTTTTAATCACCTTTTTCTATGTGAAAAAATGCCATGTTTAAGCAAAACTATGCTACCCTCCATACCCTCCTGCTATGTCTTTAAAGGAACTGTTATACAGGCCCAATAGTGTACTGTATTGTCCCATGAAATCTTTGTATACAAGCAGAAACACATTTTGACAACAATGCTAAAAAATGATTCTCCAAAACAATTCTGATTAACTAAAAAATGTTTAAAAATGAACTGATATGTGGGGGGATTTTATAAGCAATCAAATGAGATAAAAGTAAGATTTTCCAAATGGTCTCCTTGTTTGTGAACTGATGCTATACTGTCACATTTCAAAACATGCTTTTGAAAAGCAAAAACACATTCTTTTTCAAGTCCCCGCAGTACAGTAAGTTCATATGAACTGGAACGGAGAGGAGCTTTCTGTGAGAAAAATAAAGAGTTAAGAATTTTCCAACACAGTATATTAAGTGGCATGCACACGCAGGTCACACCTAAGCTGACTTAGAACAGCTCAGTTTAAACAAATTGAAAACCATAAGGATCTTTGTCATCAACTGCATCTAAGCTGGCTTATGTCTAAGACCCAATAGAAACAGAGTATCTGTTCTGCCTTTCCTAAAGGCTATACAGGCACAATACTACTGCATGTACAAAGAGTGTAAATAAACATCCTCAACCTGAATGGCAATACACTATAGCTTCAGTTCAACAGAAGAGTACACCCGATTACAAATACATATTTTATTTCACTGTATAAGGTTTGTACTTGCTTTGAGTAGAATATTTGCTTAATACCCCATACTCAACTCCGTGCTGTGCTATAAATAATGACAGCCACAAGGTGAAATTCACAGGAAAGCTAGAGAAGGTTGTCAGGCAGTATAACAAAGCCTTCTAAAAATCCTTGGTAATGTGTTTGAAAATGGTCAAGCTGAAAGGCCACAAAATCATTTTTTTTTGTGTGAATTCCTCTTCCTTCACGACACATGTACATTAGGGACAAGTTAGCGCCAGGTATAAGCTTTGAAATGGCACCAAATTCAAACCAGTCCGTCTGGTACTTCAAGCTGTGAGGAAACCAAGGCTTTGGAGTGGTTTGGTGGGGATGTCAAAAACAGGCAACAATAAAAGAAGTCTAAATCCTAATATAAAGATGGAAATTTCTCAAGGCGTCCAAGTACAAATATATTCTAAGATCACTGAAGATATGCTCTAATAGGTGCTATTGAAGTTTTATATGGTGAAACCCAATCCCTAACTACAGTCTATGCAGTATATACAGTAAATGGCACTGCATGTATTCTTCTAAGAGCTTAGCAGAAGAGAGCATGGCAGAAGAACGCAAAAACCCGGACCTTCAGGAGGAGGCAAGAGCTCCAGCAGAGGCAGCTGGACCTGATCCCTTCAGAGATGGGAGTAACCTGGGGAAAACCACGGCGCTGCTGGAGCTTTTCCCTCTGGACCAGAATTTTCCAGGAAGCACCCCAGCGTGGTAAGAGGGGAACACTGTGCTGGAAGAGGCTCCAGGCCCTGGATAAGCCGAGCTCCTGCCCGCTTGGTCATTACAGATCCCGCGGCAGCGTTCAGCAGACTGCTGCATAATGTTGAATGGCAGCTTCTCGCCTCTCCACCAGACCTGCTGCGCAGCGGGGCCGCTGGCACAGAGCAGAGGGCGCCACACTTCAGTGATGGAGGAGCCGAGTTCCCGAACAAATATCAAGTGCTTTGCGATCCTCCAGGATGAAAAGGCATAGATGAATGCAATTAATAATTATTCTTAAGAGTACAACCCCAGCAAAAAAAAAAAAAAAAAAGAAGTGCCTTTAAACAGAGTAACAAGCCTCTGGAAGGTGGGCTGAGGGTCTTGCCGAGCGCAGTGCTTAAAACCTGGAGTTCATCATCTATTGAAAGCCTTTCCTGCAGATAGGGCAGGCTGGAAACCGATGAGCAGCACCGGATATGGACGAGATAGGTCTAAAACACAACCTCTGCTCACACAGACCTCGCGTAAGGAAAACATGTGGCAACACATTCCAGTTAAGGCGAGCCTTCAAGTCAATATACTGAGAGTCCAGCTAAACAAAACACCCCTTGTGTCTCAGGTATCCCCACTGCTCTGTCAGCCCCGAACCTGACAGAAAAAAAACTTTAGTCCTGTAGGGACTTCTACAACTTGTTTGACAGGTGTGCTATGCAATACAATACAAGCAATACAAAGCAAGCTCCACAACATCTGCCCTCACCGTATGAGAATTAATCTATTGATCCAACTTGTAGGTTTAAGTTTATTTGCAACACATAAACAATTACCATGGGAACCACCACAAAAAGGAAACTAATCCATCACTTATTTTCAGCTGAGAATATTGAAAACACAGTCATCCAGAACAATGACCTTCATGTACTCTCTAGGAGTCACAAGACACTCAGTAGGAAGTACTTAGTTACCAGCTATGTTCTTTAAAAAAGCACAAGATTCCAATAAATGTATGCTCATTAATATTAAATGTTAAGCAAGATGAATTAATGGCAACACCTTTTTTGCTCCTTGACCATCAGTCTCCGATAAAGTCAAAAGGAAATACTAAGGATCTGAAGTGTGATGACATAAAAACTTCAATATGAACTTTACAAGGAAGATGGTAAATAATCAATAAAACAATGAACATTTGCTGCTCAGTACACCAGTGAGCACAATGCAACTCCTCTGGGGAAAGTAAATGTTTTCCAATACATTAATTACTGTCCCTCACATCACTTTAACATTTCCTTTTAATCAATCATTTAATATACAAACAGCACACATATTGAACAATACTGCCTTTCCACTGCACATAGTAGTTTTTCAAATTGGAGAAACTGGAAAAAAAAAACTTCCATCTCAAACAACAATGGCCATTTTACAACCTGCAGACGGAGAAAAATGTGGAGCTGTAAAAAAACAACAGTGCTGGATAATTTAAATGCGTCTTTAAGCAAAGCCTATAAAAAAGTATTCACATTAGACATTGGGAAAACATCGCAATGGTGATCCTGAAGACTCATTTGAAAGTGGTCTGCTGCATGTCATTCACACTGCAGAGTTCACATGCGGTTTTGCCCTCAAACAGGCTACACTGGCTTAGAATATTTAAAGTGTGAACCACATTGCAAACATGTGCTCTTTGGATGCTAGTGGCACTCCGCAGTACTGCGGCAGTCTCACTTTAACAATACAGTTGACGCTGGATCAGGGAGAGCTTCTGCGCCCGAAAGGAATTTGTCTGATGGGTTGGCCACTTGCGGCCTAAACAGGTTTTGAGCTGCGCACGCGATATCCCCTTCTGTAACCAAAGCAACGGTGCTTGAATAAGAGCTATAGATTTCAGTGCTTCATGGAAAATGTCAGCAGGGAGATTTTAAACAAAAGATTCTAAAAAAGAACTGTGCAGTGCATTATTACCCAGACAACAGATTCTCACAAATGCTACCACAGCGGCTCTGAACCCTTAAGGCTCCTGGGACAGATATATGGGAGCTACAGCCTCTGCCCCTGTCCGAAAAAACCTCATTACACTTCTACAATAAAGGCAGCAGTCCTTCCTCAGAGGAACGTCCTCACTCTTTACTAATTGGTTTGTTCCAAAAACAATCAATAGCCTGACCACTTAACAAGGGAACAGCAATCGGTCATTCTTATAACCCTTGCAAAGACATGACCCTCCCTCCCTCCACGAAATAATCAGACTGCAGAATCTGTACCTTTGTACTTGGGTAAAATATTTTTTTGGTCCTATGGAACCGGCTAATATGTTTTCAGAACATTACTACACATGCAAAGGACTTCCCGATTTAGACTTTCTGATTTATTATACATCAGGTTCTGCAGGAAACGCTTCTGTACTCTCTTAGGAAGAGCTAAATATGCTCCTCCAGCACACCGTCCTACACAGCCATTCGCAACTTGTTCACGTTCGTCAAGCTCAACAGCACCAGCAGGGCGAACGCAGCAGCTCTCACTCTTGTTGCCCCAAGTCTGCAGACCCCAAGCAAGGCACAGGAATCATCTCTAGAGAGCCAAGACAGCCTGAGCTGACTAACCCCACCCACACCCCTTCAGGACCCAGCCAGTTACCTGCAGCCACGTCTGAAAAGATCAAAGGAAGCTGGTCACATCACCCAGGCTCAAGCATGCAACCCCAGAGCTTAACGTGAGCCCCAAGCAATCACTTGTACTGGTGGAACAATGTAGGAGCCCTGATGTAAGCAGTTTTTGCATAAATTCAAAAGAAGAAAATGGACGTTGACTTGGATGACATTGTGAGGCTTCTGGTGCGTTCTGTTGATTTAGTTTTCATTTCTTAACACCTGCGTGCATTTGAAAGACAGTTGGTATGGTGGTATAACTCCGAATGCTACAAAGCTGTGTGCCGAGGTGTTTGCTAGTTACACCAGTATGGGTTATGGTGAAGTCATCTACCTGTCTGTGCCACGTAGCCACTGGTAACCTGTAAGTACAGTAACTGGCTTAAGGGGTAAACAACGAGGGGACAGGGCTGACATGTACAGGCCACCTGCTGAGTCACTTCACTAAAGATCTACCTAGTTAGGAGAATCCAGGGCAGGTTGGGCGACTGTTGAGAGTTCTTTCTGCATCTGTAACCGAGACGGCCTCAAGAGGTCAGCGACAGGGGACTAGGAACAGAAAACTGGCACTGACAAGACCTGGCCACAAACACTGAATCTCTTCCCTTGGGGTGGGAGCTGCAGTCAGGTGGAGACTTCTGGTGAATATGCCCAATGCGCTAAGAGATGAGTGGTCAGCCCAAGAGCACTAGCTTAGCAGATCAGCAGCAGGATCAGGCACAACTCTCTAATGCTTCACAACAGAAGATTTCTGATGTTTTGAGTGAGTTCCACCTTCCAACAGACCAAAAGCACCAGCAGTTCAGACACACACCTTGAGGACTGAAACAAGAAAATGGTCTTTCTAAGCATGGAAGAAGCTGGAAGCAGATTTTGGGGCTGTCTTTTTCATTTCTGAGGGAAGATTAATTTCCTTTCGGTATCGACCAGATAGAGCTTGTATCCTTCGGAAGCCTTTATCAGGTTTAGTACAGCTGTTCTCCTAACTGTGCGACAGTCTTCTGGAGCAGACTCCTGTGCTTCTGTTCAGAGTGGGGGACATGTTTTTGAGGAGACAAGCGAGAGTTGCTCTGAACCGCAGCCACTGTGCCTGGGGAGTGAAGGAAACACCTGATGGACTAGTGGTCAGTCATCATTTCTGGCTATAGGAGGCACGTTATCCAGTACATGTGTTTTTACATTAATACAACCACTCCTTTTTTAGGCAGTTGGATAATAAAACATGATATTTAAAACGCTGTACAGATACACACAAGCAGTAGAACACAAAAGGTTTGAGACACAACCCTCTTTTTTAACCTTTATGACAGCAGACGTCATGGGCATCGTGCCGCATTGTCAAGGCTTTTCAAAGACAGAACTGATTTCATCATTAATTATTTTCCTCTGAACATAATTCACTTCACTGTTTCCTAAAAATCCTGCTTAAAATCCAATTGCTGCTCAGTGTATAAACTAGGAGTCTAAAACTCAGACCTTATTCTCAAACCTGAACTGAATCTTACTCTTGAATAAAACACCTGGTCCCATGAACTGGAGCACCAGTTCTAATTTTGCAGATTGTGAGATCTGTATTGAAACCGTAATTCCAATTTAAAATTTCTTTTATTAAGACAGGACATAAGCCCATTGAGATTGAGGCCTCACTGACAAGGAAGTCCTAGATTCCTGTTAAGAAAATAACTTCAGCTAATTAACAGAGCACAGACAAAATGAAAACAAGAAAGCAGGACAGCATGCAATCTCTGGTATTCTAAAGTGTGGTATTACAAATTAAAGTGTCACAGAGTCAATAAAAATAACAGATTGTTCAAAATACTGTTCCAACTGCAAGCAGGTGTATCAGAAATTTTGTATAAAACTTTCAGTTGAAATCCGGAACTCTAATATTAAAAATCAGTGATGTCAATCCATTTGAACAAATGTGGCATTTCCTTTTAAATGTCTTAGCCTAGATATCTTCACAAACACTGATCGGTGGTCCTTTGAAGCACCACACCTACTGAACGCTAGAACGCAGCAGGGGGTTGAAGGATATTCTCAGGTGGGTCTCCAAAGGGGGTTTGGAAGGTTAGATCAGAAAAGGTGTAACAACCACTTTAATTGGGATCCTGTAGTAGCTCACGTAAAGGTTTCACGATGAAGAAGACGCAGATCTTCTTCCCTGCTGTGTATTCAGCAGTAGCACAAGTGGCGCATGTACAATTTTCAAAGCGACTCTGCCAAACAGCTGTTTCGTTACAAGCATTTATCAAGAACAAGCATGCCCTGCAAAGATGTTTTTTAGCAGTTCCCCCTCATTTCAACACTGTGCCGGCGGCAAAAAGAAACAAAGTAAATAAAAGAGTGGGACTGTGATTTCTTTACACTTACACATTAAAATGTTAAATAGGGGAGATTTTATTATTACTCACAAGTGTACTATACCATACACCAATCAGTTCATTTGTGCTTTCTCCATGCTTTGAAGTAGAACCAACAAGATGGATTTTTCAAATTGTACCTCGGTGCTGTATTTTTAGCCTTAACTTCCTCTCCGCACCGAAGGGCACATTTACGGTCACACGACAAAAACAAGTGTTTTCATCTTCCACGAAAAAGCATGGGAGGGTTATGAACAAGAAACAGCTGAGCTTTTTCACTCCCATCAGAAACAGTATGAGGGGAAAGAAAACAGCCAGTGAAAACCAGGCTGCTCAATGGTGCCTGTATTGAAGGTTCGAGATAGTTTTGCCAGATCACAGTGTAACTGTAGCACAAGCCATTGTGCCGAAGGTGCCCCAAGGAGGGCTTCTTACAGAACTAGGGGCAGTGTCTGGTCTTCTCCGGCCCCTTTGTGGGGACAAGAGAGCTTGTCTGCCTCGATCTTCACTGGGCCAGGGGCAAGAGCTCCCGTCGTCGGCTTCAGTTCTCCTGTCCAAGCTGCGTCAGGCCTCCGTGCTCTCTACCAGGGAGGGGCAGGGAGCAAAACAGCCGTCCTCATCACCTGAGCCGAGAGGAGGGCTCGGCCACAGAGGAGACCCGACGCCCCGCACAGACGCCTGGGCCACAGGGAAGAGGAGAGACAGGCGAGGCGGCCCAGACCAGCGGTAGAAGCGATGTGGCAGAATGGTGTTGAGGAAGCAGAAGAGAGAGCACAAACGCCAAGGCGCCGGCCTGCGGTCCCAGCAGGAGAAGCATGGTAAGGCTAGAAGGCACAGCCGTAAAGACGCAAAAGACACAAACCGTTCCACACTGCAGACTCACGCAAACTGGGAGAGAAGGGCTCATTTCTCATCCTGACAGTAACATCAGCCGTGTGCCTTTACAGGGCTACTGCTTGTGCTCTCTGTAATGAAACAGCTCTCGAAGGCTATGAGGCCAGAGCTCCTGAAGGGGGATGTCAAATCATCTTTGGGCAGTTTGTCGTAAACAGACTGTGTGGAGAAGTGCCGAACTCGTGCACAGTAACTAGCAGTCAGTAGCAGTCTGGTTTTTATTTCACCAAAATCAACAAACAAAAACCCTCATCAAAAGCTTAATGAAATCAATGTCGCTGTGATTAGGATTTTTTGCCATTGAGATACAATGAAGATGAGACTTCTTTTTTTAAAAAAAAACAACCTTTTCCAACATTAAACTCCGGAGATATTCACGTCAAGTTCCATACTCTAATGTACATTTGGTTATGCGGAACGCAATTAAGAGCTTAAGCCCACAGCCCTTTCCTGCCGCGATGTTCTCCGGCCGGTTCGCTCAACCCTGTCGCGGTGATGTGACCCGACGGCAGCAGGATTAGCGCTGAAACCGTGCCAAGCGCCCCAGCCCTGCGCCGTGCTTGAACTGAACGCATTTCGCTCAGCGGACTGCCCGCTTACAGTCCCCATGCCTCACCCATTTAACACCCATTAAATTATACACATTCCGCAAATCATGTTTGACCCACAAACAGGTTCCTAACCCGAGCTACGGTTGCAACTGTGTGCCGGGCAGTTCTTGCGCCTAAATAAGTGGAACAGTGCCCCCAAAATGATCCCCCCCCCCACGCGTTACACATGCGTAAGCCATCCCAAAGCATCATTTGGCTTCATCCGAAAGCACACAGGTGTCACAGGTGACGGCTGTTACTATCACACAGCTGAGAAGACGAGCCGTGTCGCTAATAACGTGACGAGCAGGCAGGCAGGAAACCGAGCTGCGCAGCCGGAGCCGAGGAACCAGAGCCGCTACCCAGCTGCAGTCCTTCCTTGTACCCACGCCGACGGTGCTACGTTTAAATCCAACTTCTTCCTGCAGCAGGTCCTTAACAACAGGCCTACAGTGTAAACAACAAAACACTCAGCGGTGCGGACTCAACTGGCGAAAGCACCCCGCCGCCTCAGCCGCAGCAGCGTGCCTCACCAGGCTAGGCGCCCCATCCCACTTCCACACTTCCACACATCCACCGGCTCACACCGTCCTTTTCCACCCCGCGAAAGAGGGAACCGCAACCAGCCTGAAACTCACCGCCGCTTCCCTTTTCTTCAGCATCTTCCGTGAGATCCACGGCTGTGTCTGACGGCTGGCGCTGAGGTCACTGCGCACCGGGCGCCGGCGAGGGGCGGCGCGACGCGCTGACGCACCGGGCTGCCGGGCCCCGGGACTGGGGCAGAGGAGAGGAGAGGGGCCGGCGCGGAGGCGTGCGCTCCGAGGGGACGGCCTTGGTCTTAAGGGGCCGGGCTTTTTATTATTTTTTTTTAAAACTCATTTCGCGTAAAACCCACTCAGCCGCGGATAGGTCTGTAAATCTGCCGAAAAAGTCACCAGTCTTCTGTTTCTTTTTTGAGTCTTGCACGCGTGAGATCCTGTCGACCGGTCTTGACTCATCTTCTGTGTTTCAGATTTTCTTTTTAAAACGCAAAAGAAAAAAACCCTACAAACAATTCACAGCATGAACAGCCTGACATTATGAAAAGACCGCGTGTGTTAACGTACTGCATTGATGTTGGAAACGAAATAAAGAGCTACGAAGTTTTTTTTTTATTAAATAAAGACATTCGTTTTTGCTAAGAAACTACGTGCCCTTCCTTGTTCGTATTTCTGTTGTGCGAGACGCGTTATTTCCAGCAGTTGGAGATATCGTTTGGAAGGAAATTTTAAAGGAAAGAGTACGACAGAAATCGTCAAACGTATACAGAAATAGTGTGGAGGGTACTTTTTACAAACACGCATCGAACTGGGTTGACAACGTGTTATTATCATAATTGAAATTATATTGTCATTTAGATGCTCATATCCTCTTTGGAATCAATAATAATTTTCATGGTTAAATAACTGCTATAGTCTGTTGCTGTCGTTTTTGCAGGATCACGTGTAGAGGAAATGCAATACAAAATACAATGTGTCACATCTGTGAGGCAAACGCGGAACTGCTATTTTCAGCAGCAATGTACAGTAGGGGGTCTGAAAGACAGTGACAGTGGGGTTACAGTATGTCAATTCCACAGGGCTCCCGAGAGCATTCACACACATTTTCTGGGAGGAACCTGTGTAAGTCATGTGTGAGTTTAGACTGGCAGACTTGAACTAATCCAATCCCTTGTATTTATATAACGCTTTACATATAAGAGGGGGTCCCACCTCACCCTTAAACTGAAGTGCAGACACCAGAAGCCCAAGTACACAGCAGATTAGACAGAGAAGTGAGAAACTGCTTCGCATCATGAATTCAGTGGGATTACTCCCAACACGCACAGCTTTTGAAACGGGGCAACATGCAGGAAGGAAAAATCTGCACTTCAGGAAAAGAGAGATAATATTCCCTCAAGGAGGCATTTCTGTCAGTGGATTTTGAGGTAAGTGTCTGACTGTTAGTCACTTCCCCTTATGAAGTTTGAGCACAACAAACAAAACATGACTCCTTTGGCCTGCCTCAGCCCTGCCCATCTGCACTAGTGCGTTTCTATTCTGCATCATGATGCATCCGTGCCCTTAGATACCGAAGAGGGAGAGAGGGGGCACTAGGGCATGAAGTCAAGGGCAGGTGGGGGACGTGGATCTGGAGAGAGGGAGAGCCAGGGCGAAAGAGAGGAGGGTTGTGCTGAGGCAGCTAGAGCAGGAGACACGGGCCAGTACAACACACACAGCTGAATACGTCCACTTCCTGTATTGTCCCAGCTGGGGAATTGGCTTTGCGAGCAGGTAAGAGACACAACACACTCAATACAAAATGAACCCATCAACAAATAAGAGACGTGTGAGTGATGAGAAAGAAAAAAATATATAAATAAAGTAAAATCTACAATCAATTGTCCATATTATGCAGGTTTATAGCCGTGGGAATAAAATATAATTTAGTTAATCTCTTCCACATCTCTGGTTCCCTTTTTCTACTCCTTTTTTCCTGTTTTGATATTACTGATGGAATTGCACAGGTTGCTTAGCTACCAAGTCTGTCATGCCATAATTGTTCACATTGCATCATTACTGTCTGTGGTACCATGTAACATTCTTTTAAACCAATAAACAAATTGGAAAAAAACATATACCTTAGTTGTATTGTATTTGAATCTATGTGTCAGAAAAAAAAAGTTAAATTGTAGCTATTTTTTTAAATTCCAGTCATTTACCTCGGAGCTGCTTATAAATCTAATCGGGAAGTTTACTAGTTAACTTGATATACACCTTAAGTACTTTTAAGTCATACAGTACGAAACCACCATATACATTTCAAGTCACTTAGGTTAAAGCTACAACGAAAATTGAATTTGAAAACCTTTCTATGCGTAAACGCAAAGACCTGTCTTTGTTGAAGCGAGGTTTTCTATGTACTGTCACATACTGTACTTTTTTCTTCCGCTCGAGGGTTGTTTCCTCCTAGTGGTGCTGATATATTAATACATCTCCTTGTTTGCAGCCGCATCGGCGCTAAACTGCATCCAACAGAGCAACACTTGAACCTCAGCTTGAGAACAAGACCAGTTACTGGGAGAGATCGAAGATGACCGGCATTATGTGTTCTTTCCTTTCTCGTTCCGAATACAGAACTAGAAGGGTCAAGCTTTCTGTTAAACAGCTCCTCTAGCGATCTTGAAATAAGAAAGTCAGAACTTTAGCTGTGCAATTTTTTTTTTTGGGGGGGGGGGTTATTATGTTTTAGCAGGAAGCATGAGTTATACTGAAGAGTAGCTTTCATTTTAAACATGATCAAATTGGATGCATAACAAACTTCGTGACATAGTGGAAGTAGGTGTCATATAATAAAATGTACTAAGTAAATAAACGTATGATAAAGGTATATTTCAAGATACAGTTTGCTATAGACATTTGTTGGAAATATAAAACTTATTTTCAATGGAAGAGTAAAAGTCCATTCATCTCAGGAGAGAAGAGCAGTAGAAAAAGATTGGGATAGATTAGTTACATGACATTAACACACGTAACACTCAATGAACAACCGCAGCACTGCAGTTTCAGTGACAATAATTTTAATATTTAAGTGTAATGTTGTATTTGTTGTACGAGAATTACAGTTTTTAGATAAGATCACTACCATTTGGTACTGCTAATTGACCTTACAGAGCTGTCTGTGGGAGGTGTCCTAAGATGCAAAATGGTTGTATGTATAGAATATCCACGTTTTGGTTAGTTTACTGCAACTTTTTCCTGTTAGTGGCGAATTGAATACTGCATGTTATGGTATTTTCAGGATTAAGGTAATAATAACAGGTATTATACACTAATAATGATTTATGGGTTTTAAGTCCTCCCATAAGCCAGACGTCTGCACTGCATCCCTCGAAGGACGCAGAACCGTGCAGACCTGCGGGAGTCTGACATCAATCAAGTGAGGTCATCACTTAACCCGGAAACAATACCTCTTGCCGGAAGTACGTAGGGATTAGGGTTTGTTGTTGTTGTGATGCTAGCACTGTACTGTACAGTTACAAGGAAGGATGTGCTTGCGCTGATGCAGGATTCCGGGATAAATAGGAATTGTGTTTTTCTGGCTCTAATATGTTCATGTCGTCGTCTGTGTTGCGGAAAGAACAAGATTAAGTTTCATGAGAAATAATGAACGCCGCATAGTTTGTTTTTCAGTGAAATACCACTTCACTGTTTCGCTAACAGGGTAGGAAATGCGATCCTTACTCCTGCTTGTCTGGTGTTTCATTTACTTATTGCTTGCTTGAAACCTTTGGTTGCTTTGCCGGCGTCGTTTCTATATCATCTTGTAAAACTAAGGACATAAACGTGCTTTGTTCTCTTCGAGTCTTTTTTTTTCGACAGTGCTTTCCTTCTTCTAAAAGTTAGCCTAGCGCATAGAATTATATCTATTATTGAATTATAGATGTAGACAATAGGTTAGTTATTATTAGTTATTACGAAAAAAATCGCCCCCTTATCACGTTATTACGAGAACCGTATGTGAGGGCTTTACAGCCGAAACGTTGTTTCCTTTTTTCTAAAATCTTTTCAGCATGGAATAAAGCTTTAACTTATTCCTTTGCAGCCTACGCATGCTGGCGCAGCTGCCTACTTGATGTAGGCATTATCCGACAATTGTGCTATCGCGTGATCACATCAAGTACGCGAGAATTACTGTCTCGTAATTACGAGATAACTTTCTCGTAATTACGAGATAAGGGCGAGGAGTTTTTTTTCCGTGGTCGCAGCATTTCGGTCCCGTAAGTTATGGAATAATGATAGATTATAAGTTTACTATACGATGCATTACAGTATATACAGTATAAGCAGACCGATTTTAAAAGCACATGTTGTGTGTTCAATTCGGTGTCTGCTGCCCAATATGCTTACAGTTAATTATGTTTTTTGTAACTGCGGCCATCATTATACAAAACGTTATTACATTCAAGTGTAGACGGCCTCTTTAATCTTTATTAACGCTTTAGATCATTAATAACGCACTAATGAATCAGCACTAAAACACGGGATACGACCGAGAAGCTGATTTTTTTTTACAGTATTACAAACCCAAACTAAAGGCAAGTTATTTCAGCCAAACTAGAGTGATGTTCCAGTTAGTAAGTGCTGTGACGGTAACCTTTAATGCCCCCGTTTTGTGGTTAGTGATGTTTAGATGTATTTAAAATGCGGATCGCGAAGGAAACAAAACCACTGACTCTTTTATTTGTCACACTCTTTCTCTCAGGAATAGTTCTGACTAGACTGCACGGGGTTGAACAGAGGGAGCATCATGGGGAACCAGCTTGCTGGGATCGCGCCATCGCAGATTCTCAGTGTCGACAGCTACTTTTCAGACATCCATGACTTTGAATACGATAAAAGCCTTGGGAGCACCAGGTTCTTCAAGGTTGCGAGGGCGAAACACAGGGAGGGCTTGGTAGTGGTTAAGGTCTTCGCTATTCAGGACCCTTCGTTGCCTCTGACGAGCTACAAACAGGAGCTGGAGGAGCTGAAGATCCGCCTGCACTCATCGCAGAACTGCCTCCCGTTTCAAAAGGCAACTCTCACGGAGAAGGCGGCCATGCTCTTTCGGCAGTACGTCCGAGACAACCTGTACGACCGGATCAGTACCAGGCCCTTCCTGAACAACATCGAGAAGAAGTGGATCGCCTTCCAGATCCTGAACGCGGTCGACCAAGCTCACAAGTCTGGGGTCCGCCATGGAGACATCAAGACGGAGAACGTCATGGTGACGAGCTGGAACTGGGTCCTGCTCACCGACTTTGCCAGTTTCAAGCCCACCTACCTGCCTGAGGACAACCCCGCTGATTTCAATTACTTTTTCGACACCTCCAGAAGAAGGACGTGCTATATCGCGCCAGAGCGCTTCGTAGACGGCAGTATGTTTGCCACGGAGAGCGACCAAACCACCCCTCTGGTAGACCTCACCAGTAACAGTCAGAGAACGGGAGGAGAGCTCAAACAGGCCATGGACATTTTCTCTGCAGGTATTCACTGTTTGTATCTAATTGTGTCAGGGCCTTTCTCTCAGTAGCTTCGGTTGTTGGCTAATGCTAGTTGTCATCCAGGTTAGAAATGGATTGGCAGTGTATCCCAGGTCCATCCGTGTCAGGTTACTCACAATGCAAGGCAAAGATGGTTATTACTTTCTAGAGAATTAAGAACGAAACTTGCTAATTGAATGGCTGTCAAGTGCATGTCTCTAAAAAATGTTTTTGTGTTATTCAGGTTGTGTTATAGCAGAGCTTTTCACAGAAGGAGTACCCTTGTTTGACCTCTCCCAGTTGCTGGCTTACAGAAAGGGACATTTTCAGACGGAACAAGTACTAATGAAAATTGAGGATCGGAGTATCAGGGATCTGGTAAGGTTCTTAATTGGAACGTTGTCCACGAATGTCATTTTTGTAAAGAAAAAAAGTTTTTTTTGGGGGGGGGGGGATTCTGAATTAGGCACCGTTCTAATCCCTCCGATCGATGTTGTACATCATTGACTCATTAACCGTGCACGGACACCAGATGTCCAAACCTGTGGTTCCTCTTGTATACGTTTCACTACGGCAACAGTGCATCATCCGTAGAGTAAAACTAACCTGTTTCCCACCATTCATGACGAAATGCTTACATTTTTTAAACAAAATGATGCATTCTTTGTTTTAAGTTTTTGAATCAGATTTACTAGTGAGGTATTAAGTAGTAGTTATCAGCGTTCTACAAATAAATGTCAGTAACGGGTCAGAGATAACAGTAGGTTTTTCTGGCTAATGAGAAACTAGTGTTTCTTGTATATTTTGAAATGAACTGTGTGCTCCCTTGTAGTACTGAATATTTTCTGGCACTGGGGGTGGTGAAAGCATGATTCAGTTTCTCATTAAAGCCAGAATCTGCCCCGTGACCAGCAGATTCTTTGCTATGTATTTGGCTGCAGTCACGGTCAGGGTGCGTCCACAGTCGTAGTAAGTCTGTTTCTTCTGGTGTGCAGGTGGCTCAGATGGTCCAGCGCGAGCCGGATCAGCGCTTGACAGCAGAGGAGTACTTGAAACAGCAGAGGGGCAACGCCTTCCCTGACATCTTCTACACCTTTCTGCAGCCTTACATGGCCCAGTTTGCGAAAGAGACCTTTCAGTCTGCAGACGAGCGCATCCTCGTGATCCGCAAGGACCTGGAGAACATCATCCACAACCTCTGCGGGGGCGACCGCGCGGAGAAGTCCGAGGGGGACACCAAAGAGCACGGATTGGTTATCCTGGTGTCCGTCATCACCTCTTGCTTGCAGACCCTCCGCTACTGCGACTCCAAGCTGGCGGCTCTGGAGCTCATCCTGCACCTGGCCGAGAGGCTCTGCGTGGCGATCGTGCTGGATCGCATCACTCCTTATCTGCTGCACTTCTGCAATGACCCGGTGCCCCGGGTGAGGGCAGAGGCCGTGAGAACCCTCACCAAAGTGCTCGCGCTTGTCAAGGAGGTGCCCCGCAATGACATCAACATCTACCCAGAATACATCCTGCCTGGGATTGCCCATCTAGCCCAGGATGAAGCCACCATAGTTAGACTTGCCTATGCAGGTGAGTGTGTATCCTTTTCAGACATTTTCTTGGAGTCAAAATGTTCTGCGTTGTCTCGGCATAATAAGAGTGAGCTTTGATTTGGAATGGATTCAAATGCCATTCATTTTGGTGGGATTTTTTCGAGCAGCATGGTGCGTGCATTTTTTATTCTAGTTTCCCGACCTAGTCAAGTTGAGGAATTCTGGGTAATAGTCAGGTGGCTCTGCAGTTATTCGATTGTTCTTTAAATGTCTTTGTATTGTCTTATTTTTAACCAGAGAACATAGCACTTCTGGCTGAGACCGCCCTTCGCTTTCTGGAGCTGGTTCAGGAGAATAACCTGAATGTGGAACATGATTTAAATGGAGAAGATGCTGAAGAAGCTCTGCATCCCAATGAAAACTATGACTCTGGTAATCTGCACTGAATGTTGCTACTCGGGCATTTTGACATAAGTATATTTAAACTGAACTTGTGGTAATTCATTCGGTGCTGCTCATATTTGACTCGAACCTTTTCATTTTGTATGTTATGTGGATGTTATCGGCATAGTACTAACTCAGATGTCAGAGGCCTGGCCATTGACACCACTGCTGGCTGGTGTGACTGGAATGAAACCGTGTTTGCTGTTTCACAGGCTCGGTGCGAGTGCTGTTTAGATCCAGCAAAGTTTAGAACTGGGGGCCGGTTGCAGTTTTGGTTTAGTTTTGGATGTTTAAGGGTAAGAGCTGGCGTTTACATGGATCGAATTAAAATTGAATTGATACTGGATGCACTTCAGTTTTTCAGGGAGCCTATATAATGAAATAATATCCTCTCAATGTAGAATGTGATTAGCTGGTGTCATTTTCTAATGTGCCGATGGGAAAGGGTGGCATACTCCATTCTCTAGACCATTGAGAAATAAGGAGGTGGAATGTAGGTTCTGGCACAGCCCATCTAAGTACAGCTGAGTGAAACAGTGGCTTTCCAAAAGCTTGGTTAACTAAGTTCACCAGAAATTATCCTTACAGGTCAATCGCAGTTTCTAAGTCAGGTTACCTTATGTCAGAACACTATCCTTTTAGTTTTGTATGATTTTTAGTAGCGTGAGAAAAAATTCACTTTCTGCAGTCTTGCTTTAATTCACTCCTTGCCTTGTTTACATTGATTCTATGGAAAAACCTCTCATACAGTAACTCTGTGACACTGAAGGAAAAACAGATGAAGCACATCCGGAAGCTCATCTGACAGGCTCACTTGTTTATCGCCTGATGTTCTCCAGTTGCAGCGATCATTTCCTTGAAATTCCTTAATACTAGATGTCACTATGAGCCATTCCCTCAGAATGATCTCACCCTCAGGTGATAGTCATTTCACTCAACACTCCACCTTCATATGCATCAGCCTCCTGAAAAAAATCCTGTTCAAAACCACTAGGTGTCAGTAGGGTAAAAATATATGATTTGATTTTACTGTAATTACAGTACAGTCTACACTGAGTTTTCTGCTACTCTTATGGGGAACTTGAAACAAATCTGGTAAAGAAATACATAAAATATATTGTGTAAACACAATATTTTGATTTAGTAACAGTTGTCAGATGGAGACGTAGCTCAAAAACAATTTTAGACATGGAAGAATGAAACACTTTCAGGCAGGATAAGGTAAGGATTTACATGTTTAGTGTAGTTCAATTAATCAAGGTGAGGCCTCTTTGGGGAATTTCCTCAGGGATGAGCAAACATCAGTACAGAGCTGACAATTGTCCTGTTTGCTCATGTTTTTCCCATATCATCATCTTAATGAAGAACAAGACTGGGTTTGTCCAATCTATAATTTCCCCTTAATTGAACTGGTAAGGCAATTTGTCACTTCTCGTTAGCAGGACTGCTGGCATGTCATGCCTGTCCCGCCCCACCCGGGCTGGTTCTGCACTGTGCTGCAGCTGCGGGTCTCCAGTATGTGAAGTACTTTGGGATCCCCGGGGATGAAATGCCCAATGCAGACGTAGTTAATTATACAGGCTAATAATGCATCCTACACGTACAGTATATGTTTAGTTAAAAGGAACACGTCACCAATGGTCTGCCACTCGGTCCACGGGCCTCGGGATGCCTCTAATCGGGCTGGCTGTGTATCCAGAGAAGACCCTGCTGCCGCCTCGCCGTGCTCACTCCCCCTGTCCCCCGCGCTGCGCAGAGCTGCAGGCCCTGCACGAGATGGTGCAGCAGAAGGTGGTGACGCTGCTCAGCGACCCCGAGAACATCGTGAAGCAGACGCTCATGGAGAACGGCATCACCCGCCTCTGCGTCTTCTTCGGCCGGCAGAAGGCCAACGACGTGCTCCTCTCCCACATGATCACCTTTCTCAACGACAAGAACGACTGGCACCTCCGGGGGGCCTTTTTCGACAGCATCGTGGGTGAGTGTCCGGGTGTCTTGTGGCTCTCCGCTCTGCACGGGGGGGGTGATCAGAGTCTGACGCCCCAGCCTTGTGTGTAAGTCATCAGTTTAAAACCATTGCTTGACGAGCTTTGCAGCCACAGGCAGAGTTTTTAAATCTTTTCATAGAAAAGCTGTTAAGGTGTAAAAAAAAACAAACCAGCAAAAAGCGAACAGTCACAGTGCACATTTCTGCGTGCTTATGTATTTTAAAAGGACTGGATAGATAGATCTAATATCTTGATAGCTTTATAATAGTTACAGTATCGATGTTCATTGCTTTGTGAAAATGTTAAGAGAAACAAGCCTCCTAAGGAGATGAGCAGCGACCGAAGGTACTCTCGCTGCTGTAGCTCCTCTGGTTTGATATCCAGTGTGACTATTCTTAGGGTCCTATGGGTTGGTAATTTAAACAACTCAACTTAATTAGTTGTAGCATTTGAAATTGAGTGAAAATAGTGGGAAGCTGAGAGCGAGGCTCTCGGTGTCCCCGGACGCGTGCCTGAACGCCGTGTGTGTGCCCCGTGCAGGGGTTGCAGCGTACGTGGGCTGGCAGAGCTCCTCCATCCTGAAGCCCCTCCTGCAGCAGGGCCTGAGTGACGCCGAGGAGTTCGTCATCTACAAAGCCCTCCACGCCCTCACCTGCATGTGTCAGCTGGGGCTGCTGCAGAAGCCCCACATCGACGAGTTTGTCGGGGATATCGGTGAGGCCCTCGGCGCGGCTGAACGCTGTTTAGCTTTTTTGGGGGGGGTTTAGATTTTCACCTTACCCATTAATTCCGCTGTGCCAGAGGTATATGTCTCGGCATTGTCGTCCAGCATTCTTCAACGGTGCGGTGTAGTTTATCTCATTCGACACTAAGTGCTCATAATAGGACCGTTCTGTATGAAATCAGCCTGAATTTGACATTGCCATCTCGCATTTTCCTGAAATTCAGTGTGCATATTTGTCCAGTGGAGGAAGAATTTCTGGTCAAGTTTAGCTTAAATATCTCAAATAGACTGTAAGATGAGATCGGTTTTATGATAGTCATTTTTGAACACTTTTTTTTGCCTGCTCATGTTTCCTTGAAGACGTTACAACTTCTGATGGCACAAACTCAATCATGGTGTTGTTTTAAAGCTCCTTACAATAGTTCCATTAGTCTTCAATTTTTATTAGGAATTGACTAATATTAAGCTTTCATATTTTAAAAATATTTAATATATCATAAACACTCTCTTGGTGTCTTTGTTTTTTAGGCTCTAATGTGTTTAAAGGGTTATTTCAGAGTGAGCAGCTTATTAGCAGGATTATTTTACTTAAGTGCAAAATGGTGACTTGATTTGCAGTGAAATTACCCTTTCTAAAAGTAGCAAATATTTCAGTAAATACTTCCTTAAATTAATCGCTACTCATGACCAGTGTCTGCAGTATTGATTTGTCTGCCAGTACCCATGGGTTGTTTTAGTTCTCCTCAGTCTTATGCAGGTCCAGACTGCTTAGAAATACCCCTTGCAGGTGGAAGACTCTGTCTATGCTCACATTACACTCTCCAAGATAGCATTTTGGAAGAGCACAGCAAACAGTAGCAGCTAGACAGTAACGAGAGGAGAGAGTGATTACTCCAGTGGTTACTGAAATTAGGTCTTGGCTTCCTTTAGCTTGACATTGTGGTGTTTGTGTGATACAAACACACAGTGTGTGGCTCC